>NC_136059.1:107013674-108213674 GCF_964261635.1 Lissotriton helveticus | reverse complement strand
GTGCTGTCCTTGCCAAGCTGTAAAATGACAGAAGCCATTTATCACTCCAGGCACAATATTACAGCTTTGAATTGGTAAAATACATACCATGTAGTGAGGCCACCTTGAAGGGCTTCGGGCTCCAGTAACGGAGAAACGCTTCTGCTTCTTTTGAATATGAATGGAGGAGCCTAGCCCACACGCTTCCCCGACCCACGAGGGAGAGCCACTGAGCAAAAAGGTACGGCGCATGGAAAGGATTCAGAAGGGACAATCTCCCGTTCTGATCGTGCCTGGAAGAAGCAGCCTTTCAGAAGTCATGATTTAAAAATACGAGCAAAGGTGAAAAACTACTCACTTGACTGCAGAAATCGAGTCCTTAAATGACATTAGTGCCTATGCAGAAGAATTATCGCCAATGTGATTTTAAACAACTTTGGACTACCAACATGCAATTAAACAACATTCCCAGTGCACTATGGGACCGGGAGTACTGGCGAATGCAGTCATGTGACTTACTTATTTAAATACAACCGAGCGCACCTGGGCGCTTGTATTTCCTGTCCGTGAGCAAGGCATCCCAGCCGAAACGTTGAACCTAAAGGAAACAGGCGCTTGAGACTTTTTGAAATAAAGCCAATTTCCAGGTATTGGACCACACATTGTTGTTTGTTCCAGTGTGGTATTGTGGGCTGCTCCGTGCCCATGTAGTGAGGCCACCTTGAAGGGCTTGGGGCTCCGGTAACGGAGAAATGCTTCTGCTTCTTTCGAATATATATATTATATATATATATATATATATATATATATATATATATATATATATATATATATATATATATATAAACAGTCCCGCTCTCCCACAAGAAACAGGCACCGAACCCGTGGATGATTTCACACTACGTTTTAATGCACTGGAAGGCCCGACACGTTTTGCCGGTAACACCGCCTTGCTCACAACATCGGGCATCATTCAGGTCAGTCATTATATGCTTCATCATTCTCTTTGGTTGTCACAGCAAACAGCAAGCATCATGGACATAAAATAAAACAAATGGTAGTACAAGTAAACATTTTAGAATAAACAAGAAATTAACTCAACTTGAAGACTTAATGTCAGTCATAAAAGTAATACCTGAAAAGAAAGTGTTTAAAGTGTGGGTTTTACGTGGCTCTCAAATATTGCCATCATTATGCTTGCAGATATATGTAGAGATAAAGATTGTTATGTAAAGGTCCCACTAAGTAACCTCATAGAGGTGAAAAATAAATTCCACAATGATCTTGCATGCTGGAGGGGGCTTGGTCTATTGTCCCAACACGAGTATTTATGTTTAAAAGTTGACAAACCAGTAACACAGATTTTATATCTGATCCCCAAAATACATAGGAATAAGCAAAAACCACCTGGGAGGCATATAATTTCCACCATAGGAAACCTTTTTGAAAGAACTTCCAGATATTTGAACCATTTCCTGCAGGAGTTTGTCACAAAACTCCCCACATACATCCAATACACCCGAGATTTTTTGAGTAAATTAGAAAATTTTGTTTGGAAAGAAACTCTATTACTATTTACGCTTGACGTTACATCGTTGTATGCAAGCATTGAGCACAAGGCAGGATTGAATGCTACGTGCCACTTCTTGGATACACAACATATTTCACTACACTAGCATTTTAGAATGTTAGTTGAAATGGGCAGACTATGTCTGTTAAATAACTGTTTCATGTATGGGAATGGCACTTATAAACAGGTCCGCAGAACAGCCCTTGGCACCTGCTTAGCCCCCAGCTATGCTAATTTGCATATGGGCTGGTGGGAGGAGCAGGGGCTCAGGATGGATTTCGCAAAGGAGTGACATGAAAATGTGTTTTTGGAAGAGGCTTATAGATGACTTTTTCGTGATCTGGAAAGGATCAGAAGAGTGCTAAGTTTCGCTTGGGAATTTTTTATAGATTAGTTACTCTACCCAAAGCGAACGACTGGTCCCAAGTTTTACAGCTGTGCCCTTGTGATAACATTTCTAAGCAGACCTCGATTCATGTTATTCTTTTTTTTAAATGTTATTCTAATGTCAGAAGAATGAGCATAGTACCTGTACTAAAATGGTTTGGGCTTCGCCAATGTAGAGCTGCCCTCCTGGCATTACAACAACTAGGCAATGTACATATTGTTTTTAGGATGGTAACGTATCTGAAAAAAGTTTTCCGTCTAAGGAAACAGTTGCTTCTTCCTTACATTTTTCAGTTTTAAAATTCAGGAGAGCTTGTGGAGTTTAATAATGTTTTATCTTTCAATGAACTTAATTAACTTGTCCAAATGAACTTCAAAGGAATTTTATTTGTGAAATGCTGCTATTATGCTTTTATGATTGGTTGTTTTCAATTGAATAAAGCTTTCTGACTTGACTTGACTTGACTCGAGTCTGCTAAGTGTTTTGTAAACCAACGAAACAATTACACGTTACATTTATAATTCAGAGACATAATTAGCAAATCTCGAGTAACATTCCTAGATCTTGAGATATGTGTGAACAACACTTTATTACCTACACGAACATTTAGGAAAACCACCGCAGGCAATTCAATCCTGCATGCGAATAGCCACCATCTGACACAACTCAAAATGAGCATACCTTATGCTGAGCATCTTTGGATAAACGGAATTGCAATGAGAGGCAAGCATTGGAGGATGCTCAAATAAGTCTGACTAGGAGATTTGAGGCAAGGGGCTATAAAGATCATATTTTAGAACCAGCGTTGCAAAAGGTCGGAGGCATCAAAAGAGATGTATTATTGAAACCAAAAGAGATAAAGGAGGAACGGAAGAAGCAGGAAAGTGGGGACATCAGGCTAATCACAGGGTTCAGTGCCTACCACACAAGGGTGTGAGACTGTGTGAGTAGGCACTGGAACTTGATCAGGAGTGATCCATTGCCCAGCACCACTGTGAAACGCAGACCACAGGTGACTTTTAAAAGAGCCAAATCCTTGAGACAAGAACTTGTAGACAGCAGTACAGAATTAATCAAACCTGACAATTGGTTAAAGTTGAATCCAGGCTTTTATAAATATCAAAATTGTAAAGCCTCTATGATTGGGGAAAATACTAGGACAGTTATGTCTCCGTTAATGAAAAAAACATGGAAAATTAGATGCTTTTTGAATTGCCGTAGTGGCCATGTTGTGTACATCTTGCAGTGCTCCTGTCCAAAGGTCTATGTAGGAAGCACCATTCTCATGGTCCATTGTAGGAGAGTAGGATCTGCTTACTATGGTTACCTCAACTTTTTGCTGGTGTTTCACCGTTTCTCGACTTTGGTCCGGCTGGGGCCCTGCTATCTAGGACCCCAGCCTAGCTGCTTCTTCTCTAAATTGATTGCATGTACTATAGGTACACTCCAGTTTGGTTACTGGGGTACCCCGGTGGTTCCCAAAAGTATGGTACACTAGGTACTAAGGGCATAGGTATCCCAGTGGCCTACCATGGGCTTCAGCATGTATTATGCCACTCCTGGGAAGCCTTCCAAAATTACAACACAGGACTGATACTGCGGCCTGGGTGAGGTGGTGCATGCACCCCTTACTAAGATATAGGTTACCTATATCTACCTTAAATAACTGCACATAGAAACCTATCAGTCGCCCCTTTGGTAGGCCTTATCAATCCTGAAGGCAGGGTGCTTGGTTTCATGTGAGAGGGTGCCCATGCACGAGCAGGACCCGCCTGCAGCTTGCGGAATGTATTCTCTGTGGCTGTTCTGTGATGCAATCAGACCACATGCTCTTAAGTGCATTATAACCTCACGGTAAATGCTAACTTTGGGATGGCTGCATGGAAACATGTTGTGTTTGGGGTCAAACACTTTTGAATCCTACCCCCTCTCCAGTCCTGGTGGTGGGGGTAGAATTCCACCCTTTTAGAGGGAGAGACATGTACACACCAGTCTGCCCGGTAACAGTTTAAAAGAACACTGGCATCACAAAATGGATGTGGCAGCCACAGACACAAGTCTGGCCTCCTCCTGTTGCTGAACAAAACTCCCGCAGGGGAGGCCTGGACAATGGGTTTCCTGTCACAGGGAGGTGTAACCACCTCCCAGACAGGCCTTAGTGGATTAGGGCTGGCTGGGTGCACTCCAGGAGTGCTTTTAAGTCTGCACTGGGGGCACATTTGATGTGCCTTTGCATAGCCCAGTTCAAACCGGTTGCAGGGGCTACCTTCCCCTGCTCTGGTGGGAAACTGGACAAAGGAAATGGGTGTAGCCACTCACTTTCCAAAACCCTCCCATATGTGGGTCCCTAGAGTTAGTCCAACCCCTTCCTTAAGTATGAGTAAGGAACCCCTGGCAACTGGACTTTAGATATCTCTGGTCGACACTCGGCAGCTGCAGCTGTGAACTTTGACACACCACTAAAGACCAGAGGACTGAAGAAATCTCTCTAGGGGTCAAGGAGTGACTCCCCTGCTTGGCAGGCACCAACAAAGCATTTGACGGTCTGCATCTCCGAAGCGCCCGACAGACTCCGAAGTACCTGCAGCCCAGGAAGAGGATTTCCAGACTTCTCAGAGGCCAGTCCGAGGCCCCAGCAAAGCTGAGACCCACAGCCCTCGTGAGTGACGTGGAACCGGAACTCCTGGACACCATGCACATTTGTTAATGGCGGTCGCCACTGCTTATACTCTAACTTCATGGCCAGCACTACAGACACGCTTACTGAGGCTCTATGAAAGTAGGAAGACTCCCTAGGCTACAAACTAACTGATAAGGCATGGGAATATTTCTGTGCACAAGTAAAGAACACTCCTCTCCAATCCACAGACCCAAGCTGATATAATTTGAATACTTATACCAATAATAGTACACCCCGGATCATATTGCTAAATTTGATGTGGATAAACGTAGCCAATATGGGAGATGTGGAACTATGTCTGCTGATTTTCTACATATGGCATGGGCATGCCTCACACTTACAAGTACTGGCGAAACTGAGATATTAAAGATTACTCTCGACCCTTTCCTACAGACAGCTTTGTTGGGGACAGTTCAGGCATACCTACTGGATATCGGCGGCTCACCTTCATCCCGTTTGTGCTGGATAACAGGTATGTTGCCATGTTTTCGATGCAAAGGCATGTGCCATTGATAAAACAACAGCACTGTGACTCAACGTATTGTCAAGAAACGACTGATCAGTATGCCATGATTATACACCCTTCAGTCCATCCCAAAATCATCAGGGCCCTCTTCCGAACTTACCTTTGTCACACTGAAGTGTCCAACCACCCCTCCCTCTTCCTTTAGTTCCCGGCTGCTGTGTTTAGAACTTTTAATTGAAAATTGAGTATATGGTGATCCCAATCTATATACACGATTGTTCCCATATTAAAATATGTTGCATGTCAAATGCGTGCTGACCTGGCTGTTGCCATAATGTGAAAATCCAATAAATATATATATTTTTTTAAACTAGTATAAACTAGTATAACAACACTATGACCCTGCTTCTAATGTCATCAGAATCTAGGTGCTTTTATCGCACCGCATAGTGAAACCCTGGGGTAGCTTATTTATTAGGTGCAATAAATAGCATCTAATATGAGTTATTGGGAACAACATTTAGTTTTTGGTGCTTATCTGACCAAAACATACGCAGTACCATAAATACTGTACAGTTTGCCTGTTAAATTCTGGCAGGCTTGACGTACCCAAATTTAATGAAGGGTGAGTTGTTTAACACACCCAGTATTCACCAGATGCAGTAACGATGCAGTAAATAGCAATTGTTGGAACTGGCACTTGCTGGTTGGCTGAGGCGGTGCCCTAGCCTGGCAGAACCTACCGCTCCCTTCAGAGGGGGGGCGATTACACTCACACTCTCACACTTGTCTAGCTTGGGACTGTACAGTCAGGCTTATCACGGAGGCAATGTGTGAACTACTGGCACAGCACATTCACACAATAAATACACTGAGCAAAAAGAGGCTTCACACGTAGTGTATGTAAATAAAGTTTGTAATCAAAAAATAAATTTATTAACAAAATATGAACATCATGAATTGCTGGACATAAATCAATTTTGTAAATATTACTAGCAGTACTAGGCTCAACCATGCTAAATTGACATCAGTAGTATGCACACTTGGGAAAGATCCTACTTTACTCCCCAGCACCCTTACACGGTTCCAAACGTAATAAGAACTAGGCCCACCCTGCCAATTATAACAGTTCAATTCCACACAGTTAAAGGGTGCACCCCAGATCACAACGATTTCAGGAGTCTGTACACACAGATAATTACAACACTTTTCAAACAGCACCATGGGCCAAGGCAGCATGGGTAAAAACCAATGTTAAACATAGTATTCAATTTGGCAAGAAATCAACGTGTAAAAAGGCACTGCTGTACGATATATTGCATAACAGGCAGCCATTGCGCAGCCACTCCTACATACTCACTCATCACCGTTATGCGATACAATGGATATCAGGCAGGTCTGTGTTGAACACACTCACATGCACGCCGCACTGTCACGCGATGCCACTAATATCTGCCAAGTCAGTTGATAATACACATGCAGACTCCGTTCCCCAAGCCCTCCTCAACCATTCAACTAACCCCAACTACTCTACACCCACGGGCTGCAGATAAACAATCCTCCCCAGAGGACAAGGTCGATTGTGGGCTGAGTCACACTTAGTCAGGGTGCCAGGGTAGATGGTGGGAGTAGGTAGCAGGGCTAATTAGGAGGCAGTCGACAAATGGGGGTTTGGCCACCACTCGGAAAGTTCACCCACAGGATGCGGAGCAGAAGTAGGCTGAGGGCGATAGTCATTCAATTAAATGATTCCACAGAATGCATTCCAGCACCAACCTAGCTCTGCGAAGCATAGAGGGTCATGCAGTCTCTTGACCCACTTCCAATAGCTCTCTGAAGCGTCCCTGAGCCCAGTAGATAACTCTCAGCCCTAAGGCTCTTTTGGCACTAATAACTGGCAACACAAAGTTGTCAGGCCAGCTGAGGAGAGAGCAGTTGGTCTGCTTCACTGAGGCTCAAAAAGGAACCATCAATGAATAGGGTATAAAGCAGGGGAGCCTCTCAGAAGAAGGAAGCACTGCGTCATGCACATGCCAATCCAAGTAGCAACCAGGCAATCTGGGCACCCAGGAACCAAAATCTGCTCTGGCACAGTTCCCTGGAAATGAGGCACAACACCTGGTGTGCGTTCATACGGATAGCACCAGACAATTCTAGTGACGCAACAAAGAGTTGTAAACTCCCTACCTCCCTAAAAATGAGGCACTGGTCACACCAGACAATTACAGTCAAACACACTGACGTACGTTCAGCAGTGCTGCATGGGGTAGAATGAGGCCCTAGTATGGGTATGCCCTCAGTTCTGTGGGTCGTAACCTGTGAATCGGACACTGCACACAATGAGCATGCAATCAGTGTGTCTCTCAAGAGAGATGCAGCACAATCGACAAAGCAGGCCAGGCTGGATCCCACAACCGGTGGATCCACTCATTACCAACAAGACACTAATGTGTGTTGAGGCGCCACGATGCAAGGGCCACACACCTCAGATGCGGCAGTACTTTTGGGGCTCCGCACAGAACAAGTCAGTCTCCAGGCACAATGCTTAGGTTCACGCTCACGACGCGCAACCAAATGGGATCCAGCAGACAATGTGGGCACTTAAGAGGGCACCGCTCTCCAGGTGTCACAAGTAGGTGGTGTGGGTACACCATGGAGGTTTTTGATGTCCCTGAGGCCTCCTCAAGAGAACAGAGGGCAAGTCAAAAAGCTCCTGGAGAGCACACTTCAGGGTATCACAGAGCAGCAGGTAGTCAGCAAGGCCAACCAAACCTGAGAACACTGTTCCTAAGGTGAGGTACAAAAAGTTACCCCTACACCTTAATCAAGAAAAAGCAATAAAGAGAGAAAGATCTAGGAATGGAAGAGACTCCCTTCCAAGCTTCATCATCGGGCATTTTCTCCCTGATGAGGAGCAAATGCCCGATGATGAAGCATGACACTCTTTGGGGTGTGTGAGGGAAACAGGAGGGAAGACTTGTTCTTCCTCCTACAGGGAGTCCCTTCCATACCTAGATCTTTCTATTTTTCTTGTTTTTTCTTGATTAAGGTGTAGGGGTAACTTTTTGTACCCCACCTTAGGAACAGTGCCCTCTGGTTTGGTTAGTCTCTCACTTGAGGAGCATGGACACTGGACCATAATCTGTTCCTCTGTCCCCCCTCTCTTGTTTTGGTATAGTCAGCAAGGCCAGGCACTGTTCAGTAATCCTCCTTGTGCACAGCATGTTCCTCTGACAATGTGTACCACACAGTTCAGGATCTCTGGTCCTATGTCCCCACAAGTGTATCTTTGCCATGCTGAAGTATGGCACCAGTAGTTATACTGAAGTTATACTGAAGTGTGCCTTTGAAGTTGGAGGTGGTTCATTGGGTTTCCCTTCGAACCACAGATGTCTCCCCAATATTAAGTCCTGTCTGCCATGAGGCTGTGGAATGCAGATTTTAATCTGTAAGTGGACCATGCTGTGGCTTCCTGCGGCCAAGTGTCAAAGCCCCTCCCTCCAATCTATTGAACCAGGCCCTCAAATGGCAGAGGTCTGTCATTCCAGGTACATGCCCAATGTTTTATAGCTGTCTCTGGGGAATTCAGAGATGTGCTCTCCCAGCCTCCAATGTGGACTGGAGCCAAGCAAAAAGCACACAAAGAGTTTTAGAGCAGAGAAATGCCCACTTTCTAGAAGTGACGTTTCTAAGCTTAAAATGACAAATCCACCTTTACAACAAGGAAGGGTTTGTCATTGTGAATCCAATAATAGGAAACATGATAAACCTACTCTGTTGCAATCCACTATTGCAGCTTGAAGTAATTTCAACCAATCCCCCTGTGAAGAACAGACTCCATGGGTAGGGAAAACAGACGTGGGTATTCTGTACTAATTTGGCAGGGAACAAGCATGTGTACCTGCCATGCCTTTCACCTACCACTCACTTCACCCCTTAATACTTACCACAGGGGTGCTCTAGGGGTAGTGAAAGGTCCCCTCAGTATTAGCCAGCGGTTTAGAAAGGCCAGCCAGGGCATAAGAGCAGTTGTGCACACACAGGCCTGCAATGGCAGGCTGGACACATTTTAAAACACCATGTAAGCACCACTTCCTAACATGTGTAGGAAGGGTATGTGCACTTTCACACTGTATTTACAGTGGGGAAAGTGCTAAGAGGCCTAAGGCTACGAAAAGAGAATCAGCAAAACCCAGCGGTTAAAAGCAAAACATTTAGGGAAACATACCTTAAGAATATCAGGTCTAACACCAACTAACTCGTAATTGTAAACTCAGAGCCAAAAGGGGTTTGTTAATGCAGGGGTCGGAAATCAGAGTCACCTTTCCTGCTCTTAGATGCTGAAGGTCCATTAAATGAGTTTTTAGCTTTTGTAATCTTAGTCCCTTGCGTGATATAGGGGCTCATTATGATGGCAGAAGGACCGCCACCCATCGCATGGTGATTTATCCACCTCCAAATTATAATGGCGGTGGGTACCCCGGAGGGAGGAAAGTCAGTCCGCCACTTTTCCGCCAGAGGCAATCGCACTGATTGCCTGGCGGACGGAGCAGGGCCACTAATATGGTGGCGGTGCCTAGCAGGCACCGCCTGCCATATTAGGATGTGGGTTTCAGGAGGCCTTTCCAGGGCGGTGGGATAGGGTTTGGGGGCCCGTTGCGGCCCCCCCTTGTGGGGGTGGGGGGTGGCTGCACTGAGGGTACCCATGATACCCCCTACATTTCCATGCACCAAGTGGCAGGCACTGCGTGGTGCCTTCCACGTGGTGCAGGGAAATGCGGTGCAAGCACCTTTATCATTGTGGATGCTGCTACAGCCAGCAGCACCGCCGCCAAAGTTAAATGCCCAGGATGCGCCGGGCACATCCTGATAGCAGTGGTGGGACAAAGTCCGCCCGCCATCATAATGAGCCCCATAGTTACTTATGTACATTTTGTATATGTGGTTTGCTTACATGTTGCTTGAACCAGGAGGCGTCCTCAGCTATGCCGACATTCCCTCGCCAACAGCGCAGCGCAGGGGGTCACATACTGCCCTGTGAAGAACGTCTGCAGAATGAATGCATGATTGAGTACAGTCAATTTTCTTTTGCCCAAATACACTTTGTGGCTCAGAAGCGTGGGTGCATGTCCACTCAGAAGTCTCATCAGACTAATAATGCATTCACTCCAAAAGTCTTTGATAAAGTTATGGTTACTAGTTAGAATCCTGGCGGTCGCTCAGAAGTTCATCCAAGGTCCATGACCTGGGTCCCTCTGAGTTAATAATGTTAATAATGTTGTGATTTCATCTCCAAGAAGCGCCGTCGGCAGCGGACGTGCACTTTAAACTGCTGTTTGAGTGAGCACGGGGGAGTTAGCTGCTCTCTCGTCAGGACATCACATGCAGTCCCTGTTTACATTTAATGATGAAAAGTTTGAGACAACTCTGAGCCTGTAGGCTGTGTTTTAACTCAGTGCTGTTCCCTAGTATACCCATACAAACAAACATAATTGTTAATTGTCACTATGTCTCCTGCGTCTGACACCTTCAGCCCCGCCCCGTGTGTATTTTTTTCAGTCCTGGGCACCGGCCTGGTTCCTTTTGTATACTCAGATAGCTGCTCTGACATTGTGAGATTCAACCACGGTCGTGTTTCTATTCTAATTAATAGGAATTGGTTAAAAACAAAAGCAGAGCTCTCTACTCCTAAAATGGACACTTGTGAGCTGTTTCCGATGAAAATCATTCCTGATAAATGCAGCTGTGTGCAGGGAAAGGAGTGAGACGTTTAAACCTAAATTATTAAAGCAGAGGGTGGCTAATCTTGGCCTGGATCTCACAGCCCAGACGCCCCACCCGAAAAGGCAACAATGTAAACAAACCTCTGACAATGTAAACAGAGTGTAAAGAGAACTTACCTCCGCCGGCGGACAGAATCTTCGCAGA
Source organism: Lissotriton helveticus (assembly GCF_964261635.1). Classification (NCBI taxonomy): domain Eukaryota; kingdom Metazoa; phylum Chordata; class Amphibia; order Caudata; family Salamandridae; genus Lissotriton; species Lissotriton helveticus. The sequence goes on along the minus strand of NC_136059.1, from coordinate 108,202,663 downwards.
GCTGTGGAAGTAGTGAAGCCAGCAGCCGCCTGTCCACGTGGGACCCTGGCTCTTGCCAGCTCCCCCTCCCGCCTCCGATTGTGCGTGCCAGCACATAGTGGCAGCCAATAAACCCTTGGCGGAAGTTTCTCGTGCGCTGCACAATAATAACAAGGCCCAAAGGTCCTACAGTCCCCCGGCTGCGTGGAGATCATGTTTACTTCGGATCTGCACACATTTTGTGCCAACTTCCTCATATCCTGTATGCTTTCGAGCTACAGACAAGCGTGCACAGAGTATGTGGGCAGCCCGGACTGGCCGTTGCGGGCACCGGGCAATCCCCAGGTGCGCCGCAAGGGTGGGGGCCGGTTTTGGGCCCTGGCGGCCGTTTTTGTTAAAGGGCCGTTTTTGCAGCATAGCTGCAAAATTGGCCCTGTAACAAAATCGGCCGAAAACCGCCCCGGCAAAGAGCTCGGTCATATCCCCAGGGGGCAGGCCGAGCACTTTGCCAGGGCCGGTTTTGGTTCTCAGTCCGGCCCAATGTGGCTGAGTGCTCCATGCCCCATACTGAAGACAACACATAGTTGTGAGAAGTTGGCCTGGTATATGCTGTCCACTAATTAAAGTGTGCACTTTACACCAGTCCAAACAACCCTTATGATGCATGAGGTTAAAGATATCCTTTGGAAAGCTATCCTAGTGGTAGCTGTGGAGAGCAGCCTTAAGGCTTAATCTGGAAGGAATGTAAAGCAGCTTGTTTGCTAGAGGTAAAGCTGGTTCATATGCGTCAATCGAGGAGGAGTTATTTACATTTGCCCATTTCATGCTTAACAATGATATTTCTTTATGATCTCAGTATTCATATTTATTAACGTGTCTGTTTAGTATTAGCACTGCATTTGAATGTAGCATTGCTTGTTGGTTTTCAACTGGATCCCCGCGCTCAGTATTACAGAGATAGTTTGTGGTGTTGCGCTCTAGTATTTGTATATGCTCACCCAGGGGATGTATGACATTACAACGCATGCATTTACATCGCATGCCTTTACAACTCAATTATTACAACGCAGTCCATTACAACGCATAGTGCTTTGGGGCGCTGGATAGTGAATAGTTTAATTTACTATTCCAACTCCAGTCCCCGTGGACACTAGGGAAGGTTATTGGATAGTAAATTAACCTATTCCCTATCCTAGAGCGCCCCCCAGAGCAATGCGTTGTAATAGTTTGCGTTGTAATGGTTGCGTTGTAAAGGCTCTGCGATGTAAAAGTTGCGTTGTAAGTGTTGTTCACCTCACCCAGGGCTTGCCGGGAAGTGCGGGCAGCCATTTGAGATGCCGCGGATAAATGTATTGTTAAGTCGTGTTCCCGGCGCTCGGGAATTAAAATCTACAAATTCACCACCTATCCGGCTGCTTAGTGTTTATTTATGCGGCGGAACCTCTACAAATTTGGCGACGAGGCTCGGTACAGTGCTGCTGCTGTCCGTTCAGCGGCGCTCATTTGTGAACCCACGAGGCACCGGTGTTAATCCCCGAGCGCGGCAGAGGAGGCGACCACCACGGTGGGGAGTGCAGGAGAGAGGCCACAGAGAGCGTACATTCACATTGGGCCTCCCCCTGACGGGAAAACGTCCACAGTCCCACAAGGGGCAGGCAGGCAAGCCCACCACCAGGACAGCACACAGGGCAGCTGAAGGGGCAACCAGAAGCCCGGCAGGAGGGCAGTGAGCCAAGCGCACCATCCTGCAGAAGACAACCCCAGCAGCAGAGTGCAGACCCACTCAGGCACCCTCCATTCCACCAGGACAAGTGAAGGAGGCGGTATCACCCACATAAACCGTGAGTCACCAGGGGAGCCGCAACTGTGCAACCTTGCACACAGCAGCACAGACCCTACTTGCACAAGGGTGACCCAACAAGCATCAAGCAACACACCCCTCAGGGAGCATAGCGCTGGATGACCAAAGAGCTAACCGCGAAAGGGCTAGCCACCCTTCTCCTGCACAAGCAAGTGGAGCTGAGGAGAGGCAAGCCCCAGGGAGCCCGCCAGAAGTATTTGTCTTTGTTTATATAGCGCTAGAATCGACCCCCGAAGGGGTATCTCTGCGCTTCAGCAGGACTGTCGAAAAATGGCAATGCATTCAGCAGTATCAGCAATGACAGAAGAGAAAAGATTTGAGCATTTTCCTGAACTGCAAGTGTTCGGAGCTTTGTCTTAAGTGAAGCGGAAGTTCATTCCATAGGAGCGGGCCGCAATAAGGGAGAGCTCTTCCACCTCGTCTGGCCCTTTATATTCGTGGTACCACCAGAAGGTGCCTGGCACCTGAACGTAGGGATCTGGGAGGAATGTAAGGCAGGAATTTTTCAGCGATATAGGAGGGTCCGAGATTTAACAGTGCCTTGTGAATGATACAGCATGTTTTAAACTTAATCCTTTGGCGGATAGGGAGCCAATGCAGTTCGGTAAGAATGGGGTAGTGAAGGGGTCCGAGGTTGAACATTGAGAACCAGCCGAGCCGGCGTGTTCTGCACCACCTGCAGTCTGCTTAGCAGGCTATCATTTGCCGAGATCAGCAGACCGTTACAGTAGTTCAGGCGGCTCAGGACCATTGCCTGGACTATGGTTTTCCAAGCAGAGTCAGGGGGAAGAGGGAAAACTCTGCGCAGCATACAAATAACATGGAATCAGGAGCCTGCTGTTTGATTAGCATGTTCTTTCAGACTGAGATTGTGGTCAAGATGAATCCCCAGGTTTTTAACTGTAAGTTTAGGGGAAGTGAGAGGGCCCAGATCCGTTGGCCACCAATCCGGTGTACATAGGAGGGGGGCTTCTCCCAGAAGCAGGATCTCAGTTTTTCCTACATTGCATTAGAGGAAGTTGTTCCGCATCCAGTGCGAAATGGCCCTCATCCCGTTTGAGAATGCCAATTGTACCAAGGGTGAAAATGTATTAAATGGGAAGAGTAGCTGAGTATCATCGGCGTATGATATGGGAATAAACCCATAAGTCCTCATAAGATTGGCCAAGGGAGCAACATAGATGTTAAAAAGAGTGGGGCTCAGACATTAGCCCTGAGGTATGCCTTTGGTCATACCCACCGGCGCGGACTGATAGAGGCCCATGTTGACCGTCTGGAAGCGATCTGACAAGATACTATTCATCCAGGACAGGGCAGTACCTCTCAACCCAGCTTCCTCCAATCTTCTGAGCAAGACCCTATGGAAAACCGTGTCGAACATCGCGGATAGGTCCAACAGCACCAGATCGTCGAATGGCCCTTATCTAGGGTCATTCTGATGTTATCCGTTACTGTAAATAACGCAGATTCGGTGCTGTATTTGGGTCTAAAACCAGACTGGGAGTGATCTAAACATCCAGACAGTTCGACATAGTTGGACAAGTGAGTATTCACATGTTTCTCCATTATCTTGCTACAGAATGGAAGAAGGGAGATGGGACAAAGGTTAGAGAGATCTGTCCATGGAATATTAGATTTCTTACGATTGGGTCTAACCTGGGCAACCTTGCATTCCCGTGGGACATTTCCCTCTGAGAGAGAGAGGTTCATAATAGATTGCACCACAGGGGACAGCTGATTCTCCAAGGATGGAATACATTTAGCTGAAATGAGATCCGTAGGAGATCCAGATTTAATTCTGTGGATCAGGGTTTTAACCTCTGCTAAGGATAAAGAAGGAAAACACCCTAGCTTTTGCTGATTTATCATGTCCAAGTGGTCCAAAGCCATCGGAATCCATGATCGATTATCAGCTGCTATTATTTTCTCGTATATGAGTTCGATCTTCTGGTCAAAGTGTGAGGCAATAGCATCACACAATTTTTGGGAAGGATTCTCCATGCTTTCACATGCTTTAGGATTAGTGAAGGAATCGAGGATTTGATGAAATATTTTTGAAGAATTACCTGCCTGAGTCAGCTGAGACAAAAGGTGCATTTTGCGCTCTACCTTTATGTTTTTGTGGTAGCTAATTAAGGAAGCACAATACTTATCCCTATCGGCCTCTTTATGTGATGCGTGCCATGTTCTTTCCAATTTCCTACATAGTTGCTTCCGGCTCCGCAGGAGAGGTGTAAACCAGGCAGCTTGCGGACGATTAGAACGACTCACAAGGAGTGGCAGCACAACCAGCCCCACAGCCACGCAACGCAAGCAACATGTGTGCACAGTCGTCCTCCCTCACCAACTTAGTCCCCTTCTTGCCCAAAAGGGGCGAGCCGGCAATGTCGCGGGAAGACTGGAAGCGCTATTTCTTGAATTTCTTATCCGCGCTACAAGAGGAGGGGGAAGGGACCTTCTCCACCTCAAGAAAAAAGAAAATACATCTACACAACCTAGGCCCAGAAGGCATTAGAGTGTCTGACAACCTGGTAAGGAAGACCAGACTCCCTAATGACACGGATGAATTCCAACAAGCGCTAGAGCATGGGTACTCACAAACTTTCTCTCGGGGGCCAAATTTACAGTGTGGTTTGTGTCTGAGGGCCGCACCAGTAGGGGCGGGGTCAGTGGGGGAGGGGGCGGGGCTAGAGCAACAAAAAAAACTGTGACCATGAGGTTGATCACAGGTCCCTGCAGCGGACGCCTTCGTCCACTGAGCCACCAGACCCGTCATACACACATCTCTCTCTCTCTCTCTCTTTCTTTATCTCTATCTCGCTCTATATCTCTCTCCCTCCCTCTCTCTAGCTCTCTCTCCCTCTCTCCCTGTCGCCCGCTGTCTCACTCACTCTGGCTGTCTCACTCCCTCTCTCCTTCTGTCTCACTCTGACTGTCTCACTCCCTCTCTCTCCCTTTCTCTCACTCACTCTGACTGTCTCACTCCTTCCCTCTCCCTCTCTGTCTCCCTCTGTCTGTCTATCTCTCCCTCCCTCTGTCTCCCTCCCTCTGTCTCCCTCTCTCTGTCTCCCTCTTTCTCTCTCTGTCTCCCTCCCACCTTCTCTCTGTCTCCCTCCCTCCCCCTCTCTCTGTCTCCCTCCCTCCCTCCATCTCCCTCTTCCTCCCTCCATCTGTCTGTCTCCCTTTCCCTCCCTCCACCTGTCTGTCTCCCTCTGTCACCCTCTGCCTCCCTCCCTCTGTCTCCATATGCCTGTCTCCTTCCCTCTGTCTCCATGTGCCTGTCTCTCTCCCTGTCTCCTTCCCTGTCTCCCTCTCTCTCTCTCCCTTCTCCCTCCATCTGTCTCCCTCCGTCTGTCTCCCTTCTCCCTCCATCTGTCTCCCTCCCTCTTTCTGTCACCCTCCCTCTGTCTCCCTCTCCCTCCCTCTGTCTCCCTTCTCCCTCCATCTGTCTCCCTCCGTCTGTCACCCTCCTCCCTCTGTCTCTCTGTCTGTCTCCCTCCCACTGTCTGTCTCCCTCCCACTGTCTGTCTCCCTCCCTCTGTCTGTCTCCCTCTTTCTGTCTGTCTCCCTCTGCCCCCCTCTGTCTCCCTCGCCCTCCCTCCCTCCCCTCTCACTGTCTGTCTCCCTCCCTCTGTCTGTCTCCCTCCCTCTGTCTCCCTCTCTATTCCTTTCCCTCCCTCTCTCTCTGTCTCCCTCCCTTTTCCTCCCTTCCAGTGCCCCAGCACATGTATCTGTGAGGGGCTGGTATTACCATAATTCCCCTAAAAGGGAGCGCCAGCATCTTGTTCATTGTGACGCCGGGACTGAGAAATGTTGCCTGTTTTAAAAACAATGTGGTTTCTAAAGACACTGCCCTAATCACTAGTGCTGCTTGTCTGAAGGACCGCAATACTTTGGCAGTTTCAATTGCTTCCCTGCATTGGACTGAGTGGTCCCAATACTCCTGCACTGCAGGAATTGCCAGCAATAACATAATTACTCGAACAGAAGCGCACCAGCGCTTCAACATGCACTGACTGCAGGCAAGTTTGGAATGCGTCTATGTAACTAAGAAACCTTTTTGATTTGAACACCAGACGGTGTTTCTGGATTCTGCACTTGCTGCTGCTCTTGCCAAGCACGTGCTATTTGATCACTGTAATTAAGATAGAGAGTAAAGTAATCTCGATATAAGCTCTGTCATTAAATAAACACTTGATGACTACATTAGAGAGAGCAGGCGAGATACACATAGGTGGTGTATATCTACCTAAAGTATCTATGTTAAATTGTTTTCATTAGCTCATATTTAATGGAACAAGCCCCGAAGTTTCTTTCTGTCTCCTTTCCCTCCCTCCCTCTCCCTCTCCCTCCGTCCCACTACCTCCCTTTGTCACCCTCTTCACCTCACCCTGCGTGTTCACCTCACCCTGCGTGTGTCAGCCTGGGCCGAGACAGCCTCCTGGCACACACAGCCCCACCCGAGCACTTCACAGGGCTTTAGAAAGACCATTTGTATGTTAATGAGGCCTTGCTGTACTTTAACCTCTTCTTAGGCCCCTGCAGCTCCACTATCATTGGAATCACCCGGCGGCCGGCCCCCACAGAGCAGCAGAGTCTCTCAGACTCGCGCTGCAGCAACCAGCAGTGTTTGAAGACACGATAAAAAATTTTTTTTAATACAACACGGGTACGATGTCAGGAAGGTCAGCGGGCCGCCAGGGAAGGCTTGCCGGGCCGCCACTGGCCCGCGGGCCGTACTATGAGTACCCGTGCGCTAGAGGATCTCGACTCCCATTATCGCCCAGTAGTATGCACCGCAATTGACAGATGCAATTTCTTCCAAAGGAGCTAGCAGTGATGTGCAAGTTCAGCACGCTACACGACAAACTCATCAGAGATCGGATCATAATGCACACGGCAAACACAGCAATCCAAGAAAAGTTATGGGTCAACGGAGCTGCACCCCTCAAGGGAGTGGTAGCACTCGTGAAGAAAGCCGAGTTGTCCAAAAGATGCGCAGAAGCCGCGCAAAGAGAGAGCATCAACAGGACCCCCGTGTGCAAGATTTCAGAGAAAAACAAACAAGGAGGGACACAACAACAAACACCAAAGAGCACCAATTATCAGAAGAAATACCCCCAAGATTCACAAAACCCCAAAGACCGCAAGGAGAAGGCAGAAATACCTGCTACAGATGTGGTAGCCAGACACACTCAAGCACCGACAAAGGATGCCCAGCCTTCAGAGCCAAGTGCGCACTGTGGAATAATGGGGCACTATGAAAAGGTATGCTGGCGCAAACTCAGAAGAACAGAAGTAAAGTATGTCACTCAGGGATTGGATGGAGACGACGAAGTCCCCGATGAGGAAAAAGAAGATGAAGTCCTGTGCATAGATGACCTTGTTCTAGGAATAGACTGCCCAAGATCCAAGAAGCCGGCATTACAGATGACGATCGTTGGCGATGTATGTCAGTACAACGCGATCTAAAAGATCACGGTACTTGACAACGTGGGCATTACAACGCAAGTCCTTACAACGACTTGATTTGGAGGGCGCGGATTTTGGAATCTTATAATTTTATATTCCAACACCAGTCCACGTAACAGTAGGGAAGGTGTTTGAATATAAAATTACAACATTCCTTGCCCAACAGCGCCACCCAGCACAAGTTGTAGTAACGACTTGCGTTGTAATGGCAGCGTTATAAAGGCACTGCGGTGTAAACACCACGTTGTAAACGATGTTTCCCATCGGAGGAGTGCACGTGGACATAGTGGCGGATTCAGGCTCCCCGTACACCATAATTCAATGAACAGTATGGGAGCGAGACTTTGAACCCAGAGTGGGCGTGAACCTGGTTCCCACAGACATACATCCAGTCACATTCACAGGCGAACCTATACCAATGGTAGGTTATCGTCCACTGATGTTCGAGTTCAAAGGGCGAACTGCAGAAGGAAAATTGTATGTTGCCAAGAAGGGACCTTCAGTACTAGGGTGGAAGGACCAAGGAGCTCTCGGAATCCAGCTCAACCCTGGAGGGATGACCCAAGTGTTAATGACAGACACCATCCAGAATTACGAAGAAAATGTATGGAAGACGGAATACCCAGAAGTCTTCAAGGGGACGATAGGTCGATTAGCAAAATTCACTCACAAAATCTGCCTCAAGGCCGGAGCTAAGCCTGTAAGCCACAAGGTCCGCAACATCCCCTTCAGAAGCAGAGAGGCCTCTCTGCTTCTGAAGGGGATGTTGCAGACCTTGTGGCGGACCGGTGCTTCTTTCCACAGCGTCACCGCTAGTGCTTCAGACCCGCTACCCGCTGCTTACCTGTACTCAAGACCCAGCAACCGGACCCGCTTCCTCGTCTCCCTTCTGAGATCCGGGTGCCTCTGGCTTCTCCCCAGAGTTCTTCCTCTGGTCTCTTCTTGTTCTGGGCGATTCTTCAAAAGAGAAAGCAGATAAGCATCGCGTTACCTGGCAACCCGGTCACATTTGGTAAACAGCTCTCTTCCTCTTAATTGTTAACCCGGTAAGAACATTTTGTACTTGTTTAACCGGACTTGCTCAGTTAGTTCGCGCTCAAGAAGGACATTTTTGTTTATTTAAAATACATTGCTGAAAATACAAAGACTATTAAAGCTGGAAGTATTTTAAGACAGTCATTGCATAGAAAGGCATTTCTGGTTAGTTTTGAAAAGCGCTGAGAGATAGTAATCGGATTAAAAGGATTCCTTCAGTCAATGGGGTCCTGTTATTGTGCTGAAACAATAATTGAAAAAACACTCGCTCTGTGTATTTTTTCTCTTTTTGTTTTTTTGTTTTTCAGAACCCTTTTTGGGAAAAGTTTCTCAGAGATTGAAGGTATGAATATTTGTTCAGATCATAACCAAGACTAACCAAACTAACTGGTTTATTTAAAGAGACGCATATTCGTATTTATAAATGCTGATATGTTTTCTTGTCATTTTTTAAGGTAGTTCAAGAAAAAAGGAGCTTTAGAGGGAAAAGCCAGTCAATAGGTCGCCCTCCACTCAATATGCAGCAAATACACAAAGACCTAGACTATGGAAGCACATGTGAAAATTCACCCTTATTTAGAATATTTCGTTCGTTGCTAATCATTAGCAAACATTACTCCCCTTGTTACATCTTAATTGGGGTAGCCAAAATATCTGGGGTTAGTGCTTAATTCAAAAAATTGCCTGATTCTCATGCAACAGTAAAATACAGTTGAGAGACCAATCATACCACACTTTATCTCGTGACAAACAAATATAGTGATAAACCGAAAAAAAGTGTGTGGGAGCGAGATGGCACCTCACGGGAGCACCACCAAGCGGGGACCTGACTGGTACTCGTCAGGACTGCCCTGTTGTCATCATCGGTACCATCAAGCTTAGAACAGAAAATAGTGTCCAAATACACAAAAGATTTGTGCGGAAAAAGTGCAGTGAGCATAAAGAAGAAAAGTAACCAGTACAGTGTCAATCAACACATTAAAACACTCATAACACAACACAGACAAAATACTTTTATTCAATTTCTTGTGTTGTGTATGGAAAAAATAAAAGGAAAAAAGTAGATGTGGTTATCACCTATTTAACCACTCATACTTTTACTTGCCGACATGTTTCATTGCCTGGTAACTTGTAGGCAATTTCATCAGGGCGTCATGTATATTAAAGCCACTGCAGGTGGACCCACATGTCTTCGCAACCTCAAAAGGCCATAGGTGCTCCTACCAGCCAGACGGGACGCGGTTGTACTTTAAAAGACAAGAAAAATCGCAAATAGTCGATAGTTCACTTCTCCCTTTCAGAACGCGGACAGTAGAGAAGCGGCCGTGCCATCTTTTATGGCACGGGCTGAGATACAGCGGCCGCTTCTCTACTGTCCGCGTTCTGAAAGGGAGAAGTGAACTATCGACTATTTGCGATTTTTCTTGTCTTTTAAAGTACAACCGCGTCCCGTCTGGCTGGTAGGAGCACCTATGGCCTTTTGAGGTTGCGAAGACATGTGGGTCCACCTGCAGTGGCTTTAATATACATGACGCCCTGATGAAATTGCCTACAAGTTACCAGGCAATTAAACATGTCGGCAAGTAAAAGTATGAGTGGTTAAATAGGTGATAACCACATCTACTTTTTTCCTTTTATTTTTTCCATACACAACACAAGAAATTGAATAAAAGTATTTTGTCTGTGTTGTGTTATGAGTGTTTTAATGTGTTGATTGACACTGTACTGGTTACTTTTCTTCTTTATGCTCACTGCACTTTTTCCGCACAAATCTTTTGTGTATTTGGACACTATTTTCTGTTCTAAGCTTGATGGTACCGATGATGACAACAGGGCAGTCCTGACGAGTACCAGTCAGGTCCCCGCTTGGTGGTGCGCCCGTGAGGTGCCATCTCGCTCCCACACACTTTTTTTCGGTTTATCACTATATTTGTTTGTCACGAGATTAAGTGTGGTATGATTGGTCTCTCAACTGTATTTTACTGTTGCATGAGAATCAGGCAATTTTTTGAATTAAGCACTAACCCCAGATATTTTGGCTACCCCAATTAAGATGTAACAAGGGGAGTAATGTTTGCTAATGATTAGCAACGAACGAAATATTCTAAATAAGGGTGAATTTTCACATGTGCTTCCATAGTCTAGGTCTTTGTGTATTTGCTGCATTTTTTAAGGTAACCAAAAGTCAATATAGAGAATCTAAGACACATTTATACTTAAGAAGTAAATGCATGGGCCTCCTGGACAGTGGTATGTTGTCAATCAATGTTGATTAGCATATATATATGTTTAGGATTTCAAAAGAAGACTTAATATACAGTGCTTTCTCTGGGGTGTCTTTTAGAGTTGTAATTCGTATGCAGATTGAACATCCAAGGAAGATCCAGAGCCACTTCAAATTGAGACAACAACTCAACTCCCATCAGACAAGAGTCCAGTGTTTTTTCTTGTTTCTCATTCCAATTCCCCTTTTCCCCTGAGACGAATCAGAGTGGAAAGAGTCACTGTTCCTTGCTACGCTGATTGGTTCAAGGTGGAATTTGGAACATACAGCATCAAGAAGGAAACAACCGGAAGACTGGTGAGTGACTTCCTAACATTGTTTTACCAGGACATCACCTCCTATATTGACTAAATGAAAGGAGAACCACACGGTAGTTATATAAAATTATGTATTTATTAAGATAACACCCTCTAGTATCCTAGTAACTAGTATCCTCTACAAGAACAGTTGTAAGTAGCACAATACACAGTGGGCTCCAGGGGGAGACGAACCATATACTAAAATAGTGATATAACAACCACGACTCTGGTCAAGACAAGGTCTAGAGCAGGTAGAATCGTACAATTCTATGGGAAAGTCACGGTTGCAACTTTACAGTTTAAGGACCCTTCTAGGGGACTTCGAGGAAACCCTTTAGAACTTAGGAGGTTGGAGAGCCACCCCACCCGTAGATACCATAGTACCTTAGTTACCTATCCCAGAGGAGACGGGTGCATAGGTCTGGATTGGTGTCGGAAACCGTTGTTGTTCTCAATAGAAGGCTGCGAAAAAGTACTGGTTTTGTGAAGGTGAAGAGAGTCTGGTAGAATTCAAGCCTGGATTCTAGAAGAAAGGAACCTGAAAGCAGAGGGGACAGAGTCAGTGTCACTTCAGAGTGACCAGGGGTCGGTAGATGAAGGCCCACCGATGTTGCGTGCTTCAGGTGCGAAGAAGGGATGCTTGACTCTGCAGCTACTAGGACCAGGAGACGTTGAGGATGACCAGGAGCCAGATGCAGGCTGACCCACGAAGGATGGCGATAGTTGATGGGTTGGTAAACGGATGGAGCACCAAAAAGCCTTGACAAAAGCAACCCTCGCAGGAAGGCCAAGCAGGTTACGGTATGGACCAGCAAGGTTCAGCAGGACTCACCAAGCAATAAGGAGTCAGGGCACGTCTGGAGCAACCAGGAAAGCCCAACAGAAATCAAGATGACCCTCAGGAGGCCGAATGACCATGAGTAGCGGGACACCTCGAGCAATATCACAAAGTACCAGCCCACGGCTCACTTGGTGCGAGGAGGCCAGAGTTCTTTGGGGCAAATACTCCTCAGGGTCAGGAATACACAGAGTCTAATGCACAAGCTCTGGAATTGCCAATAAGCATATGCAACTGCAAATAGATGCAGTGCACAGGGGTTCGGGTTATGCAGTCCCCACGAGGGATACTGGCCTCACACTTGCTGAGAGGGCAGGTCAATCTCAGGGACCTTCAGAAACCCACCTTTTGTGTTGCTGTAATCTTCAGAGTCTGCAGGAGCTTGGGAGCAGCAGACCAGTCAGTTACGTTGAGGTGCCTGGTAGTGCACCGGAGTGACTCCTTCACTCCAAGGGAGATTCTTCAGTTGTCCTTAGTGCACCTCAGGTCCTGCACGAAGCCTCAATGGAGCAAGGGCGTAGAAAAAGCTTGGGATGGAGAGGGAGATTAAGTCGGGCCCAGTCAAAGTCTAGTGAAGTCTGGGGGGCGCTAGTGAACCCGGAGCAAGATGGCCGCACTTTAGCGCTGCTCTGATGATCGAGACCACAATCCGTCTAATATCCTGTATATCTGGCGCCATCCACGGCTGTAATTAGAATATCCTGACTTCTGAGGCACAGAGGAACCATTTGAGGTTATTGATTTGTCTGTTCAGTGCCCTAAAACGTATTTCTGCATCCTTTCATCGATTGGTGCAAGATGGCGGCCCGGGAGTGCACTGGCTGTTGACCTCCACTGCCGGCATTCTCTCTCGCCCTGGTGCTGCATCCCACATCTGAGACGTCTGCCTTGAACACCTAGCTTGCCTGACAGCGGTTCGATTGGTGGCGTGCTGAGTATCGCTTGAATTCTTGTCTCGCTCGTATGCCCGGCGGGACGGACGGCCGCCATTTCAGGAGCCGCCGTATTGAGGTGAGGTGCCTGCGTTGCGGCCCCTGCCCACTCTGGCTGCTACCGCGACGAGAAGTGATTTGGGACAATTATATGCTGCGGACCAACAGGCCTCATTTCCACGTATAGCAATAGTTACCCATAACTTGCTCTCATGTCGCTGTCCCATGCACCGCCCTGATCTGTCCCGCATTTTAGACATACCCTGCATCACTGCCTGTGCTGCGGTGACACAGCACACTTGCTATTTTCAGCACCATTTAACGGTTTGGAGGCGGATCGCTACGGGGCCTGGCACCGCTGAGTCTTTCGATCTGCGCCGGAGCGTGGCAACTGCTAAGGAGATTGGAGGTAGAATTGTTCGTGGAGGCACTGATTACTGAACTTTGCAATTAGCTGACAGTCTGCGCACATTTGTCCCCAATTTCTGCATTGCGGCCTTCCTAACTCTGCAAACTCTATCTCTGCGGCCTGGCATGGCAACTGGGGAGTGTGCAGCAAACCTGTTATCATGATGGTAGTTCTCCCACCTGGTCTTGTCTTCATAACCCAATAGCACTGGGACTAAAAGTCTGCCGCAATTCCTGGAGTGTGATGGGCCATTGCACATCATAGTTCTGCCTAATATTATACTCTTTGCAGCATGAGATCCACGCCATTGTGACCACATGTGTGTTGATGTGCGAAGTTGATAGCTGTGCCCACTGAGGTCCGTTGTACATTTTCTGGATCTGCTGCACTGTTTGCTGCTGGTCTAATTATTGTGGAGGTGCTTTATCCGGATCAATCAATCAATCAAAACATTTATAGAGAGCGCTTCTCACCTGTGAGGGTCTCAAGGCGCTGAAGGGAAGGGGGGTGCTGCTACTGCTCGAAAAGCCAGGTTTTGAGGTGTTTCCTGAAGGTGAGATGGTCCTGGGTCTTTCGTAGTTGTGCGGGGAGGGAGTTCCACGTTTTTGCTGCCAGGTAGGAGAACGATCTTTCTCCGGTGGTGGTTCTGAGGCTCCGTGGGACGGTGGCGAGGGCGAGGCTGCCGGAGCGGAGTTGGCAGGTGGGAGTGTAGAACGAGAGGCGGTTGTTGAGATATTCGGGGCCCATGTCGTGGAGCGCTTTGTGTGCGTGGGTGAGGAGCCTGAACGTGATTCTCTTGTTGATGGTGAGCCAGTGCAGGCTTCTCAGGTGGGCGGATATGTGGCTGTGGCGAGGGATGTCGAGGCTGAGTCATGCGAAGGCGTTTTGTATGCGTTGTAGTCGTTTCTGAAGTTTGGCGGTGGTTCCTGCGTATAAGGCGTTTCCGTTGTCCAGTCGGCTGGTGACAAGGGCCTGGGTGACGGTCTTTCTGGTTTCGATGGGGATCCACTTGAAGATTTTCTAGAACATGTGCAGGTTGCGTGCGTGGTCCGTGGGTGTCGGTGCGATGCCCAGCGCCATGGGTCACCAGAAGTCATCCCAGGCGGATGGGGATTGTCCGAGGATGAGGATCTCCATCTTGTCTGAATTCAGCTTTAGGCGACTGAGCTTCATCCATTCTGCGACGTCTTTCATTCCTTCCTGGAGGTTGGTTTTGGCGGTGGCTGGGTCCTTGGTGAGGGGGAGTATCAGCTGGGTGTCGTCGGCGTAGGAGATGATGTTGATGTTGTGTTTGCGTGCGATGGTGGCGAGGGGGCTCATCTAGATATTGAAGAGTGTTGGGCTGAGTGAGGAGCCTTGGGGGACGCCGCAGATTATTTCAGTGGCTGCTGATCGGAAGGGAGGGAGGCGGACTCTCTGGGTTCTGTCGGAGAGGAACGAGGTGATCCAGTCCAGGGCTTTTCCTTGGATCCCAGTGTTGAAGAGGCGGGTTGTTAGGGTGCGATGGCATACGGTATCAAAGGCTGCCGAGAGGTCTAGGAGGATGAGGGCGGGTGTTTCTCCGTTGTCCATCAGGGTCCTGATGTCATCGGTGGCTGCAATGAGGGCAGTCTCGGTGCTGTGGTTTGCTCGAAATCCGGACTGGGAAGGTTCGAGTGTGTTGTTCTTGAGGAAAGCGGTCAGCTGTTTATTGACGGCCTTCTCGATGACTTTAGCCGGGAAGGGGAGAAGAGAGATAGCACGGAAGTTCTTGAGGTCTTTGGGGTCCGCTGTGGGTTTCTTCAGAAGGGCGTTGATCTCTGCGTGCTTCCAGTTCTCGGGGAAGGTGGCTGACGCGAAGGAGATGTTGATGACGTTCCGGAGGTGGGGTGCAATGATGGTGTCGGCTTTGTTGAAGATATGATGGGGGCATCGTCAGAGGGGGAGCCGGAGTGGATGGAGTTCATTACGTGGGGGTGTCTTCAGTGTTGATGGGGGTCCAGGCGCTGAGGGTGGTGGTGAGGGTCTCTTGTTGGTCGTGACGTTGATAGTGTTCCTGTAGATGATGGCGATTCCTCCTCCCGTTTGGTTGATGCGGTCCTTCCGGGTGATCTTTTAGCCGTCTGGGATGGCTATGGCGATGTCGGGGGCCGAGGAAGCGTTCATCCAGGTTTCCGTGAGGTAGGCGACGTCTGGTGCTGTTGTGTCGAGGAGGTCCCAGAGTTCGGCGGTGTGCTTGTGGACGGAGCGTGTGTTGAGGAGGATGCATTTGAGGTGGTTGTCTTTGATGTTGGGTCTGGTGGGTGGTCTGCAGGTTCGGAGGCAGGTGAATTTGCAGGTTTGGCAGGTGAAGGGTACGTGGGAGCACTTCAGGGTGGCTCAGTAGCAAACGGGCTGTCGTCCGGTGTTGAGTGCGTTGAGGGCGGTGGGGTCGTACTTCAGCCGGGAGGATTGGCAGCAGCGGGGGGCAGGGGTTCCGGCGCTGGGCGCGGTCCAGGCACGGACGGGCGCAGACGGGCTTGCCTTAGGTGTGCCTTCTGCGTGCCAGCGGTGCAGCCGCGCAGCGGCCAGCATTATGTCGGGGTCGAGGGAGGGAGGAGCAGCTGGGAGGGGGGAGCGGGGGCCAATCGGGTCAGGGACGCAGCGGGGACGCAGCGGCGGGGAACGAGGGTGCAACGGCAGGAGAAGAGCACCGAATACAACAGTGGGACGGGCCCAGAGTGCAAAAAGGATAAGAAAAATGAATACAAATACACGGCAATACAATACAATGCAGCAGCAACAGTGGGTACAAAAAAGAAAGTAAGGAGGCAAAGCTTACGAACACTGGACCACCAGGGATCGAACCGGCGGCAATAGCGAGGCACAGGGGCACAGGGACACAGCACCAGCAGGACGTGCTAACGCGGTGGGGGAGCGACCTGGCCTGAAACCAGGGTCAAGGGTTGCTCCCTTAGCATGCAGCGGCCTGCATTATGTAGGGGTCGAGGGAGGGAGGAGCAGCTGGGGGGGGGAGAGGGGGCCAATCGGGTCAGGGGGCGGGGCCACATGGGACGCAGCGGCGGGGAACGAGGGTGCAACGGCGGGGAAGAGCACCGAATACAACAGTGGGACGGGCACAGAGCGCAAAAAGGATAAGAAAAATTAATACAAAAACACGGCAATACAATACAATGCAGCAGCAACAGTGGGTACAAAAAAGAAAGTCAGGAGGCAAAGCTTACAAACACTGGACCACCAGGGATCGAACCGGCGGCAGCAGCGAGGCACAGGGGCACAGGGACACAGCACCAGCAGGACGTGCTAACGCGGTGGGGGATCGACCTGGCCTGAAACCAGGGTCAAGGGTCGCTCAAGACTAATACATACCTTGACCTGCCCGGCTAAACAGTGGTCGCACCTCTGTGCTTACCTGCTGAGTGTTCACTGCTGTAAAACTCACGACTGTATGTTATACTACACTGCTCGAAAGGATCTGCAGGTCTTGGCGGCTTGAGTCTAATCATTGCCCTGTTTGGTGTAGAGAATAACATTGAAGACCTACATCTGTCTTCATAGACTACCTCTTTGATGTGCTGCAGGTGGTGGGGTCAAAGCTAACGATCAATCCTCTGCTGGGCCTTGGTTTTCTGCCCTTCTGTTTCTGCTCAGGTGTCTTGCCATCTGACTGTCAATATCTGCTTTGGACCACAGCCATAATGGGGAGGACAGACAAGCAGTAGAGCAAGTTGCAATTTGAGACCAAAAAGCAAACAAAAGCCTAAACCCCTAACGCTTCAGACACGGACCCGGATCCTGAAGTGGGATCGAATACAAAGCTAGAGCGCCTGATGTTGAGCATGCAACAAAGCCTACAGTCCATAGAAGCAAAGATTGATCACCTCAACCTACGTATGGATACCATGGCAGAAAAAATAGATAAGCATGGTACCCAGATAGCGGAGGCTGAGCAGGGCATCTTGACTATGGAAGATCGCAAGGAGGCTGTCAGCTCATCCTGTACCAGCGTGGAGAAGCTGCTGGAGATGATAAGGGCGAAGACTGAAGACATCAAGGCTTGTTCCCGCAGGAACAATCTTCGCATAACCGGCATTTCAGAATCCACCAACACTCGGCCTACGGACTCCTTTGTCGAGACGCTGCTTGTGTCTCTCCTGGGAGCGGACCATTTTTTCAAAGTGCTCATATTGGAAAGGGCCCACCGTTCCTTGGCTGCCCGCCCTGTACCTGGGGCTCCACCCCGACCCATCATAGGCAGACTGTTGACTTATTGTGTTCGGGACACAGCGCTTCGTTTGGCTAGAGAAAAGGGCAGTCTGGACTATCAGGGGATGAAAGTGGAACTATTTCCCCATTTGATCGTAGCTGTGCAACAGGCGCGTCGAGAATTTCAAGCTGTCATAAAGAAACTGCATTCTATACATATCCAATATGCAATGCTATACCCTGCCTATCTGCGGATCCAACATGCGGGGAAAATAAGCATTTTGACGACACCCATAGAAGCACTTCTCTATATATTCGGCGGATTGAGCGGCAGGAGTCGATGTGTGAGAGAGCCGCAGATTCTGACTCTGAGGGCTGAACACGTCAGACTCATAATGTTTGCTGTATTTAGTTGCATTGTCCCTAATGGCTCACTGTGATATCTCAAATACTAGGGCCAGTTATTGTTGGTACATCATGTGGTTCTTAGTTTGCATCTGATCTTTATTGCACCACCTACTATGTTCCGCTTCTTCTATGTAAAATGTAAAATGCTCAGACTCCTGATATTGCAAGTTGTTCTCTCTATAATGTTGACTCTCTGATGGCATTATGTACTAGGGCCTGTCAAATGTTCATGTGCTGATGACTGGTTAGCCTACCTCTTTTTGTCTTGACCCACCCTGTTAATTTGGGGGGCTGATGGCTACTAGCGACCCACAGTATGGGTATTTACCTGCAAGGTTCTTTCTTCTGTTCAGATGCTCTCGGGTGCCTTTGTAATGTTGTTTTATGTTTTTTCCTATTGTATTTTCAAGGACTTACAAATGTAACTGTATACTTGTTGTCTTGTTTTGAAACGGGGTAATCACAGCATGGTTCTAATGCTGAAGTGGGTGGGGGGAACTCTATTACATTGTAAGAGTGTTGGTCACTTCACATTGGCAGAACAGGGTTTACACTAAACTAATTTTTTAGGCAGTGGCACGGATACACTCAACAACACCAATAGACATGGCTGATCCCAAAACATCTACAATATCGTGGTTAATTTGGAATGTAAGATGGCTTAACAATCCTAAAAAAGTGTGACAGGTGCTTTCATTCCTGGATCATCACCACATCCAGATAGCTCTATTGCAAGAGACTCACCTTAACAAACGGGCGGTCTCAACCATAGCTACCAGGTGGGCGGGTGTGCGACGGGCTGCGTCCTATTCCTCCTATGAGCGGGGAGTATTGATTCTTATAAAGAAGGGCATCCCTTTTTTGCCAATACATGTAGAGGAGGACGTACATGTAGAGGAGGACGAGGGGGGGCGGTACATAATAGTGTAGGGAACATTATACGGTACAAAGTTGGTTATAGTGAACTTATATGGTCCCAATGTTGATGACCCTTTATTTTATAACACGCTATGGGGCAAGCTTTATAAACTATCTTCCACAGCCCTTATCTGTGGGGGCGATTTTAATGTTATTCTAGATCCTGTATTGGACAGAGTGTCGACAGTTGACCCCTCCCCAAGAAAGCCACTGTGTCCGTGCATGGCGGTCTGGTGACTCTGGGGCTCACAGACATTTGGCGATTGAGACATCCACGCTCCCGGGAGGGTACATGCCACTCATATGCGTGCCAGGCGTGGTCACGCATAGACTACTGGCTGGTTACGCAAGATGTCGGTGCATGGACTGTACAGACTAAACATCTACCTCCGACATTATCAGACCACTCCCCGGGATTCCTCAGCATGACACTACCTCCTAATTCCAATGGCGACTGCAACCGTCTTCCCTCTTAGACCAGGTTTTTTGTGAAGGTGTCCGTTAAGTTATCACTGACTATTTCTTACATAACGGATCAAACTGTGGAGGCGCTCTGTGCGCAACTTTTAAAGTGACCGTTCGGGGGGCCTGTATAGGTTTAAAAGCCGGAGTGCTGAAATCGTTGCGTCGCACTATGGCTGCACTCGAGCGAGGATTGTGTGATCTTGAGCGCGGATACGAGCAAACAGTAGATCCTGCTACCTTGGCACGAAGCTAAAATCACAGACTATAATGATGTGGCAGATCAGGGAATCAGACATACGTCGCGCCGGTGCACTGCTTGATATTATGGCGAAGCTGGCAGGCCGGGCAGAGCACTGGCTAGCCGCATTATTGAACCCCACCATAAAACTTGTCTAATCAAAGCAGTCATTGCAGAAGATATCACACATTATGATACAGCCAATATACTCAAAACCTTTGCAAATTACTACGTGGGGATGTATGCGCATCGCCAAGCCGCGGATGAGGCTGAATTCGGCAGGAGTTCCTAATGCATCCTATTACCCTAGATGAAATACAGGACGTTATTGTTATGCTACCTAATGGAAAAATCGGCTGGTACCGATGGGTTGCCAGCAGAATTATATAAAGAGTATATTGATCTGCTCGCCCCTTGTCTTCTCCAGTTATATAAAGAAGCATACAAGACTCAATGTTTGCCGCTGACCTTACGTGAGGCACTCATGGTTACGCTATTAAAACCTGATAAACCGCCGGATAGGTGTGATTCTTATCGACCTTTATCATTAATAAATACGGATGTTAACATTTTAGCGAAGGTATTAGCAACCTGATTGAAGTTACTCCTTCCCGTTATGGTCCTCCCTGATAAATCCGGGCTCGTCCCAACCCGTTCTACGGCTCATAATTTGAGAACACTCTTTGCTGTAATGCATGTGCTTGAGTCCACCTTGCCGGTAGTTGCAGTGCTCTAAGATGCTGCAGAGGCTTTTGATTCTATCTCCTGGTCATATATGTTTGCAATTCTGCACCGCATGGGTGTGCCATTTATTTTTACTAACTGGATCAAGCTACTTTATACTAACCCACTAGCACGTGTGAGGGTCAATGGTCAACTATCGGAGACTTTCACTATTCAGCGCGGCACACGGCAGAGGTGTCCGTTATCACCCTTGCTATTTGCACTCATACTCGAACCAGTAGCTTGTATTTTGAGGCAACACAATGCACAGGCAGCACTACGTTTTTATCAATGCCCCTTGGCTGTTTCCATGTATGCTGACGACATGGTGTTGTATGTTTGGGACCCCACTACGCACCTTGCACAAATTATTAGGGAATACATACGGTTTGAATGCTTCTCTGGACTGGGAATAAATTGGTCTAAATCGATCATACTATCCCTCACGGATAACACACACGACATCGACCTTAACATGGTGTACTGACACTGTGAAAATACTTAGGAATATGGCTCCACAGGGACCTGCAAGCGGTCGTACAATCCAATTATGGCACGGCTATCACGCGTCTTGACAGGCAAGTAAATTGCTGAATTAAAATTACCCTTGTCCTTTGCAAAACGTATAGCACTCATGAAGATGATAATCCTTGCACGCTTTCTATATTTATTTTAAAATATCCCAGTACATTTAACACTACATTTTTTCGATAAGCTCCATTCCCTCTTGATCACGTTAGCATGGGGAGGTAAAAAACCTTGTCTCAAATGGGAAACTCTTACTCTTCCTTACAAGCAAGGGGGATTCACAGCGCCAGACTTTCATCTCTACTACCTTTGTACGCAGGCCCATTACGCGTATTATTGGCAACAGGACTCAGGTTATATTTACCTTGTGGCGGTGGAAGTGAGTGCGGTACACCCTATACCACTTAAAGCCTTGAAAGTCAATAAGCACACTGTATTTGAGAGAGGGGAATTTGACACTGTACAAACTACATCCAGGGCCTGGCAGGAGTTAGGGAAATGGGCTCAGAAACTGCCATTGTATGCTCCCGGCATGCCATTACTACACCATTTAGAACTTTCTGTTACAAAAGAAACTAGTACGTTAAGGACTCTTCATGACGTGACTCTGATAACAATGGAGGATGTGTTTCTTGGGGGTCAATTTATAGCGTCTGAAACTATAACTGCCAGGGAAAATGCCACTGCCATGCAGCTGTTCGTCTTCACTATACTGCGCTCCACCATGCGTGTGCTTTATCCACAGTTCCCTGTAGAGCCGCAGACACTTGAAGCGTTGTAACTTATAAAAAGTGCCACATCCAGAGCCCATCTGGTTACGAGACTATATCATGCATCAAAGAGGGATGCGGCCACAATTGATATGACAGCTTTGGCTAAATGGAATGACATGGTCCCTGAACCGCTTCCTAAAGATACATGGTTTGACTGTTGCCATCTGACTGGACAGTCAACAGTGTATGGGAACCTGCGATTGGTGCATTTGAAATATTTACATCAACTGTATTATACTCTGGCACATGGTATGGGTTGAGAAATACTGACCATTGCAAGCGCTGCAGTGCCACGGACGCCAATTGCTATCACTTAGTTTGGGAGTGCCCAAGGGTGCATGCGTATTGGAGGCCAGTCATACATATTCTGCACCAGATGGTAGAGCTGCCCATAGGATGTACTCCACAGCTGTGCGTATTGGGCGCTGTAGCTAATATCAAGGCATCACATAGGAAATTTGTAGCTATAACATTGCTATTCGCTAAACGCAGAGTCTCCATGGGTTGGGGGGGAAGGTCTGCGCTTTACACTAAACTATGGTTACAGGATCTGACTTACTGTCAGGATCAGCTCATGTGCTACGCTGAGGCCTTGCCCACGACATCGAAGCCTCGTGATATCTGGGATCCACGCACTGCTTATCTGCTAGCGGTAACTAATGTCTGATGTCTGATCTGTTTGCAATAATGTTTTGCCTATCCTATCGTACAATGTCCTTTAACTTACTGTCATGTCTATGTATATCTGTCATAAGGGAGGGTCAGGACAGATGCATGGTTACACCCATTTCCTTCATCCAGTTTTGCACCAGAGCAGGAACCAAGGGCTCCCAGAACTGGTTTGAGCTGGACAATGCACCGGGACACCAAATTTGCCCCAAGTGCAGACTTCCAGGCACTCTCAGAGTGCACCTACCCAGCCCCAATAAACAAATTCCTG
This sequence comes from Lissotriton helveticus, assembly GCF_964261635.1. Lineage (NCBI taxonomy): Eukaryota > Metazoa > Chordata > Amphibia > Caudata > Salamandridae > Lissotriton > Lissotriton helveticus. The sequence goes on along the minus strand of NC_136059.1, from coordinate 108,180,376 downwards.
TCTGGGAGGTGGTAACACCTCCCTGTGACAGGATGCCTATTGTGCTGCCTTCCTCTGCTCGAGCTTGGCTCAGCAGCAGCAGGGCAGAAATATGTCTCTGGTCAGCAGCATCCATTTTGTGCTGACAGGGTCAAGAAGGCTGGCATCGGATAGACCAGTGACCCCACAAAGCTCACTTCAGAAGGTAGAATCATACCTCCCACACTGGTTAATGGTGTGGAGGTATGACTTCAAGGTGTTTGATAGCAAACACAATATGTTTCTATTAAGCCGTTTTTGAGATATTATTTACCGCGAGGTTATAATGCACTTCTATCTATATGTCCGGCTGAGTCACAGACAGTCTGGGAAAATGGTCTCCGAAGGCTGCAGAGGGGCTCTGCTCATGCAGGGGCACCCTCTCACTAACAACCCAGCAGCCTGCCTTCAGAATTGATAAGGCCTGCTATAGGGGTGACTTATAAGTTTTAAGTGTAGTGACCTATATATATAGTGAACCTATATCTAATGTAAATGGTGCAAGCACCAGCTTACACAGGTCGCAGTAGCAGACCTGTAGTTCCCTTTTGCATGGCCTCTCATGGGTGGCATAATATATGCTTAAGCCCATGGGCGGCCTCTGGGGTACCTATGCCCTACAATAAAATCTTCCATTCATTCGTGGCACACTGGATGCAAGGGCAGTTGAGTCTCAAATTCCATACTCTCATAAGTTGCGATTTGAAAATCATCTTACAGAAAAATTGAATTTATGTAATTAAATGTGTAAATATCAAGAGGATACTCCTGTGGATCGTGCTTTAATTATTGAGAAAATATGGCCTCTTTCCCGACTTGTCTCTGCAGATGGCAATGCTAGTACCCACTGTGTGGTTATAGGGGATTTTCATACTGGTTTTTCACCAAGGAAGCCTACTCCACTACTGGTAGTCCTTTCCTCATCCATAATTCCCCATAAACATAGGCACACACAAGGCCTTTAGTCAGCACTCTTCATCTATTGGCCTCCTCAGCTGCCATTCAAATTTTGCTACTGCCAATCACAGTTTACAGCAAGGGCAATGGGTAAGCCATTGACGCCCCTCACTGTCGGTGATGGCATTTTACTGTCTTAGCAGAGCGGGGCTTCCTTGACAGCAGCTGCATTGAAGAGGAGGAGTGGCGGACACTGTAAGTGCACATGTTGGTTTGGCCAGATGTCTTACAATGGCGGACCTGACATTCGCACGTAGATCTCTCCAACCCGGGCTGTGTTGCGCAGCCTGGTGTAGAATATTCACAGGCTCCCACGCCCTAACGGAGCGCCAAACAAGCCCACTCCGACCAATCTGAGCGCTTCGCTCATGCTGGGTAATAGTTTCACCAACATGAGAGCAGCCTCTGGATTGGTGCAGGAGAGCTCAAGGGTCTGAGAGCTTGTGCACAATTCATGGACTGCAGAGACAGTGTCGGAGCGGAGCACTGAGGCGAGTTGGGCGCCAGCAGCTAAGTACCCTTAGTATTTTTACACATGCTGCCCTACCACTTTCCTTAGACAGCAACCGCTTCTGCTTTCATATGAAAAATGTTCAGACTGTATGGTAAGTAACTTTGAATGTAGCGCTGGGAGAAGGGTATAAGGGCAGCCTTCAGTCAGTAAGCGGAAGCCTGTGGACTATCTGTGTCTTGAAATAATTTACTCAATTGCCCTGTAGCAGTAGCAGTTGTCGCTATAATAAAGTGAGAGGGTGGGGGTAATGTGGGTGGGGGGGCTTGGAGTTGGGTTTTAAAAATAAAACAAAAGGACTTACCTGCTGCTCTACTACCACTAAAGGCCATCAAGTTGCTACTCTAGTCCCAGAAGTGCATGGGCTTTACAGCACAGATTGCCACCCAATCCAGCTGCTGCTCCCATGCTATACTTAGCATGAGAGCAGCGCATGGATTGGCCTCAGCAGGTTGGTTTAATTCTTGCTCTGGCACAGGGAGCCTGCAACTTTCTCCAACCCTTCTATAAAACACAGCTGGGTTGGAGAAACCTTAATGTGCATGACTGTTTGGCCAGCCTAAAATGGTCGGCCAAACTGGCATGCGCACTTATAAGTGCCAACCACTCCTCCCTACTGCTGACATGATGCTCCTCAGCAAGGCCCTGCCTTCAACCTAACCTCTGCTGGCAACAAGGACAGAAAAATAAAATGATAATAAAATGGTTTTATTCTCATTACATTTTTCATTGGGACAGGGACCCTCCACCATAGTGGAGGAGCCACCCCTGCCTGACAGAGACTGTGCCAGCAACATTTAGAAATGACCACCAAGGCAGAGGTCATTTCTAAAGCATTATCAGAAACCACTGCCACTGCTGATCCTGTCAATGCTTTTTTAAGTTTGATGCCCTCCCCCATCAACATAAAGGAGCAGTCCGTCAAACTTATATTTTTTAAATTTCAAAAAGAAAATTGAGAGGTAGGATTTCATTTTTGAAAGAAGAAAAAAAAATTACTCCCTCACCATTGCCATCATCTCTTATGATGAGGGGGGGTACTTTTAGGTCGAACCTAGGCAGCTCGCATGCGCTGTCTGGAAGACCTGTTGTATTAAATAAAAGAAGTTTGTTTCTTCCTGCTGCTTACCATAGTTTGACTCCATTGTTGTTCTTCTTTGCTATCTTCTAAATGGTTCCCGCAGCCAATACCTCACTTCCGTTCAAGCCTGAGAAGCACCGGCCAAGTACGGTTTCCTTATGGTGTGATTCTTTATATGGTGTTTAGGAGATTTTTTTTAATTGTTTCCTCGCTGTATATGTCAAAGCTAAGGTGACAGGAGGCTCAGCCCAGGACTCTCGTGCATGCTACACTTCTACTCCCCATCTCCTCTTATGCTGCGCATCCCTTCTGCCACTTAGCATGCCACCATTTCCTGCTAAGTGGGTTGTGACAGTAGTGGGTCTCCCCACCCCCCCCCCTCCATTGGCTCCATTATTGCAGCTTGTGTTATGTGTGTGTGGGATAAAGCCACGGAGGCACTAAGTTTAGCCCATAACTAGAAGGAAACCTCAGTAGCGAATTAAACAATGTCACCAGCTCACGGCTGGCACTGTGTTCTTGCTCATTTAGGGCATTTTAAAAATGATCTTTGGTGGCAGTCATGTGAAGATACCGAATTCACTTAGCTTTGTCAGGCATGCTTTTAGGTCCAAGAGATAGGGGTGAATATTTGCCATCTGTGCTCCAGCCACAAAGCAGATGTGCATTGTTGGGCCACTCCAAACCATTATAGAAGAAAACTTCCAGCAGTTGCTTGATTTGGCAAATCAAGGAGTTCAGAAGACACCAAGTCCGCAACAAAACCTGAAAGCATTAGTCAATTCATTTCAATTCAGCTTTATTCGGTTAAACCGTAGAACCATAAAAGATTTCTAAAAAACTATTCTCTCATAAAAAATCAGATAGCCAATACCATTAAGAAACAGGTGTACATAGAGAAAATGTTCTTAAAAACACTTCTAAAAATTAGTTGACATAATACATCAGTTATACAGTACATAGGATAGATTACAATCTGATATCTCTTGTGAGGTTCAATGGCAATCAATAAGGATTACTATATAAATGTACAAATATTAATATAAAAGCAGCTTTTGGTAGTTTGCCATGAAACATATATATATTTATTATAAAGTGCATTGGACTATACTAGATCCTGTATTCTTACGTACACTAGGGCCTCAAGGTGTGAATTATCTTTTCTTCTTTTAATCGCCATTTGTATAAAAACGACTACTACATTGCAGACTTTCTCATTTTCTAAACTGCGGATAAAGTAAAAAGGAGATTTGTAAAAATACTGTTTATTGTCAAGAAATTAAGGTCGTAAAATACTCTTCCTAATATCTCTACAGAAATTACAAAAGAGAATAAAATGTCATATTGACTGAGGTGACTTTCCGTCACAGGGGTAATTTGGAAGATTTGGGTTCCATTTGCCCAAAATAGGAAATGCTGTTAGGCAGTGGAGAGCACCCGGTCTCAGCCTTGTAAGGTAAAACCTTTGTTGTAAATTTGTTATCCACAGTAAGTATTGCTACCTACCTATCACAAAACGTCCTTCACAGTATGTCATAATAATATGTTTTGAGCTTGCTTCTATTTCTCTTAATGATCCTCATTTTTACTATGATATTGGCTATACATGGGGTCTTTAAAACCAGCATTCTCAACACATTCTTATAGAGGTTTTTCAATACACTGCAGCTATGGGATCTTTTTACTATGTTTGAGAACAAGGCAGTCCTGATTGAGCAAGGTTGCACACGTAAAGCCTCTTGCTTGTATACAGCCCTTTCGAAAAATAATATTAATGCACTAACTAACATGTTTTGTTATATCAATATTGCATTACACGACATTTTTAGTATCTAGGGGAAGCTCAACAATGTGCTTTTATTAACTATAGTCCGCTTGCATTAAAATTGCTTCTGCTACGCGGGATTTTCTACTGCCCATGCTTCTGTCACACTCACGTGACATGACGTTTTATTTCGCTTGGTGGGAAACTTTTGCTTCTGCCCACTAGAACTAAGATGGCTCTTCTGAGTCCTAACGTGTAAGAAGCTTGCATCTCTGCTTTGCTAAGCTGTTCGTTCTGCCTAATCTTCAATGCAATAGTTAAAATAAAATAATGGGAATAGACTAGAGATAAGTGGTATACAGTGCATTAATTTATTCTGTGTCTCTAAAACTGTTTCTATTCTATTTTTGCATGTATCGCATTTGTGCCAGAAATGTACCTCTGAACTCCATCTTTGGAGAGACTGCGCCTGTGCAAAGAATCCCAAGCTATTAAAGTCGTGGCATTGAACCAGTGCCAGAAGCTAAATTGAATAATTTGTTAAAACATTGTATGTTATTGTTACATTCGCTGCCGGGTGAAATAAAAGTACATGAGAAGATAAAGTTATGGAAGGGAACGTAATTTTAATACATGATTGACAGTTACCTCATATTAATATGGTGTGATGACCTCTGCTCGTCTTCTGACCAATAAAATTGTGGGATTCACACATTTGCAACATTGGGGGGTGGTACACTGATCTGAAAAATAGTATAACTAGGGTAGGCTTAGCTAGATAGATTGTCCGACTTGTCCGAATAGCTGACCGGTCACTGATCCAACGCACTCAATAGGTGATCGAGAGCAGAGGTGCTGGCGGAAGATTCGATAACCCAATCAGGGTTCTGGGAAGGAGTTCGATTACCCAATCGGGGTCCGACTGTTAGCTGTAGAGAGGGGTGTGACGCTGGCATTGCACTTTAGCTGTGGGTGCCGGTCTTAGCCTGTGGTGGTCCTGTCCTGATCCAATTTGGTCCGTAACCTGTCCTGATTCTGGTCTGTACCTTTTCTTCCTCACTGGCACCTGCACTTTGGGATTCTTATCCTTTGTCTCAGCCCATGGCCAGGGTTGGTCTTCACACCATTCTAGGTAACTATAAAGTGTGGGTTTGTCATTGTATTGTTTTCCCTTCTTTACCCACCCTTTGTCTAAATGCTTAATGATATTTCTTTCCAAATTATTGCATATGTTTGTTTCAAACTTCATCATTCTAAATAGAACAAGAAATTATTGATTTCATGGTTTTAAACATTTAAAGATTTTATTTAGATAAAAGAACTTAAACCTTTCCCGAGTTTGTGGTTATTTATAAATGCAAATGATATTTACTACCTATTTTCTTGCTAACTCCCTTGATCCTTTAGGATTCTAGGTACCGGGGCTAGGATTGGTAAGTCAAATGGTATAGATCCTAAATGGTTAGACAAAATTGATCGAGTGTAGGTTTACCTGTTTAACGTTTATATAGTTATATGGGCCCAGGTGAGTATGATTAACGAGTAGGTGAGCCCGCGCTCTATCAGTCCATTATGATTTCTTGGGTAAATTTGGTTCCATCCTTGCTCCAGATACCATGCCAAACAGTGAGAGTTGCTATACTAATATAATCAGACTGATAATTCCTTATGAACAACATATGAAGGAGTTGACTTAGGGACTATGTTGTGATGCTCTCTCATGTAGCTGTGTGTTTATAGTTTATCTTGGTGTGTACCTTTAAAGATAGTTCTATGAGGTATCTGGCTTTGGAATGTAAGTATCCTGGCAACAGGATCCTGTGTCTCGGTCTTCTGGGAAGCTGTTAGCAGAGCTGGTCCTACTGGCTCTGTTATCCATGTAGCTAATAAATTAACCAGCTTTCATCTTAATGTCTGCCTGGTTACTACAAATTTATGGCGACGATTCCTGGCTACATGGAAGAACCTGCGCTGTGTTTCTGCTGAATCCTGACTTCATTAATCTAAGAATTACCATTTACTCTATCTTTGATATTATGGACATCGCTGGACTACCAAGTAAGGTGTTTGTTTGTGCACACAACGACTGAGCAGGGTGTTTATAGAGCGCTAAACCTTACTCTCTGTTGGTTTTAAAGCTGAGCGATTGACTTGTCCTTATCAAGATTTACATTTGAAACTATACCCTCACGCTAACTTCAACCAAGTGAGGTGTCTGCTTTTGGAACCCGCAGATGAGATCCTGCTCTGTCAAACCCTGTTTCTATCAGCGTTTTTAAACTAATTGGTTGAGTTTACATTTAAGCCTCTGACAGAGCAACCGTCAATACACGCGCGCAGCTTACTCACACTCTCATCGTGACGGAATTGTTGTGGCTCTTATAGGTATCCCTATCCCATATCTCGGCAGCCGCACGACTCCATTGTCCTCTAGACTCTTACTTCTCTCATGTAACGTGACGTCTTGACACATTGCTTCTGTAAAGCTCATAGCGCAAGGCTACGCTACATTTGGCGGCCATTTTGAGGGATTGGGAAGCCTTCAATTTATATCGCGGAGATTTCAATGAAGTCAAGGACCTTTATGCTGCAATCTATGTGTTACCATAACAGCGCATCTGTACATCTGTGATATGTACACACGTGATCATTCACGTGTGTTCCCATTGTATCTGTTATACACCAGTGATACACACACCAGTCTCTATTTTTTTTTACACACCTGCTAATTCACGGAAGTGTGTTTCAAGCGAGTTTCCTCTTTATCGGTGATACACACATGTTATATAGGTATATTGTGTTGTTACTTTTACCAATGTTATTTAATGTATAGTATGCCTTTAAACTCTCGTGACATAGCGAGGGTTAGAATGTAACTAGGCTTTGTGTGTGTTCTGATTCTTGGGTCAGTTGTTAACTGTGTTTGGAGCAGTCAGCTGTGTGTCCTGGAGCTCGCTTGCTTCATTATTTATATATTACTTTTTTTACCAATAAAGGTATTTAAATATTACCAGCGTCCTTCACTTCAAGTTGGCAACGAGGGGAAACCATTTTTTTAAATATATTTTCACCTTTTCATCGGATTTTCGGACGTTTACCAAAAAATCATTGGATATACTAGAAGGAACAATCTTTATTGCGGATTGGAAGACTTCTCAACCGAAGTAAAAAAAGGAATGGAAATCTTATTGAGTGAATGTTTCGTTGACTTTTTAAGGTAAGGAAGCTCGTTAACTTGCATCGGAGTGGTGGCTGTTAGGGATCCGCCATCGGCTGCATTATTCGAGCAGCGGCGACATTCAGAGAAGCGAGGACCGTGTCGGACTGCTGATGTAAGGTGATGTCAGTAGGCACGCATTCTCGGAACGTTATTACATCATTGTGCAAGGTCACGCTGCGTGACCTTGCATTACAACCATTTTGGATTTGACAATCTACTCAGCCCAGCAGGTACGAGTGCTCACCTGAGCCTTTTCAACTTGTTAAGTTTATTAAAAAAAAAAAAAAAGTGGAAATAAAAGTGGAGCGCAAACATTAATATTAGTGAAGGTTTCATGGAATTTGCGTTCACAAAAAGAAGAAGCCGGTGAGTTTGTCGGGGCCCGGCAAGATTACGGTAATTGCTCTCTTATACTAGGAAAAGAGATTAAGTTAAAAGTTATGCTTTAGTTAAAGGAGAAACGTTATATTAATTGGTGGTATTACCTTTCATGGAACAAGGTGATCAAAATAGTGACATTGTAGAAGGAGTCATGGCACAGCAACATTTTTCAATTAGTAATCCACACCCCTTTTGTGCTACAGGCTCACAGCCTAGCATTAAGTGGGAGGAGTGGAAAGAATATTTTATAAGTTATATAAATGCAATTGACGAAGCAGGAAAAATGAAAGCAGCACAGAAAAAAAGGATTCTCCTCCATTCCTTGGGGCCTGTGGGGTTAAAAACACTTTCCAGGATGAGTAAAATTGGTAATGCTGATTTGGACGTTTTTGAAAACACTTTAAAGACATGGATAGATATTTCGCTCCTAAAGTGTGCATCGGAGTTATTAGACACAGAATGTTTCAGAGGAAGCAGAATAAGGGTGAAATGGTTGATGAATGGCTTGATGAACTTAAAAAACTGGCTATTGACTGCAAATTTGAAACTCTTCATGATGATCTAATAAGAGACCAACTAGTTATGCACAGCAATAACTCACCCATACAAGACAGCTTATGGGTAAACGGAGATGCACCGCTAGATGATGTAATGGCTATTATAAGGAAAACGGAAATGTCAGATAGATGTGCGACAGTAATTAAAGAAGCAGGGAAAGATTCGGATAAGGGAACTGGAGCAGTGTTTAAAATACAAAATATAGTCAAAAACCATTCACAACCTAATCAAGGGAGATGGAACAACCAACCTTTAAGGAACCAGGAAAGAGATAGGAAACCTGCAGAAAGAAGATGCTATCGTTGGGATAGTAAAGAACATTTGGCTTTTAGTAAAATGTGTCCAGCATTGATTGAGAAGTGTAGCATATGTGGTCTTTTGGGCCATTTTAGCCAAATGTGTTGTAGGAGATCCAATGTGAAATGTATTTGGAATGAAGAAAATGGTTATGATGAAGATGAGTATGATGAGGATGAGAACCATGTGAAGAATGTGAGAGGAAATTTAGTGTTAAATATTATAGAGGAGTCAATGGAAGGTAAACCCATTTGTGAGCTATCTTTTGGAGGGGTGACTGTAAGTGTTTATGCAGATTCAGGATCCCTCTACACGATCATAAATGAGGAGGTATGGAGGAAGAAATTTGTTGACAGAATTGGTGATAAGCTGTATGTATCTGATGTGAATCCGGTTAGTTATACTGGTGAGAGGATTGAGATGTTGGGTTTCAGATGGCTTACGTTTAATTTCAAGGGTAGATCTACTAGGGGCAAGTTATATGTTGCAAAGGTTGGACCATCTGTTCTGGGTTGGTTCGACCAGAAAAACCTGCATATAATTTTAGATCCTAACAGTAAAGACAAGGTGCTTTTCATGGATGATGAGAGTAAATTGGGTGATGTACTAAGTAAGAAATTCCCTAAAGTTTTTGGACAGGAATTGGGAGCTTTAAAAGGATTTGAACATAGGATTGTTCTTAAATGGTGCGAGGAACCTAAGGTACACAAGGCAAGTCATATTTCCATGTTAATTAGGGATGAAGTTAAAAAAGAGATACAAGGGTTACTAGATAAGGGAGTGATTGAAGAAATCGATACATCAGAATGGATTTCTCCAGTGGTGATCGCATGAAAACCGAATCGAAAAATTCGTCGGTGTATTGATTTACGCCATCTGAACAATAATAATGTGATTGAAAGGTTCCCACTACCAAAAATTAATGAAATGGTATCTTCCTTGAAGGGTGCAACATGGTTTTCTACCATTGATCTCTCTACTGCTTATCACCAGGTGGAGATAAAGCCGGAATCTAGAAGTCTTACGGCTTTTATCACGCCTTTTGGTTGTTACCAATTTAGGCGTATGCCTTTTGGATTGGCGTCAGCCGCAGCTGTTTTTCAGCGACTCATGCATAGGCTTTTTGGGGACATGGAGGGAATTTGCTTCTTCCAGGATGACATATTGGTTGCAGCTGCCAACAAGGATGAACATGATTCCAGGCTAAATCAAGTTTTTAAAACATTACAAGTAGCTGGGTTGACTGTGGAGTTGTCAAAGTGTAAATTTGGACAGAGAAGTGTGGCATATTTGGGTCATATTATAAGTGAAGAAGGTGTTATGCCAAAACCTTCGCTGGTTGAGAATATTGGAAAATCACCTGCTCCAACCTCTAAAGAAGAAATAAGATCGTTTCTGGGGATGGCAGAATATTGCGTAAAATTTATAAATAATTTTGCGTCCAAGGCGCCCAATATTCGATCTCTTTTGAAGAAGAATGAAAAATGTGTATGGCCCAAAGATTGTGAGAAAGAGTTTTCGCAAATTAAGACTGATTTACAGGCAGTGAGTACATTATCCAGTTTTGATCCAAATTTAGAGTGTGTAATAACGACTGATGCGAGTGATAAAGGACTGAGGGCTGTATTATCACAGAAAGGAAATGAAGGCAAAGAGAAAATAATACTATTTGCTTCTAGAGCACTGTCCCCTGCTGAATCCAAATATCCCATTATTGAGAGAGAATCATTGGCTTGTGCATGGGATTTAGAGCATTTTTGTGCTTTTGTGTGGGGGAAGCCTGTAATTTGTACTGATCACCGACCTTTAGTTCGTATGCTTTCAAGTGATGGAACTGCAGTTGCGTCAGCAAGGTTAGCAAGAATATCTATGCAGATGAAGGAGTACATCTACAAGATGATGTATGTGCCAGGAAGGGAAAATGTTGTGGCAGATTGTTTATCCAGGCTGCCCATTCCGTTAGAGGAGTGCGTGGACGATCCTTGGGGGAAATTTAGTGTCGCTTTTATACATGACTCAGGAGTACCTGCAATAAGTAAAGAGGATTGGACAGAGGAACAACATAAAGATAATATTCTAGGGAAAGTATCTAATTACATTTGTAAAGGATTGTAAACTGATTGTTTGAGGCCTTTTTGGGAACTTCATATGGAATTGTCTTGTGAGAATGAGACTTTGATGAGAGGAGACAAAATTGTTCCTCCCAGTTCTTTAAGAAAAAGCATTTTAGAATTATGTCATGAGGGACATTTTGGAGTGGTTAGAACTAAGTTAGTCGTAAAAGATGCATTTTGGTGGCCAGGGATTGACAAAAATGAAAGAATTTGGACTGGTAGCTATCGACCTTTTTACTAAATGGCCCATTGTAAAGTTTGTGGAAAAGGTTGACACTGACACTGTTCTGGAATGTTTAGATAAAATGTGTGGAATGGAGGATTACCAGTTTGTATTCTAACGGATAATGGCGTACAGTTTTTGTCTAGAATGGCTAAAAACTATTTTGAAAGGTGTGGTATTAAACATAAGACAACCTCACTCTACAATCCAAGTGGGAATGGCACAGTGGAACGTTTAATAGAGTGATAAAAGGTGTCATACAAGCGTCCATCAATAAGCATTTAGACTGGAAAATAGAGGTGCAGAAGGCTGTGTGGTCTTATAGGATTACTTCACATATAAGCACAGGGCTGTCTCCATTCATCATGATGAGAGGAAGAACACCTAGATGTAAGTTTAACCCTGGGTGGCTTGTGCAGGGCAAAGTGCAACAGTGGTACCTATTGATGTAAAACAAGATTTGGTTTCAGTACATCTTAAGAGTAAGGAGTACTACGACAAGCACCATGGTACTAAAGATATTCAAATTAAAGTGGGTGACTGAATTTGTGTTAAAAAACCTTTTAGAGTCACTAAGGGTGAAAGCAGATTTGAAGCACCTGAACAAGTCATAGAAATTTTAAGGAATTCTGTTAGGCTTAATGATGGAAAAGTATGCAATTTAAAGAATATTGCTATTGATACAAATCAAAATCATGTGGAAGAAGATCTGGAACATGATTGCATCCAAAACTTTGAATGGATTGAAGATTATTTTGAGAATAGCAATTTACAGTCCCAATTAAGGGGTGATGATTCTCATAAGACAGTGCTTAGTCAGGATAAACAAATTGAGAATGTGAGATTTTCCACCACTAATGATATTTCAGGGAATTCTTTTTCTCCTTTTACAGGGGTGAAGGGTGTGATGCTGAAGAAAATACAACTTCTGGAAATACAACTTCTAATTTTGAAATTGATGTTGATGTGCGCAATAAGAGGAAAAGAGTTTTACCAAAGTGGCTCAATGAATATGTGATGTAACGTATTGTATTTTGATTCTTCTGGTTCTTTTGTTGCCTTATGCATTATTTTGTATTATCAGTATTTTAATTTCTGTTTAGTTATTATTATGTTATTCTATTTTTTTTCTTTTTGTTATAGGAGGGGGGATGTGTTATATAGGTATAGTGTGTTGTTACTTTTACCAATGTAATATAATGTATAGTATGCCTTTAAACTCTCGTGACATAGCGAGGGTTAGAATGTAACTAGGCTTTGTGTGTGTTCTGATTCTTGGGTTAGTTGTTAGCTGTGTTTGAAGCAGTCAGCTCTGTGTCCTGGCCCTCACCTGCTTCATTATTTATATATTACTTTTTATACCAAAAAAGGTATTTAAATATTACCAGCGTCCTTCACTTCAACACACCATATTTTGTTGCAGTCACGTGTGTTTCCACCGCGTCGGCTTCACATCGGTGATACACACACCTTGTTCTGACTCATTCATGTGTGTTTCCATTGCATCTGTTCCACATCGGTGATACACACACCTACAAAAAAATATATATATTTTTTGATCTTCGTGCTGTTTTACTCCATTGAATTCAAACTACTCATGCATATTTACCATTTATTCACAGTGATACAGACACTGTCAAGTCGTTAACTTCATGCTCATCAACAAGTGATTATAAATGTCATTTCAATGTCGGTGACACACACACCTTAGTTCTTCAGATCATAGTGTGTCATTTCTTTTCTCCGTTTTTTTATAGTGATGTGTTCCATGTGACATTTTTCTTCAAACTCATCTTCATATTGTAATGCGTAAGTGCTCCTGATCTGGAATTCTAATATTTTGTCTCGCTGGGTGGCGTGGCCACAGAGGCGACCAAGATGGCCGCTTCTGCCTGAAGCACCGCCGTCCGGGCGGCCGATCTTCTCCATCCTGCCGGATTTTCTCTGACCTGAAACCGGCCAGCACATCCATCCTGCAGCGGAGGCGATTTACCTCCATCCGACGTTGGTTCGAGGTCCGGAGGTGCCCCGTGAGGACTGCTAGGCGGAGGGGACGGTGCGCCACCCCATTAGCGCCCTCTCTGACTGCGCCCGGCCCACCGGTGAGTTCTGCTTCGGGGGCGTGCTGCCTCTTGCCCTCGGCTCGCCTGTGGCGGTGGGGGCTGGGTTTTGCTTCCCCTGGTCCCGCGGGGGGGGGGGGAGCCCGGTGGTTTCGGGGCTCCGGGTGCGCGAAGGCCTTAGGGCCCGAGGCGTAGGCCGGGGCCTCGAGAGGTGGCTGTCCCCGGCTTGGGCTGGGGGGCGGCGGGATCTGGTCCCCGTGCCGCGGGTGGACTCGGGGGTGGGAGGGGGGCGTCTCGGTGGCCGTGACTGCGGGGGGGGCCTGGGCGGCCCCGCCTTCCTCCGGGGATTTCCCCCGGTGCCTGCCTGCTGAACGAGTTTCTACACGGCCTGCACTGAGCGCTTTTAAATAACTGCGCAGCAACCTTGGCCCACCATTTTCAGACGGAAAGGCCTGTCATCCGCCCACCGTGTTTTGGCCACTGGGTCACCTCTTGATTTGAACGCGGACCACGAGGCGTTAACGAGGGCTGCCAGTGTACGTGCCCCCCCTGTGCCTGCCTGAGGGCCCTTCTTCTTCCTGAGAGTACGTGCCAGTCGCTGTGCCTCCCTTCTGCCACCTGGGTGTCGCTGCCCTCCTTGCACTACCCCTGATCCACTAGGGCGTGGACCCTGCTGACCAACATGGGCAGAAAGACCCCAATCAAAGGAAGCTCAGCTTCGACAAATCCTCCCTGCTTACCACTGACTCCGCATCAGGGGCTTCGTCAGACGCGATGCCCCCCCTCCTCAGGATGCCACCGCCACACTGGTCACCACCATGATGTCCGAAATGAGGGCTGGTTTCAAATCATTAGACAACAGATTCGACGCTTTGGAGCAGAAGTTGGCGGATATGGGCTCCAAGGTGCAAGCGCATGATCGCCGGCTTGATGTAGTCGAAGCCAGGGTGTCTGACCTTGAGGACACGAACGCGAAAGACCGGAAAAGACTAGAACGTGTTGAAAAAATTCTGAAAGAAGTGGCTATTAAAAACGAGGATTTGGAGGCGCGCGGACGACGAAATAACGTCCGTATTTTGGGCGTGGCGGAGACTACCCAAACGGGCAGAATGGACATGTTGGTTGAAAAATTGTTGGTTGAGCTGTTCGGCAGGGATCAGTTCACTCCCGGATTTGTGGTGGAAAGGGCCCACAGATCTCTGGGTCCCCGGCCAAAACCGGGTCTCCCACCATGCCCCATCATAGCCAGGATTATGAACTTCAGGGACCGAGATGCGGCGCTTCGAGCAGCTCGTGAAAAGGGAGAGATATGATGGCAAGGTGACTCCTTGTCTCTCTATCCAGACTTCACTCTCATGGTTCAGGAGGCCCGCCGAAAATACACGGGGGTGAAGGCCACACTCCGCAATTTAGGTCTTAAGTACGGGATACTCTACCCCGCACGCCTCAGAGTGGACGTCGCTGGTAGGCCACGCATTTCCGATTCCCCTTCGGAGGTCCAAGAATGTTGCCACACTTATAAATCAAGAGGCTCACAGACATCTGACACCTCCAGGGCACCTTCTCCAGCTCAGGAAGGCTCGCAGCGCAGTGTAGACCTGTTTTCTGGCTCCGGCCATGGCTGACACTTTACCTTTCGCCTTTGCTACTTCCCTCCTGCCACGGCCTTTCATAATCCATTTGCATATCTATGGTCTGGTATGTTGCGTACCTATTTGGATTGGTCTGCCCGGCCATCGTGGCGTTGCCACCCCTAATGGCGGTTGCCTTGTGTCATTTGGGGTTTTTTGTTTCACTTTTTGCGGTACACCCAGTCCATCTTGTTAGTTTTCAATGCATGGCATTCTGCTATACCGCTTTGTTGGGATGGGTTTTCCTCTTCGGGGTCTGTGAGAGGTTGGGTGGGGGGTGGGACCGGGGTTTTGTTTGGTTTTGTTTTTTTCGAATGTGTTGCATCATTGTCGACATTGCCCATTGTGTGTTGAGCTGCTTCTATCGTATGTCCTCCTCCATGTCACTGTACTCATGGCCAGGTTAGGCTTTTGGAGCGGCCTCTCTGGCCTTTCACTGATGTCGTGGAATGTCAGGGGATTGAATAATGCTCGGAAATGTAGACAGGTTTTGAACTACATTGCCCGACACAAGATAGACGTGGTTTTCCTGCAGGAAACTCACTTATCACCTGACGCTGCCTCCCAGGTTGCTAAAAGTTGGGGCCCCCATCGCTTCTTTTCCCACTACAGCAGATACTCCAGGGGGGTTGCTATTTGCATACATAATTGCGTACCATTTAAGTTATCGCATGTGGTAACTTATGGCGAGGGTAGATATGTCATTGTTTCGGGTACGTTATTGGACCACAGACTTACGTTAGTAGGGGTTTATGGACCTAATATAGACACACCCGCTTTTTTCACTGAGCTGCATGTACATCTGTTTAACTTGGAACCGGGGCTCTTAATACTTGGTGGCGATTTTAATCTGCTATTCAACCCAGCCAGAGACAGTACGTCTTCGGCCCCAGACTCGAAGCCACACTCACGGCCAATCCTTCGTGATTTGTGCTCCCATTTTTCCCTCATTGACATTGAGGCGTCATTGCATGCTCACACTCCTACGTACACACACTATTCAGGGTTTCATGACACCTGGACCAGGATCGATTATTGGTTGATCTCCCCGGGAGTGGCTGGTTGGGTGGGCGATCTCCTTACGCTCCCCCGCACCCTGTCCGATCATTCCCCCATTGTGCTGCGGCTGCGGGTTCCGAGGGCGGGTGGCTATGAAAGGCAGTGGCGCTTCCCCGGGAGGGCCTTATCAGACCCCGTGTTTACTGAGGAAGTCAGGGAAGCCATAGAGGAATACTTTGAGCTGAACACTGGCACGGTGGACACCTGGGCGGTCCTGTGGGAGGGCTTTAAAGCTACCATTCGGGGGGTGTGCATCGCTAAACATAAAGGTGCATTGCGCGATATTCGTTCTACCCTGCTCCAGATTGAGCGCGATATAGCGGCATTGGATACGGAACAACTCACGACACATACGGCAGAAAGGGAAACAAATCGCTTACAACTGATGCTACGATTCCGTGAGGAGGCGGACAGGGAACTTCGTTTTCTGACCAGGGCGCACACGGCTAGGCAATATGGGGAGGGCGACCGACAGGGCAAAATGCTGGCTCAGCTGCTGCGGCCCCCACGCAAGTCTGCTTACATCACTGACCTCGTGGGCCCTGAAGGGGACACTCTACACACTACACCGGCGATCTGTGATGCCTTCTTGCACTATTACACATCCCTGTACACTTCCACGCTGGCCGATGACACCATGGACCGTGGTAACTATCTTAATGAAATAGCAATGGTCTACTTAGAAAAATGGATTATAGATTTTCTGGCCGACCCCATCACATCTGACATTATCATTGAAGCTATCGACTCCATGAAAGGCTCTTCGGGCCCTGGGCTGGATGGCTTTTCTGCGGATTTTTACAAGGCCTATAAGGAATTGCTGGTCCCCCGCTTGGTGGAGGTGTACGCTGAGGCCCTGGAGACAGGCTGTTTGCCCCCCACGCTTAGAGAAGCGGTCATAGTGCTTTTGCCAAAACTGGGAAAGGATCCCACACTGTGTGGTTCTTATCGCCCTCTCTCTTTGTTAAACCTGGACTACAAGATCCTAGCAAAGGCCATCGCCATCCGCCTGTCTCTGCTGATGGAGTCCATCATCTCCCCAGCACAGTCTGGCTTCGTACCGCATCGCTCCACATCTCTCAACCTCCGCACCCTCTTCTCCGTCCTGCACCAGGTGGACCCTGCCGTCCCAGCTGCGGCGATTCTTTTAGACGCCGAAAAAGCATTCGACTCCTTAGAATGGCCATTCCTTATGTCGGTGATGCGCCGGATGGGCATTCCTGAGTGCTTGGTGAACGCGGTGGAGTTGCTCTACACGCGGCCGGTGGTGCGATTGCGCCTCAATGGCACTATCACTACACAATTCCCCCTGTCGCGTGTTACGCGGCAGGGCTGCCCCCTCTCGCCAATTCTATACATCTTGGCGATGGACCCGTTGGTCCGTCACTTTCAGGAACGGCATATGCATCGAGGTCTCCAGTTCCGCACTGGACCGCTTTTGGTTTCACTTTATGCGGACGATACCATCCTTTACGTCCGGCATCCGCAGGACAACCTTGAACCGCTGATAACGGAAATAACCCGGTTTGGCGCGTTTTCGGGCCTGCGCATTAATTGGCACAAGTCTGTTATTTTTCCACTTACGCCGAGCACTACCGAATGGTCCTGCCCCTTCCCCCTTACTTGGTACCGAGATTCGGTAACATATCTGGGGATACAAGTCCATCTGGTTACTGACTCCATTATTAGACTGAACTATGGCACCGCATTGACTGCCCTGGAGGGACGGATTGAACGATGGAATCGTCTCCCACTGTCCATGGCTGGGTGAATAGCCATCATTAAGATGATGGTGCTGCCACGTTTTTTGTACCTGTTCAATAATATTCCTGTTCCTCTTACACAAATCTTCTTCACACAATTGCGCTCCTTACTACTACGCCTTGTGTGGGGAGACAAAAGCCCCCGCGTGTCCTGGCGTGTATTGACACTCCCCTATGAGCGTGGCGGGCTGGGCGTTCCCGATTTTTATCTTTATTTTCTTGTGGCGCAGTGTTATTATGCATTCCCCTGGTACCACCCCGATGCCCGGATCGTTTACCTGAAGCCTGAAGCTGACCTCGTTTTACTGGGAACACTGGCTACCACTCTGCCTTCGGGCTTCCCTAGGGACTCACATGACATCCAGACTGTCTCGTCAACCTGCTGGGCTTGGGGCAGACTGCGCCGCGTGACGGGGCTCGCCCAGATGTACTCTCCTGCCCTCCCACTGCCCAACCCCTCCTGGCTTGCAATCACTGGGGAAACTGTGGTAAAACGCACATTATCCAAATTTCACATTTCCACCATAGGGGACCTGTTTCCTGAGGGTCATGCTTTTTCCCTCACTGAGGATACCCGCTTCACTACACAGACGTTTATGGACTCCTTTGTGCTCAATAGATTGCGATCCTTGCTTCGTGCCTTGTTCCCCTCGTTCCCCCTCCCTCCTGAAGACTTCCCTCCCCTCACCTTCCTTATTCAACACGCATCGGGGACGCATCTGGTCTCTAAACTATATCGGATGTGCTCTGACATGCTCCCGGCCCCGGATCAGACGGTGCGGGCGGCGTGGAAGGCGGATTTGGGTTACCCCATTACAGATGAACAGTGGCAATGGTGCTGCAGGGCGACCAAGGACATCTCACTTAACAGTCGACACAAGCTCCTACACTTTAAGTTCTTGCGTAGACTCTACCTCACACCAGCGCGACTGCATAGAATAGACCCTGCTCGTCCACACAACTGCCCCAAATGTAGCTGGCCTCAGGCAGACTTCGCGCACCTTTCATGGGCATGTCCCATGCTCCAAGACTACTGGTCCGGAGTGCACCGCACCCTTGGTGACATGCTGCGCTTGAATCTAGTCCCCATCCCTGAGATTGCCCTCCTGGGCTACGTGGCTGACTTCCCTAAGGTGACGCATAGACTGTCAGCGCTGGGATTTTTGCTGGCAAAGCGCGAGGTGGCACTCCGTTGGTGCGACCGTCGACCCCCGTTGCATGCTTCCTGGCTCCGGAGCTTGGCGCACTGCAATACCAACAGTGAGGAGTACTCTGCCACGGTCCCCATTATATCCAGGCCTAATGATATCTGGGGCCCGTATCGTGCATATCTGGCTGGCGTCGCGGCTGCGACCCAGGCGGCCTCTACCCCAGGCATGGATCCAGAGGGGATCGGTTGATAAGCTTTGCTGCTACACTACCCGCTGCTCGGGCTTTGCGGAACCTGCCTGACCGGTTACCGGTTACTCCCCCCTCCCTCCATTAGTATTGTGAGATCGCATTTGTAACCTCTACCTCGTCACGACTGAGAAATTTACCTTACCGCACCTGGGCTTGGTGTTGCAATTATTCACACGGACTGTCCGATATGTTGGCCTGTCCTTGATATTGGGTATGCTCAAGTTATTATGCACTGTATGTATGTACTCCAGGGGGCACGATGTGATGCAACTGTATTATCTTACATCTATGCAACATTTCATTGTATGCTTATCGTTGAAAATGATAAATAAAGATTTTAAAAAATATATTTTGTCTCGCTAAAATATTATTTTACTGTCCACCATCTCCGCCACATCTGTTCCATCCTTAACGGAAATGTGTACCATGCAATCAGTCAACCCACCACCTTCCTTTCTTGACTCGCCTGGTGATCCTACTGTCCCGTGGGAGGTATGGTATGATGCCTTTCAAATGTATTTAGGTGCAATTGTAGAATTAGGATTTAGTGCAGAGAGGAAGAAATGCCTCCTTCTTCATTCACTAGGATTCGAGGGAAGATCCATATTTAAACATTTACCTCCTCTTTCGGAAGATCAGCTCAGTGGAATTGATGAATTTGAAGAAACTGTTTTAAAGTTAAAAACCAGGTTTGATAAACAGCCGAGCTTAATGGTTTTGACATACATTTTTCCTTTTATATTCCTGCCCTTAAATGCAAGTTCTTCTTCAAAGAACCCCATTAAATCTATTTTCCGTCCCTCATATGAGACGCTCTCCTGTCTCATATGAGGAGAAAGGAGGAGAAAGTGCTTTAGAACCGTGTCACATCTCATCAAACAATTCTTGAGTGATCATGGTAATACATTTGTAGTAACCAGGCACAGACATTAAGATGAAAGCTGGTTAATTTATTGGCTACATGGATAACAGAGCCAGTAGGACCAGCTCTGCTAACAGCTTCCCAGAAGACAGAGACACAGGATCCTGTTGCCTTGATACTTACATTCCAAAGCCAGATACCTCAGAGAACTATCTTTAAAGGTACACACCACGATAAACTTTAAACACACAGTTACATGAGAGAGCATCACAACATACTGATAACAACCTCCTTAGAAATATGTTTTCCTGGATCTGAAATGCAGTATGATTAGCCATCCCCCATAATGCTGTTGCTTGATTTGACAAATCTTGGAGTTCGGAAGACACCAAGTCCGCAACAAAAGCTGAAAACTATAGTCATAAGCATCACGCAGCTTGAGAACATTTACTTTCAGCATTTTTTATGCTACTTGGATGGAAGGTTAAGATGAACTTGTGTGTGACAACCGAGCCAGAGAGGCGCAAATGCCTATAGTCATCTGGAGTTATCTGCAGAAGCAACTGCATTCCTTAGTTCTACCTCGTGCAAAGGTCCCTGCTGGCTCTGTGCCAAGAACAGTTCACACATCTTAATAGCATATCAGCCAGTGGTGTGTCCTGAACAATCTCTACGATCGACTCCTCCATCTGTTTGTCATGTACAGTCTGTGAGAGAGCCAACTCCAACTTTCTGTGGTGTAGTCTGTGTTAGAGCAGCCTCTGACTCTGTGTCACGTGATCCAGCGCCCCTATAGAAAATATGCCATAAGCAACATTACCCAACTCCACAATAATCACCAATGATCATAAATCATTCACAAGGCCCATAATCATACATGACATATTTTGAGCACCTGAATCATGTGACCTAATTAATAAAACCTATTCACAAATTATTTACACAATCTATATACAACTGCAGTATAATGTTCCCACCATGGTTATATAAATGTTTGCACTTAATTAAGCCACTTAGGCGAAGGAATCTGCTAATGGTAACCTAAAACTCATAAAATAACAAGGCCTGCTTGTATTTTAGTAATCTTATTTATTAACTATTATTTAAGGAAAGTGCATTTTATTAGAATCTTTTTATTTAAGCATCATCATTTTAGAGGATTGGCAAAAGTATTGACAGTATGAAGCAAGATCAATTAGCATTTTTCAAGAATGAATAAACAGTTTTCAATTACCTAAAACCTAACATCCCTGTCTAAAACTCACTTCACCTAAAAGAATAAAGTTAAAGTCATTAGCCCTACTGATGCTTACGTATTCCAAGAAAGTCCATCAGCATGTCACCGTCACAGGAGAAGATGAGCAGCAAGCGCCCTCTGCCTCCCAGGGGAACAGTTTTTATACCTTTCTAACTAACTAAAGTAACAGAAACGTATGTTTTTTCTATTAATCCGGTTATTCCATTGGACAAGCCACAACAGTCCACAATGAGGTCACACGCTCATGACCAAGTCCGGGGCTTCATCTTTGCCCTTATTGTTCTTAGTCTCATCATTCTTTTTGCTTCCTCAAAATGATACTTTTGACGGAGGAAACTTTTGCTTCCTGAACTTGGCAGAACCACATCCCTCCCGTCCTTGACAATGCCACCAAGGAACACATTTGATACGACCAGGTTTTCTTGTGCATAATAACTATCAGCTCAGCAGAAATGTACCGCACACGAATAAAAGAATTGCTCTGGTCAAGACTCGAAAGCTGCAGTACTGGCAGCCATCTTCTTTAGGCCCATTCTCAAAACTAATATATAAACAAACACAAAACATCAATTAATGTAAGAAATAAAGTTTGTTCTGTTACCCACCCACCTTTGCTAATTATTACCCATTAATCTATGTTACCTAGCAGAAGCAAATGAAACAACAAACAAATTCGTGCAACATTTAAAACCGAAAAACAAAACATAAGCACATAGAAATAAGCACATGCCATTAATAAAACAGCCGCATTTAGTACTGACAGAAACGATAAACAAAATGAGTTTATTTATTACACACACACATGCATTTGCAGCATAATGCACATATATGAGCACATATATTAGTAACCCACGTGTAGTGAACTGCAATTTTAAACTACGTTGATTAATATATTCACTGCACACCTTATTAATAATATTATCTTGATTATAGGAAATTAACTTCGCGAGCAGAAATAAATTTATTTCTAAATCTCGCTCCATCAACTCCCTCATCTGGTGATTTCAAAATCACCACACCACACCCAAAAATTTAGCAAAATTTTTATCTTACAGATGAACATGATTTGTTTTCACTGTGTTAGTATTTCTAAAGACTTGTCTCTGCAGTCTGCCTGCAACTTTCATATTGAGCTTTACGAAACTCTTCTAGTTCAATCTTCCTTTCCTGTTCCTTTCTGATCTTATAGATTCTCTTCTTTTCCCTCAAGTATTTCTTTCTCTTGTGTAAAATGCAACTAATCTTCAACAAAAGTATTACAAAAATTATTACAAACAAAGGTGTTAAAATCTTGCCAAGAATTGAACCACCAATCTCTTGAAACCAGGTTTTTATTGCTTGAAATCTTTTGGACAAAAGTTCTGAAAAATCATCCTCTTCTAAAGGGACAACTTCTGACTGGAGCTCAGTAATGTTTTTAATGTACATCTCAATGTTTCTACTCTCATCTGGGATGTAGGTGCAGCAATGTTGAACATGTAAAATACCACAAACTCCTCCCTCTTTTGCTAGGAGAATGTCTAGCGCAAGACGGTCCTGCATTACCATGGACCGTATCGCAATAACCTCAGTATCCACCAATTGGAAACCACTGGCTGTGTCAGTTGACAATCTGTCAACAATTGTGGACAATTTTCTAATTCTTCCTGCATTCAGTGTTATACCCACTAAAGGTATCACTGCCTCAAAAATGTCTCCCATAATTTCTGAAAAACTTTCTCTTTTGTACCTATTTACATGATTGCTAATTTCAAATGAACCTTCTGCATTTCTGTCAACATGAAATATTTTTGGAAAAACAAGACCAACAAAACACGTCCCATACCAATGGTCTGGGAGGTTATAATAGGCTTTGTCTCCACAAACAAAATAGATTCCAGGAAAAATTGGGTCTTTGCCACCCTTGAATCCCCAACCCCCCATGATCTGATAAGTGTCCTCACAATTGCTAGCCCCAACAAAATAATTGTCAAACAACGTATTATCTCTCCTAATACAAAATTTGCCACTAATTGGTTTATCTATGTGAATTGCAACATTATCATAAAATTTCCCATTAAACTTTTCATCTTCCTTCTGCCAAAACTTGGATTTTGTCTGCTTGATCATCTCATTTGTTTTGTAGATTGCCCTTCTTTCCTCAACAAGGTTCAGGAAATTTTTCTCCTCAGATCTCAACTTACATGTCAAATTATTTCTAAAAGCGTACTCATACGTGAGTTCATTAGTTACTAAAAAGAATTCCCTCATCTGTTTAGCTTGCTTGTGTTTATTTAAGCTTTTCTCAATTTTCAGATTTGCAAACATTTCGTCGTAATTAGAGTAATAGTACTCTAAACGACCAGTCTGGTAAAATAAGCTAGCTATTACATTACAGGTTATGCCATAAGTAAGAGGAAGCATATTATACGTCACTCCCTCAGAAACTGAAGCAGGCAATTTCACACAGATATAGCAATCTTTCACTTCCATAACCTTTACATACTCAGCCAAAAGCCTTGAAAAAGTATTGCTAGAAAAGTCACCAACATACCTATCTTGATGAGTCTCTGGTTTATGATCAATAACTTTGTTAGCTTTGTCCTTTGCACTATGTTTATCTTGTGTAACTGAAGCTTTGCTTGTCATATTAACCTTATACATTTCCTTATCGATCCCGAAAGGAAAAATGACAGCTAAAACTAACCAGAGCAGAATTATCAAAAGCACACAAATCAGAGACATCTTACAGCATCTCTTTAAGATGGAGCATCTTGAGCTGTTATTTACAAAAACATAAGGCATTTTCACTAAGCTTGTAAAAAGAAAAACAAAATTTTAAAAATATCTAAAATTTAAAAACTTCTAAAAACTCTAAAAATTTTAACACCCCCCTTTTTCAATTTTTTTTTTTTTTAAAACCCCAACCTTCTAACAGCTTTCCTTCGACCTTGCGTCACATTTGTTTTCCAGCTAACACAATTTCTTCGACCTTGTGTCACCTAACACACTTTCTTCGGCCTTATGGCAAAAACAAAAACCCTAAATTTAAACAGAAAATGCCTCAATCATTGTCACTATTGTCTTCAATCTCTTTCTGACTACTACTGTTCACCTCAACTACAGGTGGTATAATTATATAAGTCCACTCTGGAGACTTATACTTTTGATTTGGCTTTAGAACTCTTTTTGTTTTTCTACTAATAACTTCTATTTTCTTTCCTGCCTCACTTTTCTTCTCTGGATCCTTTTGACTAGAAATTTCATTTACCTGCTCTTTTGATTTCTTTACTAATTTGAATTTTAGACCTTTGTTTTCACTTGGCCAATTATCACCTTTTTGTGGTAAATAAATAAATAATACCTCTATTTTTGAATGAATAAATGAATAACAGATAGCTCAATAAATAAGAGTCAAGATTCGAGGTAGTAGGAGTTTTGCAGGTTTATTACAGCATAAAGGACAGGAACAGGACAACCTGCACGGGAACAGGATGGCAGCGCTGCCGGGGCAGGATCGGAATCGGCGTAACCTTTAATAACAGTGCACGCTCATATATATTAAAACAGTTGCATTACAATACATATGATAGGCGGAGCAGTGGGTGTGGTCAATAGCAGTCGCGAAAGATAAGGGTGAAAGTAGGTGTAACAGGGGCGTATACATAGACATGTGATGCAAACGTAACAGAATATGTCATGAATGGGGCGGAAACATGGAGGGGGCTACCTAAGGAGCCGGGACCTCTGACCTAATGGTGCGCGCAAACTGGCAATGACGTGTTACTAGGAGAAGCTGGGGGCTACGAACTCTGTGCTAGGAGCAGAGACTGAAGTCTGGAGAGTCAGGGCGACATGTACCTAAGCAGTATCTAGTATCTGATGTTTAGAGAACATGTTGATAGAATCCAAAAGTTATCGGGGTAAAGGCTAACAGACTCTAAGAATGGTGCATGCATTATTCTACATGTAGTGCGTGATGAAGAATATTAAATGACCATTAAATGCAGTATTTCTCTTACATGGAGACGTAAAGGCTAGACAATGACGGAAACTATTGATGCAGTTCAGTAGCTTTAGGAATGCAGAGAAGGAGGACTGAACTGATAACTGGAATCATAACATACTCTTGGCAGACTCAGAGGCAGAGCTAGGCTGAGCCGGGCACTGCGAGGCAGGAAGTAAGTGAAGGGTCGAGGATACAGGTGGGGGCTGTATCGCTCCTCAGCGAGGCTTCAGGAGACAGGAGCTGAATCTGGTGTCCGGGCCCTTTTGAGGCCTAGAAACGGGGATTTTACAATGGAATAACGTGCACACTGAGAAACGTGGCAACGTAGCTTTACATAGACCTGATATTCGTAGTATTCACGAGAACTGGAAACTGACATACTAGAGGTGGACACAACTGTAATTGCGTCTTTAATCGAACATAGGGAATACATATGCATATTAATCATGCATAGATAACATATGATGGATGACGCGTAGGGACACAGAACATGGCAAAATTTACTTTTCCACATTCCCTCCTTGTCACTACGTTTCCATCAGGAAACATCAATATTCATGATACCATCTATCATTTCATACAGTATCATTTGCTCGTCTCGAATTTTCTGGGAACGGGTTTTAGAACGGGGCTTGGGACTAGGAATACAAGAGGTAGCACAAATGCCGCAAATCGCAGGGCCACATTGTATACAGAGGCAGCAGCTGAATATGATCGCTACTGCAATACCCAGAAAGGACAAGACTTTCCATCCCCAAGCGGAAATTATATTCCAGAACCAACCGGACCATGTCCAGGTGCCTGGATCTTGGTGTAACAGATGGGCAATTTTATGGAGTCTGGTTATAGCTGAATAAACAGACGGCGCGTTATTAGGAATGAAAATGCAGCAACTAGATCCGATGACTCTACAGGCCCCGCCCCTATCGGCCAATATGACGTCAAGGACGAGACGATTCTGTAAAACGACAAATCTCATAGCAGATTGCTCTTCAGTTAAGTTACCTAGAGCAGAGGCAGTCTCATTAACTACTGCTTCAAGGGTTCTGGTTAACCTACGAATTAGCTTACTATTCTGGATAGGTCCTATAAAGAAGAAGAAACCTCTATTGAAATCTGTATACTGTTCTAGAGCAGTTTCAGTATAGTCGACAATGGGGGACTCCCTTCTATGTCTAAGGTGTACTAGATGTGTGTTTCTATGGTAATCAGATGGGGCTAGGAAAACAGGTGGCAGTAGGAAGGCAATGTAACAGGTTCCCTCCCAATCGAGGGGCAGACGAACATATGCGGTCTGACCACAAATAAAATAAGAATGGCGTGAAGCTTTGAAAATAGATTTCCCACTGTCACTATATTTGACAATAGTAGTACAATCGCTATGTCCTACATGTACGGAACCATTATTTCTAACACATAATTCGCCTTTGACTGGTAGTACTGAAATAGCAGGTAAGTCTGGAGTGGAATCAGACTGAACATTCAGGACCATGAAATTCGAAGAATAATTACCTAAATTGTAAACTTCGTTTTCTAGATCTAACCCTGTTCTGTGGGGAAGACCTTGCTTGTCTGGGAAACATGTACTGTTAAGAAAAGACATATCTGTTGAGGATGACGTTAACGTGGACCATGCTCCACACGAACCATTATGTGAAAATGGATAAGGAAAGAGTGGCAGAACTCCCTTCGGGGTCTGGAAAGGGGGGAGTCGACCACACACCCAACAATTAGTGGCATTGCTGGTCTGGTGTGAATAATGTAACATGCGGATGAAAGAATTGTTCCGCATAGCGAGGCGGTAAGAGAGTTCATGAGGAGGCAGATCACTAAACGTGTGCTCTACTGTAGCATTAGAGGACTTATTTACATGAGAAACTGGAAAATACAGGTAAAATGCATAACTGGTGCAGTAAATCATAATACTGAGAAATAATATGAAACATAGAAAAACGATACATCGGATTGAGTTTTGACTAACTCTCTCACTATGGGGGTCTATTTTATACATGTCAGAAACCGGTCTAACCGTTTCACCTAGGGGAGGACTTAGACAATCAAACTGGCTGACTTATTTTACTAGACCGTAACTTAAGTTTATACTCCTGTTGCGGAGTTGTCTCTAACAGGGAGGGTGCAGTATCATTGTCTTTTGCGGGACAGTCCTTAAGAATAGTACTTTGGCAGTCCTTTGAATCCTGGGAAATGTTCTTTGAGACTGGCTTCAATCCATAAAAATTTTTAATATGCGAAAGATGCACCCAGCCTTTGCGTCCCTCCAACTTCACGGCTGTACGGGTGGCCAGGAGGACCTGTCGGGGCTCCTTCCAGCGAGGCTCCAGCGGACTTGAGCGATCGAAATTTCGCACTAGGACCATGGATCCGGGAACGATTTCATGCGGTGCCACCTCGGTATTGTCTGGAAATGCGGCGGCAACCTGTGAACGACAAGAGTTGAGGGCAGACATCAAGGAAGCTAGGTAATCTGTCAGCATATTACTTGAAACATCGGTAATACTTCGGGGTCTAGGAGTACCCCACATGTTAGGGGGGCGGCCGAAAACGACCTCATACGGGGACAGGCCTGATCTGGAATGTGCGACCATGCGCATATAGAACAGGGCGACTGGCAGAGCTATGAGCCAGTCCACACCTTTCTCTTGACAAACCTTTGCAATTCGGATTTTCAGGGTCTGATTATGTCTCTCTACGAGACCGGCTGCTTCAGGATGGCGTACACAATGGAACTTCCACTGGTACCCTAACAAAAGGGAAACATGCTTCATGAGTTCAGATGAGAATGGCTGGCCGTTGTCAGAATATACGACCCTAGGGAGTCCATAACGGGGGAAGAACTCACGAACCAACTGCTTGGCAGTGGTCGCGGCTGTGTAATCTGGGACTGGATATGCCTCCGTCCACCTGGACAAAGCGCATACAACTACAAGGACATACTTGAAACCTCGACATCGCTCCATCTGAATGTAATCCATCTGGAGGACTTCAAAAGGGTGGTCAGGGGGCTGGAAACCACCTTGTTCCACCGGGACACTTTTACCTGGATTAAACTGACAACATATCATACAGGTACGGACTTTCTGCTTGGCTGCAGCTCGTAAATGCTTGTTGAACCAAATATTCTGGATACTGTCTAACATAGCTTTTTCTCCTAAATGTGCTGGACTATGTGCGGTATTGATAATGACTTGAACCATAGAGTCGGGGAGAAACCATGTGGCTCTACCCTTCGTTAACCATCCTTGATCTGTCTGGACCCCTCCTTGTTCGGACCATTTCTTGATTTCATCGGGAGTAGCATGTAACTGGATATCTATGACATCTTGAGTAGGGTCTTTAACTGTCATACAGGTAGTTGGATCTGGAGTGTATGTCGGTGTCTTATTTACTGGAACGTCTGGTGTCTGTGCTGTAAGCTTGGCTGTGCGATCTGCTAGATCATTACCTTGAGAAATAGTGTCAGTAACTTTCGTATGTGCTTTGCATTTCATAATAGCGATGGATGTCGGTAAATGTATGGCATCTAACAGAGCCTGAATGAGGAGACCATGCTGAATCTTGGTTCCATGAGAAGTCATGAAACCTCTCTCTTGCCAGAGCACTCCGAAGTCGTGTACAACTCCAAATGCGTAACGTGAATCCGTGTAAACATTAACTTTCAGGTTCTTGGCGTGTATGCAGGCTTGAGTCAGAGCAACTAGCTCTGCTGCTTGAGCAGACAGGGTGTCAATACGGTGTGTCTCTATAACTTCAGTGTCAGTAGTCACTGCATACGCGGCGACTAGTTCTCCTGTACTTGTTCTCATACATGAACCATCCACATAAAGTGTCAGGTCTGGATCTGGTAATGGAATATCTGTCAGATCTTGTCTTGGCTTTGTCATGATGTTAACTACTTCCACACAGTCGTGTGTGGCAGAATTCGAAGTAACTGATGGTAACAGTGTAGCAGGATTTAAAACGTTGCAGCGTCTGATTTCTATGTGTGGCTGGAACAGTGTCAATTCATAACCTGTCAAACGTGCAATTGTCAAGTGCTGAGTTTGTGTTCGGTTTAAAAGAACTTCCACGGAGTGTGGGACTTGTACTGTCAAGGAATGTCCTAATACTATGGAATCACTTTGTCTGATAGCTAGTGCTGTGGCTGCAACTGACTTGAGGCACGCAGGCAGAGCCTGGGCTACAGGATCTAATGTGCTCGAAAAATAAGCACAGGGCTTGTACTGTCCTGCTTGATCTTGTGTGAGGACAGATAATGCTGTACCTTCACGTTCAGTGACGAAAAGTGTAAAAGGCTTACTGTAGTTCGGTGTTGCTAGAACTGGAGCTTGACATAGGGCTTTCTTTAACTCATTGAAACTAAGTGTATGTTCAGATGTCCAAGGGAGGACAGTCGATACGGCTGCCTCCTGTGTCGTTAACTGTATCAGTGGCTTGGCCAGAAATGCATACTGAGGAATCCATTGTCTGCAGTAAGAAGTGAGGCCAATAAAAGCACGTACCTCCTTCTGGGTCTTGGGCTGAGGAAGACTCGCTATTAACTGGATACGGTCTGGTGTCAACTGCCTACCCCTCTTGGACAGTAAGTGTCCCAAGTAGACCACTTGCTGGACACAGAATTGAAGCTTCGAAGGGGACACCTTGTGTCCCATCTCGGCAAGGAAATACAAGACTGTAAGTGATGCTCGCTCGCAAGCACATTCAGAACGGGCTGTGATCAGGAGATCATCGACATACTGGAGCAGGGCAGTGTCAGTTGGCATGTGAATGTTGTCTAGTTGTCTCTTGAGTGCTTGACTATAAATACTAGGACTTTCTGTGAAACCTTGAGGAGCGCGTGTGAACATATAGCTCCTTCCATTTAAACAAAATCCGAAAAGGAACTGGCTGTCTGGATGAATGGGGACACTAAAAAATGCGTTCTTGAGGTCTATGACTGTAAAAAATGAAGCTTCGGAATCAATGACTGTCAACAGGGAAGAGATATCTGGGACAACTGGGTACTGGGGAATAATACATTTATTAAGTTCCCGAAGATCAATCACTAAACGATATACTGGAGGTGCATTTGGATCAGTACGTTTCATGACAGGAATGATCGGAGAATTACATACATTGGAGTCAGTTTCTACCACTACTCCTTGAGCCATGAGCTCGTCAATAATTTTGGATAAGGCTGCTACAGCCTCAAGTGGCAATCTGTACTGTCTGATTCGTGGTAACACTACACCTGGCTTGAGAGTCACACGATGGGGTGTGATTTGCATAAAACCAACATCAGTTGGACCTTGCGCCCATAGATGCTGCGGGACATTAGACAATCTTGGATCAAAATCTCGTAACACATAGTGACCCTTAAAGTCACGTAGGAACAATCGTATTCCCTCTGGGGAACAGCATATGACTGCACCTAACTCTTTCAGTGTTTTAATGCCTAATAAATTTTCTGGACATGACTTAGTAAGTAACAGATCAGTAGTGCGGGACAATGGACCTACTTCTAGAGTAACTGGCTTTGAAATTTCATTTACGATAGGTTTTCCTGAAAATCCAAGGGAAACATTTCTAGAGCCTGAGAGCGGAGCCCCTGGAACTTCGGCGTGACTGATGGTGGTCCTACTTGCCCCTGTATCAATCAAAAACTTTCTGTCTTTCCCTAATACTTGACTGTGAACATAGGGACCTTCTTGATCTAGAGGTATCTCGATGAGAGGCAAGCCTACCTCCCTCTCTAGGCTGTTTCATGAATATGGCTGATACTCTGGATACTCAGACTGTGCATACTGGTACATCTGCTGTGTAACATGCTGTGTTGCAGCGATGGGCTGCGGTGCTGTAACTGTCTGTGGTGCATTCTGTGACTGAGGAGTCTGTGTAACTTGTTCTTGTCTAGGCGGACGTGGTCTTTCTTTAGTCTTACCGGTAGCTATGTTGTGTTTCAGAACTGCACACTCGTTTATAAAATGACCTGGCTGTTTACAATAATTGCAGTTCCCTTTAACGGGAGCTGCAGGATGACTGACTTGATTCGGACCCCTCTTCTGACTGTCTTGAGGAACAGATTGTGCAACTAGTACTTTCATTTTCGTGTCTTTCATACGTTTCCTTTCATGTTCTTGCTCTTCTCTGATTCTATTCTGGTGATACTGAAGCATCTGTAACATCTGGGACGGGGTATTAGCTTGCCAGGTACTTTCGACTTTCAAAACTCGGTTCTTAACTTGTGGACTTGAATTCTCGACTAGTTTAGTAACAAAAAGATGAGGGTATGACTCGCTACTCGTCTTGAGGCCACTGTTTATGGTAAAACATTTCTCAAATCTGGAATAATAATCACTAATATCTTCGTCTTGTTTCTGTTTACAGGCTGAGATTGCATCCCAGTCTTCTTTTCTAGTTGTCAATAACCTAGGCAAAACTTGTATTAATAATTCTGGTAATTCTTTACATTTATCTCCAAGACCGGTACCTGGTACTCGTGCCTTATCTTCAGCTTCTGGAACTGCCCAATCGATCTTTTTCTCTCCCACCTCCCATTCTTTTTCCTTGAGTTTCTCATATACCCCTGCGGGCAACAAGACTTTTAACATTTTAATAATATCTGGGTACGTGTATTCTCCCATACGGAGCATGTCTTTTAATTCTCGGTGGAACCCTGCTGGATCTTTATCATGACAGGGAATTAACTTTTTCATCTCTAAGAGTTCCATCTTTGTGATCGGGGTGTAAACAAACACTCGTTGCATTTCACCACCGTCTGTCTTAACTGGATGCACTTCCCGTAACGGATTCTGTCTGTCTATGTAAAAGGGTTTACTTTCTGGGGGTGAGACATGAACAAAATGCGGGTTCAAAAACATACTATATTTGTGGCGCTGTTCTAAAATGACACTAATTAAATCGGTACCTAAACCTTTCCATCTATACTGGAGTAACTCGTTCAGGACATCATGTAACGGACCTGGATCAGAATGTTGACCATCATACAAAGTAATGAGGTGCTGGATCATATACATACCCACCAGTCGTTGCTCGGCTGGGGGCAATTTCAGAAACATTTGTGCCACTATTTCGTCTGGAAAAGTGGTAGAATCAGTAATCCATCGGACTGCTGATCGGACTAATTCTTGTTCATGCATGGTACTTAACTCGCTATAACCGATTCGTGATTTCAGAATGTGATCGGTAACTTGAAATACTTGTTCCAGAGAACCTTGTTCTGGTGCTGGATGGTGAAAAACTGGCTTGTGTTCTAGACGTAAATGGCGATCTGGAAATCTAGATTTTCCTACATACGCTATTCTGTCGGGATTCTCGTCCTCTACCTCTTCTGTAGAAGAGTCATTTTCTTTCTCGCTTACTTGTGCTGCTTTACGTTGATCGTGTACCCTTATTATTTCTTTACGGATTTTCTTGTACATACTCTCTATACTACTGATAGTCTTGTGTTTACCCTCGGCTATATTATCACTCCACCTTGTCAGGACTTTCATTTCGGCTCGATCTTTGGTCGGATAATCTTGTTCCCTTATTAGACAATTAATCAGAAACTTTAATATCATGAGCTGGACTTCAACTTTTCTTTGGCACATGACGTCACTAATACTTTCTGGATCATTCCCTGTACGGATGAAACGATATATTCTGTCTAGATCTTCTTTCATATCTGGTAGGGTAACTAGATACTCGGTCACCTTTCTCACGCGTAATGAATATAAAACCATATTATCCTCGCCTGGGACTGGGTCATAGCCACATTCGGTAAGGGCTTTTCTTATTTCTGCAACAGACTGATACCTGGGCGTACGCTGTGACGCTTGTGCATGTAATTCGGCTAACGTTAAACGCTTGTGTGGCGGCGGGGTTTGAGGAGGACCTCCCCCTGCGGCCCCTAAACTAGAGTCGTCTACTGATGCTCTTCGTCCTGGCAGAGTGGGAAATGGAAATGTAGGCTGGACTTGTATGGCGGGCTGGACCGGGGGTACCGTAACAGGTACTCCGGTGTCTGGAGGAGCGGGAAGTGCCTGATTTACAGGGACTGGCGGAGCAGGAACAGGATTTGCATATTCTGGGACTGTGTCGTCCAAATAGGACGAAATAAAAATATCAGCTGCGGTCGGTTTGTGACGTAGCTTGGTCGGAACTAATGGTGGCGGGAAATTACTGGATGCCTCCGGGGTCGCTTTTGGCAAACCCTCGGCAAGAAGAGGATACATACCCTTAATGAGGGCGTTCCTCTGTCTGTCTGTCTGTTCGGTTTTGACTCGTTCACCTATCTCGATTAATTCCCTTTCTTGGGCTCGTTCTAAGGATTCTCTACTTAATTCTGACTTTCTGATTTCTTTTTCGGTTCTTTTATGAGATTCTTTGCGCCATAACTCGATGGCATCTTTCTGTGACTGTCTGGCTTTCTTTTTCCATAATGCTTCTTCTACTCTCATGATGCACTCGGCATCCCATGTGCCTGATACAGGCCATCTATACTTTTCTTCTAACTGTTTGGTATACTCTACCCATAAATCTAGATATAGTATGGCACTTATGCCATGCTTCTGGTACATAAAATGACCTGGACTGTCCCTAGGCGGGACAGGAACTGCTGCTTCTAGCAGACCTTTTCTGGTTTTTAACTGACGCAGTTTTGAAAAGAGCGGCATGACTGAACTAGAATCTAGACACAACACAATACACAATAAAACACGATAATTACTTCGCACTCATACCACGACATTAAAATACATGAAGAACATTATGAATAACAGTTCGAACAGAATACTACCTGGTAAACGGAAAACAGAATACATGAATTTTCTCGAGAACAGAACTGACTAGAACAGGAACTAGATGCACTGCTGAAACAGTACGAAACTTACCGGTCTCATACAGAGACACGTCAGGACCCGCATCCACCGAAGTGGACACTTCGTTTGTGGGCTTGTGTACCACCAACCCACGGACCAGAGTCAATTAGATTGACCCTGTCTAGATACTACCCCAGCAACGGTACTCACCGGGCAGCAAGAACGGAAGGCCTCGGACTGGACTGGACTGCTTGGACGCCGGACAGACGAACTTCGGACTTCTGTTACGGGTGGGTCTCCGGATACCTCGGACCTTGGACTCTCGGCTTGGGCTCTGGTCGGGACTCGCCGCGTTCCTCCACCGTCTCGTCTGGATGCTGGACCGCCTCCTCCGTCTCCTCCGTGGGCCTGAGGGATACTTAAAGCAGAAATATCTGCCGGTGCGCAGAAGAGTTCCGTCACGACTGCAGAGGGTCAGGGGGTCGGCGTGGCTTCACCGACGCGTGGGGAAAGGGCAAGTCCCTGTTCGGGCGCCATTATGTGGTAAATAAATAAATAATACCTCTATTTTTGAATGAATAAATGAATAACAGATAGCTCAATAAATAAGAGTCAAGATTCGAGGTAGTAGGAGTTTTGCAGGTTTATTACAGCATAAAGGACAGGAACAGGACAACCTGCACGGGAACAGGATGGCAGCGCTGCCGGGGCAGGATCGGAATCGGCGTAACCTTTAATAACAGTGCACGCTCATATATATTAAAACAGTTGCATTACAATACATATGATAGGCGGAGCAGTGGGTGTGGTCAATAGCAGTCGCGAAAGATAAGGGTGAAAGTAGGTGTAACAGGGGCGTATACATAGACATGTGATGCAAACGTAACAGAATATGTCATGAATGGGGCGGAAACATGGAGGGGGCTACCTAAGGAGCCGGGACCTCTGACCTAATGGTGCGCGCAAACTGGCAATGACGTGTTACTAGGAGAAGCTGGGGGCTACGAACTCTGTGCTAGGAGCAGAGACTGAAGTCTGGAGAGTCAGGGCGACATGTACCTAAGCAGTATCTAGTATCTGATGTTTAGAGAACATGTTGATAGAATCCAAAAGTTATCGGGGTAAAGGCTAACAGACTCTAAGAATGGTGCATGCATTATTCTACATGTAGTGCGTGATGAAGAATATTAAATGACCATTAAATGCAGTATTTCTCTTACATGGAGACGTAAAGGCTAGACAATGACGGAAACTATTGATGCAGTTCAGTAGCTTTAGGAATGCAGAGAAGGAGGACTGAACTGATAACTGGAATCATAACATACTCTTGGCAGACTCAGAGGCAGAGCTAGGCTGAGCCGGGCACTGCGAGGCAGGAAGTAAGTGAAGGGTCGAGGATACAGGTGGGGGCTGTATCGCTCCTCAGCGAGGCTTCAGGAGACAGGAGCTGAATCTGGTGTCCGGGCCCTTTTGAGGCCTAGAAACGGGGATTTTACAATGGAATAACGTGCACACTGAGAAACGTGGCAACGTAGCTTTACATAGACCTGATATTCGTAGTATTCACGAGAACTGGAAACTGACATACTAGAGGTGGACACAACTGTAATTGCGTCTTTAATCGAACATAGGGAATACATATGCATATTAATCATGCATAGATAACATATGATGGATGACGCGTAGGGACACAGAACATGGCAAAATGTACTTTTCCACATTTTCTTGGTAATTTCTTCTTTGGCTCGGTCACATTACATTCTGTTCTCCAAGCTCTTTTTCTGAATTTTCTTATTTGAGAATCTTCATCACTCTCATCAGTTTCACTGTCAGATATTTCAATTCTGGACTCAGGTACTTCTTTACTCAGCAGCCTCACTCCGTTAGGAACATAATCCTTGTAACTGGTACTTGGCAATTCGTCTTCTTCTTCTTCTTCAATTACCTACAACTTCCCAGTTTCAGTTTTCTTGTTCCTGCATTCAGAGCTTCTTCTCTGCTTTTCAATACTCTCCTGGTGTTTATTCACAACCTGATCAGACTCTTTTTCTGTTTCTTTTTCTAGCAGATCTCTCATTTTCAGAATCAAGAATTATGAAATCCAAATCTTTTTCACTCCATTCTCCATTCACAGTTGTATTTTCCAGATGTCGACCTGCCTGTCGATCTTCAGGATCTGGATTTCTTTCAGGTTCTTCTTCCGAATCTGAATCAGCTGTAGTGTCACTTTCTTCATCAGAGTTTTCAGGTGTAGGTACACGAATAATATGACTTGGATGGATCCACCTTTTCACACTCCTGCACTTTACTGCATTTGTTGTAACAAGAATGACTTGTCTTGGTTTCTGCCACCTAGGTACCAGACAATTTCTTCTTCTATGAACTTTTTTTCTCACCCAGTCACCAGGCACCAGATCATGTGCTTGTTCTTTTTCTCTTGACTGCGCTTCAGGTCCCACCTGATTGGACACAGAAGTCACGACATCAGATAGATTCCTACAATACTCTAAAATGGCGCTATCATTAATAGCCATCAATTTTCCCACTGGTATGAAAGCCTGTCTCATGACTCTGCCCATAAGAATATCATGCGGGCTCAAACCTGTCTTTTTATCAGGTGTACTTCTTAAAGTCATCAGAACAAGTGGAAGAGCATCTGTCCACTTCATGCCTGTAGCTAAACACATTTTTGCAATTCTGTTCTTAATTGTCCCATTTATTTGCTCAACAACTCCAGATGCCTCTGGTCTGTATGCACAATGCAACTTCTGCTCAATATGTAAAGCCTCACAAATTAATTGTAATAGTCTGTTTTCAAAATGCCCCCCACGATCACTCTCCACAGTCACTGGGAAATCTCCCTCAAAAGTAATTTTGCAACAGTTATTGCATCACTGTGACGTGTGGGAAACGCTTCAACCCATCTTGAAAACAAACAGACAAACACCAAAACATAATGCAATTTGTTATGCTGCGGCATTTCAATGAAATCTATCTGTAGTCTGGTGAATGGACGACCCTCCCGACCTATGGTTCCCATTCCCACAATCGTTTTCCTGATTGGGTTCATTTGCTGGCAAGTCAGACACCTCTGACAAAGAGACTCTGCAATCGTCCTGAACTTTGTATTAAACCAAGTTTCTCTAAAAAGCCTAACCATAGAATCTCTTCCAATGTGTCCCAGACCATGATACATCCTTGCCATATCAGCAATCATGCAGTTTGGTAAAACTACTCTGCCATCTTTGTATGTCCAAATTCCATCCTCATCTCGCTTTCTACATTCTGCTCTCAACCATGTGTTTTTCTCTTCATCATCAGCTTCATCCTGTAAATCTTTAATTTCCTGCCATGTTTCAACTACTGATGTTAGCATTAGTGAACTCAAAGCATGTTCATCGTTCTTTTCCCGATTAATTGCAAAATTGTTTCTTGCGCAATATTTTGCAATTTCGTCTGCATAGGCATTTCCTTTAGTAATGAAATCATTTCCCTTTGTATGTGCCGCACATTTCACGACAGCAATCTTTTCTGGTAATTGAATGCCATCAATTAATCTTCTAATTAATTTTGCATTTCTGATAGGTGAACTTGCAGATGTTAAATAGCCTCTTTGAGACCAGAGCTGTCCATAATCACGCACAACTCCGTACCCATACTGAATATCAGTTATTATGGTAATTCTCAAATGTATTGCTCTCTCACATGCACGAATTAAAGCAATCAATTCTGCTACTTGAGCTGAACGAATTCCTTCTAGACATGATGCTTCCACAACATCTGCAACTGTGCAGACAGAATATGCTGCTCTCAAAAACCCTTCTTCTGTTCTCAAACAAGAACCATCAACAAAGTAAACATAGTCTGATTCAGGCAGGGGAACATCTTTAATGTCCTGCCTTGGCTTGGTGCAATATTCTAAAACATCCAAGCATTCATGATCAACATCATTTTCATTCCTGATTTCTGTAACAGTACCATCAGGCAATAATGTGGAAGGATTTAAGTTCACACATCTTGCTATCGAGACATTATCTGATCCCAGAATAATTTTCTCATATTTTGTCAGTCTGTTACTTGTCAAGTGCGGTGTTTTACTTCTAGTGAGAAGAATTTCAACTGAATGGGGAACATAGACTTTTACAGGAAACCCCATTATAATTCCATCACTTTGCTCAAGACTCACACTGGTTGCAGCTACTGCTTTTAAGCAGCCTGGTAATGCTTTTGCAACTGGATCAAGCACTGCTGAAAAGTGTGCAATTGGTTTTCTCAATTTCCCATGTCTCTGTATTAACACAGACAATGCACACCCTTCTCTCTCACTGCAGTACAGCTCAAAATCTTTTTCATAGTCTGGCATGCCTAAAGCTGGAGCTTCACACAGACTTCTTTTTAATTTTTCAAAAGCTTCCATCTCAGATTCAGTAAGAACAATTGGGTCTTTTATATCTGACTTTGTTAGTCTCTGTAGTGGTTTCGCAATTACTGAAAATCCACTAATCCACGGACGACAATAGCCAACCTTTCCTAAAAACATTCTGACTTGTCTATGAGTTTTTGGAGGTTGCATTCCCTGTATCATTTTAATTCTCTCAATTGTCACTTGTCTAATTCCTTTTGCAATTCTGTGACCAAGATATTTTACTTCTTCTTTGCAAAACTGTAATTTTGCAGGTGACACTATATGTCCCTCATCTGCCAAATGATTCAAAAGAGTAATTGTATCTGTAACACAGTTATCTCGTGTTTTTGCTGCAACAAGCAAGTCGTCAATGTACTGGACCAATGTTGACCCTCCAGGTAAATCTAGATTCTCCAATGATTTCTTTAGCAGTTCATTAAAGATAGAAAGACTCTCTGTATACTCCTGAGGAATACGACACCATGCTAGTGTGCGACCTTGGAACCTGAACGCAAAGATTTCCTGGCTCTCTGGATGCAAAGGAACAGTAAAGAACGCATTGCAAAGGTCAATGACAGTATACCATTCAGCATCATGCGGAATTTGGTAAAGAATCACTGCTGGATTTGGAACAACTGGGCAAAATGGAACAACTATCTGGTTAACTTTTCTCAGGTCTTGAACAATTCTATACGTTCCATTTGGCTTTTTGATCCCCATGATCGGTGAATTACAAAGGCTACTCTCTATTTCTTTTAAAACACCTTGCTTTATGAATTTTTCAATCACAGGAATAACACCTTCAATTGTTTTTGCCTTCATCTTGTACTGAGGAATGTTTGGAAAATCTATTCCCTGCTTCACTGTCATTTTTACTGGATCAACATGTTTCATCAGACCCATTTCATTTCCAGTTAAATCCCAAATTTCACTTTTAACTGTCTTTTTCAATTCTTCAGGCAAATTTTCTTTATCAAATACAAGAAACAATTTTGTTTTCTCCGCTTCAACCATTAACATTGTCAATTTATAAAGTCCATCCTCTTCAAATGTCTGCAACTCAATACCTTCCGGTGAGCAATACATTTTGCAGTTCATTTTACAGAGGATGTCTCTCCCTAACAGATTCACAGGACTGCTGTCACAAACTACAAATCTGTGTTTATCTTTAAACCTGCCAATTTCAATGTCAACAGGCTCTGTTAGACTTTTTTTAATCTGCTGATTTGCTACACCAACTACTTGGATGGAATCCCCAGAGAGAGGGAGGTTTTCTATTTCCACTGATCTAACAGTAGAACGGGTAGCACCAGTGTCCACAAGAAAAGTGATATCTACATCATTCACTTTGCCATTAATAAATGGACCAGACTGGTCAACCTCAAGAGAAGCTCCAATCACACACTCTTCCCCCTCTCTCGGGCACCGTCATAAGTAATCCTCTGAATCACTCCCTTGATTTTCTGTCATCAAAAATTGTCCAGACAAATTTGGCACATTTGCTCTTTGCGTTCTTATTACCTGATTAGCTCCGCTGAATCCTGTCTCCGAATTAAATCTTTGAACACCTCTACTGTTTGGGAGAGGAGGCTGTGGAATTTGACTCTGCTGATTCGCTAACTGTCGCTGTAGCTGTTGCTGAAGACTCAACTCATTTAACTGCTGTTGTAGCTGTTGCTGCAGATTTACATCATTCTGCATCTGTGGATTTAATGATGCATTTTTAAAATGTCTGGGCAAATTTTTACACTCGCGCTTCCAGTGTCCAATTTCCCCACAATTAAAACAAGGCAATTTTTGCTTCAACTCCTCAAAGTTAATATTAAATTTTGGTTTATTATAATTTCCCTTACATTTTCCTTGACCCTGATTCTGATTAAAATTTACATTTTTATTCTCTAAACTTGCGATCTGTTGTTCTGCTACCTTCACCTGTGCCCACCTTGCTTTCCCTTTTAATCTTTTTTGTTTTGCATCAATCTCATCACTGCAGTATTTTGCCTTTCTTAGTATGTCATCAACTGAGAGTGCTTGCCATCCTACAATTCCATTCCTGATCATTTCCCCAATTTCAGGTCTCAAGCCATAAACAAATCTGTAAATGAAGTGGCTCATGTCCTTTTCACGTAACTTCTCATAGCCACTGTACTGTTTGAAAACCAATAATAATCTTTCATAGTATGAGTGTACTGACTCTTTTGGCTCCTGATTTGTTCTGTCTATTTTTACCCAATCTACTTCTTTTGGGGCAATTTTCTCTTTTAACCAGTAAATCACTTTGTCATACAGTTCCATCACAGTTGATGATGGAGCACCTGTCTCTTTATCTCGAGCTGGTTCAACTTTAGGCCAACTCACAGCAATTTTACATTCTGTCCAGAGATCTGACGGGACAACAATGTCAAAGAATCCATCAAGATCAACCCACAGAACTTTTGACACCTTAATAAATCTGTCCACCTGCCGATACCATTCCACAGGCTTTTCTCTTAGCCGAGGGAAATCATTTGTGAATAACAGAATGTCCTGTCTAGACCAAGGAACATGAACATAACCACCACCTGCTATCTCTCTCATTGGGTACTGATTAGACAATCTTTCTCTCCTTTCTTCCTCCTTCTTTTTAGTCCACTTTACCCTCCACTTACTTAAATCACCTAAATTTTTGATATACACAATCAAATCCTTTATATGCATTGAAATTCCCAATATCTTTTTCAGTAAACTCTAGTCTGCAATGTTTGGTAAGATTTTTCTGTTTGTTCTGATCAATCTCTAATTCTGCAGCCAGTACTTCTAATTGATCATATTTATTCTTTGTTTTCCGTTGAATGCTTCTGCAAATGAACAGCAGTTCATCATCCTGATAATGCTTCAAACTGTCAGGACCAATTGTGCCAATTATTAATTCCTCTAAATCTGCTTTAAGTCTTGCAACATCAACTTTTGAAATAGGTTCTGTTTTCTCAAAACTCTTTTCTGGAGATTCAGTATCTGACTCAGCACCCATTGGTGTTCTACATTATCGACCTGGATTGAAAGTTAAATCAGGCATCATTGTTTTTTCTCGATGTATTTCAGTTAATTCTGAGTAAAATTTTTCAGCCACTTTCTGAATTTCTGCATTTAATGGAACTGTCAAACCCGGTTGCCTACTTTCCCCTTGATCAAAAACAGGCTGAACAGGTCCAACCCTTACTGGAACCGTCATTGCTTCCACGCCTTTAGTTAATTGCCTAATTAATTCTTCCTTTGATCGTAAATATTCTGAAGTATTTTCAACTTCCCTATTTCTATCAGCTCCCATTAAATTTCTAGGAACTTCTCTTCCCATGGGTGTTTCAGGAAAATTTCTGCTTTCATCATAACCGCTAGAATTTGTTCTTGTTTCTAACCTTTCAGGAGTTTCAAAAGATTTAGAATTATTCGGGTACAATCTGGGTGAACCCTCATTTAATGGAGGTGCACTTGGTGTGGTTCCTGTAGAAACCATTGGAGTAGACCATGAACAAGCTGGCTTTAAAGGAGTCTGTTTTTTATTAGTCAAATCAATTTCTTCTAAAACTGGGTCTTCTGATTCACTTTCTACAACTGTATTATTTTTCTGTTGTGTTTTCTTTTGACCTGGTACTTCTGTAATCATTTCCATTACTGTATAGAGACCATCACACATATCTGCCTGTCTCCACCTACGCATTCTATCCTCATGGGTTTCATGTTTAAAATTTGATGATTTCGAAAATCTCATTATACCACTTGCTTCCCGCTGAAGTTGAAACATCTCATCTTCCCATTCAACTAAAGCCTCAAATTGTGTCGGTCTTGGCTTCGGAAGAAGAGCTGTCATTTTTTCTCTCAAGTTTTTCAAAATCCTCTTATTAAATTAACCATCTTCCGGCCAAGCCAACACACCATCATCTTTAGTGTACTGAATCCAAGCATCAAACCAAAGGCAAGTATGATAACCATATTCACCTTCCATATAGGCTGCGGGTGTTTTATACTTGTGAAGTAATTTTCCACCTCGCGTTGCAATTTTCTTGTCAGGTGAAATAAAAAAATTTAATTTCTGAAGCAATGTAAGCTTTTTCTCTTCATTTTTATAATAATAACTCATGTTTTAATCAAATCTGTTCGATTTAAAATAATCGTAAATGTTTCCTAAATGTTCCGCGAAACCAGCCAATCCGTGCGCGAAACACACCAACAAGCCAATCAGGTTAAGCCACGTCACCACCTTGCTTAACCAATAGAATTGCTGTTTTCCGGGAAAGCCAATCAGCTAACTGCTCATTAGAGTCACGTGAGCCAATCAGTACGCTAGCTGTGACGTATGTTAGCCAATCACAGCGCGAACCCTGTGATGTACACATCCGCTGCAGCTCCTCGCCTCTCACTCCCAGCGCTCACCCTCCTTCACAAAAACTTTTCACAGCTCCATTTTAAAGAACATTTTCTCAATGGATTTCAGTTAATAACAACAAATAAACAAACCATTTGTCCGTTTCTCTAAATAAAGTGACAGTTTTATACAATTATTCAAGTATTCTTTCGCATGGAGTAGACGAACCTACTCTCACAGAATATGCATTCGCTGATAAAGTAAGACTACTCTACCCCTCTAACAGGTAATATTCTAACCCGTTTCCCTCTGAATGCACATAAAGTAGCAATTCAAAGTTCGACTCGAACGAAATTACAAAACCATTTACACACTTTCAAACGGAAAGTTTCCCTAACCATACATACATGATATCCTGGCAGGACTTTAACCAGCCATAGAAATCCACAATTGCCAGTAAGATAAACCACGCTACCTTACCCTTCACACAAGCTCGGGTTAATTCTACTACTCTTTTCGCAATGAGTTTTAAAACGGGCTCTTTGTCCCTATACTCAAAGTTACGATTTCATAGACAATCCTCACTATACATTTTGCCTAACATACCTAAAATCCCTAAACTTGTGTTGTACGTCCACAACACTAGTGATAACAATACCACTATTTTTGAAACAGAACAAATGCACTGTGCAACTTCACCTTGTTACACCACCCATATGCTGGCTCAACCAGGAATTTCCACACTGCAGAGAAAAACCTTTTGACTACATATAACAACTGAACAGAACTGAACAGAACTCAACTTATGTTAGACATTGATCCTATGTAACTACCATGTAGCACGTCGGTTACCATAGCAACCGTAACTCTGCTACCAGGAAATTGATCCAGCGCCCCTATAGAAAATATGCCATAAGCAACATTACCCAACTCCACAATAATCACCATTAATCATAAATCATTCACAAGGCCCATAATCATACATGACATATTTTGAGCAACTGAATCATGTGACCTAATTAATAAAACCTATTCACAAATTATATACACAATCTATATACAACTGCAGTATAATGTTCCCACCATGGTTATATACATTTTTGGCAACAAAAACACAACAGTAAGGTAGGACCTGGGGAATATTTAAAGACCTAGCTCTGAATACAGTCCCCAAATTAATAGAAAACTACACAAAATATCAGAGGGTCTAAAAATTGAAAGAGTTTAAAGGCGACAGGCGAAAAAACTGACAGTACAGACCCTTTTACTCACTCAACATCTCAAGTGGATGAGGATAATACCCATCAGTCACCACTCGAATCCGCCCTTCATCATTTGGGATTTATCCGAACCATCCGTGAGGGTGTATTATGTCACAGATATAAGAGGACCAGATGTTTTAAAGGTCCTCTTAGCTGTGCCAACAACGGTATTGTGTACCACTCAAATAGCAGGTGATGAGTGGAAAAACAGGGCAGTGAGACTGGGGTGTGCAGTGCAGAAAATAGTGGATTTGAAAAACAAAAAACAAATGTGTTATAAAATTGGATAAGGGAGCACAGAACCAACTTTATTCATTTGGTGCTCACTGGACCAAGATTAAAATGTATGTCAAAGACAGTGAAGTTACGTGAACTGTCTAAGATGAAAACCGGGTCAACATGTTTCAGCAATTTAGGACTTTTATGTCCTTGCTTTCATCAGGACCTTAAAAACAAAAACCAGTGCTACTGCAAAAACAAAATAAAGTGACAACAAAGAATTAGTGTAAGGAACAAGTGCAGATGTCACCTGAGTTTTCCAAATTATGATTACAGCTAGTGTTGTTCACATAGTCTGTAAGAAAGGAAGACCTCACCCCGCCTGGCAGTGGCTCAGGGAAAGAGTGAAGCACCGCTCTATCCGTAGAGATATCTTTTGTTTTTCAAATCCACTATTTTCTGCACTGCACACCCCAGTCTCACTGCCCTGTTTTTCCACTCATCACC
Organism: Lissotriton helveticus; assembly: GCF_964261635.1. Classification (NCBI taxonomy): domain Eukaryota; kingdom Metazoa; phylum Chordata; class Amphibia; order Caudata; family Salamandridae; genus Lissotriton; species Lissotriton helveticus. The sequence continues at coordinate 108,135,675 of NC_136059.1, read as the reverse complement.
TGCTATTTGAGTGGTACACAATACCGTTGTTGGCACAGCTAAGAGGACCTTTAAAACATCTGGTCCTCTTATATCTGTGACATAATACACCCTCACGGATGGTTCGGATAAATCCCAAATGATGAAGGGCGGATTCGAGTGGTGACTGATGGGTATTATCCTCATCCACTTGAGATGTTGAGTGAGTAAAAGGGTCTGTACTGTCAGTTTTATCGCCTGTCGCCTTTAAACTCTTTCAATTTTTAGACCCTCTGATATTTTGTGTAGTTTTCTATATACATTTTTGCACTTAATTAAGCCACTTAGGCGAATGAATCTGCTAATGGTAACCTAAAACTCATAAAATAACAAGGCCAGCTTGTATTTTAATAATCTTATTTATTAACTATTATTTAAGGAAAGTGCATTTTATTAGAATCTTTTTATTTAAGCATCATCATTTTAGAGGATTGGCAAAAGTATTGACAGTATGAAGCAAGATCAATTAGCATTTTTCAAGAATGAATAAACAGTTTTCAATTACCTAAACCCTAACATCCCTGTCTAAAACTCACTTCACCTAAAAGAATAAAGTTAAAGTCATTAGCCCTACTGATGCTTACGTATTCCAAGAAAGTCCATCAGCATGTCACTGTCACAGGAGAAGATGAGCCGCAAGCGCCCTCTCCCTCCCAGGGGAACAGTTTTCATACCTTTCTAACTAACTAAAGTAACAGAAACGTATGTTTTTTCTATTAATCCGGTTATTCCATTGGACAAGCCACAACAGTCCACAATGAGGTCACACGCTCATGACCAAGTCCGAGGCTTCATCTTTGCCCTTATTGTTCTTAGTCTCATCATTCTTTTTGCTTCCTCAAAATGATACTTTTGACGGAGGAAACGTTTGCTTCCTGAACTTGGCAGAACCACATCCGTCCCGTCCTTCACAATGCCACCAAGGAACACATTTGATACGACCAGGTTTTCTTCTGCATAGAAATTATCAGCTCAGCAGAAATGTACCGCACACGAATAAAATAATTGCTCTGGTCAAGACTCGAAAGCTGCAGTACTGGCAGTCATCTTTTTTAGGCCCATTCTCAAAACTAATATATAAACAAACACAAAACATCAATTAATGTAAGAAATAAAGTTCATTCTGTTACCCACCCACCTTTGCTAATTATTACCCATTAATCTATGTTACCTAGCAGAAGCAAATGAAAAAACAAACAAATTCGTGCAACATTTAAAACCGAAAAACAAAACATAAGCACATAGAAATAAGCACATGCCATTAATAAAACAGCCGCATTTAGTACTGACAGAAACGATAAACAAAATTAGTTTATTTATTACACACACACATGCATTTGCAGCATAATGCACATATATGAGCACATATATTAGTAACCCACGTGTAGTGAGCTGCAATTTTAAACTACGTTGATTAATATATTCACTGCACACCTTATTAATAATATTATCTTGATTATAGGAAATTAACTTCGCGAGCAGAAATAAATTTATTTCTAAATCTCGCTCCATCACATGTACAATCTGTAAAAGTGTTGTCTCTGCCTGTATGTCATGTATAGTCTGTGAGAGTGCAGCCTCTCACACTGTGTCATGTATAGTCTGTAGGAGTGCAGCTCTAACTCGTGTCATGTACAGTCTGTGAGAGTGCCCGCGCCAAATGTGTGTAGTATACAGTCAGTGAGGGAGCAGCCTCAGACTCTGGTTGGTCATGTATATTGCATTGGCTTAGCAGTACCTGCCCCACATCAGTGAGTTGATGTGCCATCCACTGGGTATGAATGACAGATGAATACAGGGATTGCACTAAGCAATCTTTCATCCACTGATCCCTATAAACGGAGCATTGCATGACTACATATGCACTCGGTAATCCCAAGGATATATTTGGGACCATTGAGATGGTACCTAGACAGCTCAGAGGAGCGTTCAGCCTGATTTTCACTTGTAGAGTTTTGGCTTGCGGACAGACACAAATTTCAAAACTGTGCATCACCGGCTATAGGCACTACATGTTTGGAGTGTTTACCACATGGATGATGCGCGGCACACCAGGCTAAGTTGTGGAATTGGCCAATTGTGGTAATGCAACCAAATATAATATTTTCTAGAACGGAGTCTGTGTGGGACTCAAGGATTTGAGGTGATAGTGGATCAATTTGAAGTACATGACCTGATAGTTCGGGTTAAGGTACTCAGATGAATTCCCAGACATGACTGTTTCCTGAGCAGTGGATGGATATCCCCTGGTAAGTCTAGGATGATTGTGCAACTAGACTGATAGCATTCAGCAAATTCTGACTGATGACTGGGTTTTAGGTTTCTGTTCTCCCTTGTTTAAATTTTCTGCAGCTAATAAGTCAGACGACCATTATCCTGAAGAGACTCAGAGATTTGACAGGGGTCAAAACGTCGACATAAATTTTCATCTGGTCATTTTGAGCAACGATTGCCTCACATGCTGTAATAGGATATACATATGAAGTCTCTTTGTAAAATACACAAACCAGTGAATCTGTATATATTGTCTCATGTGTACAGTTTTTGATATATTTATATATTTATTTATTTATAAAGTTTTATATAGCGCGGTCATGACCCTAGAGGATATCAGAGCCCTTTACATTTCACCATTCAGAAACATTAGATGGTTGAGGGGGTAATATACATGCATTCAATATTCAACATTCAATACAAAAAGAGGTAGACAGTGGTAGATAAGATAACATATGTTGCTAAGAGTAATGTTTGATTTAATGTTTTAGGTTGTGAATTTGTTCATTAAAAGCATTTTCAGTTCTTTTTTGAAGGAGGAGGAAGAAGGGATTCTGCGTACATCTGGTGGCAAGGAGTTCCAAATCTTCGGTGCAATCCCAGAGAAGGCCTTGCAGCACTTTTTCTTTTTAATGGAAGGATTGTGGTTTCAGTAGCAGTCAGCTCGCACTTTGCAAATGTCTGCAACCTCCAGACAGCTCTAGCTTTTGTGCTAAGTAACTGGGGGTCTCAAAATGAAGGGCTTTATGGGTCATGCAGGTGATATTTAGTTGTGTTCTTGTGTCACATGGTAGCCAATTCAGTTCTTTTAAGGTCAGAGAAATGTGGTCAATTCTTTTTGTTCCAGAGACTAGCTTGGCTGCAGCATTAAGAGATGCCCTCAGCGGGGCAAGCTTGAATTTGGGAAGTTCGCATAGAGTGGTGCTTCAGTAGTCCAATCTTGGCAACACTAGGGCTTGTACCGCCAATTTTAAGTAGGACTGTGGGAGGAAGGGTTTAAATTTCCTTAGGATACTCATCTGATGATTAGCTCCTTTGGTGTTAATACTGATGTGAACCTGCATATTCAAGTGTTTGTCTAAGGTGATTCCCAAGGATTTAGCGGAATCAATGATGTGGGGAGAGCAGTCAAAGGTAGTTAGATGCTTCAGCCAGAGGTCTATCTTGGGTGTGTGGTTGGGAGGGGGTAGATGAGGAGGAACTCATTTTTTTTGGTGTTGAGCATGAGGTGGCTACCAGTGAGCCAACTTTGAGTACTATGCAGAGTAGCATTGAGGGAGATGAAGTCTTCTGGGAAGGAGATTTTCATGTATAATTGTATGTTGTCTGCATACAGGTGATATAGAATGTTCACAGAGTTCAACTCGTTTGCCAGGGGTTCCATGAGTAGATTGAAAAGAATGGGTGATAGTGCTGAGCCATGTGGAACCCCTAGTTCATATATGTTTGTCACACTTGAACACCAGGCGTCTGCACTTATGTGATCTGTTTTGATTATTATCTATATATGAAAAAGTCTATGGGTGAATGAAAATATAGACATATTAAAGTGGAAACCTTGTGTCAGTCTGTATATAGATTAATCTATAATTGTTTGTATCCATGTTCATATAAAACAACAACAGAGTGTGTAGGTACCACCTGTTGGGTTGGAGTAGTAACATTGAATGGTGGGCTTCCCCGGATTGATACTAGAGGTTTGCCAGCACATCTTTTGAAAAAGAGTCCCACCATGGGCACTGTTTTGTATATAAAGTACATTGACCCCAGTCCACGTGGGCGGAAAAGGGGTTGTCCTTGTGAGAATATATACATCTCTGCCTATTTGTCATGTATTGTCTGTGACAGTGCAGCCTCTGACCCTGTGTCATGTATAGTCTGCAAGAGTGCCGCCACCCGCCACCAACTATGTGTAGTGCACCGTCTGTGAGATAGCAGTCTCTGACTCAGCACAATGTACAGTCTGTGAGAGTGCCTTCTCTTCCTGTTTGTAATGTACAGTCTGTGAGAGAGCAGCTTTTGACTCTGTGTCATATATAGTCTGTGAGAGTGCCGTCTCTGACAGTTTGTAATGAACAGTGTGAGAGAGCAGCCTCTGACTCTGTGTCATGTACAGTCTGTGAGAGTGCCGCCTCCAACTATGAGTAGTGTACAGAGTGTGAGAGAGCGGTCTCTGACTCAGCGCCATGTACAGTCTGTGAGAGTGCTGTCTCTGCCTGTTTGTAATGTACAGTTTGTGAAAGTGCAGCCTCTGACTCTGTGCCATGTAAAGTGAGAGGGCTGCCTCCAACTGTGTGTAATGTAGTCTGTGAGAGAGCAGTCTCTGACTCAGCGCCATGTTCAGTCTGTGAAAGTGCTGCCTCCAACTGTGTGTAGTATACAGTCTATGAGAGCAGTCTCTGACACAGCGCCATGTACAGTCTGTGAAAGTGCTGCCTCCAACTGTGTGTAGTCTATGAGAGAGCAGCCCCTGACTCTGTGTCATATAGTCTGTGAGAGTGCTGCCTCCAACTGTGTGTAGTGTAGTCTGTGAGAGAGCAGACTCTGACTCTGTGTCATGTACAGTCTGTAAGAGGGCTTTCTCTGCCTGTTTGTCATGTATAGTCTGTGAAAGTGCTGCCTCCAACTGTGTGTAGGATACAGTCTTTGAGAGTGTAGCCTCTGACTGCATCATGTTACATGTAGTCTGTGAAAGGGCTGCCACTAAATGTGTGTGGCATACAGTCTGTGACTCTGTGTCATGTGTGAGTCATGAGAGTCTACGCCTCTTTCTGTAAATCATTTTTATGAAAACTGTTGCATCGATGCAAAGAAACAGTGATGCAACAGTTTGACTGCACCCTCCTTGCAATTCAATGATTGCAGCGTATTTAATGTACGGCGCTCCATTACGCAAGGAATGACAGATATGTCAGGAATCCTGATGTATCTGTCGACGCAAAAGTCACGCATTGATGGAGTTGTATCGCAAGTATGACATAACTCTAGCAATGCATGGGGTAGGCCTGTGCCTATGGCACTGCATCAACCTTACGTCTGCCATAAGGCAGGTGTAAGGTTTTGACACAGTGGTGTCCTAGAAGTGTCGGAGTGAAATCTCATAGATTTTACTGCAACACTTCTATGACCCTTCTTTATGGGAAAGCCCACCCTGCATACATTATACCTAACGCAGGAATAATGTGGCTGGGACTTTACAATGTGATGCATCTGCCTAGATTTGTCACCTTGTAAATCTTGAACAATGTGGCACATTGTTTGAACTGCCGCTGCGTCATGAAAAGTGCCACAAACGCAGTGCAAAAGCGTATCAAGGCCTTGATAAATAAGGCTCTCAGGGTCTACATTGCGTACTTTTTTCCCACCTGCCCCTGCATCCTAGGCCCAGACTGCGCTTAGATTTCTTTTTCAGAATTAAATTAGGCCAACCAGGAGATCAGGGTGGCAAAGAGCAATGAGGTATACCGAGTTTGAAATGGAGAAACAAGGTTCAAGTTGGCTCATCTTCATAAGATTCTGGGCACAATGATGATGTCCTTGTTAACTGTAACTGTTGCTTATGTAAAGAGGGCACAAACTTTTGGGTTGAGTTTGCACTATATAAACCTGCAAAAACATTTGATTAAAATTACAATTTAGTCATTAAAGTGCGCAAATTCCTTTGTGGTGAATTCACGCTAGATAAATGTGTCCAAAATGTTAAAAATATTACATTTGTGAACAAGCAGGACTATAGGCATCTTGAGTCTGGCATGGGCCCAAGCTACAGCTGACCTACCTTCCCCGGACCACTAGTGTTTTGGTTCTACGATGTCTCCAAAAATTACCATAATAAATGACATCATACACAATATATTGGAAAGGTACACTACCTGTTCCCGGTCAATGATTTTTTGTTCTGCAGATGCGGAATGTTCGCATCAGTGGAGGCGCAAGGAATTATTAAACAATTAACTAATTTCTACACACTGTCAAATTAGCTAAAGGGGTAGTTTCCAAACACTAAAGAACACGTTACTTTCCTTCGGTAACGATATGTCTGTAAGAAACATTAGTTAGTTATAGGTTCCTTACCTTATAATTACCCCCAGGCATTAGTCTGGATCCGGAGGGTTTTTTGTCAGCAGAACCTCTGCGCGTCGGAAGGTGGCGTCGGTGTTGCCGGGATGACGTCGTGGTAGCTACTTAGACGACGCCCTCATGAGCTGATGTCAGTTCTGTGCATGACTTTCCACGCCAGAAACGCAGAGCAATGCAAGACACTGACCACTGGTGGACAAAACTAGGGCCCTGAAAGGATGTCCTTAACCCTTGAAATCAGTTTGCAGTTGGGGAGGTTGGGTGGGGTGGTACGGAATCTATAACTAACTAATGCTTCTTACAGATATATCGTTACAGAAGGTAACTTGTTCATCTGTGGCTCAGGGGTTAGAGGCGGCAGACCCGGAAGCTGAGATCGGTTCTGGACCAGGGTTCAATTCCCCGCCTTGGCGGGTCTTGGGCTAAAAATTCCATGGACTCGATAATTCTCGCCCCGGTGCCTCCTCGACTCACGGGTTCACACTCTGCGACTCTGGGCAATAGCTTGCTTAATCTCCACAACGGCCCCTCGCGGCGGGATGCCTGACTTTCACCTTGTGGACACCCTGCCGGGGTTTCTCACAGGGGAATACCAGGACGGGTTCCCTAAGCAAGCGCCAGGATGCCCTTTGGGTGACAGGTTTGCGCTATATAAGTACACCTATATTTACATTTACATCTGAAAGAAACACGTTAGTTATAGATTTCTTACCTTAGAATATATACCCCAGCAATACCAACCCCAGAGGTGGGCCTGCGAACCAAGATCACACCAGAAAGTCCTGGAGAACAGAATGGCCAAAGAAGCTGTCTCTCCGGACTTGACTGTCAAAGCAGCAGTGTTTGGTAAACGTGTGCAGCAATGCCCATGTAGCTGCTTGACAGATATTATTCAGAGGAACTCCTCTCCCCAAAGCAGTGGTGACTGCCGTCACCCTGGTGGAATGGGCGCATAGCCCCTCTGGAGGCTCCTTTTTAGCCAAAGAATAGCATGCTTTTATACACAAAACGACCCATCTAGAAATGGTTCACTTGTGCACGGCCCAACCTTTCTTGGCACCCAAGTACCCAACAAAGAGTCAGTCATTCACCCGGAACTGTTTTGTGCGTGCCATATAGAAAGAAAGTGCACGTTTTGGGTCCAGACGGTGGAGCCACTCTTCTTCTTGTGGAGGCGGAAAGAAGGTGGGCAAAGTGATAGTCTGCCCGATGTGGAAAGCAGTGACAACCTTGGGCAGGAAGGATGGACGAGTCCTAAGGACAACTTTGTCCGGATGTATAGAGAGAAAAGGAGGCTTAGAAGAAAGCACCTGGAGCTCACTGGCTTGTCTGGTAGATGTGATGGCCACCAGGAACGCAGTTTTGAGAGTCAAGAGCCTTAAAGGACAGTTGTGAAGCAGCTCAAAGGGAGTGCACATTAAATAAGTTAAAACGAGGTTCAAGTCCCACTGATGCATAACGGAGGGAATAGGAGGAAGAGATGAGTTATGCCTTTCAAGAAGCAACTTACAACCAGGGTCTTGAAAAGGGTAGGGTGATCTGGCCTTACTCCACATCTATGAGACCAAGCAAAGCCACACAGGGTGGCTTTGCGTCACCTCACAGATATGACTAAGAGGCTTGCGCTGCCAGAGCATCCAAAACGTGACATTCCTGTGGTGCAGGCCTCTTGTAAATGAAGGCTTGTGTATTTAAGGATGCTTCTCAAACAGGAAAATATAAAAACTGCTACCACAAAACACCCTCCCAGCTAGTCACGTAGTCCTGCATTAATTTTGAGGACATGGGAGCCTGGCACAGTTGAGAGTTTGTCAGTAACTAAAATCGCAAGGAGAAAACCTTAAATACAGAGTAGCACTCGTATCAACAAAGGCAAAAGGCAGCAACAGGAATCATCACGTGTGTAGTTGACTGAAGTAGTGCTCTAAATTTGTAAATATGTGTGCAAGTGCTTAGCTACAACTAGGGGCAAATCTAAGTGGTAGGGTGAGGAGTTAAGGGGCAGAGAAGGAAAGATGTTAAAAATTTATTTATTTTCCGCTCTATGCTTTTGCCAGTCATTTAGCCTATCAGAGTTTACATCTCAGCACCCTTACATTCTCTGCAGTGGTTACTGCAGAGTATGTAAGTGCGTCAAGGGGTATGCGCTGCAGTGTTTACTGCAGAGCAAGTAAGTGTGCCAAGGGGTATGCACTGAAGTGATTACTGCAGAGTATGTAAGGGCGCCAAGGGGTATGCACTGGAGTGATTTGTCAATAGGGCTGGAAGAGGGAGCAGCCTGCTATGTTTTAAAACCGCTACAGATTTAACATTAATCTGCAGTGTTTTTTAAACATGGAGGGACTGCACTCTCTTCTAGCCCTGTTTAGAAGCCACTGACTGCACTGCAGTGCATTCCCCTCGGCACCCTTACATACTTCGCAGTAATTACGTATGCACTGAAGGATGTGCATTGCAGAGTGATATGCAGTGGTTTCTAAAGTTTAGAAACCACAGCATACCACTCGCCGGCAGAGCTCTTGCATTCTCTGCACCAATCACTGCAGAGAATATAAGCATGTCGAGGAGTAAGCACTGCAGTGATTTTTAAACATAGAGGGACTGCTCCCTCTTCCAGCCTTGTTTAGAAAATACTGACTGCACTGCAGTGCATACTCCTCGGTGCTCTTACATACTCTGCAGTGACTACAGCAGACTATCTATGAGCACCGAGGACTTTGGACTGCAGTGATATGCAATAGTTTCTAAAGTTTAGAAACCACTGCACACCACTTACTAGCCGTGCCCTAACATATTTTGTAGTAATCACTTCAGAGTATGTAACGGTGCAGAGTGGTATTTGGTTGTGCTCTTTCCCTGCATTATAAGCACACAGATTCAAAGAAACACTGCCTGTCCCACTACAAGTCAATACAAAGTTTATTGTGTAGATTACTTAAAACCATGACAATAGAAAAGATTTAAAAATGTTAAAAAAAACATAATTGTACAGAAGCAAAAATGAAATGCTAGTTACATGTCAAAATCGTATAATATGAATGGCTTTTGTGCCCAAGGAAGGAAGGCACTTGGTATACAGGCTTTCTCTCTACCATCTTCCCTTTCACATATCTATTATGAAGATAATGGGTAAAAGTAAATTAAAAAACCTTCCATAAAATGAATAAAAAAGTTTCAACTAAGAGAAGACTCAATTACGGCATAAGCTAACTCTTTTTTAGGAAGTCATGCGCTGCTTTAAAAAAATTACCTATTCTTGCCAGTTCGAGGGGGACCATTGTACTAAAAATCCAGTTCATTGCTTAGTTGCATGTTCTTATGCCGTGAATTAAAAAGAGTGGTTCAGTAAGATTCGACGGCAGTCAAGCAAGATCGGACAGCTGCACAGTAAATGTAGAAGAGATTCTGATTTGTAGCCGCAGAGTCTACAGCAGCAGCCAGTTGGGATTAAAAGCTTTGATTTGTAGTGCCAGCATCCTTACTGTCAAGATTTTAGTCAGACAGACTTTCCCTATAGTGCAATTGAGATACGGTTGTGCCCTAAGTCCCACTTGACTTTCATTGTTGTATGAAGCTGCCAGGGACCTTAGTGGTGGAGTGGTATTAATTTTTTGCAGATCCATAGTCTTGGAAAGTGATCTAGTCTGTTTTTTCATTATACTTTTTATTGCAGCTAACGTAAATGATGAAGTAGTTAAAGTAGTCAAGTCGATTTGTATGGTTTCTGCTGATATCCTTAAGTAAGTGACCATGGATTGATTTTATGTTTGAAGATATCATGCAAAATAAATTTCAGGGTACCCGGTGTTGCCGTGATGCATCTGTGATAATACTTTATAAAAGACCCCATACTTTACCATATGATGCCCTCCAGGCCAAATTCAAGTCTCACCAAGGGTCCCCTGGTGTAACTGGGCAATTTGAACACTCTTTTGTACATTTTTAGATGTAATCTTTCGATGGTATTGGTGAGTTGACCTGGAAAGGCCTTACTGCCATAGGTAATTGCAGATGGTAATACTGCCCTGAGTACCTTTCTAATTGGCGCTGAGGAAGGACTTTCAAGGGCTGCATGAAGTTGACACAGTCTTGTGGTTATTAACGCTGCCTTGTTCTTTAAGTGATGCTTATATGTTGTTGATGGACCATTTGCAGAAAACCATGTGCCCAAATAGTTATAGGATTTGGCTCCAGAGATTTTTAGGGGGACCCAGGGACCAATTGTTATTTCTTTTTTGTAGCGTCCTTCCAAATGATAGAACCTTTGTTTTTGCTTCATTTACTTTCAATTTATTTACACTATTGTGTAGGTGGAGAGAGTTTAATGCTCTCTGGAGTCCTATTTTAGAATTGTCCAGGAGGACGATATCGTCCGCATATTGCAATATTGTGATCTTTGTGTTGCCGACTTTTGGGGAGATTAGATTAGCATTGGTAAGCGCCCGCGATATGTCCGCTGTGTTTAAGTTAAACAACATTGGAGCAAGGAGGCACTGTTGTTTTAACCCTTGGGTGGTATTGATCTTCTTGGTTAGCGCAGTGTCTACCAGCTTAACCCTCACCCAGGTAGTTGTGTATAGCGATATGATGGCATTTAGGAGGCCGCTGGGAATGCCCCACGCCTGCAGTTTTCTCCAAAGAATGCCTCTGTCCACCAGATCGAATGCAGATGAATAGTTCACAAAACATGCGTGGAGTACTGATGTCTTCTGGTTTGTTGCCTGGTGGACAAGGTAAGATAGGTCCAGTGTGGAGGAATTGGGTCTGAAGCCAGTTTGGCAAAAAGGAATTATTGCACAAGCCTCTAGATCTTTTACTGCCCGTCCCACTATCCTCCATTCCCAATTAGGAAACATGAACATAAAATAAATACAAGCAACGCTACTAATCGGTTTGGGCCCCAAAACAAGCTTCCTCTTTTCTTGCTGCCTGTGAGTTAAGGTATTGTTGGATCTGTGTGCTTTGTATTTATAGTATTACTGCGCTGTGGTTAAACTGAATGATTACTGTGGCGCTGTGTTCTCTAGTGCAGTGTTTCCCAAACTATATTGGTTGTGCTATTTTCTTAGCAGAAAATGCATCCTTGCATCAATTCCACAGAATTATGAGGAAATGTAATGTAATTCTGCTGAATAAAACTCTACCAATTCCGCCAACCCCTAAAATAAACTGCTCACATGCCACCATCATCTGAGAGTGAACAATGACTAGTGCGCTGGCTTCCTTTTTCTCATTCAGCATGAACAATGAACCATGCACAGCCTGCACAGCCCACCTCCCTCTCAGAGGGACCTATGAGGGGTGCACAGACCACCTTTCTCTCAGAGGGAACAGCCCATCTTCCTCTCAGAGGGAACTGTGAAGAGTGCACAGCCCACCTATCTCCCAGAGGGATCGGTGAAAAGTGCACAAAGCGCCTTACTCTCAGAGGGAACTATGAAGAGTGTACAGCCCACCGTCCTCTCAGATGGAACTGTGAAGAGTGCACTGATCACCTTCGTCTTAGAGGGAACTGCGAAAAGTGGAAAGCCCTCTTTCCTTCTTCGTGGGAGCAGGAAAACTGCACAGAGCACCTTCATATCAGAAGGAACTGTGAAGTGTACACAGCCCACCTTCCTCTCAGAGGGAATTATGACAGTACACAGACCGCCTCCCTCTCAGAGGGAGCTATGAAGAGTGCACAGAATACCTTGCTCTCTGAGGGAACTATGAAGAGTGCAGAGACCACCTTCTTCTCAGAAGGAATTGTGGAGAGCTCACAGCCCTCCTTCCTCTCAAAGCGAACTGTGAAAAGTGCACAGAGCACCTTCCTCTTGGAGGGAACTGTGAAGAATGCACAGACCAACTTCCTCTCAGAGTGAACTATGAGGAGTTCACAGAGCACCTTCCTTTCAGAGGAAACTGTGAAGACTGTGCAGCTCACCTTTCTTTCAGAGGGATCTGTGAACAGTGCACAGGCCACCTTCTTCCCAGAGGCAAATGTGAAAAGTGGACACAACACCTTCCTCTCAGAGGGAGCTGTAAAGAGTGTACTACCTACCACCCTCTCTGAGGGAACTGTGAACAGTGCACAGACAACCTTCTTCTTAGAGGGAACTGTGAAGAGTACACAGCCCTCCTTCTGTCTCTCGAAGGGAACTGTGAAAACTGCAAGAACACCTTCACTTCGGAGGGAACTGTGAAGAGTGCACAGCCCACCTTCATCTCAGAGGGAACTATGAAGAGTGCACAGAGCACCTTGCTCTCTGAGGGAACTATGAAGTGTACAGCCCACCTTCCTCTCAATGGGAACTGTGAAGCATGCGCATGTTATATTCTATTTAGGTACTCTAATATAGGCTCAGGTAACATTGTAACCCTTCACCTATATTCTTTCCTACATTACGTACATAATGGTTCTTAGGGACTGACCTTTTACCTAGATACGAGACTGCATTCGGAATGCAGGATTTTCCCAGGTAAAAACCCTCATACATTATGCATGAGGATTCTTGGAAGCACAGCAGGGCTAAATTCTCCTGTATATTATCTATGTACAAAGTTCATTCTCAACGTCATCCTAAGTTCGACGAAGTAATACAGCAAGGTAGAACCCACGGCGAGACCTATGGGTATATATACATCACATCTTGCTAAGATAGATAGAGGAGACCAGAACTTCCCTACCAACACACTGACGCTAGACGCTGAGTTCCCTGCATGCAGAAACTCCAGTTGGCAGTGGTCTAAAATCCCTCCGGTGTCCAACCAGAGACCAAGACAGGGTCCCACAGTCTCTCAATTCAGGTAATGGGGCTGACTTTATCCTAGAGGGATTCTTGGCTTAACACCTACACACATGCTAGGTACACTTAGGTACATCTGTTAGGGAGGCATCGTAAGACTACGCATCTTTTTATTATCATTTATTTTATATACTTGTATGTATTCATGATTACGTCAAGATGGTAGAGCTTTACTATCTGTTTACTTTCATAGTGCTTCTGACCCTTTATATCTGCTACTGTCCAACGGTTGTGCAGCTCATCTATTTTGCACCAGAATAACAACTGTTCAATAAATACTTATTGAAAACTCCCAGCCTGTTTATTCTGTGTATCTCTCTAAGCCAGGATAAACATGAGTGACTGAGCGAAAAGTGGTATATTGTTTCCTCAGTCCAGAGGGATCAGGGTTATCATGTTCGGTGGTTGTCAATAACTATCCTCTTCTTGGTAAGAGGAGATTCTAGTGACACTGTGAGCTAGCTGGTACAAAAGGCTAACATACCCAGTGGGGGTGTTCAGAATCAGTCTGACACCAATCCTACAGCGTATGGTTTTATAGGAACTACATGACATGGTACCGCCAACGTTGGGTGGGTACTTATTTAACAGTAGAATATGAGTACTTCAGTCTTGCTAGTCTCAGTGACCTCTACTCACAATTCCCCGGAGACGTCAGGAGTGGTGGGCACAAACTTCACCACAGCTGAGTAGGCAACCATTCTATTTATTGGCTGTTGGTTAATCAAGCTTGAAGGACACATTGTTCCTAAATTTGTGCACAACACCTTATCTTTGTTCCCTTGAAAAGCTCTTCCTTTTTTTAAAACAATGACTGAGGCAGGGGATAGAGTTGTGCAAGAATTAAATCTCTCAGCAGATGAGGAAGATGCAGATGCAATTCACATTGCAGAAAATGTTAGGAATGCCATCACCATAGGACTAGGAGCACACGGTCTAACATCCGGGGGTGCACCGGTAGCTTTCGTGATTGAGGCACACGGATCGTATAGAACAGTCGTATTCTGTACATGGGTTACATTCCCAGTTGCAAATGCAAGAACAAAAACATTTAATTTCTGCACAGAAAGAGGAATACCTGACAAATATTGTCCATATGAGGACATTGAAGTTCCACTAACTTACCAGGAACATTTATACTGGTTTAAAAGCACCCTTCCTCATACAATAAATAATTAAGACTTGGTCCTCTTAGAAGAGAAGGAGCGACAAGCCCAGTGTTAACGGCCTACACACCACATCCTGACATTGAAACAATGCCAGGGGAGACTTACTTATACTTCACAAAGAATTGATAAAGCTTTACAGAAATATGACACAGTTCGTATGAGGACACTTACGGTCCAGACAGCTACGGTTACAACAAACACAAATACAGTTTAAAATACAGCAACTAAAATCACACCACAAACCTTACACGCAGTCATGGGTAAAATGCCCGCAGAACGTGAACAAATGCCATTCTGGGTAGCTCAGAAAATAACAAAGCTAGAAGCAGTATTCCCAAATACCAGCCCTTATGAAAAACACAGAATGCTAATCTGCTTGCCCATGGGGATAACACCACAGATAGAGGATTGTATCTCTTGGGGAACAGTTTTCACTGCCATATATACCAGAACACATGGTATTCAGTCATTAGCAGTAAAACCAAATGTATTAAGACAAATACAAAATTAGTGCGGAGCAGAACCTACTCTGAACTTAGGGATACAATTATTAGGGCATTTTGCCCAGGAATCAGCTATAATATTGGCAAATATTAAAGGAGAGGCAGTACCTTACAAAAGGAACATGAATGACCTAAAATAATTGAGGCTGCGTATGCAGAGTTAGGCAGAGACAGTTTGGGTGGAACAGCATTAAAACTACAACTGATGGGCAGTCCCGAAAAGGACACCTTAAAGCAGGTACTTGCTTCTTCAAAGAAGAAGTGGGACAACAACAAAAAACAAAAGAATAAAGAAAATAGATCTCAATCCAGACGTAGATCACCTCCACAGGAACCCTCCAAAAGGAGGTATAACCTTAGGAATAGGGACAATTAAGCAAACCTCTCATTCCTTTCAGGGTTCGATGAAAAACTCAGAGAGGGAAGGATGCTCAAACAAACAAGAAGTACAAAAGGGGGTGGTGATGGACGGAGCATCTGAACCAATCAAACACTCACACCCAGTCAAAAGATCTGGGTTTAATCCATCACTGTTCTTTAGCCCACTCTGCCACCTCAGTTCAGACATGGCTATATGCAAATCAGTCTGACCCTGTGCCTCATGGGAACAGTCCAGCCCGAAATGCCAAGCCATGCCTTCACTGGACCGGAAACAAGCTTCCGAGGACCGGTTTCTGGCATTGCAGCCTTCTTCAGCCTGGCTTGCTTGAATCCAGTGGCAAAGTGAGCAAGGGACTCAAGACTGAGCATACCCAGCCACACTTATGGCGGCCATAGCGGTACAAAAGGGGGTGGTGATGGACGGAGCATCTGAACCAATCAAACACTCACACCCAGTCAAAAGATCTGGGTTTAATCCATCACCGTTCTTTAGCCCACTCTGCCACCCCAGTTCAGACATGGCTATATGCAAATCAGTCTGACCCTGTGCCTCATGGGAACAGTCGAGCCCGAACTGCCAAGCCATGCCTTCCCTGGACCGGAAACAAGCTTCCGAGGACCGGTTTATGGCATTGCAGCCTTCTTCAGCCCGGCTTGCTTGAATCCAGTGGCAACGTGAGCAAGGGACTCACGTCTGAGCATACCCTGACACACTTATGGCGGCCAAAGCGGTACAAAAGGGGGTGGTGATGGACGGAGCATCTGAACCAATCAAACACTCACACCCAGTCAAAAGATCTGGGTTTAATCCATCACCGTTCTTTAGCCCACTCTGCCACCCCAGTTCAGACATGGCTATATGCAAATCAGTCTGACCCTGTGCCTCATGGGAATAGTCCAGCCCGAACTGCCAAGCCATGCCTTCCCTGAACCGGAAACAAGCCTCCGAGGACCGGTTTCTGGCATTACAGCCGTCTTCAGCCCGGCTTGCTTGAATCCAGTGGCATAGTGAGCAAGGGACTCACGTCTGAGCATGAGCATACCCTGCCACAATTATGGCGGCCAAAGCGGTACAAAAGGGGGTGGTGATGGACGGAGCATCTGAACCAATCAAACACTCACACCCAGTCAAAGGATCTGGGTTTGATCCATCAGTTTGGGCTGGACTGTTCCCATGAGGCACAGGGTCAGACTGATTTGCATATAGCCATGTCTGAACTGGGGTGGCAGAGTGGGCTAAAGAACGGTGATGGATCAAACCCAGATCCTTTGACTGGGTGTGAGTGTTTGATTGGTTCAGATACTCCGTCCATCACCACCCCCTTTTGTACCAAACAAACAAGAAGAGCGTACAAAATCCAGAGACAAGCTGCACGCTGAAGACTATACTTCCAAAAAAAGAAGATAAATCCATACCAAAACCTTAGTTCAAAAAAAGAAGTTTGGAGGTCTTCAGATGAGACATGCCCAGAATTCTGAGGACTCAATTACTGAATGGGGAATGGGCTCTGACGATACTAGACAGTGCGGCAGAAGTAACAATAGCTCGCCAGAACCTGATGGAATTTCTGGTGACAGCAGACTTGAATGATTACATCACGGTGGAAACACCTGATATTAGGGTAAGAATTTATATAAAATAACACTCCAAATCAATGGGGACAAGCCCAGGAAAGTTAGAGGTCTCTTTTAGGAGAACCTGACGCTTGGTTATGTTACCCTATTAGCTGAACAAGATGGGCCGCCAGCATTTATCATGGACTGCCCTAGGGGAGAATCGGTAATCTTACCAGCCTTTTCCAACCCTGTTCCCAAATATCTCAAATACACATATGCACGGGAGAGGGCGGTAGCCCTAGCCCCAGCATTATATAAAAACCATGTTCGATGGGGTGAGGATTCAACCCACAACATAATTCCATGAAAAAATACCCTGACTCCACAGAGGCAGTATCCAATAAAGCAAGAAGCTAAAATACAGGTCAGGGAGATCTTAGATCAACTTGAATACCAAGGGGTGATGAAATGTGCACCTCTCAAATGAATAATCTTTTGTTTGCAGTAATGAAACCTGACAACTCATATCATCTAGTTTTAGATTACAGACATTTAAACACTTGCACAAAGACATTTGCTGTACAATATGCACACAGTGCCGCACTAATGAATAGCTTTGTGCGGAAAAAATACAAAACAACACTAGATATCTCAAATGGATTTTTTTGCCAAAATATAGAGCCTGAAAGCAGTTATTTAACCATATTTTCCGTGTTAGGCTACTAGAGTCAATTCTGACGACTCCCCCAGGGATATAAGAACAGCCCGGGGTTGTTTTCGGGCAGATAAACTGAATTACTTCAGAATCTGAATGAAAAGGCATTGTCCTATGTGGATGATACTTAACTAATGTATGATGAACTGGAGGAACACAGGACAGAGTAAATACCATAATATTGGGATTTGCCTCTGAGGGCTACAAATTTAATTAAAAAAAATCAAAGATAGACCACCTCAATGTCATTGATCTGAGCTTTCAAGTGAAGGGAAAAGCGTAGCAGAGAACTTACAATCAATCCTGGGATTCCTGAACTTTTGCAGAACATACATTTTGGATTACGCAGAAAGGGTTAAACCTTTCTACGATTTGATAAAACCTGACTTCTCAGTTAGACAATGGACACAGGAACACAGATATTCTTTGTTCCCTGCAAGCTGATATGATAGCTTCAAAACACTAACCGCGTAAATGTATGCAACCTGGTGATCCGTATAGTTGTGGATCAATCAGGGTACACCTACCTAACATATAATTGAGGTGAAACAGTACTATTAGTATACAAATGACATTGGTACACAAATGCTGAGATGCGTTTTGCATCCACAGAATAAATACTGACAGCTGTAATGGGAGAAAGAGCACTGGCTCAGGGAAAACGAAAAATTGTCGTAAGCCCAGTACCGGCTTAGAGGCTGCGACAAAGGCAAGAGTTTCAAATGCTAAAGCCTTAGATCCGAGATGGATACAATGGGCTAATTCTCTCAGTGCAACAGATGTGGAATACAGATACGACCCGTCTAAAAACACAAGCATTTTTGCAATACGACCAGGAATCTCCTCTCCCTAATGAAATATTGCCTCTAGATCAGAATGAATATATTATTTACACTGATGGATCTGCTCAGCCAGCCATAGGAAGAAAACAGAAATACAGTGATGGAAGCGCTATCGTTAAAGGACGCATGCAGGATGGAAAGTTTCATCCGAAAAATGCAAAAAAAACAGTCTCTAGGAGACTGCACTGGGCAGCTGGCAGAATTGAAAGCACTGTTACTGGCACTAGTGAAAAAGGATTGAGAATTCACCAAACTAATTGCGTGTGATTCCTTTTACTGTGTACAGTCATACAATGAGCATTTGCACCACTGGGGACAAAATGGGTTCAAAGATGCAAAAGGTGGCACAATTAAGCACAAAACACTATGGGAATAGGTAGTGGAGTTGATAAATGAACTACCAAGGGCTCACGTAATACACACACTGAGTCATCAATGTGATGGCATTCATGTTGAAGGGAATTCATTGGCTGACTAAGCCGCGAAGGGGGCTGTATGCACGGCTTCCGTTTTGGCAATCACTTGTTCAGAAACGAGAACTTACAATGAGATTATGGTTGAAATTATAGGTACACGCAATAGATTGACACACCGAAAAGGTTTCCACTCAAGTACTCCTACAAGTTAGATGCCAACAATGTTCCATTTGCTCAGATTCCTGGAGTGGGGGATAAAGTAATACCAAATATGGATCGTAGGATTGGTTTAATTCTAGCAGCACATGAGGGTATAGGTTCTGCACACGCAGGAGTTACGGAGACTATTTCCCTCTCAAATAATGCTACTGGTGGCCGAGATTAACAAAGCAGACTAAATATTATGCATTGAAATGCGACATCTGTCAGCAGATGAAAGGTTCCACCATAACACGTCCAGCGCAGACACCATTGCTAATATCACACAAACCACTCATGCATGTTTATTTGGACCACTGCAGCCTCTTACAAACAGATGGGGCTTACATGTATATCATGGTTGCAGTGAATTTCTGCTCTAGATTCCTATGGGTGTGGCCCCAGCGCTCGGCTGTTGCTTGAACTGTTATAAACGATTTGCGAGTCTTTATAGGGACATACGCAACTGGCACATTACATTCTGACCGTGGCCCCGCGTTTAGCTCTAGGGCTTACAAGGAAGCCATGGGAGCTTTGGGTGTAGCATTGCAGTACTCCTCTCCGTACCATCCCGAGGGAAATACGGTAGTGGAAAGGAAAAAACTGAACTTAAAGCATTCTTTAACAACTCGAGTATTAGGCTTTGGGTGAGAATTGGGTAAAACGTTTGTATGGAGTTTAACAATCATTGAATAATATGGCAAGAAGTTCTCATATGATGTCTTATTTGGGACAAGAAAGTGGGTACCTGATCTTGATTGTGAAGCCATAAACGTTTCGCTGTTTTACAAGAGTTAAACGAATCCAGAGCGCTAAAAAGCGATGTCCAAGTAAAAAGGACCGCCACTGGGGAAGTCAAGTCAATCACGGCAAGACCTGTCTGGATCCCTAAAGTAGGGGATCTGGTCTGAGAGAAAATAGCAGACAAAAAAGAATTTGGGCCATCATACAGAAAACCTGTACCTGTCCTTGGGGCAACAAGAACTGTACTTCTGCCGCCTCTTGCCGGAAAAAAGGAGAAAAGATTTGTCTCAATCAACCTAATGGCGGTGGAAGACAGTGGCAGTGTCTGCACACCGCTAGCTGGCTTGCTGGCTTGCTGAACAAGAGGGCATAACTAATTTGGGACTGACAGAGCGCATTTGCTAAACGAGCGCTTTTTATTAAATCTGGTTTTAAATATACTCGTGTGCACGATTTTACCGAGTGCACAGCTCACAACTGTTTAATACTGTTTTAAACTTTGTCCGGAGTGCTGGTCTCGATTCCTGTGCCTGCCCGCCTCGGTCCGACCCGGTAATTCATTACCGTTGTGCGGAGGGCGGACAGGTGAGGGCCAGGCACTTCCGGGAGCGGTTAGCGCTCTAGGTCTCAACTGGGGCTATTTAGCCATCGCCTCACAGGAAGCGCGCAGCGTTTGCGCGCAGCCTCATCACAGCCGAAGACCAGCCAAAGAGCTGCCCGTCTGCGCCCGTCCGCGACAGGACGGGGCGACGGGGCGGTAACTCTACACCATGCCGTCTCTTGGTGCCAACACCCATATCAGGTATGAGGCTTCCCTCCTGAAAACATTAAGGCAATCTACCTCCCCGTGCTACTTAGAGGATAGCAGACCTTGTTTTGGAGGTCCTTTTTCATGCAAAAAATGTCACTTTTCTTCGATGCAATTTACTGACCCTCAAGAACCTAGTAAATCACCATATGATTTGCATTGTATCCTCATTAATGTTCGTTCGATGCCCAAACACCAAATTGAGATCTGGGACTTAATACACTCCTCGACTCCAGATCTCTGTTTCATTACTGAAACTTGGCTAAAGCCACATACGGTATCTGCCATTAATGTGGGAGTGCCTATGGGTTACAAACTTCAACACTCTGATCGCCCTGACAAAACTGGTGGCGGCATCGCCATAATTTATAAAGAATCCCTCAAATTAGACATCTTAGATAAACAATGTTGCAAGGAAATGGAAATTATGGTTTTCAGAATTACCCTCCCTAACAGAAAGACCAGTAAAGGTGCTCTTGTTTATAGACCACCCCCCCCATGTCCCAGCTTCTCCGCATCTCTTTTAGAAATGTTAGGCCCCTATATGCGGGCCAACGAAGATTTTCTTCTCCTCGGAGATTTTAATATTCATACTGACCAACCTGACTCCATTGGGACCAACGGTTTGCTTACCGATATGACAACCATTGGTCTCACGCAAAGGAATCAGGACCCCACTCATGAAGGCGGACACTGTATCGACTTGATATACACCAATTTCGATAATATATTGTGTCATAAACCCACCAAAGTCAACTGGTCAGATCATTTTTTATTACATTTTACTATTTTTAAAGTTAATAATGGTCCCCAGAAGAAATCTCTACCCTCCACTACACGTAGACAGTGGCAGAAACTCACGCTAGAGGCGCTAGAAAAGGTGTGGGAAAAACCTGAGATTAGAGATATTGAGGATGTAGAACATAAGCTAACTATGCTTCAGCATTCGCTAACTGTGGCCATTGATAAAATTGCCCCTTTGAAAACTTTTAGACAACTACCTGTGGCCAAACAGGAAAAATGGTATACTGAGGCTCTCAGGAAAGAGAAACAAGAATGCAGGAGGATAGAGAAGAGATGGAGGAGATCACACTCGGACGAGAACAATAAGGCACATCGAGCAGCTCAAACCAATTATTACAAACACATCAAAGCTGCCCGCAAAAATAACATTGCCCAACAGCTCATAGAAGCTGGAAACTCTCCTAAAGAATTGTATAGGATTCTGGACACATTTGTAAAACCTATGGCTTGTATAAGTCCAGATGACTTCTCACATAGTCTATGTGATGAGGTCTCATTATACTTTGAAAACAAAATAGAGACCATCTATGAAAAAATTTTAGTATCCCAACTAAATAGCGATACTCTGAATGTCTCCTCCCCCAACGAAAATACCAACCTTACACTAACTACATTTCCTCCTATTAATACTGATGAGCTCCATACTATAATGACCCAAATAAAATCTGGATCGCCGGATGACCTTATCCCTGTTAAAACCTCAACCTCCCTCCGTACCCTGCTAGTTCCCTACATTCAGGATGTAATTAATCAGTCTCTCAAAGAGGGAAAAGTACCAACTGAATGGAAAACTGCAGTGGTGAACCCTATTCGCAAGAATGCGGCTCTCCCGTGGACGGAACTTTCCAACCTCCGTCCCATCTCCCTTCTGCCGTATTACAGCAAGATGGTCGAAAAACATGTTAATGCACACCTGTCTAATTACATCGAGGCAGCGGGCGGCCTAGACCACTCGCAATCTGGTTTTAGGCCCAACCATAGCACCGAATCAGCCCTCCTGTCAGTGACAGATAACATCAGAATGTCACTGGACAGGGGGAGCTCAGTGATTCTGGTGCTATTGGATTTGTCCGCTGCCTTCGACACGGTGTCGCACAAAATTCTCCTCGACCGTCTGAAGGGAGTGGGAGTAAGGGGGACCGCTCTTGCGTGGCTTGAAAGCTTTCTTGAAGGCAGACAACAAGGTGTCAAATTAGGCTCCCATAAATCTGTCTGCAGGAAGCTTACCAAAGGTGTGCCACAGGGCTCATGTTTGAGCCCCACGTTATTTAACGTATATGTGGCCCCTCTGGCTGAGATTATTAGATCTTATGGGTTCTCACCTATTTCCTACGCTGACGATACTCAGCTGTTGTTTCCCTTTCAAACCATCACACCTGCAGTCATGCAATCTTTTCAAAACGGCATGAGAGCGGTGGCTGGTTGGATGGCCCAGAACTTCCTCCAGTGCAATGTGACCAAAACGGAGGTCATGTTGTTTGGAGGGGCCACCCTGCTCTGGTCGCCGGATTGGTGGCCACTTGAGCTAGGACCTGTCCCATCGCCCAAACAGACCATCAAAAATCTGGGGGTATGCCTGGACCAAACTCTGATTATGAAAGATCATGTCAGCCAGGTCGCGGGAACGTGTTTCCGCACAATTGGTCTCCTACGGCGTATCTTCCCTTTCCTACCGAACATCCATAGGAAAACGCTGGTACAGGCTCTAATCCTTGGGCGGGTAGACTATTGTAATAGTCTACTTAGCTCCGCCAATCAGGAACAACTACGCAGACTGCAGGTGGTGCAAAACACCGCGGCAAGACTCATCCTGAATGCTCCTCCCCGTACCCCTTCCCGCCCTCTCCTCTCCCACCTTCACTGGCTTCCAGTGCAACAGAGGGTGAGTTTTAAACTCTGCTGCATTATGCATAAGTGCATTTATGGATCTGGTCCTAAATATCTAAAAGATATTTTTTTCCTCTACTCTCCCGGACGTGCTCTGCGATCTAGCAACACTATGTTGCTACATATACCGAAAGTAACCAGAGCAAGACAGGGAGGCCGAGCACCCTCCCTAAAAGGCCCCTTGTTGTGGAACTCCCTACCACCGCAGCTGAGACAAATCTCCAATCTTTTTTCCTTTAGGAAGAAACTAAAAACTTTCCTGTTCACATCTGGTTAACCTGACTTCTCTCTCTGTTATTCCCTCTATATAATTTGTCCCTCTCACTCAGGAGCCACGCGCGGAGATATCCCTTCGGGGCTGATTCAGGCGCGTTATAAGAATATAAATAAAAATAAATAAATAAAATCAAATCACACTATGTCGCCGATACTGAATAGTAGGCCTCGTGGACTCCTGAGTAACCAACACCCTCCTCTTGCTACCATACAAGAAGTTCAAACAGAAAGACTCATAATCTTTGAAGAGACCCCTGCACGGAATGATGGACTATGCAATAATGCCATGGAATTCGTTCCTCTCGAAACTAAGTTCATAATCAGAATCAAAATCAAAATGAAAGACAAATTTCAATTCCACCAAAGACAGATATCTACATCAACATGCCTCAACAACATGAGCAAGCTACAGTTTCCACACGACCTGCGGAAAAAACGAAAATTGATCAAACAGCTTCTGGCTACTTTATAGACTTTGATACGTTTTCTTTGGAAACAAGTGAACCTGAAACAATGCCAGCCACAAAAACATGCAATCAGCAAATTAAAGACGTTTTGAACTTTCTCAAAAAGACTAACCTGGCATCACATTGGATAGAACTCTGGGTAATTACCGGGATACTTTTCTTTCTTTTCTGTATAGGCTTAGTAACTGTTTTTCCCTACAACAAATCTCTGCAGCTCAAAAAGTTAATCTGATTCTGAAACCTCACCTATCATCACATTAAGAACAAAGAGACTTGTCATCAGTGAACATTACACCAGTTCTATTCCCAATGGTATAGTATGGGACAAGGTTGATTATGATATATTTGGTCCGACCAAACTTTTAAAAATTCCACATTTATTCAAAATATCTTTGAGTGATATCATTACCTCCAGTACTTTTTCCGATGATTGGGATTATGAAACTGTGAATAATACGTTGTCTGATGTAGAAAAGTCTGCTGCATTTTCTAATAGTGAAATGTTGGAGGACACATCAGATTTTAAAACAATGTATTGCTATCAATATTATGGTTATCACTTTCTGCATAAATCTGCAAATCCCAGAAATATTTCAGATACCACCAATGGGAACATTGCCCAACACCGCCGAAAAGCAGTTCAAAGACATTTACACAAAAATGTCCATATTTCTCAGCGTTTAACAAGTCAGACCCAGCCTCATATTATTATAGAGGTACAAAAACTATGTTCACAAGGAACTCATTTATCTCGAACCATAAACAATCTGCAACTCAAATAGTTTCTCTGATTCAATCCTAGTCAATTATTAATTTGTTCATTTATGACCCTCCAGTGAGTCACAGTGTAATATAACGTATTTGAGTTACGCGCAAAAAGCCCAACAGACCTTGAATTATTGAAATACCTTACTTCAGCCGAAGAAGGTAAGTTTATTCTGCAGTTTTAGTTTGTATTTCCTTAGACAAGACCTTAAAATATTTGCATTTAGTTGCACATTTGAAGTGGTAGTGTGAACCCCAGTTACGTGACCATAACCTATTTTAGTGAAAACTATGTGATAAAAAGTGGAAAACTGGAAAAAGGTTATTGGTGAGAATCAAAAGGATGACCTCTAAACAATGAATAATAATTAAATAATAATAGTTCAGGCTCTTTCTTTTGTTATGGTGTCGACCCTCTCGAGATATGGGGTCTCTTCAGGACTGTGTTATCTGGGGACGAGAGGTAAAATAGTATAAGATTAGGTGCTAGGAAATACACGATATAAGGAATTGGGCAAATTATAGTGTGTACTTTAGCTTACCAGTACAACACTGACAGTAATTCTTAACGGTCCAGGAGATGGGAATTCAGTTGGATGCAGCACAGGATCTAGGGATAATCAGACCTGTAATCAGTGAAAGCCTTATTATATTGCTATTCTGGATTAACCTTAGTGTACACCAATGTGAAGGTGGAGGCGAACGTAATATTTATATGATTCTCCAGGGATGTATGTAAGTTCCAGGGTAGGTACCCCCAATTTTAGTCCCAGTGTCTTTATCCGCACAAAAAGGATGACCCACGCTAAAAAATAAATAGATCGTGGGCATTAGGTACTGTGACCATCCGTTTCTATAATGCAGTGCCAATAGTCTTGGGCGCCTTATTTACTTTGATATCACCGCAACCTGCACTCCAGCATGATGTCTCTCCGTGTATGCTGCCCATACCATGCGGTAGTTTAAAGACACACCGGCTGGAAACGGGACCCGCCAGTAGCGCGTTGCTAGGGAACAGAAGGTCTCCTTGCTGTGGCGGCCATATTACAGGGGGATATGCTGAAAGCGACAACAGGATGTGGGAGCACATCGCTGACCTCTCAGGCAAGGTTCGCCCCTGACATTCTGGGAAATGCAGTCTCTTGTGGCTCGCTCCGATATTTTCGAGTGTTTCGCCAAGGTTGGCGCACACAGTGCAGATCTCTAGACACTTGTTTCTGGTTTAATAACCGTCATCAGTAGAGAATACAGTCTTGTATTTTGGGGTTTGCTGAGTAGGCTGCCAAACAATATATCAGGTCCGGTACCTCTGACTGGCGCGCAGGTGCTTCATCCACGAGCTCGTCAGCTCATTGACTCACAGGAGTACTTTAAATAGACAACAGGATGAGGGAGCACACCGCTGACCTCTCAGGCAAGGTTCGCCCCTGGCATTCTGGGAAATGCAGTCTCTTGTAGCTCACTCCTATATTTTCGAGTGTTTCGCCAAGGTTTGCGCAGATAGTGCTGATCTCTAGACATGTGTTTCTGGTTTATTAACGGTCATCGGTAGAGAATACAGTCTTGTATTTTTGGGTATGCGGAGTAGGCTGCCAAACATTATATCAGGTCCGGTACGTCTCACTGGCGCACAAGTGCTTCATCCACGAGCTCATCAGCTCAATGACTCACGGGAGTACTTTAAATAGACAACAGGATGTGGGAGCACACCGCTGACCTCTCAGGCAAGGTTCGTCCCTGGCATTCTGGGAAATGCAATCTCTTGTAGCTCGCTCCGATATTTTCTAGTGTTTCGCCAAGGTTGGCGCAGATAGTGCTGATCTCTAGACACGTGTTTCTGGTTTATTATTCGTCATCAGTAGAGAATACAGTCTTGTATTTTGGGGTTTGCTGAGTAGGCTGCCGAACATTATATCAGGTCCGGTACCTCTCACTGGCGGGCAGGTGATTCATCACCAAGCTCGTCAGCTCAATGACTCACAGGAGTACTTTAAATAGACAACAGGATGTGGGAGCACAATGCTGACCTCTCAGGCAAGGTTCGCCCCTGGCATTCTGGGAAATGCAGTCTCTTGTAGCTCGCTCCGATATTTTCAAGTGTTTCGCCAAGGTTGGCGCAGATAGTGCTGATCTCTGGACACGTGTTTCTGGTTAAATAACCGTCATCAGTCGAGACTACAGTCTTGTACTTTGGGGTTTGCTGAGTAGGCTGCCAAACATTATATCAGGTCCGGTACCTCTCACTGGCGCGCAGGTGCTTTATCCACGAGCTTGTCAGCTCAGTGACTCACGGGAGTACTTTAAATAGACAACAGGATGTGGGAGCACACCGCTGACCTCTCAGACAAGGTTCTCCCCTGGCATTCTGGGAAATGCAGTGTCTTGTAGCTCGCTCCGATATTTTCGAGTGTTTCGCCAAGGTTGGCGCAGATAGTGCTGATCTCTAGACATGTGTTTCTGGTTTATTAACCGTCATCAGTAGAGAATACTGTCTTGTATTTTGGGGTTTGCTGAGTAGGCTGCCAAACATTATATCAGGTCTGGTACCTCTCACTGGCGCGCAGGTGCTTCATCCACAAGCTCGTCAGCTCAATGACTCACGGGAGTACTTTAAATGGACAACCGGATGTGGGAGCACAACGCTGACCTCTCAGTCAAGGTTCTCCCCTGGCATTCTGGGAAATGCAGTCTCTTATAGCTCGCTCCGATATTTTCGAGTGTTTCACCATGGTTGGCGCAGATAGTGCTGATCTCTAGACATGTGTTTCTGGTTTATTAACCGTCATCAGTGGAGAATACAGTCTTGTATTTTGGCGTTTGCTGATTAGGCTGCCAAACATTATATCAGGTCCGGTACCTCTCACTGGCGCGCAGGTGCTTCATCCACAAGCTTGTCAGTGACTCACGGGAGTACTTTACATAGACAACAGGATGTAGGAGCACACCGCTGACCTCTCAGGCAATGTTCGCCCCTGGCATTCTGGGAAATGCAGTCTCTTGTAGCTTGCTCCGATATTTTTGAGTGTTTTACCATGGTTGGCACAGATAGTGCTGATCTCTAGACACGTGTTTCTGGTTTATTATTCGTCATCAGTGGAGAATACAGTCTTGTATTTTGGCGTTTGCTGATTAGGCTGCCAAACAATATATCAGGTCCGGTACCTCTCACTGGCGCGCAGGTGCTTCATCCACGAGCTCGTCAGTGACTCACAAGAGTACTTTAAATAGAGAACAGGATGTAGGAGCACACCGCTGACCTCTCAGACAATGTTCGCCCCTGGCATTCTGGGAAATGCAGTCTCTTGTACCTCGCTCCGATATTTTCGAGTGTTTCGCCAAGCTTGGAGCAGATAGTGCTGTTCTCTAGACACGTGTTTCTGGTTTATTAAGCGTCATCAGTAGAGAATACAGTCTTGTATTTTGGAGTTTGCTGAGTAGGCTGCCAAACATTATATCAGGTCTGCTACCTCTAACTGGCGGGCAGGTGCTTCATCTACGAGCTCGTCAGCTCAATGACTCACAGGAGTACTTTAAATAGACAACAGGATGTGGGAGCACACCGCTGACCTCTCAGGCAAGGTTCACCCCTGTCATTCTGTGAAATGCAGTCTCTTGTAGCTCGCTCCGATATTTTCGAGTGTTTCGCCAAGGTTGGCGCAGATAGTGCTGATCTCTAGACACGTGTTTCTGGTTTATTAACCGTCATCAGTAGAGAATAAAGTCTTGTATTTTGGGGTTTGCTGAGTAGGCAGCCAAACATTATATCAGGTCCGGTACCTCTCACTGGCGTGCAGGTGCTTCATCCACGAGCTCAATGACTTATGGGAGTACTTTAAATAAACAACAGGATGTAGGAGCACACACTGCTGACCTCTCAGGCAAGGTTCGCCCCTAGCATTCTGGGAAATGCAGTCTCTTATAGCTCGCTCCGATATTTTCAGGTGTTTAGCCAAGGTTGGCGCAGATAGTACTGATCTCTAGACACGTGTTTCTGGTTTATTAACCATCATCAGTAGAGAATACAGTCTTGTATTTTGGGGTTTGCTGAGTAGGCTGCCAAACATTATATCAGGTCCGGGACCACTCACTGGCGCGCAGGTGCTTCATCAACGAGCTCGTGAGCTCAATGACTCACGGGAGTACTTTAAATAGACAACAGGATGTGGGAGCCGGTTGAACTGACAAGCTCGTGGAGAGGCACCTGCACGTCTTGAGAGGTACTGTAACCTGAGAATACTTTGGAAGCCTGCTCAGCAATCCCAAATATTTGATGCCTGATCTCTACTGACGACGGATAATGATCCAGAAACACGTGTATAGAGATGGCCAGTACAACTTTGTATTTACTCAAGACATTCCTACAAGCACACACGCTTGGTGAACTGCATTGACCACAATGCTCAGAGAAGACCCACTGGGAGGTGAAGCGGCGTGATCCCACATTGGTTTCCTGTTTAAAAGGCTCCCTTGAGCCGGTTGAGCTGACGAGCTCGTGGAGAGGCACCTGCGCGCCATGAGAGGTACTGTGACCTGAGAATACTTTGGCATCCTGCTCAGCAACCCCACATATTTGATGCCTAATCTCTACTGATGACGGATAATGATCCAGAAACACATGTATAGAGATGGCCAGTACACCTTTGTAATTACTCGAGACATTCCTGCAAGCACACACGCTTGGTGAACTGCATTGACCACAATGCTCAGGGGCGACCCGCTGGGAGGTGAAGCAGTGTGATCCCACATTGGCTTCCTGATAAGCTGAAAGTGATACAGCAACGGACTATGTGTCTATAAATCCAAAGTTAATATGACGGTACTTTGGATTTACCATAATTCGTGGCACCAATTTTGGTGTAATCGATCTACCACTGACAATGTGAGTGAGCTCGTATTGATATGGCAATGGTGGCCATTTTGGATAGGTCTTCAATTCTAATCAGTACTGTTACGCTCACAATTCTTCCTATTGTATAATATGCCACTTGTACTCCCTTGGAAACTCCAGTACATTATACAATTATGTGCCAATATATACAGTGAACATTTTATACATAAAATTAAAATATAATAATGCATTCTGTATAACACGCATTTTCAGAGTTCTATAGCTGTTAGTACAAGTTATACATAATGGAGCCGTGCCACTTATTTATCATGCACTCCCAGAATCTTCTATTGTTGATACCAGCACACATAGGTTATCAACGTGGCCAACGAATACAGTAATATAGTGGTATGCCTTTCGCAAAAAAAATTCGGGAAATTACTGGTTACAAGATGAAACCATACAATTTAAAGAAGTGTATGATGCTTTTACAGAAATCTGCTGCTGTTGGTACAGGCACAAATAGGTAGGGGATGATCCCTTATTGGCATGCCTTTCTTAATATATGTTTTGGTTAGCCCATCTGCACATTAACAGATTACCAATGCTATACATTGATTAGCATTAAAGGCTTAACTTAGGTGAAGCATAAACAGTGTTAAAACAATTCCTATTGGGTAGACAGGGCCCTTTCTCGCTCAGGAATAGTTCTCTCGTCTATCTGATATGTGCTAGTGTAAACTGATGAATCTACGCCATTCTTCAAGACAGTTCAAACCATTACGGATGGACCCACATTTATCGATCCACATTCTAATGATTGTAAGATAAGTGAGATGTCTCCACCCCTGGGCGGTATATGAGCTTTCTCAATCACTTGCCATTTTAAGTCATTTGCAGAATTTCCTTTTTCTTTGTAAAGGTCTACTTGCGGAGCATTCTCTATTTGACAACAGATTTGACTCCAGTGTTGGCCAATGTGTGCTTTCACAGGTTGTGTCATCTGGCCTATGTACATCAGTTCACAGGGACACCAAAAGCAATAGATGACATTTGGCGTGGAGCAGTTCATCAGGTCACGTAGTCTTCACAGTAAAGCCCACACTTATAGTGTCCTGTAAGTGGTGGAAGTGACCAAAGATCATGTAGCATGCATTTGTTTTGGATCACACTGGTATCCCTAAAGGACCAAATAGTCTCTGATATTTTTGCCTTTTTTGAAGGAAAACATTGGTAATTTGCAACATGAGTTCTGAGTGTTCAGTGTAGGCCAATGCCTCTTGATGATTTTCTGTACCGGAGTACTCAGTGGGCAGAAGGTGGTAATGCACACATTTCATTTTGTACTTTCTTTCACAGTCTTGTTCAGTAAAACCTCCCGGTGGCTAAACCATACCCTCTTCATTGAGGTTTTTACCAATCTCTTCGGATATCCTCTCTCTCGTAGTCTGTTACTTAATATATTTGCTTCTCTGAAGAAGTTCTCTTTTTCTGTACCATTTCGCTGTATTCTTAAAAATTGGCCATATGGTAATCCATCCTTCAGAGCCCTGGGATGGAAGTTGTTGTATTGTAATAGCGTATTTCTGTCTGTCGGTTTCTGATACAGTGTCACATGGTTGTTGCAGCATCTTATTTTTAGGTCTAGGAATGGGATCATTTCTTTGTTTTTGTGATATGTAAAAGTCAACGCTGATTGGCATGTTTGTAAATATGTGATGAAAGAATGAAAGTTTTCTTCAGGGCCAGCCCAGATGAAGAAAATGTCGTCAATGTAACGTTTCCAACACCTTAAACTTCTCAGGAAAGGGTTGTTCATGTTGTTAATATAATTCTCTTTAAGGTTCCGCACATGGAGATTCGCTAGGTTTGGTGCGAAAATAGCTCCCCTTGAGGTTCCCAAACATTGTTGGTAATAATTAGAGTTAAATCTAAAATAGTTCTTACTGGGTGCTATTTCAAACAAATCAGTTATAAACTTGGTGGGAACCTCAACTGGTGCTGGCCTGCTGTCCAAGATGTTTTTAATGACATTGATGCTGTCTATTTGTGGGATATTCGTATATAACAAATCAATATCCATGGTGACCATAATCTCTTCCATAGGATTGTATTTCATACCCTCTACCAGATTTATCATATACGTGCTGTCTCTGATGTCTGTTGGTAGGACAGGGACATATGCTTTAATTAAACTATTGATGTAGTGTACCAGGGGTTCGATGACTGATCCACATCCGGTCAAGATGGGTCTTCCGGGTGGATTATCGGTATCTTTATGTACCTTAGGTAAGGTATACAGGACCGGAGTCCTCGGGCATCCTTTGTTTAAATAATCGAATTCTTGTCTGGTCAGGAATCCTTCATCCAGGCCACTCTTCAATTTCTGGACATCCGCTAAGCGGTCTTGAGACAACTTTTTATAGTGTTCAGTGTTATTTACTTGCCTCAGTATCTCAGCTTCATATTTCATTATTTCTTATATCACGATCCCACCCTCTTTATTCGCCGGTTTCAGGATAATGTTTTCATTGTTTTTCAGGGAGATTAAGGCTTCACGTTCAAGTTTTGTGATGTTATATGGGTTGAATGTTTTCCATTCTTTAAGTTTCATGTCATCCTCCAGTATGCCTTTGTCAAAGGCCACGATATCAGGGGGCATCATGCTGTTGGTTGTTATAAAGGTGGATTTAGGTCACATAAATGATCTGAGAGTCGACGGAATTACTACATCATTGTCAAAGAATATTCTCAATCTTAAAATCCTAAAAAATGTATGTAGTTCAGTCTGTAATTTGAAGAAATCTGTAGTTTCCGTCAGGACATATGATAGGCCTTTTCCCAGAAGTGATAGTTAATCATTGTTCATTATATGTGTGGACAGATTAAAAACCGGAATAATACCCTCTGCATCCAGATTGTTGGTATACCTGACTGGGTCCACAGAATTATTCATGTTTGTTGAGGAATCCCAACTCTGCTTTCGGATCTTCTCCCTGGGGCCCTTGGTACTTCCATATCTGTGAGCCCTATATCATCAGGGCCCATAGTCAGTGGTGGTATTTCTTCTTCCATCATTGTAGTTAGCCTTCTGGGCCACATATGTAGTATTGACGACGCGTTTGTCTTTCTCCTGCAAACTGGTGCCATACTCTCTTTTGGTTCCGGTTGGTCATATTATTATAGGGTTGCACCAGCACAAAAACATATGTTGACAAACACCAAACAGATTTATTCTGCATCCTTTATTGCACAGTTGTCTGAACAAGGTTTCGACTTATAGAAAGATACTTTAGACTTATGATCTGTCTAAGGAACTAGAAATGTACTAGAGGGGTACTAGAGATGGGCAGGCCCATGGAACAGAGGCACTGTTTAGAGCATGCCTCATTCCTCAGCAAATCATGTTTTTGAATGACACCATGCAAAAAACGTCCTGCCTTGGAATAGCCAAGAACAAAGACTTGAATGCATCTTGGATGCCCACACCATCACACACTGGGGGTAACATAACATCACAAAAAGGTATTTCATTAGATGAGATCATGCAATACAATAGATCAGACCCCGATTGGAAGCGGTGATTGATTTGGCCCACAGACACCAATAGATGTCAGGAAAGATTCAAGGGTAAAACCAAAAGGTTTACTATCCACAGGCCAGATCCACCCTATCTACAAAGAGATCATCCAGGGGTAGTGGCATGGGAAGTTATGCCTTGATTGGCTAAAAACCTCGACACTTATCCTTACTTACAAAGGATGTGAATCTACCGGATTTTTTATTGGGTCCTAGAAAGCCATGCCAGAAATGTTTCTATTATGCTGTCTATAAGGAAATCTGGAAAATATCCCAAGTGGCTACGCAGAGATTACGTGAAATAGATTGTATAAACCTGGAGAAAGCTCTAGCTGTGGTTGACAATGTTTTAACTACACTAACTACACTAACCTCCAAGATATATTCACTGGGCAACATTGTATCATCTTCAATAGATAAATTAAAACAGGATTTGTCCATATTACAACACGGGCAATCATAATTGCGTTCTATTATGTTGTTACAAAAGGGGGTGGTGGTGATGGACGGAGCATCTGAACCAATCAAACACTCACACCCAGTCAAAAGATCTGGTTTTGATCCATCACCGTTCTTCTGCCCGGCTTGCTTGAATCCAGTGGCAAAGTGAGCAAGGGACTCACGTCTGAGCATACCCTGCCACACTTATGGCGGCCAAAGCGGTACAAAAGGGGGTGGTGATGGCCATGTCTGAACTGGGGTGGCAGAGTGGGCTAAAGAACGGTGATGGATTAAACCCAGATCTGTTGACTGGGTGTGAGTGGTTGATTGGTTCAGATGCTCCGTCCATCACTACCCCCTTTTGTACCCCTTTGTTCGCCATAAGTTGGCAGGGTATGCTCAGACGTGAGTCCCTTGCTCAGTTTGCCACTGGATTCAAGCAAGCCGGGCTGAAGACGGCTGAAATGCCAGAAACCGGAAGCTTGTTTCCGGTCCAGGGAAAGCATGGCTTGGCAGTTCGAGCTGGACTGTTC
The DNA here is from genome assembly GCF_964261635.1 of Lissotriton helveticus. Lineage (NCBI taxonomy): Eukaryota > Metazoa > Chordata > Amphibia > Caudata > Salamandridae > Lissotriton > Lissotriton helveticus. Next base: position 108,101,605 of record NC_136059.1, on the reverse strand, counting down.
CCATGAGGCACAGGGTCAGACTGATTTGCATATGGCCATGTCTGAACTGGGGTGGCAGAGTGGGCTAAAGAACGGTGATAGATTAAACCCAGATCTGTTGACTGGGTGTGAGTGTTTGATTGGTTCAGATGCTCCGTCCATCACCACCCCTTTTTGTACCACTTTGTTCGCCATAAGTTGGCAGGGTATGCTCAGACGTGAGTCCCTTGCTCACTTTGCCACTGGATTCAAGCAAGCCGGGCTGAAGACGGCTGAAATGCCAGAAACCGGTCCTCGGAAGCTTGTTTCCGGTCCAGGGAAGGCATGGCTTGGCAGTTCGGGCTGGATTGTTCCCATGAGGCACAGGGTCAGACTGATTTGCATATGGCCATGTGTGAACTGGGGTGGCAGAGTGGGCTAAAGAACGGTGATGGATTAAACCCAGATCTATTGACTGGGTGTGAGTGTTTGATTGGTTCAGATGCTCCGTCCATCACCACCCCCTTTTGTACCACTTTGTTCGCCATAAGTTGGCAGGGTATGCTCAGACGTGAGTCCCTTGCTCACTTTGCCACTGGATTCAAGCAAGCCGGGCTGAAGACGGCTGAAATGCCAGAAACTGGTCCTCGGAAGCTTGTTTCCGGTCCAGGGAAGGCATGGCTTGGCAGTTTGGGCTGGACTGTTCCCATGAGGCACAGGGTCAGACTAATTTGCATATAGCCATGTCTGAACTGGGGTGGCAGAGTGGGCTAAAGAACGGTGATGGGTTAAACCCAGATCTGTTGACTGGGTGTGAGTGTTTGATTGGTTCAGATGCTCCGTCCATCACCACCCCCTTTTGTACCACTATTATGTTGTTAAGCTGGACGCTGCAATCTTTTGTGATGTATTCCTATAGGTTCTGTATCGATCCCCCTATTCCTGACCCTGATCTGGTTAACAAGTTAACTAGCAGCCATCCCATGATGCAGAAACCGTTATCTGATTAAGCCACACCACGGCACAGGAACGTGTTATCTGATTAGGTCATAACGCTTGCCATCTAATTAGACAAGCAATATTCCTCCAGCCCCTGATAAGGCATACGGAGTTCTCAAAACAAATCAAACCTATGACAACCTGGGAAAAACCCTGCGGACATTGTTTTGATTTCACCGAGAACTTCAGCAAAAGAATGTGCTAACGACCAGTTCGTATGACATCCTTATTGACGTATCTATGTCCATCCTTACGTCAATCTCGGCACCTTACAGGTATAAATATTACCGGTATTGCCTTAAGCAAACACACGCGGTGGTGACGAGATCGGAGCAGCCAGACTTGCCGAAGCCCAGAGCAGAGCAGACCCCGCTGGCACAGCCCCGCCTTCCTGACGCGCTGAGAACGAGACGCTGCTTTCTCCTGCCGAGAAATCCAGCTCCGGCGCTTCCGAGCAGCCCTCGCAGGCAGCTTGGAATATCGAGACCAAAGACGAGAGATACCATCCCTCAACCATCCTAAATTCCAGGTACAGAACTGAATAACCCCTTGCAGAGAATTCTTGAGTCAGTCACTTGGCAAAACAAACTTAACTTAAACTGCTACTTTCTATTCCCGCCCACGTATTAGGCTTAGGTCAGGTACACTGGGGTAGGCGTAGTTAGAAGCACCAGTTAAGTACGATTAGTCAAATGTATATGTGTATGTATCTATTTTATCCATTTTAAAACACCTTATGGCTTAGAAACCATATAAATGTTTTTACAGTATTATTTTATACTTCTGCTTTTATTGTATGCACTTTACTTAACCATAAGTATTGCGATAATATCGATTCATTTCTCTTGTATGAGAAAAGAGACTGATCAATAAATACCATCTTTTATTGAACACGCCCGTCTCTTCCTTTTCTCTACAATCTGGTGAAACTAAGAATGCACGTACTGACTGAGTAAAATAAGTTGTCTTTTGTTTTCACACGACTCTAGAGATACACTCTTGATTAGGGGAGAGCAAAGTTGTCATGTTCTATGGTTGTCAGAAACTAAATCCCTTCTTGTCTATCCAGGGAGGTTCAACTCCTCCTTGCCTATTCGAGAAAGTTTCTAGTGAACTCTGAGCTAGCTGGCAAACCCAAAACTTTAAGTCTAATATCGACAATAGAAGACCTAGTTAACGTCTGGTCTAGGCCTATACTATTGAAGGTATTATTCCAATGCGCAGAGCCTATTGGGATAATAGGAACTACACTACATGGCGCCCAAACGTTTGGAAAGGCGATAAAACTAACGCAAGACATTAGAGTAACTCAGTCGTGCTTTTTCACTCAGACCCCTTTTTTGCCATAATACTCCAAAGACGTCTGGAGTGGGTGAAAGGTAATATCCGCCAAACCTCGCAGGAGGAAACTCCTATGTATGGTTCTTGGTTTAGTCAACATTGAAGGATACACTGTTCCAAAATATTGTGCATCTAATCTTTGTTTCCATAAGAAACCTGATCTGCAAACAAACGGAAAAACCTTCCTGTCGGTAAAATGGTAGACAGTGATGAAGAAAGAGAGACAGCTAGATTAGCAGCTGAACTCGTAGCAGCTGATAATACTATGCAAGAAGCAGACCCGGATATAATACTCATCCCGGTCAACAAAAGGAAATCTATAACTTTAAAACTTATAGAAAATGGACTGACACCTAGAGGTGGCACAGTCATATTCGTAATAGAGGCACACGAATATCGGCAGACAGAGGTATTCTATTCATGGATAAACTTTCCAGCAGCTAACGCTGTAACAAAGCACTTCCACTATTACAAAACAGAGGAACCTCCTGATGAATACACTCCTTTCGAGGAGGTGGAAGTACCACTTAAATTTCAAGAGCACGTGCTCTTGTTTAATGGCGCCCTAAAACATAATAATCACATCACCAGGCTCGGTCCATTAGGTAGACCAGGGGCAACGTGGCCGGTCCTAGCCGGATACACACCACATCCAGACATCGAAAGAATGTCTGCAGCAGATGTTTTAATACAACTAAAACAATTAATAAAAGTTCATAGACAATTAGTCCAATATGTAATGCGGACTTCAACAATCTAACCAGCAATTAAAATTCCACAGCTGACCCCTCATCAGGGGAACACAAATAAAATTACACCACAGAACATACAATCCTGCCTAGGTAAAGTACCAGCTAAACGGGAACAAATACCATTCTGGTTAGCACAAAAAATCACCCAAATAGAGGCGGTGTTTCCAGACACCACCCCGTTAGAAAAACACAGGATTCTGACTATCCGTCTTCCAATGGGAATCGCACCACACGTGGAGGACTGTGACACTTGGGGTACAGTCTTTGCTTCCATCTACACAAAAACGCATGGTGTTCCATCCATCTCGGTAATACCAGATGTGCTAAAACAAATTCAAGATGAATACGGTCCAGAACCCGCTTTAACTCTTGGTATGAAATTACTGAAAGACTTCAAGCAGGTCTCGGCTATATTACTAGCCAATATAAATGGAGAAGCAGCAAACGTGGCGATCCGTGAAAGGTTAAAAGAAACAGATATAGCAGACCAACCAGCTGAAATTGCCAGAATTATAGAAAAATCCTATGAGGAACTAGGTAGAGATAGTTTAGGTGGAATACCAGTAAAACCCCAACTGATTGAAAGTCCTGAAAAAATATTTATTAAAAATAATCTAAACAGTCAAAAGAAGAACTGGGATGGAAACAAACAATCCAATCCTAAAGAAAAGAAATTCCAGTCCAGAGGAAGGTCTCCTCGGCGGAGAGAAAGATCTCCGGACCAAGGACGCAAGTCTCCCCAAAGGGAGCCCTCTGTGAAAAAATACAACCTTAGAAATAGGGATAATATAAAGAAACCTAATAGATATCAAGATTTTGATACACGCCCCTCTCAATCTTTTCAGACTTCCTCGCAGAAATCGGAAAGAAGAGGACGATCAGAACAAAGAGAAGAGCACGTCAAGTCCAAAGACAAGGAACCTGCTCATCTAAAAAAGAAATTACAATTTCCAAAAAAGAAGGTAGCCAGTATTAAAGTAATTAACAATGCCGAGAATACTGAGGACACAACTGAAAAACGGAGAATGGGCTCAGACAATGCTAGACAGCGCAGCAGAAGTGAGCATAGCTCGCAAAGTCCTTATGAATCATCTGGAGACAGTGGACACGAATGAATACCTTCAAGTGGAAACTGCAGACACCAGAGTTAGCAAACCTCACAAAATATATGAAATAACATTACGTATAGAGGGGGATAAGACTAGGAAAATAAGGGGACTATTTTGGGATAATCTCTCCAAGGGCTATGACATCCTTCTAGCTGAAAAAGACTGGCCACCAGAGTTTGTCAGGGACTGCCCTCATGGCGAAGAAATAATTATGCCTGCCTTCTCAAATCATATCCCAATTCATAAAAAATACACACTTGCTAGAAAGTGGGCAGTAGCTCAAGCTCCTGCTTTATATAAAAATCACGTAGGATGGGATGAGGACTCTCCTCCTCACAAAATCCAGTTAAAAACACAACCTACTGCACAAAGATAGTACCCAATTAAGCAAGAAGCTAAAAAACAGGTAAAAGAAATCCTAGATCAACTAGAATACCAGGGGGTGATTGAAACTTGCACCTCACAAATGAACAACCCTTTGTTTCCGGTTTCCAAACCAGACAATTCATATTGTCTAGTTTTGGATTACAGACACCTTAACTCATGTTGCAAAACTTTTGCAGTGCAAAACTCGCATAGTGCTGCACTAATGAATAACATAGTGCGCAAAAAATACAAAACAACATTAGACATCTCTAATGGATTCTTTTGTCAAAAAATAGCACCAGAGAGCAGATATTTGTCCGCGTTCTCAATAAATGGCGCTCAAAAACAATTCTGTTGGTTACCCCAGGGGTTCAAGAACAGCCCAGGATTATTCTCAGCGAGGGTAACAGAGTTACTAGAAACATATGATGACGAAGCATTATCTTATGTCAACGACATATACCTAACAGATGATGACTTGGATACTCACTTGAAGAGAGTGAACACCATAATACTTGGGTTCGCAGCAGAGGGTTACAAATTCAACTTTAAAAAATCTAGAATTGCCCATTTAACAGTTCTGTTCTTAGGATATGAATTATCAAGTGAAGGCAAAAGCCTGGCTGACAATTTCCTAGAGAAATGTGCCGTACTCCAAGCACCTAGAACACTAAAAAACCTACAGTCAATTCTAGGCTTCCTAAATTTCGGAAGAACATACATTACAAACTACGCAGAAAGGGTCAAACCCCTTTATGATCTAATAAAACCAGATTTTAAAAGAACCAATTGGACTCAAATACACACAGAAATTTTGAGATCTTTACAAACAGACATGTTAATTAAAACAAAATTAGAAACACGTGATAACACACGCAATCTTGTGATTCGAGTCATCCCAGGAAGATGCGGATTCACATACCTGACCTCTAATGAGGGAGAAAAGGTATCAATTGCATTCAAATCACACTTGTATACAGAAGCTGAAAAGAAGTTCAGCATTAAAGAAAACATTGTTCATACAGTTCAAACCGCAATAGCTAGAGAAAAAGATAAAGCTGACGGTAGACGTATCACAGTCAGAACAGCAGAATCAGCCTTTGAGGCATTAACAACCCCATGTAATTTACCAACAACAGCATTGAATCCGGAATGGATACAATGGGTGAATTCCATTACAATGGACAAAGTAAAATACTACTTTGATCCAGAACTAAAGGAATTAAAATACCTAGAATATGAAAGAACATTCCCTCTGCCAATCGACATTCTGCCATTACGACAGTACGCGTGTGTAATCTATACAGACGGACATGCTCAACCCTCCGTTTGGGGAGAACAAGCATACAACCCCACATGTGAGATTACAAAAGAGGTGTGGCGCGGAGGTAAACTAAGACCTCTATTAACAAAAACACACTCAGTAGAAACTAATTCAGAACAACAGACTGAAATAATAGCATTGAAAATGGCGCTAGATAATGCAGATCGCGAATTCCCGACACTCATAGTGTCCGATTCATATTATTGCGTCAAATCATATAACAAGGATTTGCAGAAATGGATTCAAAACGGTTACAAAGATGACACAGGTGCAACAATAAAGCAAAAACTGCTTTGGGAACAAATAGCTCTTTTACAAAAAGAACTACCAAAGACTCACGTGACACACTCACTGAGTCATCAGCGTGATGGCGTTCACGTTGCAGGGAATTCATTGGCTGAGACAGCCACAACGGTAGCAACTAAATCGGCTTCCGTAGCTAGAAAAAAGCGTACAGTGAAATACATTGACGGTGAAACAGTGCTGGCGGTGAGAACGTCATCAAAAGGCGACTGCTCAGCGCTACCGATCAACTATCCACTCAATTATACATACATAATCGATGCAAACTCCGTCCCTTTTGCTCGAATCCCTGGAGTGGGGGATAGAGTAATTCCAAACAAGGACAGGAGAACGTTGTTAATAGCAGACGCACATATGGGCGAGGGTCTCAGACACCTCAAACTAAAAGATTCTCTGGAAGAATTACAATCAGTGTACTGGTGGCCAGGCATGAGCCTGCAGCATCACATTTTTGTAAAAAAATGCCCGGACTGCAACAGAGATCGCAGTGACGAGAGAAACGGTATACTACCATGGCGTTTCACTCCAGAAAGGATCAACAGTAAAAAGCAAAGCGTCCGATTAACATATACAGGCTAGTTTCCACTTATAATGTAGATCCCCAGCACTCGGCTGACGTCTGGACTGTTATACAAAGATTTGCGAGTCTAAATGGCATATACGCTAGGACCATGCTACGTTTGACCAATGTTTTCACTTTAGCCCTCAAGCCTGTGGGGAAACATGGCCAAATGAGCATAGCACAGCGGGATTCTTCTCACTTCCTTCCTGAGGGATACGGGATGGTGTAAAGAAAAAACCAAGGCATAAAGCTATCTATAACGGAAAGGATATTAGGTTCGGGGGCTGGGTGGGTCAAACATCTAATAAGTGTCCAACGTAGTCTAAACAACCTGCCAAGAAATTCTCTGAAGGGATTCAGTCCGTACGAATTATTGTTTGGAACTAGGATGTTGGTCTTAGATCTTGACAGTCAGACTTCAGTGGTGAAGGAAAAAAGCTTTGATATCAAAGATCGTTTGGCTATTTTGCAGGACTTAAACGAAACAAGAAAAGACCTGAGCAACATAAAGTTGAAACAGCAGCCAACAACCACTGAAGAACCACCACCTGTCCCAGCAAGACCTGTCTGGATTCCAAAAGTCGGGGATCTAGTCAGAGAAAAGATCGCGGTAAAGAAGGAATTTGGGCCTTCTTACAGAAAAGCAGTTCCTGTCTTGTCTATCAACGGGACAAGATCAGTTGTACTACCGCCGCTTGCTGGTAAAAAGGAGAACCGAGTTGTATCCATCGACCTGGTAAAACCACAATCATGTGGCCGATAACAAACAGTAGGCCAAGTGGACTCCCGATAAGTAGTAGAACACCAAGGTTTGCTACCAATACAGAGGTCCAAACTAAGAGGCTAATCACATTCGAAACGCCTACAGAACAACAACAAGGACTGTGCAACAATGCAATGGAACTTAAACCTCTGAAAACCCAAATAAAAACATTTAGTACAGACACACCAACCTACAATGAAGTAACAAACGAATATGCAAGAAACAGTAATCCTGAAGCAATTGGAACAATTGACAGAACTGCATCCGGCTACTTCATAAACTTCGATGATTCCTCTGAAGACCTCAGTGAATCAAAGACACAGCCATCAACAAAAACCTTTAAAGATAAAGCTAAAGAACTTTTGAAACAACTTAAAGAAACCTATCTGATTTCTCCATAGATTGAATTTTGGGTGGCCTTTGGTGCATTTATCCTCATACTTTGGCTCATCATGGTACTATGCTTGGGACGCTTCATTGAGGGAAAATATGCTAAAATGGACACAGCAAGTCAGAAAATCAACTTGATCCTCAAGCCACACACATCTTCACACGTCGAGAAAAGAGAACTTTCTTCAGTTAACTTCACAGCCAATCCTATACCGGGTGGGGTAGCATGGGACAATACTGACTATGAAATTTATGGTCCGGTCGAAATCCTGAAATATCCACACCAAATCAAGATCTCATTGAGTGACTTTGTAAAACCAAGCTCATTTGCTGATGATTGGGACTTTGAAAGTATAAATAATATGATGTCTGACCTAGTGATGTCTGCTAAATTTACCAAACATGATTATTTGCAGGGTTCGACTAATTATGATAGTATGTACTGTTACAACCACTATGGTAACCATTTTCTACATAAATCGGCACAACCTAGAAATGTTTTAAATTATAATCAATGGGAACATTGTGCAACCCCTCCAAAAGGAAGCTCAAGTACCTTTTATAACAAATATTCATACTTTTCAGGGTTCAACACAAGTAATGCTGAAACATTTTATTTCAAATTGTCAAATAAGACAGGGACAAAGACCATGCTAACAAACACGAAATTGATATATTCAGACTCATTTTTTGAACAAATGAATACTTTTGGTTTTGATTATTGGGACAAAAATGTTGAAGTAAAAAGTGTTTGGGGTACAAAAGAATGGCAAGTACAAGGTATAGAATCATTGTTTAGAGCCTGCATGATCCCAGAACAAATTATATTTTTGAATGACACTGTTCAACAAACTACCTGTCTTCGGGGCGTGGCCAGCAGCATGGCCGACTAGACGTGCCGGCACTGAGCTCCTGCCGAGCCCACTGATTATCCGACTTTACCAATCCCCCAAGACCCAGAAACGCCACCGAAGCAGGGAGCTGAAGCCCGGGTACCTGTTACGGGCCACTGCGGAGCGGAGACGAAGTTGATTCCTGCCTGGGCACCGTGTGTAACGGTGGCTCTGCTGCCTCACGGTGATCGAGATGGCGGCCTCGGCGCTCGGATAGAGAGAGGCGCACAACGAGGACCGACGGACCCGCACCTCGCTGCCACCGATCCGTGGGGGCCCCGCTGGGTGCTCGGCAGCCGGGCGGACGGCTGCTTACCATCTCCGCCGAACATTGAGAGCGGGACAGCGGCGACCACCGACCGCCTCACCCAATATGGCGGCCGGCGTGGAGGCTCCAGGAGTGTGACGGCGGGGTCCCCCCCACTGCTATCACAGCCGGACAGAGTCTGTGTCCGGACACGGGCTCAGGGACGGAGCGAAACCGGGGCCTGCACCGAGGTGAGGAGCTCCGTATCTGCCCGGCGCGAGGACCAGGGTCAGCCCCTGAAGCGGCGCCCGCCTTTACCAACATGGCGGCCGCGCGCTAGCTGTGTACTCCGGGACGGCGCTTGACTCAAGGACAGACGCGGAGGCCTGCCGGGGGGGAAAGGGTCGGTCCCTGCCACCCTAGAACCCTGCGGCCCGCTCAGGAACAGGAGCGACGGGGCGTCACCACGAGCCCTCTGCCACCAGCGCCGCACCACTGCCCTTCTACCTGGCGCTCTGGGCCCGAGGCGGTGAGGAGCACGGGGAGGGCCCGCACGAGTCACAGGTGGAGATATACTTCCCCCCCCCCCCCCCCCCTTGGGGCCCCCATCATTTAGAGCCTGGCTCGGTCTGCCTGGCGCCGGGAACGGGGACCACCCTACACCAACGCGGAGGCACACAGTTGAAGACACTGGGGTGAAGGCGGTCGAGCCACAGAAGACCACTAGGGCCTGCCGGGGATGTGGTGACCGGGCCCTGTTGCCATTAAGCCCGGTGGCCCGCACGGGAAAGGGGGCGGTTGGACGACGACGCTGGACCTCCACTTGCGGAGCTGCACCGCCTGTGCCCACGCCCTGAGACCCGCGCTTGAGACGGTAGGATCCTCGGGGAACAAAACAAATCCACCCCGCGAGCCGCGAGCGGAGGATCGGCCCCCCCCCCCGGCTATCCACATCAGGCCAGGGAGTGTACGCGGGCCCCGGCCCAGAGACTCTCAGGATCACAATTGGGGGCCGCCCGAGGGCATTGCGTGGTCGAGGAGCTACTTCACTCTGCCTCTGTTCCCGGCGCACGGCCGAGCCCAGCGACACCGCAGAGGGAGGCAGGTTCATCCCAGAAGCCCCTGGCCTCTAGACAACGCAGCTATGGGCAAGAATGCAACGACACCCAAGACCAAGAGGCAGGGCACGATGGACAATTTTGCTGCTCCGCGACCCACGGTGGAACAACGGCCCGTGCAATCAGGCGCACGCAATGACACGGACATGCTGCTGGAGGCCATACAGGCGTCTAGAACGGACATCCAAGCTTCACGAGCGGCCTTGGAAACCAAAATCGGGGAGGTAGGCTCCGAGGTTACGCTGCTACGCCAGGACTTTCGAAACTTGACCGACAGGGTCACGGTGACCGAGTCAAGATTGACGGACACTGAGAAGTCGGTCTCTGAGCTGAGGAAGGATATGGCAGAGCTCCAGGCCTCCCACCGTCAACTTCTGTGGAAGGTGGATGATGCCGAAAACAGGTCAAGGCGGAACAACCTGCGCTTCGTGGGCTTTAGAGAAGGGATTGAGGAAAGGAGTATGACCGCCTTCCTCCTCGACTGGCTCAAAAAGACCTTCCCTACGGCGCGGTTTTCCCCGTGTTTTATCATAGAGAGGGCGCACAGGGCGCTCCTGGCCAAACCACCGGAGGGTGCGAGACCACGACCGGTCATAGCCCGGTTTCTGAACTTTGCCGATCGAGATCTGATATTGCGAGAAGCCAGGACACTGGGTGAGATCCGCTTTGAAAACACCACCATAATGATCTTCCCGGACTACAGTCAGGAAGTTTCTAAACAACGCCGCTCCTTTGACGCCGTGAAAGCAAAGCTGAGGTCCCTCAACATCCAGTATATGCTCCTCTTCCCGGCCAAGTTAAAGGTCATCTATCAGGACAAATCCATCTTCTTTGCACACCCGGACGACGCGTGGCAATGGCTGGAGGAGCGACCTATCCTGAATAGTAGGGAGGCGGCGGGCCGGGCAGAGATGGACCGGTCACTGCGGGAACGACCGACATGGGAGAGGCCGAGGCCGCCAAGACGGAGACTGAGGAGGACACAGCACAAGACGCCGCAAACTCCATACAGGACAAGCACACGGCAGGACGGGAGGCGAGGCAGGTCCGCGTCAACGGGTACCGACTCCGTGGCAGGCTCGAGGGTTGGTAGCCTGAGAAATGGAATCCGCTCTGCAGACGAAGAAATGGAGGAATCGGAGGGCCGCGCATCCGGAGAAGAGGGGGATGATTCAAGGAGTGATTCGTTGCACCCTCTGGCTAAAGAAATCCGGCAGCTGGAGCAAGACTCTACAGGTCGTGAGGGACAGATGGACACACAAGACTCACACTCGTGAACAATGATGCACTGGGAAAGGGAAAAGATGACGGCTCGGCGATACAGAGCAAGCAAGTTGGCACCCCCCCTAGTACTGTTCTTTGTGTTTTTAGCACTGGTTGCGGTTTATTGAGGGTGGGATGTGTGGGAGGGCGACAGGCCTACTCCCGTGGATAGTTGAGACCCGGATGGGGATGCAACTGGAAGGGGAGGGAGGTGGGGTGGGGGGAGCGGGATGGGGTTCTGTTACCATGTTACCCCACGTTGGGGTTGTTGAGAGTGTTGGGGAGGGAGGGGGGAAGTTCGTCAAACCCCAGCAGCAGCGACTTCGGGAAAGTTTACCCTTGCTACCGTCCCGGCCCTGGGGCCCGGTGCTGGATAGTCCTCAGGTGAAACAATGGCGAGTACACTAGCTACACCTCACGGTGACGGCGCTGGGGTTAAGGCGCTAACCTGGAACGTAAACGGACTGGGTTCCAAAATTAAGAGGAGCCTGGTTACCGCATATATTAAGCGAGTGGCACCTGACGTCATTTTCCTTCAGGAAACACATTTGAGGGGGACCCGCTGTGCATTTTTAGCGCGAGGGCAGTACACAGTTCTGGCACACGCGGGATACACCATGGACTCACGGGGCACGGCAATACTAGTTAGGAAAACGGCACCTTTCACAGTCACACGTACATGGTTGGACCCACAGGGCTCGTTTGCCGGGGTGCAGGGGACATGGAGGAGGCGCAGGTACACTCTACTGTCGGTATATGCCCCACCCAAATTACAAACACGAACAATGCAGGAGATCACGGCCATTCTGCTAGACACAGCGGACACGATACAGATTGTGGGGGGGGATTTCAATGACGTGATGTGCACGACGCGCGATAGATCTGGGAACCCCCTCACGGTGGCTACAGAGACGGCTTTGGCGCGCAGAATGGCCACGATCGGTCTTACTGACGTTTGGCGGTGGCTACATCCTACCCACGTGGCCTACTCATTTTACTCTGGGGCCCACAAGGTCTTCTCTAGGCTAGATTACATTTTCACATCGAGACAGGAGCTTTCGGCGGGAGACGAGGCAGACTATAGGGCGAGGGGTATCTCGGACCATTCTCCGCTGTTCGTACATATAGGTCGGGGTAGGGGGAGAGGTCAGGCACAGTGGCATATGTCGCCATGGGATTTACAGACTCCTGAAATTCTAGGGGGCATAAGAGCGGATATCAAAGTTTTTCTGGCCGAAAATGAGGGATCGGTACAGTCCGGGGTGACACTGTGGGAAGCCATGAAAACGGTGTTGAGGGATCGCTTCCAATCCAGGGTGGGGGAGGCCAGAAGGAAACGCACGGAAGCCATAGCGAAGGAGGAGGCAAACATCTTGACCCGAGAGGCTGAATATCACAGAACAAAGGAGGAGGTAGATCTCAGAATACTGCTAGACACTCAAAGGCGGTATAGAGAGCTAAGCACGGACGAGGCGCGTACACAGGCGCTGGCCACCCTGCATCGCTTATACGATGTTGGCGATAAATCTGGTAAACTCATGGCATGGTTGAGCAGGCGCGAGAGAGCTGCCAGGTGGGTGGATTGGGTTGAGCTCCCTAGTAAGGCGCGGGCGTCCACAGACGGCGCTATAGCAGAGGCCTTTGCGACCTATTTCGAAGACTTCTACAGGGCGAGGGACCTAGGGGACTGCGAGGTGGTGCAATCGTTCCTGGGTAGTGTGGAAGTTCCGCAGTTGACCCCTGAGGATAGCGAGGCCTTGGAAGCCGACCTGTCCCTAGATGAAATTGCAGAGGCGATGGCTGCCCTGAAACCGGGGAAGGCCCCGGGACCAAATGGTTTCCCGGCAGAGTTCTTCAAACGAACGGGGGACCTCCTTTCGCGCCGCATGAAGTCGCTGTATGCAGGTGCGTTTGCCTCCGGAGACCTCCCGCCGGACCTGGCCCTAGCTACCATAATCCCGATTCACAAGGAAGGCAAGCCCCGTGGAGACTGTTCCTCCTATCGCCCAATCTCGTTGCTAAATATTGAGACTAAAATCCTGGCCACTATTCTTGCACGGCGCTTACGACAGGTAATTCCGGGCCTGATCCACCCGGACCAGTCCGGGTTCCTGCCGGACAGGGCCACCAAACTCAACCTGCGGCGCACCCACAACTGGCTCCAAGAGGTCTGTGACAGGAGGGAGCCACATTGGTTCCTCTCCTTGGACGCAGAGAAAGCGTTCGATGCGGTCCACTGGCCTTTCCTGATGGGGACCCTTGAACGGTTTGGGTTTGGGCCCAAGTTCCAGCGCTGGGTGAAACTTCTATTCTCGAAACCTAGGGCTAGAGTGCGCATAAATGGGCGAATGTCGAGAGAGTTCGCGATAGAGCGGGGGACGCGACAGGGGTGTCCGCTGTCCCCACTCCTTTTTACCCTCACGATCGAGATCCTTGCGATCCGTATCCGGCTCAACCGAGATGTGACTGGCTTCCACTGGGGGGAATCGGCCACTGAACAGGAGAAGATCTCCCTTTACGCCGATGATGTGCTGTTGTACGTGACCGACCCGGCTAAGACGATACCGGCCTTATTCAGGGAACTGGACGACTTTGGGGCGGTAGCCGGACATACTATAAACTGGCATAAGTCGGTCCTATACGACCCACAAGGTGCCCCGCGAGGGGAGGAGTTGCCTGAGCTGCTCATTCACACCACGGCAGGCTTCCGGTACCTGGGGGTCTTTATCACCAGAGATAAGCGGCGCTCCTACACGGACAATGTCGATAGAGTTTTGGTGGCGGCAAAGGCGGAGATGGATAGGTGGAGGCCGCTCCCGCTCACCATTTTGGGCAGGGCTGCCCTGTATAAAATGATCCTACTCCCAAAGTTTTTATACGCCCTGCAAAATGAGTATTATCCCCTCCCGGCTCTGACATTGCGGAAAATCCACACCGATCTCCGCTCCTTCTTGTGGTTGGGGAAGCAGTCCCGGGTGGCACTCACGACTATGCAGCGCCACCAATATAGTGGGGGTCTCTCATTGCCTAATTTGGAGGCCTATTACTGGGCGGAACACCTCACCCCGATCAACGATTGGATACACGCCCCGGCTGACCACCCCACCTATGCATTAGAGAGATCTAAATGGGGCAATAAGACGGTGCTCCACTTTTTATATGGTGGGAGGGGAGGCCGCCGGCTTCTCCCCGCGACTAGGATTACCCTGACGGCGTGGCGCAGAGCGTCGGTTAGAATGGGTTGGCACGAAAGGCTCACCCGCCAAACCCCCCTGTGGGCATGTAGGTGGCTGACTGAACTGAACAAGTTGCGCGGGTTTCAAAGGTGGGATGACATTGGCATCTCCACAGTTGGGGATGTCATAGCAAAGGGGGAACTTAAAACCTTCCAAGCACTGCAGCAGGAATTTGGACTCCAGAGAACCCAATACTACAAATACATACAGCTGCGACATGCATGGGGAGCCCAACACATATCTCTCACTGACATTCCCCAATTTGCACCACTTGAGGGCCGCCTACTGCAAGAACAGATACAGAGGGGGGCGGTATCCATGACCTACAAAACACTGACAAATAACATGTTGGGTGATCTGCAGGCCCTTAGGGAGAGGTGGGAGGCAGATGTGGGCACGCTGGAGGACCTGGACTGGGAACTCATACTCATGCACCCCAGAGAGGTGGCCATAAAATCGAGGCTTCGCCTCATTCAGTTTAAGGTCCTCCATCGGGCATACTTTGACAGGGTGAGGCTTTTTCGGATGGGGAGGGTTAACAACACCACCTGTCTACGATGCCAGCACCAAACGGGCGACTTCTTCCACATCATCTGGGAATGCACAGTGATACAAGAATATTGGGACGAGGTTTTCAATGAATTGAGTGCGATACTGGAGGTGGAGATACCCAGGGACCCCAAACTGGCGCTCTTGGGAATGTCCACGGAGGTGGATATCACGAGATACTTGCTCATTTTTCTGCTGCTGGCCCTGGTGGTCGCAAAAAGGGACATTGCAAGATTGTGGGGGGCGCCTGGGAAACCAAATCTCGAGGAATGGAGAAGAGGTCTAGATATGTATATGGCTGCTGAACGAGTTACGTATAAAGCTAGGGGCTGCCCCCGAAAATTTAGAAAAATATGGGCCAAGTGGAGGCACTACCATGGACTAGAGTAGGTGGGCGGGACCTGGTGGGGGAAGTGGGCGGGTGGTAGGATGAAGCACGGAGATGGTGCGTATGTTGCTGATTCCAGTATGTGTAACCTTGAAGGCTACGGGCCATGGGGATTGCTTATACTCAATGTCACACGTCTTAGAGGACCGAGAGAGCCATGAGGGTCGGGGGGGGGGAGTGGTTGGAAGGGTTCATGCTGCTGGGGAGGGGGGGGAGGGCGGGTAGGGGGGGGGGCTTCGAGGAGAGGTCTCTCAGTTACTACCCTTACTTATAGTTGATGGGGGGGAGGGGAGTTCGGGGTGAAAATGAAAAATAAGTTCGTCAGGATGAATGCAATGTAAATGACTATTTCAAAAGTTGCGTAAAGGCGGGTAGAGCGGAATGTTGACGCTCCCCCGCGATGTCTTGTTCCTGGTACCTATAATTCGCCTGATGCAACAATAAAAAGAATTTAAAAAAAAAAAAAAAAAACTACCTGTCTTGGCCTAGCCAAAATCAAAGACTTAAATAAACCGTCTATTCCGAAGCCAACTATGAACAGCAATAGCTCTACAGATGAAGAGATAGACGTAAACTATGTATTAAACCAAAACAGAACACATCCTGATTGGAAACAATGGTTAATCTGGCCCACAGATACTAATAACTGTCAAGACAGATTCCTGAACAAAACACAGGGGTTCACATTGACCAGGCCAGACCCTAGATATTCCCAAAGACAACACCCAGGGATAATCACCACCTACAGTGTGGGCAAACTCTGCCTTCAATGGCTACAAACTTCCACACTGGCAGAAATTAAGCAACACCTAACTTTACTTACTGATGGTGCTGACTTGCGTGATTTCATTATGGGACCGCGCAAACAGCGTCAAAAACGTTTCATAGCAGCCTCTGTATATGCAGCTTACAACGAGGCCTGGAAGGTGACTCAAATTGAGACAGCAGAAAGTATACGGGAAATTGACCGTATTAATTTGGAAAAATCACTTTCTGTAGTGGGCAATGGGTTAATGACTCTGTCCTCCAGAATTTTTTCTCTGGACAGCATTGTGTCTTCAGCAATCGACATAATATCGCAAGACTTACTGTTGTTACAACACGGTCAGTCTCAATTGCGTTCTATTGTACAGCTTGGCTGGACGTTACAAAATCTGCGTTCAGGCTATGTGCCTTGGCGTTTAATCAACACAACGTCACTATTCAATATCTTTAACCTTACTGATAAACAAGTCAGTATGGCACAGAAGGGTGCTGATTATACAATCCTGAGCATTGAGAAACTCGAGAGATTACCAGTGACAATGTCAGAACGACCTGTCAGTGAATGGATAATACATGGGATAATTAATATTCCAATATCAACCTTCAGGTTTCAATACTGCCAAAAATATATACAGGCTGGCATGTACGAAAAATTGGGAAAAGGGTACATTAAGACAACATGGAACTTGCCCTATTCACATGCATGTGTCAGTAATAAAGGACAGAAAGTGTTTCTTAGTGGCAATAATTGTGCGATGTCACTAAGCGGTACACTTCTGTGTAACGGAATTAGTTTGCATGGAGCCTGTGAAGGGAACTCAAATAACCTTTCATGTCACCAGCTAGGCGCACCTGCAACAGAGATAGAACCATTCTTTAAAAGACTCTATAACGGGAGTTACATTCTAATTGTGGATCGCAGATGTTGTAGTCTTCTACCCGGGATTCCTTATCTCATAACTACGACTGCGAAGGTCATGTGCTGTGGACACTCATTGTTCCCCAGCTCCTTTCCAGACAGGGAGGCATGGGCATGGCCTAACTTGAAAATTACTTCTATTCGAATAAATACTTTAAGCAGAATGAAAACAGTGCTTCTTCAGACGCCGACCAGACTCACGTCATCAAAAGAAACGTATGATCTCCTGGTCGCAAGGACGACTGCAGAGATTCACTCATTGTTATCAACTAATTCCCCCATACATTTCGCAGAAATCCTGAATGAAATATTAAATATTTCTGATACCAGTGGAGTCTCAAAAGTATTTAAGACAGTATTTTCAATGGCATTAACACCATTCAAAGCCATACTGGGTATTTTTCCAGACTTCGTCCATTCGATTTTTGGCGGACTTCCCCTCATTTTGGGACTAATTGCAGGAATCCTATTCTTGGTCCTTATATTTCGTTATGGCAAACCATGTCACAGACAAAACACCTGCGACAAGGGAAGAAACAATCTGAGCCATTGGATACCGGGACCGGATATCAAAAATCCTGGGACTATCCCGGCTTAGAGACCTGAACATGACTTGGTTTCTTTCATTTCGACCAAAGTGGCATCGATGTGTTTTACCTGTATTAAGGTGCTTGCTGTGCGGAGAAGAATGCGTGTTGGACACCTGTCTGACGCTACAATCGGATGCGCCTATGGATGCAGAAACATTGTTGGGTACGATAACGGCTCATGCTTTGTGCTGCCCTCAACGGCTGCCAATCCTGATGACGGCATTCCTGGACACTTCACCACTACGATTAAGGGGTAGTGAAGTTCAAGATGAAAGCAGCATCGATCAGGTACGACCTTCTGTCAGCAATACTAATCAAAACGTCAATGGAGACAATCATGCACACGAATGCATGGTTACACCTTTTTCCGAGTTAGTGGAACTTTCACAGGAAGCTGTTGACAACTTTTTCGAAAGTCTCAATGATATGATGTTCTCACCAGAGCAGAAATAACGACTTTTGAGCAAGCTAGCACACGGCGTTCCCAACACCCTGAATTTGGCCTTCAACTTTAATAATAAAGTAGCTTGAACAATTTTCCCTCCAGTTCACGGACAGCAATTTTTTTGAGCAGCCCCAAAATATTTTTACGATTTTTCGGGACACTTATCTTCTGCTTAAAGTAAGAACTATTCTTAGAGAACTAAAATTCTATTTTCAGAAACTTTATAGACATTAGCTGCCCGCTGGTATGTTCATAATTATTTTATTCTGTGATGAAGTGGTCTCGAACCTTTTTCTTCTGTAATTAAGAGCCATTTCATGTGTAATTCTCATATTCAAATAGTAATAATGTATACATATGCATGATTATTTCAGCATTATTCTACAGCTTGAGTGCATATAGTACATGTGACTATTTTTTTTTTCGTATATTACATAATTTCGAAATGCATTATATGTATTTTGGGGTGGTAAGGTATACACGATACTCTACAGTATGTTTTACTATGCCTAGATTCGTAAACATGGCCATAGTTAGCGTGGAGTGGGTGTGATGTATTCCTATAGGTTCTGTATCGATCCCCCTATTCCTGACCCTGATCTGGTTAACAAGTTAACTAGCAGCCATCCCATGATGCAGAAACCGTTATCTGATTAAGCCACACCACGGCACAGGAACGTGTTATCTGATTAGGTCATAACGCTTGCCATCTAATTAGACAAGCAATATTCCTCCAGCCCCTGATAAGGCATACGGAGTTCTCAAAACAAATCAAACCTATGACAACCTGGGAAAAACCCTGCGGACATTGTTTTGATTTCACCGAGAACTTCAGCAAAAGAATGTGCTAACGACCAGTTCGTATGACATCCTTATTGACGTATCTATGTCCATCCTTACGTCAATCTCGGCACCTTACAGGTATAAATATTACCGGTATTGCCTTAAGCAAACACACGCGGTGGTGACGAGATCGGAGCAGCCAGACTTGCCGAAGCCCAGAGCAGAGCAGACCCCGCTGGCGCAGCCCCGCCTTCCTGACACGCTGAGAACGAGACGCTGCTTTCTCCTGCCGAGAAATCCAGCTCCGGCGCTTCCGAGCAGCCCTCGCAGGCAGCTTGGAATATCGAGACCAAAGACGAGAGATACCTTCCCTCAACCATCCTAAATTCCAGGTACAGAACTGAATAACCCCTTGCAGAGAATTCTTGAGTCAGTCACTTGGCAAAACAAACTTAACTTAAACTGCTACTTTCTATTCCCGCCCACGTATTAGGCTTAGGTCAGGTACACTGGGGTAGGCGTAGTTAGAAGCACCAGTTGAGTACGATTAGTCAAATGTATATGTGTATGTATCTATTTT
This sequence comes from Lissotriton helveticus, assembly GCF_964261635.1. Taxonomy (NCBI): domain Eukaryota; kingdom Metazoa; phylum Chordata; class Amphibia; order Caudata; family Salamandridae; genus Lissotriton; species Lissotriton helveticus. Next base: position 108,081,962 of record NC_136059.1, on the reverse strand, counting down.
ATCCATTTTAAACCACCTTATGGCTTAGAAACCATATAAATGTTTTTACAGTATTATTTTATACTTCTGCTTTTATTGTATGCACTTTACTTAACCATAAGTATTGCGATAATATCGATTCATTTCTCTTGGATGAGAAAAGAGACTGATCAATAAATACCATCTTTTATTGAACACGCCCGTCTCTTCCTTTTCTCTACAATCTGGTGAAACTAAGAATGCACGTACTGACTGAGTAAAATAAGTTGTCTTTTGTTTTCACACGACTCTAGAGATACACTCTTGATTAGGGGAGAGCAAAGTTGTCATGTTCTATGGTTGTCAGAAACTAAATCCCTTCTTGTCTATCCAGGGAGGTTCAACTCCTCCTTGCCTATTCGAGAACGTTTCTAGTGAACTCTGAGCTAGCTGGCAAACCCAAAACTTTAAGTCTAATATCGACAATAGAAGACCTAGTTAACGTCTGGTCTAGGCCTATACTATTGAAGGTATTATTCCAATGCGCAGAGCCTATTGGGATAATAGGAACTACACTACACTTTGTGCGCAGGCTATGTGCTTTGGCGTTTCATCAACAGTACATCTCTGTTTTCTTACAGAAAAACAGATAGAAATGGCACAAAGGGCAGCAAAATAGTCAATGCTGCATATTGAAAAACTGGATAGATTAGTTTTTACATTGGCAAAATAACCATCCACAGAATGGTTAATCCAGGGCCACATAACTCTACCGGTCACTACTTTCCAATTTCAATATTGCCTTGAACAAAACCAGGCAGGCTGATATGAAGAAATAGGTAGGGAATTCATTAAGGAATCTTGGGAATTACCGTACAGATTTCGATGCTATGTACTAGACCAAGCAGATGAAGTCCTCCCTCATAAGATCAATATCCATTCAGTGCTGGCAGCTTAGATTGGGTACACTTCTGTGAATCCTGCGGACTGCAATCTCCTTAATTCAGCTGACAGAAAGTTGGAAAGTGTGCTTAAGGCGTTAAGAGTTGGTACTTACACTGCTTATATAGCATTATCTTTGGGCGAGGACTTTGATGGTTTAGCAGATGACATGCAAGAAAGTGAAGACTGCTCACATCTTATTGTGCGTATTGAATAGCAAATAAGATTCTCATCAGATATTTCTTGTGTATATTCAGATAAGCAACTGTAGCATCAGGATCCTCTATCGTATCCGGAAGAAATTTATGGATCAAGGACCGAGAAACTGTGAGAAGGAGATTCTGACCATCTAATCTGCCTGGATTGTTTGCTTTTTTGATCACCTGGTTTTTGACCCTTTACTGTGGGAGAGCCTCATAGCCTATGACGCACCCATGGTAAACTCATTGTAAAATGGACTGCATGTGTTGACTGTCAGTGTCTGCCTTTTAAGATAAGGCCACTGTAACATAGCAAGGGTAAGAGGCACTTGGCTGCCTACACGTGAATGTGTGTGCACATGTGTGACGGCTACATGTGGAAGACTCCTGTCGTGCACAGCCTAGGCATTTCACACATGTAGCCGTGGGCAGAGAAAACTCTGCAAGGTTGGGATTGACCTGGGATAGGCCATATAATGTTGATGTATACAGATATGGGATAGTCAGTGTGCTTTTCTGTCTGGTCTACAGTGAGTCTCCATTTTACACTATGGGGAAGACTGCCTTAGAATGCAGCTCCTCTCAGACTTGGGTCTACAGACACCATAGTCATACCAATGTACAGTGTAACCTTTCTGAAGAGAGCAATCCTGTAATATTCACAGTCATATCTGTACAGCTTATCGGTGTTTCTCTGGCTCAGCTCAGGATCAGAGGCCAGGCCTGTTGTCACCCTGCGGGCTGGGTTAATTACTCTTCCCTCCAGCAGCAGGAACAAAGGCTTCCACCCACAAAGGGAGCAATTGACCTTGATTAGGTCAGTTACTGAAGAGGAAGGGTTGGGTGGGACTCGTCTGCTTCAATCTGTCAGCTGTCATCCTGTGCCAGGAAGAGGGCCGGCCCAACCCCACTGAACAAAGGGATGGGGCCTAGACTCTTGAGCTAAACCAGCAGGAGGGCTCCTTTGAAGTTTTGCTGAGGCAAGCCCTGGTAGTGATGTCAGCGAGGGCTGGAGCTGAGACCCCCAAAGCACATGTGGCAAGAGACTCCTAAGTGATGACACCTTGAGGTATCCTAGAAGGCTGTGTAGAGAGGTTGGGACAGGAGCGGAGAAGTAATGTGGCACATCAGAATAGGCCAGCGGTGCATCCCTGCCAGAACCTCCCGCCCTTAAAGGTCCCGCGCAAGGGGGAGAGTGCTCTAAAGGTTGTGCAAACACCCCCGGACTGCCATCTTGATGAAGGACCCTGCCTCTGATTGACCCCCCAGAACTATGGACGCTGATTCCCTTACACCCTCTGAAGACTACTTGGGGGAAATACTGGGCATCTGCACAAGGACGACAGGCCCAGATGAAAACAAAGTGGAAAACTGGCGCAGGGAGCTAGTGAAACCAGCCCCCTGCAAAGTTTGTCAACTTTGGAATCCAGGAGGACTGAAGAAAGTGCTTCCAGTGGCTAGGACTCCCCACCAGGAGCAAAAGAGACAAAAATCACCCAAATTGGATCAACTGGACCGAGTTATGGCCGTTTGAAGCTGGGCAACCTTTGACCTTTTCCAAGCTGATAGTGAAGCACGTAAGGCTCCACCGCCATCATTAATCATGACTCCAGGGTGGGCCAGGGCCCAGAGACTGCTCTCAAGAACCAGAAAACTATGGGGAACCGACGTTGCACTTTCACCATGCAATAATGGGAAAGGGCCCAGAAACCCATCCCTGGGTCACGTGAAGAAGATGTAGTGAGGCAGCACCGCCACACTCTACCAAGTAGACGGGTTGGGGCTAAGGACCCCATCCCTGTGCCCCAATGCAGATTATGGAAGGGGGGAATAGTGCCTCCATACTCGCCAGCGTGACCGGCCCTCCCCGTGTCTGTGTCTGGGGGGCGGGGAGGATCCAGCCACCATGACAAAATGCTGCTGCTGGCTCCCACGGCAGCACACAAGAGTGCTGACACTGTGGGCCGGCTGGGGACATTGGAGGTGGGATCCTTGAGCTGCCCCCCAAAGTTTGCCAATGCACGTGGGCCAGCCAGGCAGGACCAGGCACCCTGAGAAAAAGCAATGCCGCTTTGGGAAAAAAAAGAAAAGCCATATAAAAAAATCGAAGCGGATGCTAAAACATTCATAAAGCGAATGAGGAGTGCCTCATAATGCCCTGCAAGGCCTGGCTGCATCCCTTTACAAAAATCACTGTTTTTTTTGGGGTTGTGGTGATCCCAGGAGGATGGGGTTACCACCGGATTATTACTAAAGTGCTAGGGGAGCCGCAGGAGCAGCACAGCCTCCCCCCAAAAGAAAAACCATCGTCCTCACCCAACGTTGTGTCAGACTCTGTGATGATTACTCCTCAAGGGTTTCCTCAGATATTTAGGCATTCCGCAGGCTGGAGTTTCTGTACTACACCTGGGAGTGCTGATCCCTCTAGGGGAAAAGACTATGGTTGCAGTTCTTGTGACCTAAAGTGGTACCTTTGAGTTTCTATGTTGGCAGACACCCTCTAGTAGTGAAAGGTGGTAATTGCATATTATTGTTTTTACAAAAGTGATGCCTTTTAGGGACTATGTTAAAAGTGCAGTATTTTCGGAGGAATGTGATTCAAAGTGTATGCTGCAAACACACTTTTAGGGGTGAAAGTCTATAATTGCATAGGATTGTCATTATTAATCCAATGTTATACAGGGGCTATGTTTGAATTGCGATTTATGCTGAATCACAAATCACTCGAACATGCATATACATTATTCTTGCATTCTTGCAAATGCTTTTTTTGAAGAATGAGACTGACAGCCACTCATGATCAAAGTTTGCATGCTTTACTGCCACAATTAAGTGACCTCAGTAGAAGTATAAAAAAGTAAGCCAAAGCAAAAAGAATGAAGGACACTAAATGATGTCTACATGTAAAAAGAAGTTAAGTTTTAGATGGGGATTTTCGTGTCCATAAGAAGGTAAATGTCCCACCATTTGTCAGATATGGAAAGAGAACCAATGTGTGACGTTTGTAAAGCGGAGGAAAACGCAGGTGCGTCACTGCGTGAATACAAAATGGCTGAAAGAATCTTCCAGAAGCAACGTTCGACCCACTCCCACAAGGTCAAGCGTTGACATCAATTGAAGCAAATTGAACTTGAACTGAGTCATCTTAATCATTGTCAAACAGTTCTCCTGCCTCAAAATCCAGTGAAAGTGGGGAAGATGGTTGTGCCATGTTGACGTTTACCTCAGAAAAACGTGCGCATGTCGAACTGGCTGCATGTGAGGAAAAATGTAAAAGAACATTTCACATGCCAAAGCAGCAAAGTTCAATAAACTTCGTCCAAAGAATACATTGAAAATAAATGGTTGGTCGATACCTTTCATCATTGACAGTGGTGCGTCGATAAACATAATACACGAAAAGAAATACCTCAATTGCCCTGACTTGCGCCATCGAAAACCAAATTGTTCACATGGGCTGCATCAACACCCATAAAAAGTCAAAGTTCATTTTATCGACAAAGAAACACGAGAAAACGAAGGTGCAAGCACCCATCCATGAGCTTCAAGGTAAAGTGTCAAGCTCAGTTTCAGTACCGCTGCTTATACGGGGCTGTTCTCTATTAATTACAACATGAATCCTCACCACTAAATAGTAAATTAATTCCCTTGGTTGTTTCATAGCTTAGGAAAGTTTAAGACCATGAAAGTAAAGTTGGATGTTAATGAAGAAGTCTGTCCTGTTGCGCAGAGACAAGGACACATTGCTTTTCATTCAAAAGTAGCGGTTGGGAAAGAACTTGAGTAGTTACTGAAGGATGCATTATTGAACGTTCAACTGGTCCAATGCCAGAAGTTTCTCTCATAGTGGTAGTGCCCAAAAAAGACTGTGAAGTACCTATGTGAATATGCGTTGACAAGCGTCAAGCAAACAAGGCAACTGAATGAGAACGTCATCCAGGTCCACACCTTGCAGACATGAAAACACAATTAAATGGTGCAAAGATCTTCTCTCACCTTGATTTAAATAAAGGTTATCATCAGTTGGAACTTGAAGAAGATTGCAGGTATATTACAATCTTTTCTACACATATTGGTCTCTTTCGATACAAGAGACTCAGTTTTGGTGTGTCATCTGCTGCAGAACTTTTCCAAGATGTCATTTGAAGGGCCATACAGTGTGTTGTGAATGCGTTCAATTATAGCAATGACATATAGATTTTCAGCCCAACACAGGAGCATGATCAAGCTCTCAAACAAATATGTCATTTACTTACTGGTGCTGGTTTGACTTTGAATGCAGATAAATGCAAGTTCAAGTTGAAACTGCGGCTTCAAGCCAAAGCTTCATACAGAGGTTATTGTTGACGCCAGCCCAGTTGGGTTAGGCGCTATCCTTGCACTCCTAAACTGCTCGAAAGCATATTGTGGCATATGCCAATGGAAATTTGTCCCAGACAGAATGTGCTTACTCAGAACCTAAGAAAGAAAATTTAGTCATGGTATGGGCTTGTAAACATTTCCATGTACGGAAAGCCTTTTACGCTGGTAACTGACCATCAAGCTTTACTGACTATTTTTGGCAATCCAATAGCCAAGATGCCTCCTCGCCGGAACTACAATTATACCATTGTACATCATCCAGGGAAGGATCAAAACCCTGCTGCCTACTTTTCCAGAGTATAAATGTGGATGAATGTCGCACGCTCTCATAAATTATTCAATGTTCAACGGTATGTGTGCTGCTCTGCATTAATGCCTGCTAAGCATTATTGAATAAACTTAGAATTGTGGCCTAACACCACTTGGGCTGCTAGGACTACAGTGCGCACTACTTGAATCAAAATATAAAATGTTCAAACAACTTCTCCAATTAACCAGATTGTATACAATGTAATAGCATTTATTTAGATTATCATTAAATCATAATCATAAACACTTTTCGTAAAGTTCCTTCATGTATCAATATACATCATAATTTGCAAATTTTCTGAACCACCACCCAATGCATTTCGGGACTTCCTTGTCCCTTCGTCAGGGGTTCCAGTTGTCAACTAAAAAAACACAACAAGGAAACAATATAAAACGATGCCAAATCACATATTATCAATTGAATTGCAAATATACATTAGCATTAAATATTAGCATTAAAAAAATTAAACGTATCTCTTCTAATGAAACAGATTGTGCAGAATCATTACTTAAACAAAAGGCAAGGTATATCCAAAGAGGATACCCAGAATCTATACTTGACAGACAACTCACAAAGGTCAACAACATGACAAGGAGTTCTTTGCTGGCCAAAAAAGAAAAAACTAAGACTAACAGAATGATTTTTGTCTCTAAATTTTCTTCAGCATCCAGAGATATCAAAAAGATCATCTTGCATAGATGGGAATTGTTGGAAGTGGAACCGGATTTTGGGAATCTGTTCATTGAAAAACCACTATGTGCATATTCACGAGCCCAAAATCTCGAAGAATTTCTCACAAAACCAGCCAAAGCCAAACTTAAAAGTGGTTCATTTCGTGGTACTACCAAATGTTGGAATTGCAACAACTGCAACAATGTGATTCTAGGGAATATATTATTACACCCCAGGACTGGTGAAAAAATACCACTCTACCACACGTCTGATTGCAACACTGAATTCGTTGTATACTCAATCAAATGTCCATGTGGACTGTTATATGTTGGTAAAACCACGAGGAAATTTAAAACACGCGTATCAGAACACAAGAGCCGTATACGGAATCAAAATCGTACATCACCATTGGCTGTACACTGGATTGAAAAAAGACACACCATTGCACAGATCAAATGTCAGATTATTGAAGCAGTTTCCCGTTATGCAGGCAGAGACAATGATCAGGCACTCCTCCAGAGGGAGGCTTTCTGGATCAAAAAATTACAAACTTTGACCCCAGCGGGGCTCAATGATAAATTTGAATTTAGCTGTTTCCTCTAATTACCGGCAGGATGACAGCCTCAAAATACCTCCATGAATCCTATCAATACACACATTAAAAACATGCGGTAACACAACACATGGCAATCACAACAGATAGGTTTGATCAATGCATGGAAATGTATATATTGTGAACGTATTAGTTGTAAATAGTAGGCAGGTAAATCATCATGTTATTTCCCTGATCTTAAGGTGTATATAGCAGGCAGGGATTTATTATGTCCTTTCATACAGTTTATTCATGTTATTCATTATATTTACCATCACTCAGCCACAAAGGTTTATTGTTTTGTGTGTATTTGCATAAAGTTTTTTAGTTTGAATAGGACGTTTCTTCTCTCATGGTTCACATCAGTGACGATCGTTTTTTATAATGCGTTGCGTGAGCTTGAATAATTTTTTACTTATTCGTATACGCGCGTTAAAATAAATATTTACACAGTGATGTGTAGAATCGGAGTTTGCCTACTCTTTCGATTCAGTCCGACGTAGTCTGTTTACCATGGTGGCCTTTTCACCCGGTAGTCGTGCTTATAGGCTGTTTGTGATGACACGGAAGTGCATCAAACAGCCAGGCGGGTCAGTTTGGATTTACTCGGCGTGTCTGACAGGTAAGCGCTGATTGTTTGGTTGGCGCGGTAATTTGATGACCGGGTAATATTTGTAAGGTACTGACGTTACCTTTATATTCTCTTTAGGCACGGATGATCATATTTACGGACTCTCGGTTTTGATGCATCTAGTGGCAATAGAGGTGAGCGTTTGGTAGACACAATAGCGCCACGTATGTTTGTTTATCACTTAAAACGGAGTTACTGATTAAGGACACTTTATCCGTTTACAGAGTCGGCATCCGACAACGGTATTGGTTTTTTGAACCAGGATTTACGTTTATTTAAAAAGGTGAGCAGGCCGATTTCATACTAGTAATGGAGTAGTTCTAGTATTTTTCCTTGACCAGGCATAGTGATGTTTTGGATTTATTTCCGTTTCAGATAAGAGTATCTTATACATGTGCAAGGTACGCTGTTTTCTATTTTTTTTGCTAGAAGTTGATTGGGAATGTTTACATATGTCTGTTTACACATGATCTGATTGCATTTGTGACCTATGTAGTTGTGATATCACTGAAAACATTTTTTTAATGCTGATATTTAATGCTAATGTATATTTGCAATTCAATTGATAATATGTGATTTGGCATTGTTTTATATTGTTTCCTTGTTGTGTTTTTTTAGTTGACAACTGGAACCCCTGACGAAGGGACAAGGAAGTCCCGAAATGCATTGGGTGGTGGTTCAGAAAATTTGCAAATTATGATGTATATTGATACATGAAGGAACTTTACGAAAAGTGTTTATGATTATGATTTAATGATAATCTAAATAAATGCTATTACATTGTATACAATCTGGTTAATTGGAGAAGTTGTTTGAACATTTTATATTTTGATTCAAGTAGTGCGCACTGTAGTCCTAGCAGCCCAAGTGGTGTTAGGCCACAATTCTAAGTTTATACTTTTCCAGAGTGCCTATGGTCCATCCAAGAAAACTGAAGCCTACATTAATTTCATTGTAAACTAGCATTAAAAATGCAATAGGTCTCGCCTTTTATTAAGTTAAAGCCATTTGCTTTGCTATACAATACCATTAGCAAAGTAAATGAGCTTTAACTTAATCAAAGGCGAGACCTATTGCATTTTCAGTGCTTGTTTTGTTCATGGTTAAGCAAGCACTCCATAGGAGTGCATGTGTTTTCCAGCAGTCTCTCTCATGTGCTTCTCTTCCCCCCTCCACCGCTCCATGTTGCTCTCGTCAGTGTGCTTCTCCCCCACAGCCCTCTGTTGTTTGCCCTTGTGTGCTTCTCCACCTGCATTGCTTTTATGCCTGTGTGCTACTCCCTGATTCACATTGTATCCTCCCTTGCCCATGTGCTGCTGTTTCCCTGCACTCCACCTTGCAGTCTTTCGTTCATGTTATGTACTTCTCCCACAGCCGCTGTGTTGCTTTCGACCCCGCCATCTGTGATGCTTCCCGCACCTGCGCGCTCTTTGTTACTTCCACCTCCCACCTGCGCGCTCTTTGTTGCTTCCACCTCTGTTCTTCTTGTTCCTTACTCCCATCCACTTTTTTAAAAAAGAATGCTTTTGCACTAGATTTTGTTCATTTGCCAATCCAACTTGGATCAGTAAATAGAAATGTTAAAAAAGCACAAGAGCATTTGGTTGGCGCATGTGTGCGTTGTGCAGGTGCCTCAAAAAGCACACAGCTGTAGCAGCCGCATCATAGCACCTTTGAATTATTATTTTTTGCCACTTTACTTTAACTGCACAGCTACGCTAAATACCATTGGCAAAGCCAATAGGTCCCAAAGGCTTTGCCAATTCTTGTTGATAATATTGGCAAAACCATACCTTAACTGCCTCTATGGAGGCCTAATATTAATTTAGAATTTGAATGGGGCTTTGTGTCAGACTTGTGATTCCAAAGGACTGCAGACCACTCCTAAAATTGCCATACAGTTGTACATGTTTAATAAAACTTCAGAGAACTGACTAAGACAAATTAAGTTTTAACCCGAGGTTTGCTGGTTGCACAAAAATCTCAACAGCAGGTTAGATCAACCCACTGAGCTAGTTTACTTTTGTCATTTGAAAGGAAACCATGCGCAACAGCTATTAAATATTAGATTTTCAGTGTCACTGAGACATTAGGTAGAACTGATGTGTTAGTTTAGAGAAAGTAGGTAAGTTTAGACCAGTTTTTTTCACATGAAAGGATTTTTGAAAATATTGTTTTCAGCCCTGGGACGTTTCCTACGTCCGTGGATTTCTGTCTGCGCCAGTCCAGGTATTTTCTTTGAATTCAGGGACTTGTAGTCATGTTTATTCCATTAGAAAACCAGCAATACAAGTCAGAGAATTCAAATTAAAAACCTAGACTGGAGCAGCTCATCATGCATAAACCTGGGAACTTGGCATCTCTGTGTTTGCAGTCCCATTGCTAAGCATCAGTGTTCATTCTAAACAGGAGATGTGTAGCACTGTCTATTAGTTACCAGACCTCATGTGAGCCAAGGAATCAGAAATGGCTGCGATCATGGTCAGTAATGTACACATACATACAGGGGTTATCAGTCACCCATCTTCATCCATTGACCTGTTTAAGTGCCATTCATGTTTTCCTTCTGCCCACCACAGTAGTATACAGGATAGTGCAGTGGGTCAGACCACTTCATCCATCGGCTATCTTGCTCTATGACAGCATGTGTTGTACTTTCCATTATAAATTAAGTTCTATGAGTACCATGGGTTGCCATATGGGCGGGTGCTCATTTTAATCTGCCTAAATCAAACATTTTTATTTTATATTACAGGAAATCCAGCAGAGGCACGGGCTTGCAAATTGAATCTCTTCGTATCTGATGAAACCGGTTCAGAGAATCACCAAGTACCAACTCTTGCTGATGGTAGGACATGCCCTCGCTACCAGCACATCACATCTCTACCCTCACCCCAGAGCTCTCAAGTTTTGAAGGTCCACACACGAGTAGGTCATCCACCCTAGATATGTTTTCCACTCTCGGACCTGTAGTCTTGTTTATCACTATAAAAATTAGAACTACAAGTCCCAGAATGCAAAGGAAAAACTTGGCCTAAATGAGCTACTCAAGCAGCGATATGGGAAACGAACAGCGATTGACTAAAGGCTTACTGTAAAAACATGCAAAAGCTGATGGGTTTCGTGCTTTTGAAATATTTGCGATGAAACTAACCGGAATTGCAGAACAGTTGACATGGGGGCAAACAGCGCCATAGCGCCCACATCCCAACCCTAAATGAAACCTCGGTGCGCAACGGTTTACTTTTGTTATAATGATAGACCTAACATGGTCTCCTCAAATGGCTTATGTCGTGTTCACCTTCTGCCAGTCCGGAGTTTCACCCAGTGGCCTTTGTACCCTGGGATATGTAGGACGGTTGTACCTTGGGATATGTAGGCCCATTGCACCCTGGGATATGTAGGCCCATGCTCTTTACGAAAGGAAACATAAAGACTCCAGGGTGCAGCTTTCCGAGTGCTGTTGGCAGAACACCAGCAGAGGATGAAGGCGTCGTGCACGGCACGAGGACACGTATATCTGGTAGTTTGCTGTAAAGTTCGTACTTTGCACCTCAGGCGTTACCTGCGTCTTACAAGGGAGCGGTACAAGTGGAGCTCATATCGATCGCGCCATGGGCACTTTTACTCCCAGTATTTGTTAAGAGAACACTAGACGTTGAGTATGCCACAAAATTTGGATGGCCAGCCAAACTTTCCGCTTCTGACTTTTCTCAACCTCTCTCTTAGAGAAGTGGTAGCAGCCCAGCTGGACATATGACACAGCGCATTTAGTTTAACTTATTTTATGAGACTGCTGTTGGCTCAACATAGGTATATTTTTGTTTTGCTAAGACCATCCTGTAAGTGTGAGGCAACTCGACTGAGTGGGCGCTCCTTGCATGGGGAGGGTGGGGCTTAAGGTGGGGAGAGTTACAGCAGAAGTGGTGCATTGCATTGCTGACTAGTACTTCAGGCCCATGAATGATGTACTACTTCAGTCCAGATTTTTTCCCCCTTTGAATTCTGGGACTTGAAGTCCTGTTTATTACGGGTTAAACAATACTACAAGTGAAAGAGAAAATCTGTACTGGATCTGCACATCATGCATGGACTTTGAAAACTTAACAGGACTGGTGTCGGTAGACTCGAGGGACCCAAACCACGTTTTCAGCTGGCCACACAACATGTCAGTAAGGCGATTTTGACCTCGTTATGACTTTCCACACATCAAGAGTGTGCATTCTGGGTTTTGTTGCCCCTTACTTCCCAAGTCAAGACATTCTTAATTTCACCATTGGCTGAAAATAGCCGGCCTGGCTGTAAGCCACGCCCACCTCATGTTGCCATTTGTTTTTAGCCATTCTGACCGTACTTAGTCTTTTTGCTTCATGCAACAGTCTGGGGTGGTGGGCTCTCTCCAGTCCATGGTCAATGTTCTCAATGTTATGCTTTTAGTATGTATTTGTCTAATTGTTTTGATGGAAGCACACCAAGACTACAACACCCAGAATGCATTTCTCATGAAAGCTCAGGAACAGAAAAGTGTCAGGGGTGAAAAGGAGTAAGGCGTTAGTTGACCCAACTGAAAGAGTCAACAGGGTAGTGGAGGTAATTACCTAAACCCCAGTTAAATCCAGATTACAAAATGCTGCATGTCTGCTGTTCCGCGTTCCTTGATTTGAAAAACACACATTTGCTAAAGTGAGCCGCAGCGTCTGGTGCATTAAAAACCTCGCCGCTCCCGCTTTGCGGGAGCTGCAGCGTCTGGTGCAATATCGGAGCAGACCTACCTTCCATCGCTGGTGTTTCTGGACTCGCTGTCCCAGGGGGCTACTGGGCACGCCCGCACCTGGACAGAATAAAAAACCTCACCGCTCCCGCTTCGCCAGAGCCGCAGCGTCTGGTGCAATATCGGAGCAGACCTACCTTCCATCGCTGGTGTTTCTGGACTCGCTGTCCCAGGGGGCCACTGGGCACGCTCGCACCTGGACAGAATAAAAAACCTCGCCGCTCCCGCTTCGGGGACGCGCGCGTGCCAGGCGGTCCCGTTTGAGCCCGTTAGAGACCGGTTGAGGACAGGACTGGCCCCCCCCTTTCCATCTGCAAATTAAGGTCAGTGCATGAATATCCATATTGGCAGCTTGATAGATTGAGAATCAATATGCTATAACTCCTACAAGCAAGTACTGTAGAAGCTTTCTTCCTTCCCACTACTGTCATGACTACCACTTAGGCAGGGAAGGGGAGGAAGTCCATCAATGGCGGGTCAATAGTGGGCACTTTGGACCAATTCCTCATGAGGGCATCATCCGTGTTGGCCCACGAAATCAAATTGACTGAAAGAAGGCTATCGTTGGAGCCTGCCTTTGACAAACAGTCATCCATGGGTATGCTGGTACACGCGGCGTCGCCCAATCATCAACAAGGGCCTGAATCTACCATAATAAGAGCTAATGGCGAGGGGAGTAATTTACTACAAGACACCCAACATTCGCACATATCTTCTGATATTACGGACGCTGCCCCAGCCATCCAAAGTACATCTGACCCCTATCACGAACATTCAGGATCATCAATTCCCAGGCCAAAAACACGATCTAAACATAGTTCCAAACTGTAGGCCACAAATCCTGCAGTAGATTAGGTCCATAAAAGGAAGCGTGGGGCGCCCCTTTGAAAAATAGGAAAGCTAAAATCCAAAAACGGAACGAGGGGGAAGGACTAAGTACAAGAACTCCGAAACAGCCCAGTTGCAAGCCCGCTCACTGTACAAGGGGCTATACCTACAGTGAGTTTCAGTGGTGCCTGTCCTACTGAGCTGGGTGCCGTCTTTTGGGCCAAATTGGAACTCATCTTTACAAAGACTTGTTTCCCTATCTATGAAAGACTCACTATGATAGAAAACAGACTTTTACACCTAGATTCATTGTATGAATACGCCCAGGTACCGGCTGGTTTACAAGACACAGGGGCGAATGGAAACCATGATAGGTTGCAACAGAATGGAGATGGTTACCAACACGCCCTGTCTGTTAGTAATAATATACCTGATCCATCTCTTTCGGTGGCAGCACCTATTGACCCCCTACCCCGACCAAGGGATATTGCGTAATTAATAATAATGAATTGATTAGAAGGGGGGTGACTGGGAGGGGGAGTGGGTCTGAGAATCAACAACCCCGACCAAGCAGAAATGCGCCGCAGGAAGAATCAATCAAAGTTCTACCACGTATAGATCTTCCTCCAGAGTCATTACCATATGTGGTGGTGCTTGCAGGGGTCCCAGTCTTGAGCCAGGGAAAAAAGGAGGTTTATACTGAGCTCAAAAATAAATGCATGCAGTGGCTTAACCACAATAGGCCACTTCCCCTACAGGTTTCTGGCAAAATATTGTTCGCAAGACGAGTGGATTGGGTGGGGCCAAGGCAAAAAACCATTGTGGGAGATTGTGTAATAATTAATTTCAGGAACAGCCGTGCTGTGGAATATATTTGCAACTGGGTTCCAACACGGTCTGAAACACAAATTCAATCCCTACACCTATCCTACTTTTATCCTGCTCCTCAGTCTGATCCCAGTAGTAACAGAGGTGGACAGTTTTGGGTGGCTCAGGATATGCTTCGACGTAGAGACCATGCGGGGGCGGCATACTGGAAGGGAGTAAACACATTTACCCCTATACTTGCCACGTTTCCTCAAAGCAATAGATTCAGCATCCTAGATCAAATAGATTGACGGCTTGGGAGCCGACTGCCCACACTTCCAACGATTGATTGCCAGGGCTCACGAGTAGCTAGAGTAGGATTTAATGTCAATGTCGATGTAAATGATTCCCACATCCCTACAAATATTCAACAAGAGGGTGTAGGTGTTAGCGTGGCAACCAGGGCAAATGAGGGGCAGGTTACGGGGAGTGACTACGTGTCCGCACTCCGTGGAGCTTTATCCTCTGTGACACAGGTGGATGTCGGTTGTGTTTTAACTAAGTTGCTAAAGGGAAGGGCCCCGGAAAGAATTCAAGGGGGTAAGCGGCCAATTTGCGTTAGAGGGGAAGAATCTAGTGAAGCCCCACATGTTGGGGAAACCAGTCGCCTGAGGGTACCTGGTGCAAAAAGGGCTAGGGCAACGTGTGGCAACATTAAAATCCTCTCCTGGAACTTGGCAGGGATCAAAAATAAATTATCTTCCACTGACTGGGGTCTGTTTGTAGAAAAGTGCGATGTCTGCTTAATGCAGGAGACGTGGGCGCTGGAAGAGACTGTGATGGGCGGTTTCGCCACCTTTAATATACTGGCTACAACAGCGGGCAGGGGTAGACCATCGGGGGGTTTAAGCACCTGGGTGGGTACACACTTGGGTGCTAAAGCAGTTCACATATCAACTAACTCACCTGATGTCCAATGTGTTCTTTTAACGCTCCCAGATTCCACATAAATTGCCCTACTTAATATCTACTCGAGGCCTATGCAGAGTGGTCATGAATCTGGAACTATTGACGCACTGAGGCAGTTCATCACAACCCTTGACCCAGTAGTTGTCCTAATAGTAGGTGCTGATTTTAACTGCCAATTTGAGCCTCTTAGCAGCGCAGGCTTAGATGGATTAGCCGATGAGGATCAGTATTGGCGCATCCCAGAACCACAGATAGCACCTGTTAGAGCATGGACGCCGCTAGTTCTCCAAATAAACTCTTTTACCCTCTCATCATCTCTGAGGGCTTGCAACGGGAGGACAACATCAGACAGACCTGGTCTATCAACCTTCAATAGAGAAGGGCAAAATTCCCTTATTGATTATATACTGGTTGAACTTAGGCATAAGGTCCTGGATTTTAGGGTTTACCCGAGGAAAGACAGTGACCACAACGCCCTGGTTTTGACATTGAAACCAGGGAGTTTTGGGCTGTCAAATCCCACTCCTGAGCCCAAGGCTGTACAACAGCCCCTCCTGCTAACTAACAACAGGCGGAGAGTTAAATGGTCATACTTACAGGGCTCCCCAATTAAACTTGCAGGTATATATCAACAAGCTTTGCCACAGTTGATAGAAACGGGAGAGACTGGGGATAAGGACACCGACCAAGAATCTTTGAATAGGCCGCTGGAAATTCATAAACAGTTGGCTGCTAAACTGTTTGATGTGTTCTATCCCGAAGGAAGTAAGAAGGCAAGTCCAGTTGCAACTCACCCCTGGTATAATGCTAATTGTCGGAGAGCAAAAAAAGACCTGCTAACCGCAATAAAAGCAAAGGACAAGCCAAGCACTAAGCAATGCAGGCTTAAGTATAATCCGGTTATTAAAAGGGAAAAGAAAGATTGGGAAATAAATAGATGGGAAGATCTAAGAATAGCACTCTCGTGCAGGGACTCTAAATTGTTTTGGGCGATTGTGAGCTCTGGGGCGAAAGAGGGCAGAACAGCTTTCGAACCGAACATTGCAGCTGCCGTCTGGGAAGCCCACTTTGGAGCTCTCTATGCATATTCGGGTGAAGAGGGTCCCTCATTCCTTATCCCAGGACCCCTCCACGAGTATCGACTGGAGGGGTCCTGGGACATTACGCCAGGAGAGGTTGAAGCTGCAATAGTCAAACTCTTACCCAACAAGGCCCCTGGCCTGGATAAGCTTCCAGGGGATCTATTTCGCTCTGAACTGAAAATTTGGGCTCCATATTTGGCTGTTCTTTTTAACGCAATATTAAAGGGCATGGATCCGCCAGATACCTGGCTTGGAGCGGAGATAGTTCCCATCCACAAAAACGGTTGTCCCCTTTTGCCGTCTAACTATAGGCCTATCAGTTTGATAGACATCACACAAAAACTGATGGGAAGGATCATCTTAGACAGAGTCCAGGGGTGGATAGAGGAAAATGAGATCTTGAGTATCTTGTAGGCTGGGTTTAGGCTGGGTACTTCGACCCTCGATCAGATATTTAGACTCCAGGTATTGTTTTGGAAAACGGTGAGTGTGGAGGGTGGCAGCCTCTACCTCATCTTTGTCGACCTGCGGGCTGCATTCGATCTAGTGCCGAGGGATAAGCTGTGAAGTGTATTATTCGATCTGGGCCTACCAACTTATTTATTGGATGTGCTTATTAGACTCCATACTGACAATTATGCTCAAGTCAGGTGTGGGAAGCACGGAGAACTGTCGGCCCGCTTCCCAATGAAAAAGGGAGTGCGTCAGGGGTGCGTCCTGGCCCCCACCTTATTCTGCCTTTACATAAATGGGCTTATAGACCACCTGCTTGGAGTAAAGGATAATGATTCCCCCAGGCTAGTCTCAGGTCAGGCGCCCGCGTTAATGTTTGTGGACGACACTCTGTTGATGTCCAAAACATTAACGGGTATCCAACGAACCCTGGATGGTTTTGCTGCATTCTGTGCATTGAGAGGTTTAGAAATGAACTTAGACAAGACTAAATTTATGATTTTTAATCCCCCAAGACAGACTCGTCCAAATCCACTTTTGAATGGAACTTCTTTGGAGCGAGTTAAAACCTTTGAGTACCTAGGAATCACTCTGACAGAACATCTTGACTGGGGCATCCAGTCAGCAAAAGCGGCTCTTAGGTTATCTCAAGTGGCGGGGGGAATTGCAAAAGTGCACAGAATATCTGAATTCAAGCCAGCGGCCCCGGTCATAGAAATCTATAAACTCCAGACCAGAATGGCTTCTATGTATGGTGCGGAACTATGGGGACACCAAAGTGCATCCAGCCTCATGAAAGTAGAACATACCTTTATAAGGAATCTATTGGGTCTAATAGCGAGCACACCACTTGTGCCCCTACGCATGGACTTGGGGCTAGTACCTATAGAGGAGGAAGTAGCACTACGGCCTTTGATGTATTGGAGAGGACTATGGTCAGTACCCGAATTAGCCTCCTACAAAAAATAATTAAGAAAAATCCGTAACTCTCACATATCAAGGCAGTTAGTACCAAGATCGGCTTACTCGAGCTTTGGGATAATCCTGAAGTAACTTGCCCAGGGTTATTTAGGGCAGAGTTGGTCCATCACTTTAGGCACCATAACCTATTATCTCTTCATAGGTGCACTACAGTGGGAAGGCTAACAGCAGAATTCCTCCAAGTAAAAATAGAACCTAAAAAGGAGGACTTTCTGTATCTAATCTACCCCCCATTGGCGAGGAAACTTTATATGCAATTTAGGATTGGTAGTCTCCCGCTCAGGGCATTTACCAGCAAATGAGACAATACAGAGCACCCAGTGTGCCCGGCATGTAAATATAACCTAGAGGATGAACTCCATGTCCTTTTTTGTTGCCCTGCCTATCAGGTCATAAGGAAATGCTGGCTGACACCACTTTGCAGAACTTTAGGTTTTAGTCATTGCGCTCAAGCACGCAGGGTATTAAAGTATGACACCCACCCCCAATTGTTTTTGCTGTTTCGCAGTTCTTAATTGGTATGTGGCATAGACGGAGACTATTTGTAAATACAATATTGTATTTAATGTACATCTCGATAACTACCAAATATTTAATTCGATTTTAGATGTTTGACTCCTATCTGTAAATATGCTATTTATTGTTTTATTCATTCTTAGTGCAATGTATGTATTTTATCTGCACTTTTATGGTCCACGGTGACTGAAATAAAGTTATTGATGATGATGCTAAAGTGAGAGCATCGTTACCAATGAGAAACGCGGAGCAGCAGCTCGGATTTCCCAGTGCGTCCCGACTGTCACGCACCAGCGTGCATTAAGAGCTCGCAGAGTGACCGTGGAGCACAAGGCGCTCTGGTTAGACGGGGACCTGGAGGGTCGGCCGAGCACAGTGATCGCACAGACAGGTAACTTCCCCCCCACAGATGGACACCACACAAAGATTAGGGTAACACCTTTTATAGGCACTTCTGGTAGTAGAGTGGTACGATACAAGGCGATCAGGACACGATGATCCTCTCAATTCTAGTCTCTAGTAAGGGAAGGGGGTAGCGGGACAGTCTTGGTACCCACGGGTACGGGTGTGTAACGGTGGTAGCTCACAATCCTCGAGCTCGGTGTTCGGAGGGGTCAGACCGCGGCAGCGCCGGCAGGTCCCGAAGAGGTCGTAGGTGGCAACGGGCCGCGGCAGCGCCAGCAGGTCCCAACGAGGATGAAGGTTACAACGGGCCGCGGCAGCGCCAGCAGGTCCCACGAGAATGCAGGTTGCAAAGGGCCGCGGCAGCGCCAGCAGGTCCCACGAAGATGAAGGTTACTACGGGCCGCGGCAGCGCCAGCCGGTCCCACGAGAATGCAGGTTGCAACGGGCCGCGGCAGCGCCAGCAGGTCCCACGAAGATGAAGGTTACTACGGGCCGCGGCAGCGCCAGCAGGTCCCACGAGAATGCAGGTTGCAGAGGGCCGCGGCAGCGCCAGCAGGTCCCACGAGGATGAAGGTTGCAGAGGGCCGCGGCAGCGCCAGCAGGCAGGACAATAGTTCACAAGGCAGGGCTGTGGCAGCGCCAACAGTCCGTCAAGGATGAGTTCGTCGCGGTGTCTCTCGACTCCAGGATACAACTGCCTTCCTGTCCTGGGGCTGCCTCAGTTATAGGTCTGGCGCCCTTTGATGTCCGGACCCTCGCTCTTGGAGGTCGGGAGGTCTGGGATGAGGGAGTCCAGACACCCAGCAGGGGGGTGGAGCCAGCGCCCGAGGAGGCTGGGGGTGCTCGGCACCTGGCGGGGGAGAGCCATCGACACTTCGTACTCCCATTGACCTGCCAAGTGGGCCGTTCACCTCCTGGGTGGAGGGTGGTGCCGGGATGTCGGGGCCTGGCCAGGCCCAGGGTTGGGGTCGGGCTGAGGCCGCGCGGCCGCGTGGTGCCGTGTCCAAGATGGCGGCTGGGTCGGGCAATGGTGCTGACGGTGGCCCGGGCCTTGTCCTGCGGGGAGGGAGCGAGCCCTTCATGTGGCCTGTCCAACATGGCCGTTGAGGTTACAGTACTGTGCCGTCTCTGTTCCTTCCACAGGAGCTTCTAACCAGCTGCGAAGAAGGAAAAGGTGAAATCAAAGATGGGCTGGAAGTCATGCTGAGTGTACCGCAGAAAGCCAACGTATATCGCAATGCAAATTTGTCATTGGTATGTTAAAGTGAACCACGGCTTACAAGGCTCTTTTCCTTTGTAGCTCATTTGAAAGTAAAAGTGCCCAAAGGCAGTTTCCAACAAGCACAGTCCTGAAAGTGAAAGAAATCACGTTGCAGCTGGAGCATGGGGATCTCTTATCTTTATGGGGCCATGTGTTTCTATGGCCCCATAAAGATAAGAAAGTGCTTTGCGACAGACACAAAGCAGGCCACCGAGTCTGGCTCTGAGGCCAAAGGGCATCTACAGAAAAACCTCATTTCCAATGGCAGGCCACCGTTTAGCATAAACGGTGATGCCAGCCAATGGAAATAAGGGGCGGGGCTTTAAGCCCTTTTCTGAAACTCCTCATTAGCAATAAATCTCGCCGAACAAGCTGCGCATGTGTGCAGCAACGCTTGGCGAGACCTAAAAACAAATAGGCTAGCTGCTATAGCGTTAGCCCAGTTTATCACTGCCACAAGCCATGATAGTCACATGCTAAAGTTGAAGGACAAATCAATCGTGGAACCGGCCTCTCGCCTGTGATGGTGAATAGCAAAAATATAAAAACATTAAATATGAACTGTCCATCACACATTAAGGAGTTATACTGCAAGGGTCACAAAGCCTTATTCCGCAGTCTACGGCAGAAAATAATTGTAGTCGCTCACAAAGGACACTGTGGTATTGTTGCCACCAAAATAGCTCTCAGAGACCGAGTTTGGTTTCCATATTTAATGAGAGGATTGAAAAGGAAGTCAAGGCCAGTCATCTATGCATCTGCTTTCCTACAAATGTTATGCAACAGACTCTACATGCCAGAACTCCCTAAGAATGCATGAGAGAGAATAGCCATTAATTTCTGTGGTCCACTCGTTAATGGACATCATCTGATGGTAATTGTGGATGAGCACTCACGTTTTCCATGAATATGTCTCTCATCCACAACTCACAAGCGAGTCATTGAGAAACTAGATGGCATCTTTTTGAGATGGGGCATTCCATTGATTTTAAAGTCTGATAATGGTCTGCCTTTTAGCAGTTGAGAATTCAAGGATTTCCTGGAGCATCTGAACATATAGCATCAGAAGAGTACACCGTTATGGCCACAGGCCAACAGGCTCATTGAGCATTTTATGAGTACGCTAAAGAAAGTAGTACAGTGTGTAACTCTTGAGAGGCTCAGTATAAAAACTGCATTGAATACCACCCTACGAGCCTATCATTCAACACCTTACTCGACAACAGGAGTAAGTCCTGCGACTTTGATGTTTGGAAGAGCAAGGACAACCGAATTACCTTACTGGTCCAACATAAGAAAAGGAAATTAGAACACAACTTGTACAAAGGACTTGGTTAACAAGCAGAAAATTAAATCCTACACAGACAAGAGGCATCATGCAAAGAACATTGAGTTTAAGAGCAGATATCTAGTGATTGCCCAACAAATGCGAAGGAGGATGGTGCTCCATATGATGCTGAACCTTTCCATGTAGTGTCCACCAAGAGACACATGGTGACCAGCGTCCTGGAAAGTCTGTTACCAGAGACTCTTCTCAATTTCGGCATCTGATTCCTGGGTCTTCTGATCGAGACAATGAAGGAAAGACTGACCCTAAAAACCCAAGAGACTGCTGTTAGCTCTTCACCGAAAATCTGAAGATGACGGCTCCCAGTAACCAGATCAGGTAGATTATTTGAAGTGTTAAGAAGGTTGATTGAAGAGATGTAATTGTACATACATGTATATACTGATTTGTAATAAATAATTATTATTATTTAACAGATGGTGAGATATAGTGTCTTGGAAGTTTAATAACGGAGCCCGTTGGCTCCTAATGGACTCCGTAGAGCTGTGATGATGGTGTCATAGCAGAATGCAATAAAAGCTTTTGCTTTAGAAAGTTGAGTTTGCAGTTACACACCGACGAATAAAGAGGTTTTATATTAAGCTCTGTGTATGGCATAGTCATTGGTGGGCATGCAGGCTGGGCAGGACACTACATTGCCCATATATATTTCACTGTTTATTTCTGCAGCACACAGTCAAGCAGAGTCATGTTTGTGCATTTCCCTTAACATTGTTCTTGCTGAAACTTACCAGCTTGGTCACAATAAAGTACCTTTTCCAAGGACCATCCGCTAGCTCACTGTGCCAATTCATTCATAATAACTTGAAATTGTTAATGCAACTAGTTTGGTCTGCCATCTTCGAATAAAATTAGCATACAGTCGGCAGAACCAATATTTATGTAGTGGCATAGTGCTTAGGTGGTAAGGCAATATGAAGTTTAATAAAATTGTGCTCTGATTTGCTATGAATATAACACTTTTTATCTTACTACGATGATCTGGAAGTTTTATTGATTTAATGTGTGAAAATGGTGTATTGAAACCCACGATTTTGGGAGTGAGCCAGAAGACTTTAACGACTTAGATGCTTCTCGGGATGCTGTCCATTTCTCCAGTGATTTTGTTGCATTCTTGGGACTTCGAAAATGTCTTAATTTCCACTACTCTGTAATGATTTATTTGTTGACAGCCTTCATGGTATCTGCATTTTTTGCACCTATCTCTGTGCCGCTGCTTTAAAAATGTTGTAATAAATCCTTTACATGTATTCCAATAATCAATAACCGAATTATTGGATTGGCCTTTACTTAACCGATTGTATTTTAATGTGCTGGGAGGTGCATTACCATGGGGACACATTGCCTCTTGAATTTGAGGGTCTCAGATTCATCAAACTGTGATGCAATCGGTATCAGTAACATGTTGGGGTCTCCCGGTGTTCACAAAGGGGCTGGGCATGTGACTTGTCACAGAGAGAGTGCAATGTTGGTGAGTTCATGGCATGGAGGATTCAGTTACATAGCAGCTTTGAAGGGCCACACTTTGCCTTTAAACACCAATAAAACTATGTTGCAGAAATCCCAGAATAAATAAGTGTGACAGTTGACAGGATGAACCAACAATGAGTGTGTGTGTGATTATGAAAAATAATCTAAACGGAAAGGGGATGATCTCCACCCAAAAAGGACAGAAATTCCAGTATTGAGCCTCAGAAAAAGAATAAGGGATGAAAAGTATGAAGCCAGAAGCGAACATTTGCACACATACAAGGAAAGTACCAGTAATACTTCAAATTGGCCATTGTAAAATTTTCCTCAGTACAGTGACACACAGTGAAGTCCGGTAGCTCCCAAAACTGTACTGTTTCTCTGTTATGTTATGTTAAAAAGGGCTTATAGAGCGTGCAGCTACTCAACAGAGTGTCCCGGCGCTAAAACAGGAGATACGGGGACCAGAAAGGAGGACTCCGATTCCGGGGTAGCAGCCATTATGCTGTTTTTTGAAGCAATCAGTTTTTTAGTTGTTTCCTGAAAGCTAGTATGATCGTGGCCTGCCTAAGCGGAAGTGGCGGCTTGTTCCCCTGCAGTAAATCAGCTCCATACAGAATATGTTAAAACTTTGCCCAATAAGTCAACATCATTTAACAGTCAGAACATATAACACATTACATAGCAATACATTCCAATTAAGAATGAAGGTGAGGTTCCCTGCATAAAGCCTAGAGTAAGCATATACATTCTGTCAAAAGAAATATCACAAGTTACAATGACAAATCTTTCCTTTCTATCCCCTTAAACTGATTGCCATCACAAGGCACTCTCCGCAGCAAATGTACCAGGTTTCCCAGCTAGAGCCAAGGTAACCTTATAAGACTTGCTGTCTCCACAACCGCTTTGAACTCCTGGAGCAATAGACTAAACTTAAATGCTTATAAGCCTTTAGCTTTAGTATAAGCCCTTATAAGCTTAACTAAGCCATATATATCAGGCCGGCTCCCGCGCCTCTTTTAGAACCCGTCCCATAGGAGAGAAGCCACGAAACAGCATTATTGAGACCCCTCCGTCAGGGAGTGTAGAAAGGAATAAGGCTTCTGCGGATACTTATGAATATTTTAACTAGCTACTTAGCTCCGCATGTTGCCACTCAAGGTAGAGTGTTTATTACTAGAGGTAGACAGGGCAGTCTAGCCATACAGATATATTTTGCTTAGACCAAAATAAAGTACCCTCCCAATAAGACACAGGCCAACCACTGAAAATGTGGCCAAGGTCTGAGGTGAGGATAAACTAACATGGGTCACATCAATTTGCAGGCACGGAGACCAAATAGGGAATAAATGTGTGGACTAAACATGACTTCTACACAATGCTCTAGCACAGGTGATTGTCCAGCTTCAAGAGAACATATGCAGAGGAATCTCACTAGAGAGATTTTCCATATGACTGGCTACGTTCTCCAGAAAACAGTCACTAGCTCAGTGGTTACTGACCACTGCATTCGAATACCAGGTGCCGTCTTCCAAGTGTAAAGAGCACAGCAGCACCACCACTCTCTCTCAGATAGCTTTGGAAGCCATCATTCCTACTGTCATTGGTTGCTCACCCAAAATAGGTGGGGAGAATGACGTCAAGGCCATTGCCAATGTCAAGGCAGACCTCAAAAGCCATACACGCCAATGAGGGTACGAGTCATATAGAACAACCTCTCGTGGACTAAGAGAGCCTCAGGATGCAGCACAAAGTTCAGCCTACTCAATGTCTGTTTTCACATCCTTCAACTCAATGTTGCTGTAGAATAAGGGCAAATGGCCCCTGACCATTGCTCATCACTGGTTGACTTTTCTGCCAATCTCAATGGTTTGCTTCTTATTTGATGGCTCTTCTTCCTTCGCTTCCATGTGTCCCTCCACTGGAGCACAGCTTCTCTAACATCCTTTTGACTGGGTGACTTTCATTATTCAGGAACTGGCATCACAGAACTACTTTTATTTTTTTAAGCACTTCATCGGAGTGCATGTTTTCTTGCTCTTTAACCATGTGCGGATTCCCCTCTCACGTACTCGCCGCCTGTACTCTGTGTTGTTCTACTCGCCTTCTGCTTAACCGGCTCTTCCTGCTCCGCTGCTTTTTTAGGTCGGGCCTAAAGCGGCAGCGCGCATGCGCTGCTTGCTTTATGAGGCATTCAGAATGCAGTATGGCATGGAAGCTCCGCCCACTCTCTGCCCATCTTTTTCATTGGATTAGGTCCTAAATGCTGCCTTCCGATTGGTTTGAGGCTTGTTAGTCCCTCCTCATGACGGCCATGTCGTCATTTGTATCCTTCCATGGCTACTGGCCCCTTTACTACGAAAACTATTTTCGTCCTGTGCCTCCACCCCTGCCCGCAGTCCGTGACTTCTTGACCCCCGCGCCTGCCGCACTCCCGTTCGTGCCTCCTTGCCTGCCCACACTCCTGTTTCCAATGTAATAGGTCTCGCGTATATGCGAGTCCTATTGCGCTTGTTTTCTTTTGCCTCAGCTTTCCTGTTCCGAGCACTGCTGCTATCATGGAGGCCATCTGTGTAGACTTTGTTGCAGCCCCCCCCTCCCGCAGAAGATTGTGTTGCCTTTAGTCCCACACCTGTTGTTAGTGTTAACTTTTTTCTCGCCCCCTCCATTGTCTGTGCTATTTTCTCGCCCCCTCCCATTGTCCATCTTAACTTTTTGTCCCGTCCCTCCCATTGTCCGTGTTAAAAATTTTCAGCCCCCTCCCGATGTCCGCGTTAACTTTTTTCCCGCCTCTCCCGTTGTCAGTGTTAACTATTTCCCCTGCCCCCTCTCATCTGCGTTAACTTTGTTCCCACACCCCTCCTGTTCTCCATATTAAGTCCTGGGCTGTTCGCTTCAATGGGGCTACCAAATTCCTGCTAGCTCACGCAGCTGGCTACCTGGAAGACACAGAAGCCATGCGGCAGGGCGAGAGCGACCAACTAAACATCAACATTTACGACATCAGCACACTTCATCAGGTAAGTAACATCATGACCTGAAAAATCGAGTGACAATCCACCACAGATGCAAAATCATTTCCAGAGCCACCATTTTCCTGTTCTCCTGCACATAATGATGCATAATAAAGTTAGCAAGAACCATCCCCGCTCCTGTTATGTTCTCTGGTCTTTACTGTCTTGCAGGCAAACGTTTTAGTTTCAGAGTTGAAATTGACATGGCCAGTCCCCTGCGCTCCCCATTTATTTACCAACACTTGTGAGTGCAGTAGAGGCACAGGTCACAGAAATTATGTGCTTCATCGATCTTTCGAACTGGGGATACTTTTTGATGATTTTTTACCCTTTTATTATTTTGATGCACGCAATTAGTCCTGAGAAGTGCATTGTGCCATTTCGCAGGAAAATATAAATATACCAAGCTTCTTCTTATTTTACTCTTTTAACAAAAATACTTTCGGTGTGTATGTGCAGAGGAATCCACAACCATTTTCCTGTCCTGGCAGGCTCAGTCTCTGCATGGGTTGGTCGCCTGCCGAGTTAAGCTGCCACGCATCATGCTATTGATAAAAAGAAAACAATTCTAATTGTCTACAGAAAGCTTTTAACTAGGAACAATAGTTGTACCTATTATTTTTTTTTTGATCCTTGAATATTTTTGAGGTTCTGAACACCGAATCTCCTGCGGCGCAGCGGCCAGAGCATTAATGTTTTCTCAAGCACCTCAACTTGCTCATGCTTTTCTATTCCTCTCATTTCAGTTTCATTTCTGAAGACGCCTGGACGCCATTGATGATATCCCAGCAGGAAATGTGCGCACAATTTAAATGCAATACAGTTTCTAAAACAGTGTAGTGAAACCTTTATTTCCTTGGTATTGTAATATAACTACCATTGTTTTACCATTCGTGCACTGTGGCAAGGCCTTCTGTTCTCTGTCCTGTTACAAATAAAGCTAGATGGTGGAAAAAACCTAGCATGATTTCAGGGAAGTATGGTTCTCCATCACTCTTTTATTGTTCAGTTGTAAGTTCCAGTGGGATATCCAAGGCTACATACAAGTGCATAGGTATTCTGCAACAGGGGATGACTACATTATGTGGGAGGGTCGACTATATTATGCAGCAAGAAAAGCAAACAATTACTCAGATTTCTTTGTATTACTTTGTTATTTAATTATTTTTGCACATGTTAACACTTTCTGAGTAAAGCATTCACCTAAGTTGTACCAGTTTAACACACAAGTACAGTAACAAGCTCCGGTAAGGTGAGCAGTAAACCTTTGTGAAGGGTCTTCCATTGTGCGGAACCACTAGGTTTGCACTGGAAACTAAACATTTCTTGTCAAAATCTGCAGATGATGGTTTATGTGGCAAATGCAGCAAATCTATAATTGTGCGGGTAAACAGGCTGCAGAATTACTATAGGTAATGAGTGGAGGCATTCTCATTAATATGGAGAAAATAGCCCACGGGTAGGCCTGCAACCTCAATTACATTTTTGGGTTTTCTACTTGCTGGCGCTATTTGTATTCCTAAATCAGACTACATGACCCAGTGTATAGTAATTGTATAGCTATTCAAACCCTGGAGGCACATCACTAAGGATAGTGTGCTGCATGGCTAAAAACTTTTAAGGTCCCAAAGACGAGACCTAATGGCTATGCCAATGCTTGTTTTCTAAACCTTACCCCTCCCCTTAGGCCCTATGTTGATCACCCACCCATCCCTGCACACTGTTGCTCTCTGATCAGTGTCGATTTGCTCTTCCCCACCCTGATCATCAATTACGAGATTTAACTTACTGCTCTAAGACAGACAGTTGCAATCTTAGGATAATAAATTAACATTTTTAAAATGTCTACTGAGCATCAAATGCATGTGCGCCCATACACATCATCTTGCTATTTTTGCCAACAGAGATTTTTTTCTTTCTTTTTCCTAATGCTGGTTAGTATTGACAAAAAAAATGTAAATGGCCACCATAGCATCATGACGAAAAAGCGCACATGGATAGCGACACATGCTGACATATACAGCATCACGCTAAGTTGGGCCATTTCTTTCTCTTTTCAGCATCAGCAACTAGACTTTCTTTTTGTTCTGATGATGCGACTCAGCATCAGCAAAAAGCACTGACAAAGCTAAAAGATTTAGCTTAAGCCTTTCAAAGGCACAACTTATTTGCGTTGCCAATGCTTGTTCTATTTGTGCAGTCAGAAATGGACTAAAATATTATTCTTATTACTTCTTTTGACTAGGACAGAAAAAGTTAAGGTAACATTTTGTAAAACCTTGAATATTTCCACGTTCCATTTGATTTTGTGTCTATTCTTTGTTGACACACTTTTCACTACTGTAGTGACAAGTATATGTACCTGATAGCCTTTGACATTGAGAAAGGGCTGTTTCATTCCATGCAAAGATCCTTAAACATAAGCAACCAATCCACAGGAATACTTATTCCCAGATAATATTAATCTGATGACAGCTACCCCCCCCCCACAACCTTCTGCCCCCTACCAGGACTTTAGCTACCGTAGCACCATGATACCGGTCTGGTCACAGTGCGCTTTACAAATACACCATACAAATACTTAAACATTTTCCACTGACATTCTCCAAGACACCTGGTCAACAACACGTCATGTGCAAAAAAAAAAAAAGCTGGACTGTTCCACCATGAAGACTGCATTTTATTGCTGGCAGATTCTGATAAACATACTGTGAGCATTACATCATGTCTGGTCAGTATCCTGGTGCTGAGTTCCTACATCAATGGAATACCAAAGAACAATCATAGTGATCACGTAAGATCAAGGCAATGCCGATATTTTGACAGGCCGTCAAGAGCACACACTATTACTTTTCAGTATACTTATCAGACAAGCCAACGTAGACATGCAAATGGAAATGGGTCTTTCATAATGACATCTGTTTTAACAGCATCACACCATCTGGGCTGCACCTATTGCTTTTAGGAATTTCAATTATTCATTCAAATTTCTGTAGGCTGATCTTTCACGCTAAACTTCCTAATGCCTTCTTTCCTCATAATCTTGATGCAATCATCTTTAACCATCAGATCTGCATTGGTTTCTTTGTAACTTCTCTTACAGACTTTGTAGTAAAGATACACCACTAACCCTCAATCTGTTTCTAGCCTTCTGAAGATGTTGCCACTTACAATAAGTCACTACTACCAGATAAGTGTTGAGTAGCGTGGTAACGTAACCTCCCTTTCCTTTTGTTTATAGAGCTACCAATTGATTTACAAACTCCAAAATCACAAAAAAATCAATGCCTGAAATACCCATGTCTGTTTCCTGACTTATATGGCTTCTTTCCCTCTTCAGTACTCTGTCCATTGACTTAAGTGCAGTCCATGCAATGCTTGCGGCTATTCAAACATACAAATTTCACCTTATTTCCCCCCATTTCCCTTTGGATTATCAGTGTACGACTGATCTTGCTCACGTTCTCAATTCACCCCCTAAAATCGCTAATGAATAGACCAAATGAGATTGGATCAAGGACTTATCCATGTGAATCCCCGCTTGTAGAAGTAGCTGAAAGAGAATTCCAATAAACAATCTATTAGCTAGTTCTTCTCCTGTTTAGCTAACTAACTTGCATCCCATACAAGTTCGGGTTTTGCAAGGTTCTTCGTTTTGAGCCGCAGGATACAAAGAAGTGGATTCATGATTCAAGATTTGGTATAATTACAATTAGAATCACACACCATTCCACCTACAGCTACTAATGTCAAAGGCATGGTGTCGTTTCAGTTTAGGTGGTGAGATGCAGCGCACAAATGATATATGCACGCTGGATGTTCTTTGATGAAATAAATGAGAAGCTAGAATCTGATTTGCATGAACAAAATTCATCTAAAACTTTATTTCTCATCTAGGCGTAGTCAACTACTTACAAGTGCTAGTAATGGTATATATCAATCTTTTTATTACCCTATCGATTGAAGACAAAACAACTCTTTACATAGTGCACAAGAGGACATACCAGTTAGGATCCATTTACCACAAGGTTTATGAACTTGAAGTCAGAACAATGTGGGGCTTGTGACATAAAATGTGTTATGACTACTCCATGAATTGAATCAGATCTTCACCTGGAATGAGTGCCACCTGGCTAGGATATTGAGAACACAGTTACTGGTACAGTTTGCTGTCCACCATATTGCCCATTAGTTTTTCGACACAATGTCATATCTATACTTGGAAATTGTAAAGTTGACAAGTTTTCCATAAAGTGGGGGGATATCATCATCCAAATATTTTTTGAACCCCACACTCTCATACATCTTCTTTGCTTCATACTGCACCATTAATGTGTTCAACACCACACATCTGAAGTTGAGCTGTCGGGCAAAGTCTAGGACGGTCCTGGATAGAGCCTTGGCAATCCCAAAGCCACGAAAGTCTGCTCTCACCGACATCCGCTTCAGCTGTAGTTCAGCCTCTTCGCCTTCTGCAGGCTTGGCTGCCACAATACCTATGATGCGGTCTTCAACTTCTGCAACCCAGAAACAAGCGTTCTTATTCTGCATGTATGTCCTTTGTATATCCAGCAAGTCTCCTGTTAAGCACTTATCAATGTAGAGAGACCAAATGTAGCCGACCAGTTGCCTTCCTGCCGCTAGCAGTAGCGTGATTGCCAGAATAGGGAGGAGGAGGGACCTGGAGCTCAGCAGAAGGACGATGAATAAGCATGTGAGCACAAAAATCACCCAGAGCTGCTTCAGCACATGTAGAAACACTGAAGGGATATATTCATTCATCCCGGAGGCAAACATGGTCCGTACAGCTTCATAGTCACTGTCGTCATACTTTCTGATCTTGTAATTCAACATTGTGCCTGGAAAAAAACAAAACAGCAATATAAGCAACCCTTATAAGGTTCACCATTGTGCAAAGGACCAGTTAAGTGGGAACTCAGTTTGATTCACCTGACCCTCTACAATCAGTAAATTTGCTAGCGGTTGGAGAGAGGGACCCCTTACGGGCAAAATACGTTCGTTTCATCCTAAAAATATTCTAAAACTTGCATGATTTTAGGAATGGCATTGGTATTGTGCAAGGCCATTCTTAATATTGAAATGGGGCACTTACATAGAGCAATATAGAAAACATGTCTCTGGGTAATGTTCTATTTGAGTGTGCTGGGCAGGCTTGCATACTGTTAATGAGGGATGTCAGCATTCTGTTTGAATACACCTCTTTTTAACGTTTGCTTTTTTCCCCCGCAGGGAATTACAACGCGGACATTACAACGACCGCGTTGTAACCACACATACCATTACCCCGCAAGTCGTAACAACAGCATGCAGAAGGGGGCGTTGGATGTTGGAATAGGATAAATTACTATTCCAACTCCAGAATGTGCAACAGTAGGGAAGGTGTTGGATTTTAAATCCAACACCTTCTGCCCCCTCCGCAAGTCATTAATCCGACTTGCGGAGTAATGGTATGCGTGGTTACAACACAGTTGTTTTAACAACTGCGTTGTATTTTCCTGCGGGGAAGAGTTTTTGTGGTAAACGATGTTTACCTTCGGCTTAACAGGGTACATGTGCAACGACGTAGGAGGCGTACGCTTGGGAACTGCCTCTGCATTAAATACCCAACCAGTGTAGATTTCTCCTGCCTCTGGACACTTCAACAAGTGTTCTCGGTACCATTGCCAAAGCATTACAGGTAATTTACACTTCCTGAACCATATCTTTTTGCATGGTCATATGCAGCAAGCTATCATAATACAGCTCTGAATATAATAGAGCCCATTGTACTGGTGCGTTTAATTCTGGATGAGTTAGACAAATTATCTTTTTTAAGTTGGACAGTTGGAGGAACAAATTGCGTACAGCCTCCTATTCTGTAGCTGCTTAGAGTGTATACTCCTAAGATTATCTTTAGCTTTTTCACCTTATTAATAGGTTGGATTAACTACGTCGAAAGAGACAGGAGATTGTGTAGTAATGTAAAGTGTTTAATATGATGCTGAGTGCACAGTAAAACAATTTCCGTTTTGGCATTGTTTAACTAGCCTGTTTCCAGCATGTGATGTCCCTGAAACATGCTTCAAACTTTTACAATTCTTCCTCCGAGTCACCCTCTCCTAACAAGATTTCGGTGCTGTGACCATCATTTTAGAATTTATTAGAAATGCAGTTTCATTACTGAATACTAGTACAAAGTCGGTAAACATACTTGTTAAACCAATATGGGGAAACCATATCAGACCCCATTGTTGAGCCTCTAGAAGGATACATTAAATCCCCCATAGTTACTGAGTGTTAGACCTGGCATCTTTGGCGTGGTTTCCCCTATCTTTTTGCCTCTACCTCCTGTATTTTTGATGCTGTGCTGGATTTCGTTTTTGCTGGTTTAGATGCTTTGGACACTCTGCCACTGCTGATTAGTGCCAGAGTGTAAGTGCTCCCTATGTACACTGTTATTCTGATTGGATATACATGTTTGGCATGTTTGTATCACCATGAAGTCCCTAGTAAAGTGCACTGGGTGTGCCAGGGCTGGTGATGACAAATGCTACTAGTGGGCATGCAGCACTGATTGTGCCACCCACATGAGTAGCCCTAAAATGGTGTCTCAGGCCTGCCACTGCAGTGCCCGCGTGCAGTTTAGAACTGCCATGTCCTCCTGGTCAGTGTCCCCACTGACCAGGCCTAACCCTTCCCTTTTCGTGCACATCAGTCACCCCTATGGAAGGCCCAAGGTACCCCCCTGGGCAGGGTGCAGTGTATGTGAAAGGTAGAGCATGTACTGGTGCAGGTAACATGCTCTGGTAGTGAATTACAGCCATTTTCGTTGTTCACTATTGTAAGGCTATCTTGCTCCATAGATTAACATGGGGGATGCTGGCTACAGTGGTTAACAGCATTTCTTCCCATAGGAACAAGATAGGACATAAGTATCTAGTATCCCTGAACTCAGAATTTAATAAACACATCTTTTAGGAAAGGTTGTTTTTAAATCCTGTGTTTGAGAACAGCACTTTTAGAAAGTTGCTGTTCTCTTGTCTGACCCTTCTGTGTGCCTGGGCCTGTTTGTGTATTGACTGTCTGGTTTGTGAGTGACAGGGGCTGGGGAATTCCCCAGCAGGATGGATGAGTCAGCACTAGGCTGAATGACTTGAGTAGTGGGAGGAGTTAGCACCTGGGCTGAATAGGGCTGTGCCTGCCTTCCACAATGCTGGCTCCACCCCCCTGCTGGGCGGCTGAGGACCCTGCCCCTCACTCTGAAAGGAAGCCAGAAGCCAGCAAAACAAAGTACTCAGGAAACACCCAGAACTGGTTCAGACCGGGCTCAGGGCCCACATGCACAGAGAGAACAAAGACTTTAGGGGTATAAGTACAGGACCCCTGACAACAGAAAATTAGATGATCCTGGAATCAAGAAAGAACCTCTGCCAAGGAGAAAGCTGAAACTGAAGAAGGAAGATTGTCCAGCTGTTGCTCTGCTGGACTGACCTGTTGCTTTGCTGCCAAGGAGAGGGGAAGGACTTTGCTGTGTGCTGTGTCCCCTGTCTTGAAGGAATCTCCAAGGGCCTGAGAAGAGCTGGCTCCGTTTTGAAGTCCCAGGAACAAAAGGACCTCACCCCCAGCTTCCCTGAACTCTGCTGAGAGAGTTCTGTCCCTCCTAGAGTGCTTGATCCAGTTGTGGGGCGTCTGGAGGTTGGACCTGAGCTGGGAAGCTTGAAACTAAAGCTTGAGAGACTTTTGCAACTGAAAAGTGTCGCATCGCTCGCTTGCGGTTCAAAAAGGGGGTGGTGATGGACAGAGTGTCTGAATTAAGCAGAACACCCCTTATCAGTCCAAAGATAAGGGCTTGATCCATCACCGTTTTTTAGCTCACTACACCATCCCAGTTCAGAACCTGGCTATATGCAAATTAGTCTGACCCTGGCCCAGTGCATCATGGGAACAGGGCAGACCAAACTACCAAGCCAATTCTTCACTGGAAAGGAAACAAGCTTCCGGGGACCGGTTTCTGGCATTACAGCCGTCTTCGGCCCGGCTTGCTTGAATCCTGATGGTGCAGTGAGCAAGGGACTCACATCTGAGCATACCCTTCCACACTTGTGGTGGCCAAAACGATTCAAAAAGGGGGTGGTGATGGACAGAGTGTCTGAATTAAGCAGAACACCCCTAGCCAGTCCAAAGATCAGGGCTTGATCCATCACCGTTTTTTAGCTCACTACACCATCCCAGTTCAGAACCTGGCTATATGCAAATTAGTCTCACCCTGGCCCAGTGCATCATGGGAACAGGGCAGACCAAACTACCAAGCCAATTCTTCACTGGAAAGGAAACAAGCTTCCGGGGACCGGTTTCTGGCATTACAGCCGTCTTCAGCCCGGCTTGCTTGAATCCTGATGGTGCAGTGAGCAAGGGACTCACATCTGAGCATACCCTTCCACACTTTTGGTGGCCAAAATGATTCAAAAAGGGGGTGGTGATGGACAAAGTGTCTGAATTAAGCAGAACACCCCTACCCAGTCCAAAGATCAGGGCTTGATCCATCACCGTTTTTTAGCTCACTACACCATCCCAGTTCAGAACCTGGCTATATGCAAATTAGTCTGACCATGGCCCAGTGCATCATGGGAACAGGGCAGACCAAACTACCAAGCTAATTCTTCACTGGAAAGGAAACAAGCTACCGGGGACCGGTTTCTGGCATCCCCGACAGTGCGAGAAGTTTCCCGCCGCTACGAAGGTCGAGATCGTCGCAGCGCCTGACGTCGCTGCCAGAGCCGTCACATCCTTAGTTTGCGGGACGCACCAGACCGGTGCGGGAAATTGAACATCGCTGCGAGTGTCGTCGCAGAGCCTGTCGTCGCTGGGTGAGATCGCCGCACCGCTTGCTTGCGGACCGCATCACGTCGCTGCGAGCATCGTCGCAGAATCATCGCTTCGAGGAGCTGCGAGAGAGAGGATCACCGCTGGACCGCGCATCGTCGCCCTGGAGATCGTCACAGCCCCTTCGAGATCGTCGCATCGTGCCTTTGCGAGAACAAATTTCCTACGGAACCTACGCACCGGAATGCATACAAGTGGCCTTCCTCCCCATACAGACCGGATTCGTCGCAACACGCCCGCTGCTGCAGCGGGGCTGTCGCATCGCCTCCCCAGGGTCTCAGGAGCAACGCATCACTTGTTTTCCACCGCACCAGCTTCTGCTTTTGGAACTTTGTTGCAACTAAAGGTACTGTGAGTAAACGTGACGCAACTGTGAACTTTTCACGCATCTGTGGTTTATTTTACCGCAACTTGAAGAACTTTAACGCAACCTTAAGAACTCGTTTTGAAACCATATTCTTGAACTGTGTATGTTGGATTTTTATCGTTTTGGTCTTGTGTAGTTTAGATTAAAAATACCTTTATTTTTCTAAACTGTTGTGGAGTCAGTTTGGGGTGTTTTCACTGTGTTACTGTGAGTGTTGGTACAAATACTTTACGCATTGCCTCTGGTTAGCCTAGACTGCTCGTGCCAAGCTACCTAGAGGGTGAGCAGGGGTTATCTCAGAGGGTTATCTCCTTGCCCTGACTAGAAGCAAGGGTCCCTATTTGGACAGTGGTACCTACCTCTGCCAACTAGAGACCCCCAGTTCTAACATTGGTGGTCAGGCGGTGGGATTTGAACTTGTATTTGTACTTGACCCACAGTAACTGGTGTACATCACTAGTGAGTGCAGACCACTACGCCACCGCATACTACTGGTTTTTGATTTTTTCTATTTTTGAGTAACTCTTCTAAAGCATCATGTCTGCGAAAGGAAAGGAACTCAGTGAAGGGGCAGGAGTAGAGATGGAGTTTGCCATTGGAGATTTGTATTCATACAAAGTTGAGCAACTTAGGAAATTCTGCCTTGAGTTTGAGTGCCCCATAAAAAGCGCCTACAGAAAGGAGGAGCTGCAGAAAATCTTGAAGGCCCATTGGGAGGCTCAAGAGGGAAATGATGCTGTGGATGTGGAAAACAGTTTTCAAGCCACAGAATTGCCAGTGGGCAGAGTAGGCTCAGGAGCTGGCAGCAACCATTCCAGCAGGGGCCTCTCCCCAGAAGAGTTACAAGAAAATCAAAGAGTGAGAGAATATGAATGGGAAGTTCTAAAAATGAAAATGAAGCAATTGGAAATGGATAAAGAGAGAGAAAAGGTGGCGGAGGAGAGCAAAAGTGCCCGCGCCTTGGAGGAGAAGAAATTGCTTTTGGCTCATGAGTTGAGCATGAGAGAACTGGAACTTAAAGCCAAGGAGGTGGATGCCAGTTCTAATGGTGGCAGCGCGCAGCCAGTGCATGGGGGTAAAGTATATATTCCCAAAGACCTGGTACAGAATTACCATAGTGAGGATATTTATGCCTGGTTCACTTCGTATGAAATTGCATTGAAGATGAATGGTGTGCCTGATCAGCATTGGGGGGCGGGCCTGTGGAAACATTTTGAGGCTTCTGGGAGGAGTGCTCTAGAGCCCTTAGAGATGGCAGGTGCCATGACCTACCCCAATATGAAGGAGGCCTTATACCTCAGGTACGGCCTTACTCCAGAGCAGTATAGACTGCAGTTTAGAAACTCCAAGAAGAAAGAGTCTGAGACTTGGATGGAGTGTGTGAATTTGTACTCGCGTGCACTGGAAGGTTGGATGAAGGGCAGTAAAGTAACTGATTTTAAGGGGTTGTTGCATTTAATCAGTTGGGAGCACTTGAGTAGTCTTTGTGTTCCAGAGCTGCGCCAGCATCTTTTAGACAGCAAGCTGACAGACCCCATTGAGCTTGCTAAGGAGGCGGACCGCTGGACCAGTACCAGGGTCCACAGAGGAATTGTGGGTACCACAGCCAAAGGTGGGCAGGGTCCCCAGCAGAAGAGTGGGGGGGACAAGGGTAACCAAAAGGAGTTCTCACAAGGGCCCCAAAATAGTTCCCAGGGAAAAGAATCCCAAATCCCCAAGCCTAAACAGCCATGGCCCTCTAAGGGCAGGCGGGACAATAAAGACAACAGGGGTCCACCTACCTGCTTTCACTGCAACGAGGTGGGCCACATAGCTCCAAAATGTCCCAAGAAGAAGCCCGCACCCACTGGTGCTCCCGCCCCAGCATTAGCTAGTGTAGCTTTGGGAGGGGATTTGGTTTCTAGTGGTTGGGGGGAGCTAGCAGTCATGACCCTTGTCTCTCTAGGAGACCAAGAGATGGTCCAGGAAACCTTACTGCCCTCTAACACTAAGAAATATAGCCAGAAGGTGACCATCAATGGGAGGGAGATTGAGGCTCTGAGAGACACAGGAGCCAGCGTGACATCTGTGAGGTGTCAGTGGGTGTCTGAGGAGCAGGTCGTCCCTGGTGTACTCCGCCCTGTAGTGGCAGCTGACAGCTCAGTGCGCTACTGCAAGCTGGCGCGGGTTCCCTTTGAATGGGGGGGGAGTCTCTGGTCTTTTGGAGGTAGTTGTCAGTGATGCCTTGCCTGTAGACTGTCTGTTAGGCAACGAGCTGGAGAGTTCTCCATGGAAAGGATGTGGAGCACAGAACTCATTTGGAGATGTTGGGTCTGCCTGCGTGGATCTGCGTGACCACGCGTGCTATGGTAGCCAGTAAGGGTGATTCAGCAGAACTGGAGCCTGAAACAGTGGCCCAGAGACCTGCCAGGAGAGGAAGAGGCAGAGGGCGCGGGAAACCAGCCCCAGCCGTTCCCACGGTCCAGGAAGGAGCAGAACCTGAGGGGGATGCCCTGGAACCTACAGGGGAACAGGTGGCCGAACTGGGGGACCTGCCTGAGCTGACCCATTGGCAGCAGGAAGGTGGTCCCTCCAGGGAGGAGTTCTGCCATGCGCAGAAGGAATGCCCTTCCCTCGAGGGTCTGCGGCAACAGGCTGTAGATCAGGCAGCAGGTGGAGCAGCCAGAGATCACTTTATCTACTGGGAAGATGACTTGTTGTATAGTGAGCCTAAGTTTGCTGAGCCCGGTGCAGCCCGTGTGCTGGTGGTACCCGAGCGCTTCAGAAACTTCCTAATGGGTCTGGCTCATGACGTGCCTCTTGCAGGACATCTGGGGCAAGACAAGACCCTAAACCGGCTTGTCACCCACTTTCACTGGCCCCAGATGAGAAAGCATGTTGGTTCCTTTTGCAGATCTTGCCAAACCTGTCAAGCCAGTGGCAAGACTGGAACGAAGCTGAAGGCCCCCCTTCAGCCCTTCCCAGTGGTGAGCACCCCTTTCGAGCAGGTGGGCATAGACATCGTAGGGCCCCTGGACCCCAAGACAGCATTAGGCAACAGGTTCATCCTGGTCTTGGTGGACCATGCCACTCGGTACCCGTAAGCAGTCCCTCTCAGGACAATCACAGCACCCGTGGTGGGCCGTGCATTGATGGGGATCTTTTCCCGTGTGGGGTTCCCCAGAGAGGTGGTCTCCGACCGGGGTACCAACTTCTTCTCTAAGTACATGAAGTCTCTGTGGGAGGAGTGTGGGGTAACTTATAAGTTCACCACTCCTTACCATCCTCAAGGAAATGGGTTGGTTGAAAGATTCAACCGGACCCTGAAAGGTATGATTATGGGCCTAGCGGAGCCCATGAGACGTAAGTGGGACGTCTTGTTACCATGCCTGTTGTTTGCCTACAGGGAGGTGCCTCAGAAGTCCTTAGGGTTCAGTCCCTTTGAACTCCTGTATTGCCACCCTGTCAGAGGACCTCTCTCACTGGTGAAGGAGGGTTGGGAAAAGTCCCGTGGGAAAACCCCCCAGGATGTGTTCAGCTATGTGCTGGCCATCCGCAACCAGACACAACGCTTCAGGAAGCTCGCTCAGGCGAACCTGGAAGCAAGCCAGGAAGAAATGAAAAGATGGTACGACCAGAATACCACTCTGGTCGAATTTCAACCTGGGCAGGAAGTGTGGGTGATGGCGCCAGTGGAGCCTTGTGCGCTCCAAGACAAGTGGACTGGGCCATATGAGGTGGTGGAAAGGAAGAGTGAGGTAACCTACCTGGTTAACCTGAAGACTCCCAGGCAGCCCCTGAGAGTCTTGCATGTGAACCGCCTCAAACCACACTTTAAGAGGTCTAAAGTAACCATGCTCATGGCTACAGATGCAGGAATGGAAGAGGATAGTGATCCTCTCCCTGACCTCCTGGCAGTTAAGGAGCAAGATGGGCCAGTGGATGGTGTGGTCCTCTCACCCACCCTGACCCCAGAACAGCAGAGTGACTGTCGCCAAGTGTTGGGTCAGTTCGCCTCCCTATTCTCCCTGACCCCAGGAGTCACCAACTGGTGCGTCCATGATGTGGACACTGGAGACAGTCTGCCTGTGAAACAGAAATTTTACAGGGTAGCTGACAAGGTCAGGGCCAGCATCAAGGAAGAGGTTTCCAAGATGTTGGCGCTAGGGGTGATTGAGCCCTCCAGCAGCCCCTGGGCTAGCCCAGTGGTCTTGGTGCCCAAGAAAGCTGCTACCCCCGGTGGCCCTCCAGAACTCCGGTTTTGCGTGGACTACCGCGGGCTCAATGCGGTCACGAAGACTGACGTACACCCCATCCCCAGAGCTGATGAGCTTGTGGATCGGTTGGGAGCTGCCCAGTACCTCAGTACATTTGATTTGACCTCGGGGTACTGGCAGATTGCCTTAACTGATGGGGCCAAAGAGAGGTCAGCATTTTCAACGCCAGAGGGGCACTTCCAGTTCCGTGTCATGCCCTTTGGGTTGAAGAATGCCCCTGCCACATTCCAGAGACTGGTTAACCAGGTACTGACCGGGCTGGAGGAATTCAGCGCCGCATACCTGGATGACATTGCTGTGTTCAGCTCCACGTGGGAGGAACACCTGCAACACCTCTGCGAAGTGCTGAAGGCTCTGCAAAGGGCAGGCCTCACTATCAAGGCCAGCAAGTGCCAGATAGGGCAGGGATTGATTGATTGTGGGTTTCTAAAGCGCTAGAATCGACTCCCGAAGGAGTATCTCTACGCTGTAGACCGCTGGGGAACCCGTCCTGGCTTTCCCTGTGAGATGGTCCCTACTGGGTATCTCCAAGGTGAAATTAGGCATCCCCGGCGTATGTGGGGGGCCGTTGTGGAGATGACGCAAGCTAATGCCCAGAGTTGCCGAGTGTGATCCCTAGTTAGAGTAGGCACCGAGGCGAGAATTATCGAGTCCGTTGACCCTGGTCCAAGACCCTGCCGCGTCGGGAATTGAACCCTGGTCCCGGGCCGTTCTCTGCTCCCGGGTCTGCTGCCTCTAACCAGTGAGCCACACCACTCCACACAGATCTGTGGTGTATTTGGGACACCAGGTGGGGAGCGGCCAGGTGGCGCCCCTACAGGCAAAGATTGATACCATTCTGGCTTGGGAACCCCCCAAGACCCAGACAGAGGAAACGGCCTTTTTAGGGCTCACTGGGTATTACAGACGGTTTGTCAAGGGATATGGCACCATTGTCGCCCCCTTGACAGAACTCACTTCCAAGAAGTTGCCCAAAAGCGTTGACTGGACTGACGCCTGCCAAACTGCTTTTGATGCCCTGAAAACTGCAATGTGCACAGCACCGGTGCTCAAGGCACCCGACTTTTCCAGTGAGTTCATAGTACAGACAGACGCTTCAGAGCATGGTGTGGGAGCAGTACTCTCACAAGTCACTGAGGAGAACGGAGACCAGCCGGTAGCTTTTATTAGTCGGAGGCTACTCCCCAGGGAACAGAAGTGGAGTGCGATTGAGAGAGAAGCATTTGCTGTGGTCTGGGCTCTGAAAAAGTTGAGGCCCTACCTGTTTGGGACTCACTTCCGTGTTCAGACCGACCACAGGCCCCTCAGATGGTTAATGCAGATGAGGGGTGAGAATCCAAAGCTGTTGAGGTGGTCCATCTCCCTACAGGGAATGGACTTTACGGTGGAACACCGCCCTGGTACAGAACACGCCAACGCTGATGGTCTGTCCAGGTTTTTCCGCCTTAGTGAAGAGAACTCCCAAGAGGGTGGGTAGTTCTCCCCACTTTCAGCTGGAGGGGACACGTGTTAGACCTGGCATCTTTGGCGTGGTTTCCCCCTATCTTTTTGCCTCTACCTCCTGTATTTTTGATGCTGTGCTGGATTTCGGAAACATGCTTCAAACTTTTACAATTCTTCCTCCGAGTCACCCTCTCCTAACAAGATTTCGGTGCTGTGACCATCATTTTAGAATTTATTAGAAATGCAGTTTCATTAGTGAATACTAGTACAAAGTCGGTAAACATACTTGTTAAACCAATATGGGGAAACCATATCAGACCCCATTGTTGAGCCTCTAGAAGGATACATTAAATCCCCCATAGTTACTGAGTGTTAGACCTGGCATCTTTGGCGTGGTTTCCCCTATCTTTTTGCCTCTACCTCCTGTATTTTTGATGCTGTGCTGGATTTCGTTTTTGCTGGTTTAGATGCTTTGGACACTCTGCCACTGCTGATCAGTGCCAGAGTGTAAGTGCTCCCTATGTAAACTGTTATTCTGATTGGATATACATGTTTGGCATGTTTGTATCACCATGAAGTCCCTAGTAAAGTGCACCGGGTGTGCCAGGGCTGGTGATGACAAATGCTACTAGTGGGCATGCAGCACTGATTGTGCCACCCACATGAGTAGCCCTAAAATGGTGTCTCAGGCCTGCCACTGCAGTGCCCGCGTGCAGTTTAGAACTGCCATGTCCTCCTGGTCAGTGTCCCCACTGACCAGGCCTAACCCTTCCCTTTTCGTGCACATCAGTCACCCCTATGGAAGGCCCAAGGTACCCCCCTGGGCAGGGTGCAGTGTATGTGAAAGGTAGAGCATGTACTGGTGCAGGTAACATGCTCTGGTAGTGAATTACAGCCATTTTCGTTTTTCACTATTGTAAGGCTATCTTGCTCCATAGATTAACATGGGGGATGCTGGCTACAGTGGTTAACAGCATTTCTTCCCATAGGAACAAGATAGGACATAAGTATCTAGTATCCCTGAACTCAGAATTTAATAAAACATCTTTTAGGAAAGGTTGTTTTTAAATCCTGTGTTTGAGAACAGCACTTTTAGAAAGTTGCTGTTTTCTTGTCTGACCCTTCTGTGTGCCTGGGCCTGTTTGTGTATTGACTGTCTGGTTTGTGAGTGACAGGGGCTGGGGAATTCCCCAGCAGGATGGATGAGTCAGCACTAGGCTGAATGACTTGAGTAGTGGGAGGAGTTAGCACCTGGGCTGAATAGGGCTGTGCCTGCCTTCCACAATGCTGGCTCCACCCCCCTGCTGGGCGGCTGAGGACCCTGCCCCTCACTCTGAAAGGAAGCCAGAAGCCAGCAAAACAAAGTACTCAGGAAACACCCAGAACTGGTTCAGACCGGGCTCAGGGCCCACATGCACAGAGAGAACAAAGACTTTAGGGGTATAAGTACAGGACCCCTGACAACAGAAAATTAGATCATCCTGGAATCAAGAAAGAACCTCTGCCAAGGAGAAAGCTGAAACTGAAGAAGGAAGATTGTCCAGCTGTTGCTCTGCTGGACTGACCTGTTGCTTTGCTGCAAACGAGAGGGGAAGGACTTTGCTGTGTGCTGTGTCCCCTGTCTTGAAGGAATCTCCAAGGGCCTGAGAAGAGCTGGCTCCCTGTTTTGAAGTCCCAGGAACAAAAGGACTTCACCCCCAGCTTCCCTGAACTCTGCTGAGAGAGTTCTGTCCCTCCTAGAGTGCTTGATCCAGTTGTGGGGCCTCTGGAGGTTGGACCTGAGCTGGGAAGCTTGAAACTAAAGCTTGAGAGACTTTTGCAACTGAAAAGTGTTGCATCGCTCGCTTGCGGAGTGCATCCCCGACAGTGCGAGAAGTTTCCCGCCGCTACGAAGGTCGAGATTGTCGCAGCGCCTGACGTCGCTGCCAGAGCCGTCGCATCCTTCGTTTGTGGGACGCACCAGACCGGTGCGGGAAATTGAACATCGCTGCGAGTGTCGTCGCAGAGCCTGTCGTCGCTGGGTGAGATCGCCGCACCGCTTGCTTGCGGACCGCATCACGTCGCTGCGAGCATCGTCGCAGAATCATCGCATCGAGGAGCTGCGAAAGAGAGGATCACCGCTGGACCGCGCATCGTCGCCCCGGAGATCGTCGCAGCCCCTTCGAGATAGTCGCATCGTGCCTTTGCGAGAACTAACTTCCTACGGAACCTACGCACCGGAATCCATACAAGTGGCCTTCCTCCCCATACAGACCGGATTAGTCGCAACACGCCCGCTGCTGCAGCGGGGCTGTCGCATCGCCTCCCCAGGGTCTCAGGAGCAACGCATCACTTGTTTTCCACCGCACCAGCTTCTGCTTTTGGAACTTTGTTGCAACTAAAGGTACTGTGAGTAAACGTGACGCAACTGTGAACTTTTCACGCATCTGTGGTTTATTTTACCGCAACTTGAAGAACTTTAACGCAACCTTAAGAACTCGTTTTGAAACCATATTCTTGAACTGTGTATGTTGGATTTTTATCGTTTTGGTCTTGTGTAGTTTAGATTAAAAATACCTTTATTTTTCTAAAGTGTTGTGGAGTCAGTTTAGGGTGTTTTCACTGTGTTACTGTGAGTGTTGGTACAAATACTTTACGCATTGCCTCTGGTTAGCCTAGACTGCTCGTGCCAAGCTACCTAGAGGGTGAGCAGGGGTTATCTCAGAGGGTTATCTCCTTGCCCTGACTAGAAGCAAGGGTCCCTATTTGGACAGTGGTACCTACCTCTGCCAACTAGAGACCCCCAGTTCTAACACTGAGGTGCTACCATCTGCAAAGAAGGA
This sequence comes from Lissotriton helveticus, assembly GCF_964261635.1. Lineage (NCBI taxonomy): Eukaryota > Metazoa > Chordata > Amphibia > Caudata > Salamandridae > Lissotriton > Lissotriton helveticus. Next base: position 108,038,619 of record NC_136059.1, on the reverse strand, counting down.
TTGAAACTAATTCAAAGCCAACCTATATCCAACAAGCATTTGCAATGCAATAGGTCTCGCATTTACATGAGTTTGAGCTATTGGCATTGTAAATGACAGTGCCTTTTATTTATCTTTTGGTTTTTAAAACATAACTAAAAGGCATTGTTATTTACAAAGCCAATAGCTTATACTCGTGTAAATGGAGACCTATTGAATTGCAAATGTTTTTTCTCCTTCAGTGGAGGAGTAGAAATAGCAGTGCTGTGTGTTTGCCATGCACCCCATAGATAAATCACCTGCTTGGCTGCTGCCAAGCCAATGAGTGGCAGGGGGAAGGGCCATTCTCGTGCAGCCGAGGATCATTGTCTCGACTCTTACCCGCTCTCTCGCTACACCATGTTATTCCAGTAGATAGCACAACCAGAGGCAGGAATGCTATGGCGAGTTTACGGCATACTTATGCAAATCTCCAGGCAGGGCTTGCACTCATAGCTGCACCATTCTGATAGCACTGTAAGCAGTGGCGTAGCAAGTGTGGGTGGAGGGGGCGGACCACCTCAGGCGGCACGAATTGTAGGGGCGTCGGCCACGGGAATAGCCAGCACCCCCTCTTAGACACGCAGCGGCCTCCCCCGGCGGCCAAAGGCCTAGCTACGCCACTGACTGTAAGGCGGCTGCCTTACCTTAAGTGCGTCCCACAACTACGAGTTGCACCGCAGAAAGCAGTCTCTTTCTGTGCAACCATCCTGCCCACTCGAAAAGGGTAAAAGTATTAAAATATGTAACGAAGCTCATTAAGGGAAAAGGAGCCCCGGAAACTCGATCTCACTAGTGCACGCGATGACTGCTCATAACAGCCCATCTCAGCTGAAGCGACGCAGCTATGTTGTGTCCCCTCCCCATCCTCCCTGCCCTGGGATTATCGTTACTGATTGGGTAAAGATCACCCCAGCCATACATGCACAAACACAGCATACTAGCTGAAAATGCGCAGCAGGAAGGCCAATTACCTCGCAATTAGATCCTTAGCGGCATAATGTTGACCTGCTTGGGCCTAGCGAAATAGGCCTGCACTATTAATAAAATAAATGTATAAGCGCTATAGTTAGAGCGGACGCACTATAATTTAAATAAATACATTAGTAACAAGCATTTGCCCGCGAAAAGAAAACAAAAATGCATTAGACATAGCGTAGAAATTAGGGTAGTAAAACGGCCTCACGTGTTATCCACTGGGTGTATTATGTGTTCTGTGACGAGACCTGGGAGGGCGGGGGCTGCCCGCGGTTGCGTGGCATTTCTAACTTTCATTCTGAGAGCCCCGGCTAGAAATGCCGCGCATGCGCGGGCAGCCCCCGCTCTACCAGGTCCGGCAGCTCCAGACCAGTCGTGAACAACATCGGCGGCCAGCCCCCGCTCTACCAGGTCCGGCAGCTTCCGTCGTGAAGAACATCGGAAAGGGCCGAACATGCCTAAGGAGAGAGGAGCCCGGTGAGTGGGGGTGTATGCGCGTGTGTCTGCGTGTGTCTGTTCGAGTGTGTCTGTGCGTGCGTCTGTCTGTGTGCGCGTGCGTCTGTTTAAGGGGGGGGTCCGTGTGTGTATGCAGTGTGTGTGTGTGGCTGTGCATGTGCGCATGCGTCAGTGTAGCGCGCGCACCGCCATGCACGTTACAAGCAGCCAAGACGCCATAGCGCGCCCACAAGGTCAAATCTCCGGCAGGAGAAGCACGTGACAGTCTGCTGTCCACATTCCCCCAAAAGTGATAACATAAGTTGTCTCGCCCTAGACAGCAAAAGCTTCGCTTTCGTCTAGGCGAGACCTAAAAAGCAGAAAAACTAGTGTTGTCAAATGTGGTGAGTTTTGGTAAATTACGTTTACATTCTTCGCTGTAAGTTCTGCGACCCCGTGTGAGCTGGTTGTTTTCCTTATATTTATTGACGTTATTGAGGAGGACATGGTTCAGTGGCTATTTTGCCAGAAATGTCAATTTAAGTGACATCAAAGCATACCTGTTAAGTGACTCATGAGTGAAATGAGGAGCAAAACAATTATGTTTAATTAAAAAGAAAATGTTGAGTGCGATGGTGCAGTTCGAGGTGTACCAGCCCGTTAGGAGCACTCTACCTGAACGCTAATGTGTTAACAGGTTATTAAATATGGATTTGAATAGCACACTAATCACCCAAGAGGGTATCCAGGCGCTGGGCTGTCAGCCAGTAAACAGTAGTGCTGGCTGTCATTCGAATCATGATGGGGCTGTGTGTTCTTCAGCTGCTGTCCCTTCCTCTTATATGTCCGCCTCAGACCTCAGTCTGGCTCTGCAGGCCAGGACACTGTCGCTGAGCTGCAGGGTCAGAGATCTACTTCCCAAAGCCAGGAGCAGGCAAGGACAGGGTTGCGTTGTGTCATGCGAGAAACAGCTTGTGAATTTCACCCGCTCTTCTCATGTCCCTGATCTCTCGCGACATGCTCTCATTCTGGAGTCAGGCCGCTTGTGGCTCCCGACAAGAAACAACTCTGGTAATGGAGGGCGCAGCAGGGAAAAACAAGGCTGCTGCCATCTGCCTCAGTGTCTAAGGTGGGGCCAATCAGAACACACCGCTGGTCACATTGGGGTGGCATTCTGCTGGAAAAGAACAACAAGCAAGGCGCTGCCCCGCATTCACGTAGCAGTGCTGGGTCCTCATTGCATTTGTTTGAAAAACCAAGTGATGCGCTGGAGCAAGAGGCTGGGTGTAGTAAGCTACTTGGCCACTATTGGGGCTCACCTATGCCCTGGATGTAATGCACTGCACTCTCTAGCCGGATGCAACCAGAGGATATAAATAAAGGTGCTGTGGAAAGCACAGCGTCCTCCACCCACACCGCTACTAGTGTGTGTGTGTATATCATTTGCTGGTGCCAAGGCCTAAGCCTCGTGGCTATCTGCATCGGCCTGGTCCACTTGGCGACGAGGAGTTACCCACGTGGGGGAGCCGCTTTGCTACCATGGTATTAACCGATGTACTCTGCCCTGCGGCTCTGCAACTGTGCGGGGGAGTGCTGATGCCCGTGTGAAGAGTGCTCATCGCAGCCTGGTCTGCACCTTGATTCAGCACGTGGTGCCTGTGGAGACGCTGCCTTGATGGGCCTGGACTAGGTAACAGAGACGAGAGCATTGCGGCCACAGCAGCACCCCCGTAGCCATGCCCGGATTTCCATTTGCTGTGCCAAATGTGTACCAAAGCTGCTGCTGCTCTTAGCTTGGCCCTAGAGCCTTTTGTGCCTGGGCTGCCATGTATGCTAATCTGCACAGGTGGAGGGGCTGCTCTGCTCAGGGCAACTGAGCGCCCCACACTAAGCCTGCTGGTGTGCTGAACTAGTAATGACTGTGAGGTGTCTGCATACCACAAAGGCGACCGCAGACCCAGGGACAAGGGGCAGGGCCTGGTTTTCCCCCTTTGCTGTACTTAACCCACCTTTCCAGTGCCTGACGGATGCCAATGCTGCGCATGCCCAGGCCTGCCCGACTGTGGCCTGCTCTCCCAGCAGCACACCTTTGAGAGAGTTCTTCAACCATTCGGTGAACTGACTGATGTTGCCACAGCTATGCCCACATGGAAACCGTGGGTGGGAAGGCTGAACAAGTACTTTCTAGCCACCCGTGAGGCTAATGGTGCATTCAAGCGCTCCCTGCTACTCCACTATACCTGGGGAGATCTATAAAATGTTTGAACATCTCCCTAACATGGGAGCAGCAGAGCACTACAACACGGCGGTGCGGGCCCTCTGCGCTCATTTTGACCCGCAGCTGAATCCTGATTTCGAGAGCTTCAAGCTATGCCAGGCCCACCAGCGTGAAGGAGAGTAGATTGACACTTTCTATGCCCACCTATGTGAGCTGACCAGCACGTGCGTGGCAGATCAGCCCAAGGAAATCCAGAAGCAGATTACCCAAGGGTGCAGAAACAAGACCCTATTGGAAATAATCCTGCAACAGCCCAACATCCTTTAGGGCAATATTCTTATCATGGCTAGAGCGTATGGCTTATCGGCCACAAGGGCCACTGAGATGGTGATGGAGCGAGGAGCGACAAAAAATGTTGTGTACCCCTCGTAATGTCAGTTTCTCATAACCATAACATGTACTAATCGAGTGGATTGCAGTACTAACCAACGAAAAGAAAAACACACACAGAAAAGTACACATGGGATACTAATTTGGTTGTGTTGCAAATCGTAATACATTAATCATGTGAATTTGTCATACTAATATAGTGCAATAAGGCTTCTAATTAAACTAATCTATGCTTATTAAGTATTCATTGTGGCAACAACGAAGGAGATTGGTAAGAAAACTATCAATTTTTGTGGTTTTAGGCTAGGTAACCACTAACAGGGTAAACTTAGAGGGGTGGAAGCTAAACAGAAGGGCTTTACTTCGAAATATAACGTTTAATTGTGTTTGTTTCTATAAAAGTTTCCGTTATGGCCCATGCGGCCTAGATAAAAATGGAGGGTTTGCGAGACTCCGAGAGGGTGTAATTCTATGCATGCGCGACTGTGCATCGAGAGATGTACGAGCAGCTTGTGCCGGGGCTACTGGTGTCAAGGTCAGCGTGGCCTGGAAAGCAGAATGGTGCCAAATGGAATGCACAAATTGTGAGCCTGGGAAATTTTACCGAAGTATCGATATAAGGACAGGATGAATATGTTAAAAACATGAACAATTATGACCGCATGAGAATTATGGAAGTGTCTTAGCAAAAATTTGGACAATAAGGAGATGAAGTGATCTTCACCACCCCTCGAATGGACCAATGAGAAATGAGTGTGGACCCTAACGTTTCACATTTTAGTGAGTTAGTGAAAAAGGGTATAAAGGAGGCCGTTTGGGAGAGAGAAAAAACCTTGCTTTTGAATTCTTTTCGCACAATGACATGCTGTCGGACTGATCGATTTTCTGGGTGCAAAAGACTTTGACATTTTTCCTGACTTTAACTTTGATGGGGTCGGAGTCCTGATGTGAGGTAGACATCGAGGAAGATAGAGAGGATGTTTTTGGGAACCTGTGTCATTTAATCCTGATCGTTCCTCCATGATAAAGAAGACGGGCAATATGTCTTTGAATTTTCTCATTGCTAATAAATGTAAACTAATTGAATTTATTCTATCCTTTTACTTGAGTGATCGGAGAAATGTTTAACTGTTTTTCTGAATAAAGATTAAAAATTTAAGCATAAGGTCGTACTAGAAGACTTAAAGAGAGATAAAGTTAAATAAAATAGAGAATTAAGCGGGTCTTGTTTTCCATCAACTGATCTTTACTAGCTGGTCCCTCGACCAAATTAGTGGGGTGCCTTAAATGCTGTTTATGAAATTTAAATGCAATGGTGAAATCAATAAAATATATATGTATATAATGTATGGGAATTAAAATTGTAGATTTATTAGGGTACTCCGCTGTCCAGCAGCTCGTCCTCTAGTTTTCACTGATCTTGGAAGCAGTGTGATTTGGGTGAATGAGTGACTTGCAGTGCTATGTGCCCCACCGACGAGTGAAGTGTGATAGCTCCTGGGTTTTCAGTGATGGTTTGGAGGGTTGTTTGAGGGCAGCGCTGGATCAATGGAAATGGCTATGACGCAAACACCCAGTAAGCCGCACATTGGGAAGGTGAAAAATGCGGACACGGTTTCCACAAGGGAGAAGACTACCTGACCCAAGATTACTGCATCACCTGCGGGTGTTTAATGCAGGAATTGTGGCAGTACAGAACATCTGCTGGAGAATTGCCCAGCTCAGTGCTCTAGCTACGGTAAGCCTAATCATTTTGCCATGGTGTGCCGAGGAGGACTAAGGTGTTTACAAGGGAACCCTATAAGTTGAGAGGGACCGAGGGCTTACAACCTATTTTTAGAGACCCTGGTACCTTTCAAGAACAAATATAGATGGTAGTGTTATACAGTACATTGTGACCTGTGTAGGTTTTCTACAAATAGAAAAATATGTTTATTAAACAAATAATAATATGAAAGAAAAACATGTTATAATTAAAGTGCAGTGGGTAAGAAGGGGGTTGGAAATCTTAAGATTTCCAGACCTCAGGAATTTACATTCATAGTAACTTCACATACATATGTACAACAGTCACAACTGTTGTTGACTATGTTTTGATCCCGGCTAGAATAGGGGGATCATCATCATCATCAGGACAGAAAGATATATGCCTGAGAGTTAGCAAGGAGTAGCCATCGCTCCTGCTAAAAGCAGCGGTCCGAGGAGGGGCCAAGTCCAATCTTACTGACCCCAACCAACACCAACGCACTACGGCACGTAATAAGGTATAAGGGTTAATAACCCTTGCCAGGGGCAGCGGTCAAGGAATACTTGATCCTCTGTAATGTAACTGTGTTCATTTAATCCTGTCCTTGGGCTGTCAAGCTGCAGAAGCTCAGCCTGAGGATGACTTGAAAATGAGTATCTGATAACTCTAGTAGGTGTCATTATTGGTGATGATTAAAGGATGACTTGAAAAGGAGTACCTGATGACTCTAGTAGGTGTCATTATTCATGATGATTTAAGGAGGACGTGAAAATTAGTATCTGCTGACTTCAGAAGGTGTCATTATTCCTGATGATCTGAGGATGACTTGTAAATGACTCTCTGATAACTTTACAAGATGACATTGTTCCTGATGACTTTGGGGTGATATGAAAATAAGCATCTGAATACTTCAAAGGTACTATTGTGTTTTCAATAAGATGTTTTTGCGTCTGGTAATTTTAACAAGAATTGTTTGTCTATTTAGAGAGCACGTCCACCACTTTGGTTTCAGTTTTCCAGAAAAATGCAAACTGTTGGATGATTGCACAATGAATTGCAGATAAACGTCTGACCTCCTGCAGCTGGGAGCCCCAAAACCCAAACACACCCTTGTGAGAAGTTGGCCTGATATGCAGTGCTCACTATTCTAGTGATCACTATGTATCAGTCCAAACAACCCTTATTGATGATTGGTTGTAAGTCAACCTTATAGACCAGCTATCCTAGTAGCATGGATACGAGCAGTCTAAGGCTAAGACTCTAGAGGGCGTGTTAAGCCAGCTGTTTTACCATCACATTACCCCTTGAACACCAAGTGAACAACAAGTTGTTATCAAAAATAAAGGATATTTATTTATAACAAGACTACCCTGGCTCTTTATGAGACAGGGAGCTAAGCACACAACAAAACTCTTGAAGAAACACTGAAAGTCGCACAATTTGCACGAAAAACCATATACTCTACAAGTGGAATGCGAAACTACTAGCAGGTAAGTAATACTTTTCTAGACTGTAGAAACGCTAGGCCTACAATGCTGAACCCTTGGATTAGAAGCAGGAGGCCTAGGGACGCCGGGTGCAGAGTGGGAACTCTCACGCGTAATGCGGGAACAAGTCTAGGAATGCTAGCAGTTGCAAAGTTACTGTTCTCGGGCGAACCCGACTAGGTGGGTCGAAAACAAGAGTGGATCCGAACACTTAGGGTGTTGGACTATGCTGGAGCACCGGGGTACTCGGTTTACCTAGCCCAGGGGCTGCGGCTGCATAGGGTTCAAGGTGCGTCGGAAACCCTCGTTGACGAACCAGGAGCCTGAAGAAAGAAGTTGCTGGCAGGCGGCCAGTGAAGAAAGTTCGTGGAGATCCAAGCCTGGATCAGGGAAGAAGAAGACCTGTAAGCAGAGGGGACCAAGTTCTGAATCACTAGCCAGTGATTTAGGTGGGCACCAGGATGGCACCGGACGAAGTCACCTCATCCAGGTGAGTGGGTGCTGCTGGGCTCTGCAGTCTCTCGGACCAGGAGGCGTTGTCGGCGACCAGGATGGAGGTGCGAGCTGTCCCACGAAGGTACTTGCTGTCGACGTCGCTGGACCCAGGATTGGGGCAACAAGTCTTGGCAAATTCAAGCCCACGCGGTGGACCTAAAATGGCGTCTGTAGTGGACCAGGAGGGTCCAGGGTGCTCCTCTGTTGGAGGGGAGCAAGGGCCAGTCTGGAGCAACCAGACCAGCGGTGTTTGTCGTCGTGGAGCGTCGTAAAAGGGCCACTAGCCAATGGGCAAGTGACCTGGACAACGCGGTGAGCAGCAAAGAGCAGAAGGGCCCCACGCAGATCTCGTGGATGCAGGGGGGCTGTACTTCGGTGCTGGAGCTGCTCCGGGCTGGGGCTTCTCTTACCCCAAAGCACTCGGTCGAGGGTCACTCGGTGGTCGTGCTGGACAAGCGTCGTGCAGTTCTGAAGATGGCCGGTCCCTCGAGGTCTCGTCACACCCACGGATCACAGCTGGGCTGATGATGTAGGTTGAGGTCAGAGGTGCCAGGGAAGCCGGTTCTCGTCGTGCTGGGGCAGTCTTGATCCGGAGGAGAGACTTACAGCAAACCGCGATGCTTGGATGGTGCCTGCTGCTGCAGGGTGACTACTCCTTAGTCACAAGGGAGAAATCTTGAGAAGAGTCTTGAGTTCCTTTTCGTAGAAAGTAGTTTCAGGATTCAAAGATGATCTGATTTGGAAGGGGGCCTGCTCCTACCTTTATCCTGCAAAAGGGGGCTGGCACGCGGCTAAGTCCTGCCCTATGGGTGGGACTAGGAGGGGGGTGGTTACACCCCTCTCCTTTGTCGGGCTTTCCCCAGCTCAGGGGCTGGTGTGCCCCTGGAACTGGTTCTAGCCGGCCTATGCACAGTGAGCACCGGGGTGCCACTTGCATTCACCTTCCTCTATAACCCTGCCTACCTGGGATACACAAAATCCTGTCTGGGACGGTGCTGGCACCGCCCCTGGCAGGAAACCCTTTGTCCTTGCCTCCCGCGCTGGGAGGACTCCCAGCAGCCGGAGGGCAGACTTGTGTCTCGGTGGCAGCATCCATCTTGTGGAGCTGAGGCTATGTTCGACTTTAACCGGGGTTACAGGTTACCAACATGTCTTCTCCCTCTAGAGGGGTGGAATGCTACCCCCGTCGCCAGAACTGGCGAGGGGGTAGTATTCCAAAGCGTATGACACCTTACACGACATGTTTAGATATTGTCAGACCAGAGTTACCATAACTGCGAGGATTATAAGGCACTTAAGAGTATATGGTCTGACGCTATCATGGAAACGGCTAAGTGATAGATCCCGAAAGCCGCAGACAGGCTCAGCTCATGCCAGAGCACTATCTCACACGATTCCAAGCACTCTGCCTTCAGGATTGTTAAGGCCTGCCATAGGAGTGACTGATAGGAGATCTGTGTGCCCATTTTAGGTTTAGATATAGGTATACTATATCTAAAGCAAAGGGTGATTACACCACCTTGCCCCCAGCTGTCAAGCAGCCAGTTGTGTCAGTTTTGGATGGCCAGCCAGGGGTGGCATAATACATGCTTCAGCCCCTGGTAGGCCCTGGGTACACCTATGCCCTGGGTACCTAAGGTACACTGTACAGGGGCTGATAAGGTGACTCAGTATCCAATCAGATATGTACCTAGGGTACATGGAATCCATTTTAACAGAGAGAGCAGGGGGCCTGGGGTCCTGATTAGCAGGGCCCCAGGTCAACTAAGTCAGAAAACCAGCAAAACACCAGGCAAAAAGTTGGGGGTAACCATAGTCAGGGATCTACCCTCCTACAACCCTGAACCCCCAAATTAACCCTTGCACCCCAAAACTCAAACACACCCTGAACCCCAATATTAACCCTTGCACCCCAAAACCCAAACACACCCTGAACCCCAATATTAACCCTGGCACCCCAAAACCCAAACACACCCTGAACATCCAAATTAACCCTGACACCCCAAAACCCAAACACACCCTGAACCCCAATATTAACCCTTGCACCACAAACACACCCTAAACCCTAAAATTAACCCTGGCACCCCAAAACCCAAACACACCCTGAACCCCCAAATTAACCCTTGCACCCCAAACCCAAACACACCCTAAACCCTAAAATTAACCCTTGCACCCCAAACCCAAACACACCCTAAACCCTAAAATTAACCCTCGCACCCCAAACCTAAACATGCTCTAAACCCTTAAATTACACCTGGCCCCCCAAAACACAAACCCACCCTCAACCCTAAAATGACCATGTACGCCCTAAAATCCAAAAGCCCTACAAACCCCCAAACTTTTTATGAATGCGGAATGCCGGGAGGCGCTGCTGTGATATGATAAGGGAAGAGGTGTGGCGCCGCGGCCAGGGCGACTGACTCCGGAAGCTGGGGATCACGGTTCGATCCCGGCGCCGGCGGCAGATTAGTCCAGCACCGTGTGACTCTGGGCAATAGCTTGCTTAATCTTCCCGTCGGCCCCCAGCGCCTTGAGACCCTAACGGGTGATTGTGCGCTTTACAAATGTGGATTATTATTATTATACTTTCTGTACCCCCAGGCTGCACTTCCTTCATAGAGTATTTCCATAAACACTTAGTGGAATCCGATTGTTAGACTCTTTAAACAACTGCGGACAGACCTGCTCATGGCCCGAGGAATAGGTCTTGCAAAGGAAAACAAGCGTTGTCGTCATGGTGACTGCCGCGTGACGCTAACGCATTTCAGTGCGGTGTTCCCGTATCACCGCACTGAAATGAACTGTCACGCATTTTGTCACTGACCACATGGCTGCCCACTTGACAGGTGCTAGAGCTCGCCGGCGCTGATAGCCGTGTGTGCTCCCCGGTCGCAGCAGACTTCACTCAATGCCAGCAGCAGCTCAATAGTTAAAGATGTGCTCTGCCTCTCTCCGACTCAGTGGTTGTTACAATGTTACTAACAATCTGTTTGGCTGCTCCTGAAATCCGGCCTCAAGTCCTCTTGGAACAGGAAATGAGGTGGTTGACCAGAAGCGGTGGGGCCAGCCCGGGGACTCATCTGGAGGAGTTGCAGCTGTGTCTTCCGGTCGGCGCCCGGCGTCCCTTAAACAGTCTTACTTCTGAGACTGTCTGAGTCAAGTGCGCTGCTGCTAGGCCTGTGCAAGAGGGGCAATAAATACTTTATTGAAATCCGGCCCAGCCGGCACAGCTTGATCGACCACCTGCTGGTAATCACACTCAGTGTCAGTCAGCACAGCCATGATGATCGGGACTGCGGGGGAGACTGCAGGCAGTGCTGCACAGCTGTGCGGCTCAGTCACGGTCCGTCGAGACCGCCGGAATCCCTGTGGGTACAATGGCTGAGCAAGTGGTGACTTGCACTACTACCATGGTGGTACTGATCTCGTAAACCCGATGGACCCCACCGGCCAGGCTGCTGAAATTGAACCACGCCAGCCTGGACCGTCAGAGTCTGTGAAGCAGATAAGGAGTCAGGACAGCTGAACGGCCTGGACGACTCTATTGCTGGAGGCGGACCGGGCGGCAAACTCGCATTCACCACGACCCGCGGTGACTCAAGGCCTGAGCCTGCCTGCTGCAGGCCTGTCAGATCAGAGTAGCTGTCTTTAATTATGGAGCGCTGTGCCAAAAGAGCAAGGGCAGATATTGGTTAAGCGTGTTAACCGTTCAGGGAACCCAGCAAGTAACCTGCTACCCCTGAAGGTGTCTAGGCACTTGATCTCATTATGGTAAGAGAACTTTTTTCTTAGTTGATATTGTGACGTACGTACTGAGATGTCGTACTTCGAAGTTTGTGAGGGAAAGGTTGGTGTTTTTCCCGAATAGAAATCCCGTACAGTGACTGTTTCCTAAATTAATTGAAAACAAGAAATGTATTATATTAGCTCGTGCGCTTTCCCATTTACAATCCTGAAGCACTTTTGCACTGAAATTCGTAACATGCATTGGTGTCGCTGAGCAACATAATTTGATTTGAAAAGTACTTCTTAAATACGTGTGCAAGAAACTATCTAAAACTGTACCCGGTTTATTATATCACCGAGGCCTAGGCAACAGTTGTAGGCCAGCAACAGTCCATAGACCTGAATGTACCTGCACTAATTTTTCTCTCGACGAGTGCAGCTCTCTTATTCTCTCTCTGTGATTGGCGGTATGCCTGACAGCTCTTACTTATGTGTGTGCTACAGTACATATATATAGCTTTCTTTGTGCTTAGGACTTACCTTCAACGTTACAAATGGGGGATGTCAATTGTGAATTGCCATTAGTCTCTAGACACTTTACACATAACTTTTTCTGACTTTAATATTTGCTCCAGGATTTTGTGTTTAGGATTATGGCGTTCTCATCTAGGGAACTGATAAAGAAGTGCTCCTCATACCAAAACGTATGGTTGATTAATAAAAAAAAATATGAAAATCCACACCCCTTTTGTTGCCTGTGTGAAACTTTAACCATTTCTTTTTGGGTGTGTCAGCGTCTGCCATACCTTTGCATTTTCTCATGAAGGGACATACTATTTAACACACAACAGCAACCAGACTGTACCCTATGTGTGCCTCAGCCTCACTCACCTGAGCATTGCCCAATGCAGAGTGTTTGTGGCCACTGTCCAGTCAGATTAAAAGTGCACTAGGTTAGTTTCCTTCCATTTCTAGAGCTTTGCAGCTGTTTTAAGATCTCCTTAGAATTTCTTGTTGTTCAAATGGATGTAATTTCCGATATTTATAGGTTTCTCTCATCCTCATTGCTTGATTTTGCTCAGTAGAAAGTGTCACTCATACTCGTTGAAATGTCACTCATTATTACCGTGAAATTATGACAATGTCACACATAGCAATCTGAAACCTTGGCAGCTATGTTCACTCCATCACAATACTAAAATGCATTTTTAAAAAGCAGTTGCCTCGAACACAATGCCAAAATCACCTACTGTAAACCATCAATCTGCCGGCTGGCTGGGACTCGAACCGCAGATCCTCAATGCAGAGCAGCTCTCTCACCTTTTCTTCCTCTAGCAAAAGCCTACGCACATCGGGGAGCGCCGGAAGTGACGTCATTGTTCTGCGGCAAGGACGAAGACTGCCGTGAGTGCAATGGCCATTAAAGGGACAGATGGATTGGCATCGGTCTCTTTATTTTTCCATCTCCACTTCCTTCGTCGATTCCAGCGTATACTCAGGTAAGTGCTGCAGCTGTTAAAAAAAGAGCAGCGATCCTCCGCTCTCGGTCCCAGCTGCTCAATTTCCGTCCCAGACCAGCTTCCTCATTTTTCGGAAAGCACGAGTTTTCATTAAGGGGGCAAATTCAGACGCAGCTCCCTGCATGTGTGTGCTTCGTACGTGTTATAATGAATACCTGCGTTGCAATGTGTGTGTATTATGTGTGTTTGATGTTTGTCTGTATCAGCCTGCCTGCTTGTTTAATATGCACCTTTTGTGTTTGAGCATGTGTATTTTTGTGTATGTGTGACGTAGTACGTGCCTGTGTAAGTTGTGGAAAATTGCAAAAAGCCTAAAAAATGTGTTTTACAGCAAGTTCTTCGCCGTAAGGAAAAATAAATTACTGCCCGGATATTGTAGGTCCCATGTTGGTTCCAAGTGCACCTGCGTGTATTCAAGATTCTCGACCAAATGGAACAGTTTTCGATCTACTGAAAAGTTGTCAATCAAAGAAGGCTAAACACATTTATTTATATTATATATATATATATATATATATATATTGTATATTGTTGAGCATTACTTGTGTCCTTGCAACTTGTAGTTAGCCTTCATTACTAAATGAATGTGTGCTCTATTGTTGAAATCCTGGTCACGTTCCCCAAGCTGTGTAGTGTGCAGAGCAGCACATCTTCTAAAACACTGGCAGTTTTCAGGGATGCGTTTCAAAGCATAAGGATAAATGCTTCAAATAACTTAGGTTCTTTATTTTGTTTGCTATTTGTGTAATTGAAAGGCCTGGTTGCCTGTGGCGATTGAGGTTTACGCCCTATTTAGGAAACGTAGTCCGACGCATTCCAACATCTTGCAATACCTACTTTCGCAAAAAAAGGCTATCATTCTGGTTTCGTTCCATGTGCATGCAATGTTTTTAACTCGTTTGTATATATTATTGAGACAGGGCCAATTACGTATTCCCTGTTTGCGCTAATTTACCTTGACCGCTAAGATCTCTGTAAAAATGAAGCCGGTCTTGTTACATCTGCCACTATCGATCCCAGCCATATATTATCCAGTTACAACCTGACCTACTGCTAAAGTACTGAGGCAGAGGGATCGAGCCCTGAGATAAATCACATTAATGTTTCCTATTTTCTCTCTTTCTCTCTCGCCTTCTCTTTCTCTCTCTCGCCTTCTCTTTCTCTCTCTTGCCTTCTCTCTCTCTCGCCTTCTCTCTCTCTCTCTCTCCTTCTCTCTCTCCCCCACCTCCCCCCCTTGCGCGCTCTCTCCCTTCTCGCATTCAACTGCCTCAGATCATGTGTTAAATATTTATAAGGTGGAAGCACGCACAAGTTGCAGTAACGCGTGCCTTCCCCATTGATTGAGATCTTATAAGAGGTTTCCCCATGCCCTCTTCTCGTTTGAACTGCGGGTACTGCATGTGTCGATGAGGTATGGGATCCCTTTATGTTAAATTGCATCTCTTACCAAACTTCCAAACACCTCTGGCAAAACACTTAAAAGGTCCCAGAGGGGAGACCTATTGGCTATGCCAATGCTTTTGCTTTATGTATTTGCCATTGTAATGCCTTTTGTTTCATTTATAAAGCCATTACATATTGCACAATTAACATACAATACTACTAGCAAAGCTAATATCTTTAGCTTAATAAAAGGTGAAACCTATTGCATTTTTAACGCTTGTCCTTTCATGTTGGGGGTGCCGGTGGGCAGAGGGTAGCAGGCATCTGACTCTCTATGCATCTGCGGGGATAGGTAACTTGATTTCCCGTCACAAACCCCAGTGTGAAAGTTCACTTATTGATAGTTCTTCTATTTCTCTCATAATGCCTCTACTTTGCTATTACTATTTGTCCCGAGCAGCAAGACCTAAGCATACACTCTGGCTCTCCAAAAATAAAGTTGATATTAGGTAATTTCCTCAATGGCCTTCAGTGTGTGGTAAATAAATAATTAATTACCGGTACTATTTTTGAATACAGTGAATAAAACAGATACCTCGAATCCTGTCTCTTATTTATTGAGCTATCTTGAGTCTTACAGGCTTTAATCAGACATAAGGGAAGGGACAGGAACGGGATAGCCTGCACGGAAATAGAATGGATGGCAGCTGCCAGGGAATGGGAATGGCATGGGGATGGGTAAGGGTAACTTTCAGTAACAGTACACAGTATATATACTAAAACAATTACATTACATTCAATACAGTAGGCGTAACTCGTAGCAGTCGCGAAAGATAAGGACAAAAATGGGTGTAACAAGAAGGCGTGTACAGGGCGAATACATAGACATGTGATGTGGACGTCACAGAAGTGTGATGAATGGGGCGGAAACATGGAGGGGGCTACCTGAGCAGCTGGGACCTTTAACCTAGTGGTGCGCGCAAACGGGCAATGACGTGTTACCAGGAAGAACTGGGGGCTATGACTTCTGCACTAGAAGAAGAGACTAAAAGTCTGCGGTGTCAGGACGACATGTACCTATGGCATATCTAGTATCTGGTGTTTGGAGTACATGTTGATAGAATCCAAAAGTTATCAGGACAAAGGCTACTTGACACTAAGACTGGTGCATGCATAATTCTACATGTATTGCGTGTGCTAAGAATATTCTATGAATATTAATACAGTATTTCTCTTACATAGAGACAGAAAGGCTAGACCATGGCTGAAACTATTGATGCGATTCAGTAGCTTAGGAATGCAGAGAAGGAGGGCTGGACTGATAACTAGAAGTATAACATACTCTTGGCAGACTGGCAGGCAGAGCCAGGCCGGGCCGGGCACTGCGAGGCAGGAAGTAAGTGAAGGGTCAGGGATGCAGGTGGGGGCTGTATCGCTCCTCGGAGAGGGTTCAGGAGACTGGAGCTTGAATCTGGTGTCCGTGCCCTTTTGAGGCCTAGGAACGGGGACAATTCAATGAATTAACGTGCACACTGTAAAATGTGGCAACATAGGCCTAATACTCGTTGCTTTCACGAGAACTGGATACTGGCATACTAGAGTTGGACACAACTATAATTGCGTCTTTAATCGATCATACGGAGATACATGCATATCGATCATGCACATATAGCATAGGATGGGGAACACGTAGGCACATATAACATGGCAAAATTTACTTTTCCACAAGTGCATGCCCAAACACTTCTTTGTAGTCCACAATCTAGGCATATTAGATAGAAATTGCACCAGGTCAGTGTACTTTTTGGGGTGCTTTTCTCCAATTAAATCTGTTAATCAGTTTGATATGCTTTGTATTTTACCTCTGAAACTTAAACCACACACAAACTAATTCCTGATTTTTATATCTAGCAGAACATAATCATGGCTTCATTCAACATCCTGTTTTTCACTTGCGATCATTCTGTGTGTGTTCGAAAAGATGGTGACTTCCTGCTTTTGGACAATCCCGGGGAAGTTCTTTGTAGATGAAGCTGGTTGGCCAATCACCGAAGAGAGAGAGATTTTAAAGCTATGATTCTGTTCCAATCATCTGGTAAGCACAATAAGTAAACCTTTATAATAAGTTTGCAACTGCAGGATAACGGTACAAATTACCAACCTGTTTCAGTAAAACCTACATTTGTGATTAATTAATCCAATAATGGACAGTAAAAATGAACATGCATGTCCCCACATATGCCTTGGATTGCTCTCCAGAGACAAATGTAACACTTATGAAAAGGACTGAAACGTTTAGCTTGTGGCACTACTATAAGGCAGCTATTTTTGGATAAACTATTTTATTTAGGCAACTTTTTTCAGGAGGTTCAAGTTCAGGCTTACAATGTGTACTGTCTATTAAGGAA
This sequence comes from Lissotriton helveticus, assembly GCF_964261635.1. NCBI lineage: Eukaryota > Metazoa > Chordata > Amphibia > Caudata > Salamandridae > Lissotriton > Lissotriton helveticus. Next base: position 108,021,814 of record NC_136059.1, on the reverse strand, counting down.
AACTTACTTACTTGGTTATGGATAGATTGTACATTTGTCCTTTATTATCAATACCTCTTTATTTATATATTATGGCTAGAGCGTGAAGATATATTGCAAGTGGTCAATGTGTTCTTTTCTGTTTTGAAGTTTATATGTAAATATATTTTTTTTTCTCTTGATTTTTTTTTAGTGAAGAAACAATGTCTAATGATTCAGGATATTTTTCAAGAGATAATTGCAAGCTATTCTGGCACAACAGAGGGTCTAAAACAGGTGTTACTTCAAAGGGCACTGGAGAAAAAGCAGATGTTAATGGACTGTGGCAATCGGGGAAGCGCTGGTAGACTTAAGAGGGTGTTACACGAACTACAAGAGGAAGAAATTGCAGAGAAAAGATGCAAGGACAAAAAAGCCAAGCAGAGTGGACTGGATTATATAAGAGTTGGTAACAAAGCTCATGCTGAAAGCACAGCTTCTCAGCCTGGTGATGCAAGTTCGCGGATGAATTTGCAGAAACTTGAAAACCTGGCCCTTTTAGCAGGGATGGCTAGTGTCCTTCATCAAAAATCCACAACTAAAAATGACGCATCAGACCGTGAAGATGAACTTGTCTTGGAGTCCCCTCTTAAATCCAAATATCAAGGACAAAAACATGCCTCCCTTTCACCACGTCATCCTAGAGTAATCAACACTCATTCTGAAAATATAATGGGGCCATTCTGATGTAATCAATAGCCATCCTGAAGCTGTCATAGGATCATCCAGGAATAATCCACACTCATCCAGAAATTGTCATGGGATCATTCCAGAGTAATCCACTTCCATCCTGGAGCGGTTATAGGATCATCCTGGAATAATTGACAGTCATCCTTAAATTAGCTAGAACCCATCCTGGAGTAATTCTCCCTCATCCTGAAGTTGTCAATTAGTATTCGTGGAGTTGTAAAAGGTAATCACTCCCTGCCAGTAGAAATCATCAGAACACCATCCTACTGTAGTTTTTGTGATGAGTCTAGGTTCGTCATCACGTTTACATTTTTTGTCCTACAGGCATACTTCAGGATGGCTTGAGATGACTTCCCCAGATAATTGCAGGAATAGCCTGACTGTAATCATCAGATGAGTCCAGAATGACTCCAGGATGATCTTCCTTTTTGGCATGGGAGGAGCAGGAACCCAGGGAATTCGCAGGTGTAATGCTGGCCTGCCCAGTTACCTCATTAGGAATCCAGGCAGGGATCCTATCTGAGTCTTGGCAAAGTATTGGACAACGCACCTGCTAAATGTTTCCTTTGCTTGGAGAAAACAAGTGCATCTTTGTCTTGCAGTTTGTACCCAGTGCTTTTATGAGCTGCCTGCCAAGGAACTGCCTTCCGGTTTCCTAGTTCCATGCGTGTTGTATGTAGGTCTAGGCCAGGTTTTTAGTTTCCATTATGGTCCTTGGAGTCAATATTTTATGAAGGTGTAAAACAGGCCTACAAGTCCCATAATGCACAGCTAAAACTCAAGACAGGCTCAGCTCCTCAAACACAGAGCTGGGAAACGTGAGACCTGTGTGCTCCTCGAGCACTCACTGTGATCTTGCGGCAATGACTTCAGCTCATGTGCCTCGTTTCAAAAGCTGCCTGGGTCGTGCTCAGATTGAATGCTGAGGTTCCTAAGAGTCGATGTGCAGAAATACAATGCAGAGCTCGAGGACGCTACTGCACATGGTTCTTCAGCCATCCGCACAGACTGTTTGTTCTGCAAGGTTTGCCAGCAGCTGCCAAGAGTACATATAGTTAACGCTTACCTGTTCTAATGCCCAAACAACTCCTGCTACTCAGCAGCTGCTCTTGAGCGCCATTCCTTTCCCCGCAGCAGCAGACACCAACACAAACAACGGACTAGTACACCAGAAGCGACCTGAGCCGCCATCTTGGAATGTCTGATTCTAACCCACCAGACAGGGGGCGGCAGTTAATATCAGTTTTACACCTACTGCTTCAACTTTGCTAAACATATGTTCGATTAAATATTTAATGTGACTTACAGCCTTATATACTTTCTGCCTTGGAGAAATTATTTTTAAGAAAAAGTCCTCTAATCCAATTTTTATGTATACTGATATGTTTGTTTGATTTATATTGTTCGAATAATTCATGTTTATTCATATCATGCAATTATCTTTTTTATTGAATCAGATGTATCTACATATAATTATATTAAAAATCAACCCTTTTGATATCACTACAGTCCATTGCTTTTTTTAATGAGTTGTCCATGAATATATGTTTCTTTCAATAGCCAGTGCTTGTTCCTATTTGTCTGCCTGGGTAGATACCTTTGCACAAAAACGATTAAATATTTAAAACATTTAAAATGTAGCCATTTGAGGATTTTGTTTAGATGGGTGAAACTGATTTAAAGATATTTTATTTTGCTTGGTGAGTATTACATTACGTATATTATCATTCTTCGTTGTATTTACATTCAGTCTGCGCAGGGCTTCTATTACCTCAATGTCTACTTCGTGTCAAAACCGTTTAATTCCTCCTTCGATTGCTGCCGCTTTTTATACCGATTTCGAAAAAATGCAAACCCCGCCCTCGGCCTCGCATGATCAGAGAACTGAGGGTGTGTGTTGTTTACAACCTCTTTTATCGCTTGTTCAATTTCCACTTTTTCTGCTGCTACCCTGGTGTAGTTAGTCGGAGTTGTAGGTTGTTAATGTATGTGACTTTAATGTTTGCTTTCTTGTTTGAAATATTTCCAAAACCATGCATTATGGTTACATCGATAGTATAAAGAAGCTTTAAAGCCAATGGATCTGGCCTATTTAGGTCTCGCCTAATACAACGCAAGCGTTGTAATTGGTGTGATATATATTGTTAGCTTACAGTGGCGTAGAACCACCCCTTCTTACCATTTATTGACTTCATTGTCAGTCTCATTTGCTTGTTTCTTATTCGTCAGCTTCAGTAGGCTTTCCTTCCTCTTCTAGGGATCTTCCCTTATAGTGTAGGGACTCGTTATTTGTGTTCTTTCACTGTTCCATTTTCAGGTGTTATTTATGTTTTTTTGGTTAAGCAGACTACAAGGGTGCGCTAGAGAGATGGCTCAAGAAAAATAAAGCACCCTGGGCAAATCAGAATGCTCTATTTTTAAATTGACATACCTGCAAGGGTAGCGAGATTTAAAATACTATTTGTCCCTTAATTTCTCAAAAACTATGGGACAGATTCAAACCAAATCACGAAAAGCCCAATGGGCGGACCAAGATCCAGCTTCCTGTCGAATTTTGTATAATTCCATTCAGTAGTTTTTGCTATAGCCCATCTTAAAGAAGTCTATGGCAAATGCATGGTGATTTTGCATTTGTGACCCCCCCACTCCTTTTTCTCGGGCCCCCGTTTGACCAATCACCTTAAAGTTTTCCAGGCAGGAGCCAAGGTGGATGAACTTTTGTTTTTGAAGGTTTTGTGAAGATAATCAAACAAGGCCAAAGTTATTAGCACACTAAAAAACAATTTCTGCCTTCTAATATTGCAAGTGTGTTATATCCCATATTTCTTATTTCATTTGTTTTCTGTCATATTCTTCATTACTTCTGTTCTTTCATGTAGTTGCATCCTAGTGCCTTGGTTGCTAGGTTATTGTGGAATGTTCTACTCCTGATCTTCAGTTGAAGACTGGAGCTTCTTGGATGTGCACTCTGATAGATCTAATGCTGCACTTGATATTCCTGATTAAACTTAATCATTAAGTTTACTTCCTTCTCCTGTCTTGCTTTGGATACAACATAAATTGGCGACGAGGTGGTCAAGTCAGCATTCTCTACGAACCTACGCCTAAATTCTACTTTTAAACAGATCTCAAAAACTCATCTTCAACAGTTGAGAAAAGAGGGAGTCATTGAAAACATCAATTCTTCGTTGTGGGTTTCTCCAATTGTAGTCGCACTTAAGAAGAACTGTGATGAGCTTAGATTATGTGTAGACCTTAGAGCTCTAAACAAAAATATTCAAGTGGATTGTTTTCCTCTCCCGCGTATTCAGGATATGTTAGCTCAATTGAGAGGTACAAAAGTTTTCTCTACCATAGATCTACGAGCAGCTTACCACCAGATTGAGTTGTGTGAAGAGTCCAGGGATTTAACTGCTTTCAATACTCCCTTTGGTCTTTATAGATATCTAAGGTTACCTTTTGGTCTTGCCTCAGCGGCATCAGTTTTTCAGAAATTGATGTTTCAGTTGTTTGGAGAAGTTGGTGATGTTTTAGCCTATCGTGATGATATCTTGATCTCTACTAATACTGTTGAAGAACATCTCGTTAAACTTGATCAAGTCATTGGCATTTTAAGTGACCATGGTATGACTGTTAAAAAACAGAAGTGTAAATTTCTCATCAGTGAGGTTGAATATCTTGGTCATACCATCTCCCATAAAGGCATTGCTCCCAAACATGATCTCTTGCAAGGCATTCGTGATTGTGCTCAGCCTATTAACAAAGATCAATTAAGATCATTTTTAGGTTTAAGTGAATTTTATTCGAGATTTGTACAGAATTTTGCACATGTTAGTGAGCCTTTGAGGTCACTTACTAGGAACAATGTTAAATTTGTGTGGGATGAGGTGCATAAAGTGGCTTTTGACTCTTTAAAGGATTTAATTATACGTGCTCCAGCTCTCAAACCCTTTGATGAGAACTCTCTATCTTTCATTACAGTAGATGCTAGTAATACTGATTTAGGTGCTGTACTGAGTCAAGCCAATGGTGGTAATGAAAATGTTGTTGCCTTTGCGTCCCGTCAACTTTCCTCTTCGGAAAGAAATTACAGTACAATTGAATAGGAGGCCTTAGCTTGCGTTTGAGGAGTTAGACACTTCTCTACGTATGTTTGGGGTCGCGAGTTCGTGGTGGTGTCAGATCACAAACCATTGATTTTTATTTGGAATGACAAGGGTTTAAGGAATGCTAGTCCTAGATTAAGTCGTCTTCTCTCAAAGCTTTATGATTTTAATTTCGTTATGAGACATATTTCTGGTGGGAAGAACTTCACGGCGGACTTCTTGTCCAGGTGTCCTTCAAGTTCTTTGAAGTTTTCTCCTATTGATGACAAAGAAGTAGTAGTTAACCTTCTGGATGGACTGATTCTAGCAAAGGATGTGGTTTCTGAGTCTGACTGGGTTAACGCGTCTTTGCAGGATTTTTCCTTTCATACTTTAAAAAAGTACATTGCTGAAGGTTGGCCAAGGGAAAATCTGATTGATAAGGATCTTCTCCCTTTCTCCAAAGTCAGGGATGATTTAAGTCTGGAGGGTGAATTCATTTTGAGAGGTTTTTCTCTTATTCCTCCTGTTTCTATTCGGAACAAGATTATCGATATTGCTCAGAAAGGTCATGGTGGGATCACAAGCGCCAAGAAGAGATTGAGACTTCATTATTGGTGGCGGGTATCGACATTTGTGTGGATACCTTCTTGAATGGCTGTAGTGAGTGTTCTCATGCTGAGAAATCTTTGCGTACTGTTAACAAACCTTTATGTCCTGTTGTTTTCCCTGACAGTCCATGGGAGAAACTAGGAATGGATTTCCTAGGACCTATTGGTGGATTAAATCAGGGCTTTAGGTTTATACTTACGATAGTCGACTATCACTCTAAGTGGGTTGCTTGTGAGTTTTTAAAAGAACCTAATACTTATAATGTCATAAAAAGTCTTAAAAAACTTTTCCAGTCTGAAGGAATCGCTAATTTTTTAGTGTCAGACAACGGGGTACAATTTGTATCTCATGAGATGAATAGTTTTTTGAACAATTTTGCCATTAAGCATCTTACTACTGCTTTATACTCCCCACAAGGCAATGGCCTGGTGGAAAGAGTGAATCGTGTCCTGAAGGACGCAGTCCAATTAGCTATTTCATCTGGCCTTTGTGTTCAGGATGTTGTCAGTGACAGAGTTTGGTCATATAACAACACGCCACACTCAACTACTGGGGTGACCCCCTTCCTCTTGTTAAGGGGGAGACAGTCCTTTAATGAATTATCTCCTGGATGGGTTATTAATAAAACCTTTCATGGGAAGGATGTTCTTGATCTTGATCAAGTTAAAGATAAGGTTGAATCTGCTCAGCTTAAATCCAAAATTAGGTATGATCAAAACAAACATGTGAAGGAAATTTCTTTAAACATTGGCGACCGAGTTAGAATCCGAAGACCATGTAAGGTTAAAGGATCGAAATTTTATCCGGAAACAACTGTTATTCAAATCAGTAAACATGCTGTTAAGGTAAATGGTGGTAAGTGGTGGAGTAAAAGGTCTGTTTCCAAGGTGAAGAGCTCGAACATTGCTCTTAATGAAGTTGCTTCTAATATTTTGTCTCCATTGATGGGTGATGCTGATAACCTCAGTGCTCATAATCTTCCTGCTTGTAATTCCAATCTAGATAATGGGGCCTTGTTGTTGTTTGACAATTCTAATGTGCATGGGGATGCGTTATTTCTATCTTCTGACATTATGAATACTGACAATTGTAACACAATTCTTTCAGATGTGTCTATACCTTGCTTAGGGTCTTCTGATGTCTCTGACAATTGTAACACAATTCCTTCTGATGCATCTGTACCTTGCTCAGATTCCTCTGATGTCTCTGCACCTTGCCCAAGGTCCACAAGAATTAAGTTTACACCTAAATATTTAGATGATTATATTACTTGATATGTTATTATCTGTTAGGAATTTTTGTTTTTATTCGCCTTACTTATTTTACATGATATGCTTTCTTTGGTTCATTATAGGGAAGGAGGTGTGTTATATCCCATGTTTCTTATTTCATTTGTTTTCTGTCATATTCTTCATTACTTATGTTCTTTCATGTAGTTGCATCCTAGTGCCTTGGTTGCTAGGTTATTGTGGAATGTTCTACTCCTGATCTTCAGTTGAAGACTGGAGCTTCTTGGATGTGCACTCTGATAGATCTAATGCTGCACTTGATATTCCTGATTAAACTTAATCATTAAGTTTACTTCCTTCTCCTGTCTTGCTTTGGATACAACAAAGAGCCTGGCATCATATAGGCACTTTCACTGCACTTCTCCCTCTCACTGCTTTGTGTCTCAGTTTCAATGTCCCATATCTGGTCCAGCAACTTTCCTGCACAGCAGCTTTAGAATTTCAGAAACGGGCACTCAGTATAAATTGAGCACTGCCGCGAGAATCCAAGACTGAGCTGGAGCTACAGGAGGGCAGTAAGCCCATCCTCTTACTTACTTTCAGCTTTTGCAGCTAGGAGGGCAATAAGGACAATAACATTTCAGTGCAAAATAGGCAATGTACTTATTGCTTTGGGAAACTCAGACAGGGCTTCCCTTTCGTAGCACATTCTTAGACGTTGTGCAAAATAAAATGCACTTCAAAGCGAGCTTCATCATATGAAAGCAGAGGGTGACCCAAACACTGGACTATGTAGTTGTTACTGACTGTATCTGGAGGTGAATAATGTTTTGTATTAGGAAACACAGACATATCTATCTGAAAGTATTCTCACAGTCACATTAGCAGAAGAAAAACTGAACACTTAACCAACCTACCTATTGTACCTGTTGAATCTTGCTTAGAAAAGGCATTTGTTGCAATGATTTAGAAAATAGATTTTAAAATCAATTTAAATTGTCTCTTTAAAAGGAACCAACAGATACAATTATTCAAATTGAACAAGTGTGCTTATAAGAGAATGGTTGATATTGGCATATGAATGGGAAACATTGTGTTTGTGATTAGTAATAAAACAAGCATTGAAAAGCCAGTAGGTCTCGCCTAAGAGATCTATTGGCAATGATTTATAGCCATGCTAGGTAGTTGCTGTGCAGCATGGCTGAAAATAATGTGAAAAAAATCCCCATGACAGTTGTAAAGGCGAGGGTCATCAGGCGGTAGGTAAACTCCAAAGTTTATTTGAAGGAGGCACAGTATAAAATCCCCATGCAAGGCAACAGTAATAACTGACAAAGTAAGGCTCTGGAACCTGGAACTAAAGATGTGCAGCGCAGGCACTAGGTTCCAAGGTCCAAGCACAGGGAGAAGAGGCACAAGGGAAGAGGAGGAGATAAAATAGAATGCAACACATCTCACCCCTAACACACAAACCAGGAAAAGAACAAAGAAAAACTAAGTTAAGTATCTGGCAGGTTAAATTCTGGGACGGACATTCCCCTTGACTCTGGATCTAACAGATTGATTGGGATGAGAAGAGTTGTCATTGGAATTTGGGGCGTCATGTGATTGATTAAGATGATAGGAGTTACCATTGGAATTAGAGGAGTCATGTGAAACCTTAGAGGAGTCATGTGAAACCTCATCACCTTCCGCAGCAAGTCCAAGACCTAAAGACTTGCATTTAGCAACCCTCCTTACATTCTACACCCTACCATCATGAATAATGACCCTGTTCTTGCAAACATTTACGATTTTAAATGGATGACTAAAATTGGAAACACCTTTCACCAAAAAACGTTTTTTGATTCTAACCCAGTCACCTACTGCAATGTCAGAAACTTTAACATTCATTTTGGAGTCAAAGAAAATTTTAATCTTGACTTGCTTATCTTCCACACGCTTAGCGACAAGATTCACATCAACACTATCCTTAACCTTATTAGCTCTTTTGATCCACCATGGACACATTTCTGAAAAAGGTTCTCCGCCTTTCAAAAGCCTGAAAGGACTCACTCCAGTCACAGAGTGGGGGATGATGCGATACATCCACTATTGTGTTTTTATCTAGGAGCCTAAATCGATATTTCTATTTTATGCCCTTGTACGGTTATAATCAATAATATCCCTATAAAGGCATAAGAATCATATCCATATTTAGTCGTAGCCCATGCAGTCACATTAAGCAAGGCTACTTCCCCAGACCCCTAGAAAGCACAACGAGTTCTCTAAACAAACCAAACCTCCAGCAACCTGGGAAATCCCCATTGCTTTTGTTTTGATTTCGTCCTAGAACTCCTGTGAAGCACTGTAAGAACGGCCAGTTCTTAGTGACATCTTTATTGACGTCTTATGTCCAACCTTACGTCAAACCCGGCACCTTTCAGGTATAAATATACCAACGTTGCCTTAAGCAAACACACGGTGGTGGTTTTGGAGCAGAGCAGCTATCTACTTGCCCGAGAGCCCAGCTGATGCGAGAGCCCATGGACGCTGCCCCTCCCCTTTGACGCACTGAGAGAGGCGCTGTCTTTTCTCCTGCCGAGAAATCCAGCTCCGGTGTTTCCAGATACTTTCGCGGGTTACTGGGATATCGAGTCCTGAGAGAGAGATACAAGACCTCCTGCTTTCTATTACCCAGGTACGGAACTGACTAAACCCTTAAAGAGAATTTTTGAGTCAGATTCTTGGCAAAACAAACTTAACTTAAACTGCTACTTACTTACTCCTTCCCACGTATTAGGCTTAGGTCAGGTACACCGGGGTAGGCGTATTTAGAAGCACCTGTTGAGTACGTTAGTCAATGTATATATGTATGCAAATATTTTATCTATTTTAAAGTATCATATGGCTAAGAAACCATATCAATGCTTTTACAGTATTATTTTATAATCCTCCTTTTACTGTACGCACTTTACTTCACTATGAGTTTTGTAATTGTGGCAATTCATTTCTCTTGCATGAGAAAGAAGACTGCTCAATAAATAACACCTTTTATTGAAAACGCCCGTCTCTCTATTCTCTGCACTCTGGTGAAACTAAGTATGCACAATTGACTGAGTGAAATAGCTGTCTATTGTTTTCACACGACTCTAGAGATACACTCTTATTCTGAGGGAGCAAAGTTGTCATGTTTTATGGTTGTCAGAAGCTAATCCCTTCTTGTCTATCCAGGGAGGTTAAACTCCTCCTCGTTTATTCGAGAAAGTTTCTAGTGACCTCTGAGCTAGCTGGCAAACCTTAAGTCTAATATAGTCAGTAGAGACCTAGTCGACCTCAGTCCTACGTCTACACTGCTGAATATATTATTCCAATGCGCAGAGCCTATTGGGAATATAGGAACTACACTACATGGGGCCCAACGTTTGGTAAGGCGATAAATCTAATGCAAGACGTTAGAGTAACTCAGTCGTGCTTTTTCACACAGACCCTTTTTCCAGTAAATACTCCAAAAGACGTCTGGAGTGGGTAAAAGGTTAAAATCCGCCGGAACTTAGTAGGAAGAGATTCCTATGTATAGTTTTTGGTTTAGTCAACGTTGAAGGATACAGTGTTCCAAAATATTGTGCACCTAATCTTTGTTTCCTTGAAACTTGATCTGCATACTAAAAAAGACTTTCTGTCAGTAAAATGCCTGACGGAGACGAAGAAAGAGATGCTACAGCGTCTCAACTATTGTTGGAAGACACAACTCTCCAACAGAATGACCCGACTGCTATACTCATTCCGGTCAACATAAGAAGAACTATAACTATTAAACTTATAGAAAACGGACTGACATCACGAGGTGGTACAGTCATATTCGTAATTGAGGCCCATGAATATCGGCAGACAGAGGTATTCTAATCATGGATAAACTTTCCAGCAGCAAACGCTGTCACACACGACTTCCACTATTACAAAATAGAGGAACCTCCGGAAGAATACACCCCTTTCGAGGAGGTGGAAATCCCATTAAATTACCAAGAGCACCTGCTCTGGTTTAAAGGCGCCCTAAAACATAATAATCATATCACCAGGCTCAGTCCACTAGGTAGACCAGGAGCAACATGGCCGGTTCTAGCCAGCTACACACCACATCCAGACATTGAAAAAATGTCAGACCGGAAACTATTAGCACAGCTAAAACAACTGATTAAAATACATAGATAATTAGTCCAATATGTAATGTGGACTTCAACAGTCCAACCAGCTATTAACATTCCACAGCTGACCCCTCATCAGGGGAACACAAACAAAATTACACCACAGAACATACAATCATGTCTTGGTAAAGTACCCTCAAAACGGGAACAAATTCCATTTTGGTTAGCACAAAAAATAACTCAAATATAGGCAGTATTTCCGGATACTACCCCTACTGAGAAACACAGAATTCTGACTATCTGTCTTCCAATGGGGATCGCACCACATGTGGAGGATTGTGACACTTGGGCACAGTCTTTGCTTCCATTTACACAAAAACACATGGTGTTCTGTCCATGGCGGTAATACCAGATGTGCTAAGACAGATTCAAAATGAATACGGTCCAGAACCTGCTTTAACTCTGGGTATGAAATTACTGAAAGACTTCAAGCAGGTCTCGGCTATACTATTAGCCAACATAAAAGGAGAAGCAGCATCTGGCGATCCGCCAGAAATTGAAAGAAACAGATATAGCAGAACAACCATTTGAATTTGCAAGAATCATCGAAAAATCCTATGAAGAACTAGGAAGAGATAGTTTGGGTGGGAAACCAGTAAAACCCCAACTAACTGAAAATCCTGAAAAGATATTTATTAAAAATAATCTGAACACTCCAAAAAAGAGCTGAGATGGAAATAAACAATCCACTCCCAAATAAAAAAGATTCCAGTCCAGAGGAAGGTCTCCTCGGCGGAGAGAAAGATCTCCGGACCAAGGACACAAGTCTCCCCCAGAGGGAGCCCTCTGAGAAAAGATACAACCTTAGAAATAGGGATAATCTAAAGAAACCTGATAGATATCGATGCACGTCCCTCTCGATCTTTTCAGACTTCCTCGCAGAAATCGGAAAGAAGTTCAAGTTCAAGGATTTGTATAGCGCACTACTCACCCAGGGGGTCTCAAGGCGCTTGGGGAGGGGGATTATTATTTATCGAATAGCCAGGTTTTGAGTTCTTTTCTGAAGGGGATGTGGTTCTGTGTAAGGCGGAGGTGAGTGGGGAGTGAGTTCCAGGTCTTGGCTGCCAAATAGGAGAAGGATCTACCTCCCATGGTGGATCTTTGGATACGCGAACTGCGGCGAGGCCTTGATTGGAGGATCTTAGTTGGCGGGTGGGTGTGTAGAAGGAAAGTCGAGTGTTGAGGCATTCGGGTCCTAGTTTGTAGAGGGCCTTGTGAGCGTGGGTGAGGAGACGGAATGTTATTCTCTTGTTGACGGGAAGCCAGTGGAGGTCTTTCAGGTGGCCGGTGATGTGATCTTGGCGAGGGATGTCCAGAATGAGTCTCGCTGATGCGTTTTGGATGCGTTGGAGTTTTTTCTGTAATTTGGCTGTAATTCCGGCGTAGAGGGTGTTTCCGTAGTCTAGTCGACTCGTAACCAGTGCGTGGGTGACAGTCTTTCTTGTTTCGGTGGGGATCCACTGGAAGATTTTTTATGAGCATACGAAGTACGTTGAAGCAGGAAGATGAGACGGCGTTGACTTGTTTGGTCATCGAGAGTGAGGAGTCTAGGATGAAGCCAAGGTTACGTGCGTGGTCTGTGGGTATGGGTGCTGAGCCCAGATCCGCAGGCCACCATGAGTCATCCCAGGCAGAGGGGGAGGATCCTAGGATGAGCACTTCCGTTTTGTCTGAGTTGAGTTTTAGGCGGCTGTATTTCATCCAGATGGCTACTTCTTTCATGCCATCGTGAAGATTGGTTTTGGCGGTGTTGGGGTCTTTGGTGAGGGAAAGGATCAGCTGGGTGTCGTCGGCGTAGGAGATGATGTTAAGGTTGTGTTGACGCGCGATGGAAGCGAGTGGACTCATGTAAACGTTGAAGAGGGTGGGACTGAGTGATGATCCTTGCGGTACACCGCAGATGACTTCTGTTGCCTCTGATCTGAACGGGGGAAGTCGGACTTTCTGAGTTCTCCCAGCTAGGAACGAGGTGATCCAGTCTAGGGCTTTTCCTTGTATGCCGATGTTGTTGAGACGTTGTATGAGGGTGCTGTGGCATACCGTGTCGAAGGCGGCGGAGAGGTCGAGTAGGATGAGGGCCACTGTTTCTCCGTTGTCCAGAAGTGTTCGGATGTCGTCTGTTGCGGCGATGAGGGCTGTTTCGGTGCTGTGTTTGGCTCGAAAGCCGGACTGTGAGGGATCGAGGGAGTTATTAGATTCGAGGAAGGCGGCGAGTTGGCTATTGACGGCTTTCTCAATGACTTTGGCCGGGAATGGGAGGAGGGATATGGGGCGGTAGTTTTTAAGTTTGGAGGAGTCTGCAGTAGGTTTCTTCAGGAGGGCGCTGACTTCGGCATGTTTCCAGCTTTCTGGGAAGGTAGCAGAGTTGAAGGAGCAGTTGATGACATCACGGAGATGGGGTGCGATGATGGAGTCAGCTTTGTTGAAGATGTAGTGGGGACAGGGGTCAGAAGGTGAGCCAGAGTGGATTGAGTTCATGAGGCGGATGGTATCTTCAGTGGAAATTGGGTTCCAGGTACTGATGTTGTTGGAGGGTGGTTTATGTTCTGAGAGGGGTGGAGAGTAATGTTCGTTGGAGCTGTTTCCGAAACTTTTATGAATGTCTGCAATTTTGTTGTAGAAGAAGGAGGATAGTGAATCGCAGAGGTCTTGGGAGGGAGTGATGTCATTTGAGGCTGCGGTGGGGTTGGTGAATTCTTTGACGATGTTGAATAGTTCCTTGCTGTTATGGGCGTTGTTGTCGAGTCGCTTCTTGAAAGCAGATTTCTTGGTGGATCGAATCAGCTGGTGGTGCTTGCGGGTGGCTGCCTTGAGGGTGGACATGTTGTTGGTGGTTGGGTTTTTTCTCCATGTTTTCTCGAGAGTGCGGCATAGTTTCTTGGATTTCTTAAGGTCATCGTTGAACCAGGGGGCCTTTTTGCTGTTTTGTTTGGTGCAATGGTTTTTCAAGGGTGCTAATTCGTCAGCGCTGTGAGTGATCCATAGCTTGAGTTTGATGGCTGCTTCGTTTGGGTCCGATGAGAGGGTGGGTGGGTGGGTTTTGGTTGAGCGATGTGAGGAGTTGGTTGGTGGTGATTTGTTCCATTTTCTTTGGGGAATAGGTTGTGGGGGGTTGTGGGTCGAGGTGGTTTTGTAGCTGAAGTGAACACATCTGTGGTCCGTCCAATGGAGGGTTGTGGTGTGATCAAAGGAGATATGTTTGCTGGAGGTGAAGATTGGGTCGAGCGTATGTCCGGCTACATGGGTGGGGGTGTCCACAAGTTGTTTGAGTCCGAGATTGGCCAGGTTGTCAAGAAGGGTGGTGGTGTAGCTGTCGTTATTCTTTTCCAGGTGGAAGTTGAGGTCTCCTAGTAGAATGTAGTTCTCGGATGCGAGGGCATGTGGACTGATGAAGTCAGTGATGTCTTCGCTGAATTGTTTACGGGTTCCTGGAGGTCTGTAGATGAGGGTGCCTCTAAGTGTGGTCCTGGGGTCGGTATGGATCTGGAAGTGGAGGTGTTCGGCGGTTGTGAGGTTATCGTCGGAGTTGGTCGCGATTTTGATGGTGTTCTTATGGACGATGGCGATGCCTCCTCCTGTTTGGATGGGGCGGTCTTTTCGGATGATTTTGTAGTTGTCCGGGATGGCTATGGCGATGTCGGGTGTTGATGACGCGTTCATCCATGTTTCAGTAAGGAAGGCGATGTCCGGTGATGTAGTGTCCAGTAGATCCCAGAGTTCAGTGGCGTGTCTGTGGATCGAGCGGGTGTTCAGCAGGATTTATTTTATTTATTATTTTTTATTTGCGTGTTTGTACCGCGCTAGGATCACCTCCCGAAGGAGTATCTCCGCGCCTTTGGCAGCCAAAAAAGCAACTAGCGGACCCTAACCATAAGCATAGATCAATTTTGAAAAAGGAATGTCTTTAATTGCTTCCTAAAAGGAAGGTGGTCCTTACACTGTCTCAGAAACAGTGGGAGGCTGTTCCACAAGGTTGGACCAGCAACCGTAAGAGATCTTCCCCCTTGTCTCACTTTTCTAAATTTTGGAATCTGTAACAATGCCTGCTCACTGGATCTCAAAGAGCGTGTCGGTGTGTACCAGGAGAATTTATTGATCAAATATGCTGGACCATTTCTCTGTAGACACTTATGCATTGTACAGCAGATCTTAAACTTCACCCTCTGTTTGATGGATAACCAATGTAACTTCTCCAGAAGGGGTTTAGAGGGGGTGCGAGAGGGCTGGTTCAGGACCAGACGGGCAGCAGTATTCTGGACCACCTGGAGTCTAGAGATTACCGCTTCATTTGTTGACAGCAGCAGCCCATTGCAGTAGTCCAAGCGACTCAATACTAGGGCCTGCACCAAAGTTCTCCTAGTAGAGTCTGGTAGTAAAGGGAATACCTTTCGTAGCATCCCGATGATATGGAAGCAGGAGCCCACCACTTGATTGCTATGATGTTTTAATGAAAGCTCCTGATCAAGTCGGACGCCAAGGTTTTTCACTACCTGCTTGGGCTCTGGAGCCGGGCCAAGATCTTGAGGCCACCAGTCTGGGGTCCACAGAAGTTTGGCCTCACAGAACAGCATCACCTCCGTTTTTGCAACATTACACTGCAGGAGGTTAGATGCCATCCAGTGTGCCACCGCCTTCATCCCCTGAGGATGCACTTCAGGTGATGGGAGTCGGAGCTGTTTTTGGTGTTCGTGGAAGTGGTATGGGTCTTGATGCTGGTATATTTGCAGGAGTGGCAGGCGAAGGGACCGTGGGTGCGTCCTGGGCCAGCTTCGTAGCATAGCGGTGTGCGTCCGGAGTTAAGAGCTAGCATGGTGGCGGCGGCGGCATATGTAATGCGGGTGGAGTGGGGTTTGCGTGGACCAGGGGGTCTGGCGCTGGGCGCGGTCCAGGCGCGGACGGGCTTACCTTTGGCGCACCTTCGGCGCGGCCGCAGCGCGTGGACGCTGCGCGTAGGTCCATCTGTCTTAAATGGATAGTGGAGGGGGGCGGGGCGTGGGAGGGGCAGCTGGGAGGCGGGGAGGAGACACGGTCCACGAGTGACCAAACAATCAAAATGGACCAGGCGCTATTGAAGCTTCGAGGCGCTTCTGAAATGCAGGCGATGATTGTAGCGCGATATCAGAGGCAGGTAATGGGAGTCAGGAGCAATCACTGGGGCAGGCAGTGTGCAATGCAAGCACGTTCAGCAGGAGGAGTGCAGCAGTCAGCCAGGGGGTCGAGGTGGGGAGCGTGGAGGAGCGACCGCTATGGAACTAGTCCAGCTGGTCACAGAGGCGTGTAGGGAGGATTGAGCAACTCTACCAGTGGGTGGGAGGGGCAGCTGGGAGGCGGGGAGCGGGGAGGAGACACGGTCCACGAGTGACCAAACAATCAAAATGGACGGGAGGTAAATGAAAACGAAACACCACCACAATGAAGATCGAAATAAACAAAGCAATGCAGCGCAGAATACAATCAATAAAAATACAAGCAAACGATACCAGGCGCTATTGAAGCTTCGAGGCGCTTCTGAAATGCAGGCGATGATTGAAGCGCGATATCAGAGGCAGGTAATGGGAGTCAGGAGCAATCACTGGGGCAGGCAGTGTGGAATGCAAGCACGTTCAGCAGGAGGAGTGCAGCAGTCAGCCAGGGGGTCGAGGTGGGGAGCGTGGAGGAGCGACCGCTATGGAACTAGTTCAGCTGGAAAGAAGAGGACGGTCAGAACACAGGGAAGAGCACGTCAAGTCCAAAGACAAGGAACCTGCCCATCAAAGTAAAAAATTCCAATTTCCAAAAAAGAAGGTAGCCAGTATTAAAATAATCAAACATGCCGAGGATACTGAGGACACAACTGAAAAACGGAGAGTGGGCCCAGACAATACTAGACAGCGCAGCAGAAGTGACAATAGCTCGCAAGAGCCTGATGAATCATCTGGAGACAGTGGACACGAATGAATACATTCAGGTGGAAACTGAGGATACCAGAGTTAGCAAACCTCATAAAATATACGAAATAACATTACGTATTGAGGGAGATAGGACTAGGAAAGTAAGGGGTCTATTTTGGGATAACCTTTCCAAAGGCTATGACATCCTTTTAGCTGAGAAAGACTGGCCACCAGAGTTTGTCAGGGAGTGCCCTCATGGCGAAGAAATGATTATGCCTGCCTTCTCAAATCATATTCCAATTCATAGAAGTGTGGCTCACTGGTTAGAGGAGGCAGACCTGGAAGCAGAGGTCAGCCCGGGACCAGGGTTCAATTCCCGGCTTGCCGGGGTCTTGAGTCCTAAAATGTCCATGGACTCGACAATTCTCGCTCCGGTGCCTACTGCGAACATGAAAAAACTGAAAGACTTCACATATGAAAAAGAATATCCTCTGCCAATCGAAATTCTGCCCCTACAACTTTACGCCTGTGTAATATATACACACGGATCAGCTCAACCCTCAGTGTGGGGTAAGCAAGCTTACAGTGCTGCGTGCGCGGTTGTTAAATGCCGGTGGCACAGAGGTAAATTGAGACCACTGGTAACTATGTCTCAATCTGTAAAAGACAGTTCAGGTCAACGTACTGAACTACTAGCTTTAAAAATGGCGCTTGAAAATGCCGATCGCGAATTCCCCACACTAATAGTGTGCGATTCGCATTACTGCGTCAAATCATATAATAATGACTTGCAGAACTGGGTTCAAAACGGTTACAAAGATGACACAGGTGCCACAATCAAGCATAAAACGCTTTGGGAACAAGTAGTTCTTTTACAGAAAGAACTACAAAAGACTCACGTGATACATACACTGAGTCATCAGCGTGATGGCGTTCACGTTGCAGGGAATTCATTGGCTGACACAGCCACAGCGGAAGCAACTAAACAGGCTTCCGTAGCCACAAAAAAAGCATTCAGAAAAATACATAGACGGGGAAACCATGCTGGCGGTAAAAATGTCTTCAAAAGGCGACTGCAGCACTACCCGTGAACTATCCACTCAATTATATATACATAATCGATGCAAACTCTGTTCCTTTTGCTCGAATCCCTGGAGTAGGGGATAGAGTAATTCCAAACACGAACAGGAGAGTCTTGTTAATAGCAGACGCACACATGGGTGAGGGTCTAAGACACCAGAAGATCAAGGAATCTCTGAAAGAATTACAATCAGAATACTGGTGGCCTGGAAGACCTATCATAATTCCGGGAGGAACATGGCGGCAGGCTGACGCCTGTTGCGAGAGCTCCGTGTCCAGGAAGGTCTCTCTCGAGACTCAGGCGGAGATGATGGCACCAAAACGGTGAGCAGAGAATGCGAGATTGCGCTCTCTATAGCGGCGCAGTGCTAACGCACACTTTCTTTTCCCCTACCTTGTTTTTCTTTTCTTTGCGAGGAGGGTGGTTTCACCTATCGAGGCGGGTGTGCCTGTGCCTGCATCCTACTCGCACTAGGACCTTGCAATCTACACCGGCAATGGTCAGGCTCTGCGAGCAAGCCTGCCTGTCTGTAGACGCTGGTGCTGGTGTTGACGCTGTCTCCGTGGCTTCAGCGCGGATCCACGCTGCGGATGGGCTGAAGGTTGAGCAGGGAGAGGCATACAGAGCCGGCCTTAATCGAGCGCGGCTGTCAGGAGTCGGAAGAGACAGAGGAGACCGGACCTGCATGTGGCAAAAGTCGAGGCGGTTTCCAGCCCGTGTCTGCCTCAGTGCTCCCTTATGTTGTGACTCCAACAGCAACAACAGTAAACGGTCAGTGAAGGGGGCATGGGGGCATAAGCTGGGGTCTGAGTTCTTAACTCAAGGAGGTGGCGCCTATCTAGTAAAAGTCAATCTCCCCCCCCGTGTGGTGTCTGGGGTGTCCGGGTGTGCTGGTTGTGCTGAACAAGTGGGTAACGCAGTTACTGCAGATACTGCCATAGCTACCTGGTACTCGGTGCAGTACGAGGGATGGACCTGGGCACAATTTCCTTCTCTACACAATCACACCCCCCTTGCCCTCGCTTACAAGCAGATACAGCTGGCAATACAGTGAGAGAGAAGTGCGACACCCGGCTATATACACCCCCTGCACTCCCTACACCAGCAGCCCAGGTGGCACCTGTTAGAAACAGATACCAGCTCAGGTCCTATTTGGAGCAACAAAAGTCCGAGGGTGGGTACCAGAGTGCGTCCAAAGCAACAGCAACACCTTTTACCCCAAAGAAAAAAGGGAGGAAAGATAAAGAGAAAAGGGACCAACCCGGGAGAACAGGCGATTCCAAAAAAACAAAATTGCCTGGCACGTTTTCGTCAAAACCCGCACCCTCTCTAAAGGCATATTTCAAAATTATGGAGCAAGTTGTCGACCCTAAGGGGAAAAACCCCCTCTCCCATCCTCTGCCTCCGTGCCCAACAATCTGGTTAGTACCTCTAACGTAAAACCCACTACTCAATTCGATGGGTCTCAGTCGGGCAGCAGGTACACTGTATTAGCTGACATGGAGGACTCAGTGGATATAGCGGATACAGAGGACCAGGAGGAAAACGAACAAGAAACTCAAACAACTACGGCGGTACCGGTCTTAGCCATCATTCAGGAAGAGATGCCTACAGTCAGAACGGTGGAAGTGGTGAAAGCTCATGGTTCAGCAGAAGAGGTAACTGGCGTTAAGATTCCGGATGGAGGCCTCTCACAGCTTGAGGCACTCCTTTTTAACCTTAGAGGCGATCTACTGTCCAAATTTGATACCTCGGAAGCAAATCAAAAGAGCATACAAGACCAGTGTGCTAACCTGGAGACGAAATTAGACGATGTTTGCAAACGGACCACTGTGCTTGAAGATGTCTCTTTGCTCACAGGGGCTTCTAAGAGGCATGAAAGGGACATCGAGACCCTTAGAACTCAGAATAGGGCACTCCAGATGGACGTAGAGAGGCTAGAAATCCATTCTAGGAGGAACAACCTGAAGTTCTTAAAGATTCCGGAAGGTGCGGAAAATGGGGACGTAAAGGGCTTGGTGTGTAAGCTCCTCAGGGAGGGAGTGCTCAAAGACGGTCCTGAGATAGACTTAGAATCAGAAATACATAGGGCGCACAGAGACCCTTTTAGGCGCCACGCTGACAGGGCCGCCCCGAGGAAAATCTTAGTTAATTTTCACACATTTACTATAAAGGAGCTGATTCTGAGTAAGGCACTGTCAGATAAAACCCTCCAAATAGGCTCAGCTCACTACCTCATCCGCTCTGATGTGGGGAGAGTTACGGCCCAACGACCATGGGAACTGGGTAATCGAATGTCAGATTTAAGAAGTATGGGCGCTCAGGTGCAAATGAAATTTCCGGCCTTCTTGATGGTGGTATGGAGAAACAAAACACACAACTTCACTTCCCCCGAAGAAGCGGATACCTTCTTAACTCTAATGCGAGAGTTCCCGTTAAGCTCACAAAGGGTATCCAAGGGCAGGCGGAAGCGAGCAACAATGCAATGTGCCCTCAAAATGTTAGAACATAAGTACAGGGAAATAGCGGGTGTGGATCAAATGTCACAAAGGATCTTAGGGCTCTAAGTATCATGGCTTATTTCTTATGGCTTTGGCCCCTATTATCCCTCCCGGAGTAGTATTAAAAAAAAAAAAAAAAAAGAGAAAAAATAACACACATATTTAAAACCTCACGTATATCGGCAGATGGGGAAATAACAACAAAAAAAAAGGGGCGCGGGGGGGAAATCTGTAAATAAATAATTATATAATTCCTTCACAGAAAGAAGGGTAAGCTTTGCTTATCCATATAGGTACATAAATTTAAAGTAGAATCACATTTTGGTGCCTACCTCTCGTTTTATTGGAGGGAGTATCCGACTGGGCATGGAGAGCTCTCACATGGCGACATGATCACCAAAACAGGTAGGGGGGGAGTTCCTCAGGGGAGGTGGGTGGGAGACTGGGGGGTAGTAAGGTTAAAAAATTGAAAAAATAATCCTCATATATATAATAGATACACTATACTTACTGGGTGCTGGGTACGCGCCTTTCTCTCTAGAAATCGGTTCTTATGGCCAATATGACACATAAGTTAAAAGTTATTAGTTGGAATGTAAATGGATTGAGGGATAGGAGAAAGGTACACAGGGTAACAGATTATTTATACAATTCAGGAGCACACATTTGCCTACTGGAGGAGACACACCTAGAGAAAGCGGAATGTAAGACGGCATTTAAAAAATGTAGGTGGATCCAGGATATTCTCTGTTCTGAACAAAGTGGTAGTACAAGAGGGGTGGCCATATTAATCAGAACTAATGCAGGGATTAGGGTATCGAAGTGCGAAACGGACCATTCTGGGAGATGGCTGGTTGCCTCGTTAATAGCAGGACAAACTCCTTTCACTTGTGCAGTTTATTATGGGCCTAATCAGGACGCGCCAGGGGCCCTCACGAAACTAAAAAAACGCCTAGTAGAGACTGACGGACCAGTAATTATAGGGGGTGATTTTAATCTGATATTTGATAAAGATCTAGATCGTACCTCTAAAGTTAGATTCAATCCTCCCCAAAAGTCCAGATTGGAACTCAAGAACATTATGAGGGGTTTTAACCTCATAGATATCTGGAGGCTCAAAAACACAGGGAAAAGGGAATATTCTTTTTATAGCAGAAGGCATGGACATCACTCAAGGATAGATTTCTTTTTACTCGATAAAACCCTTTTCTCGGCAGTGGACACCATATCTTACGCCCCGGCTATCCTGTCCGATCATTCTGCTGTCGAGATAGTAATTCGACTTAAACAGCAGAGAAGGTGGACTCTAGACCGAACACTCCTTCTGGAAGAAGCTGTTAAGCAAGATCTGGCAACCCAGTCAGAAGAGTTTTTTAGGACTAATGTTGGGTCAACAAGCAAAGAGATAGTCTGGGAAACATATAAAGTCTTCATAAGAGGCTGGTTGAGCACCCCGACGATTAGGAGGAATAAGCTTTCAAGAGAGAAGAAGGAAGACCAACTTCTGAGACTTAAATTAAAGGAACAGGAACTCCAGAAGGCCTCCTTAGGCGAGCTTAGGACTAGACTCACTCTACAAAAAGATCTTGATATCCTACGGGCGGAATATCAAGCAGAGCTAGACAGAATCTTGAAGCACAGGTGGGACGCGAGTAAACTTCAATCCTTCTCATACGGGGAGAAATGTGGTCGCCTCCTGACGTGGAAGGCCCGAGTGGATAAAACTAGGAATCAGATCGACAGCTTATCCAAGGCTAGTGCAGGGGAAACCACATACGATGATGATCTCATTAGAGAGGAAGTCAAAACCCATATGCAATCCCTGTATAGAACTACTCTGCCCCAGAGTGGACGGCAGGCGGGAAACTGGCTAAGTAAAGTCCAGCTCCCCGAATTATCAGAGGCAGATAGATCTTTCCTTAGCTCCGAGATAAGGGAAGGAGAGGTAAGGGCTCAGATCTTAAAAATGGTTAATGGCAAAGCGGCAGGTCCCGACGGGCTTCCGGTAGAGCTATATAGGACTGTTATAGACCAAATTGTTATAAGCTTAACCATATTATTCAATGAAATCCTGCTACGGGGAGAGCTGGCTCCTAAGTCATGGGCGGAGGCCACAGTCACTCTAATACTGAAACAGAATAAAGATCCTCGCAAGGTAGAGTCGTATAGACCTATCTCTCTACTAAATGTAGATTATAAGATCTTCGCGGGGGTATTAGCAACAAGACTGACCAAGGCAATCAAATCTATTGTCCACTGTGACCAAAGGGGGTTTATCCCTGAGCGGCAACTCAGTGAATTAACTTTCCAAGTCATTGCTGCAATAGATGTCGCCATTGAGAAAAAGCTGACTATTGTAGCTGTCGACGCTGCTAAAGCATTCGACCAGGTAGAGTGGGAATATTTATGGCTGGCTCTGGCAAAATTTGGTTTTCCTATTAATTTTATAACCGCGATTAAATCCCTATACCACGCACCACTAGCTAAAATTTTAGTCAATGGCTCTCTCACAGACCAGATACTTATAGCTCGAGGAACCAGACAGGGCTGCCCCCTATCCCCTCTTTTATTTGACTTGTATATTGAGCCTTTTGTTTGCTTACTCAGGTCGGACCCCCTCATTAAATCATTTAAGATTGCCGACCTGGAATTAAAATTTGTGCTTTATGCTGACGACCTGTTGATGTACACTTCAAACCCGGGAGTAGCCATACCTAGACTAATACAACTAGCAGAAAGTTTTGGTGAGATCTCTGGGTATTCAATCAATAAGGATAAAACTGAGATCATGGAATGGAATCGGGGTAGCTACGGCAGGTTGTAGGACAAAAATGAGGTATCTGGGAGTACACCTAGTTAAAAAAATAGAGGACATCCCAAAAATCTATCTGGACAGGGTTATAAAAGACACTACAGCCCTACTCCATCGCTGGTCATCACTCCCACTAAATATCTTTGGGCGGGTGAACCTACTCAAGATGATTATCCTCCCTAAGATCACCTTTTTATTTAATTCAATACCCTTTATCCTTTCCCCTGATAACAATTAAGAAGCTACAAGGGAAATTGGGATCCTTTATCTGGAACACGAAAGCCCCTCGAATAGCTTGGAAAAAGCTTAGAAGAAGCTTAAAGACTGGAGGATTAGCCTTCCCTGACCTATACATCTACTGCCATGCCTTCCACTTCAAACACTTTAGACTAATGGCCGGCAAAATTGACCAAACTTCCATGGGTGTATTATTTCTAGCACTATTGCAGGATATCCCCCAGGGACAGGACTCTTTCTTGTTTAAGTTTGGGGACCCAAAATTCTTCAAGAAGGTCAGGCTTAAGATTCTGGGGACTGCGGTTAGAAACTGGGTATTTGTCAGGAAGAGGCTTAACATTCCCTACTATGCAGCGCAGGCCCCGATATGGGATTCCCCTGGGACACCAGCCTGTCTTGACGACCAACTGTCTCGACCATTGAAGGCAGCAGGGCTGGAACACTGGGGGGACCTACAGGAAGGAACTCAGCTCCTGACATGGGACGCTCTTTCCAATTTGACAGAGGGATCACTCCCCAGGTTCAAGTACTACCAGCTGTCTGGTTGGTGGTCAACCAGAAGGGAGGGCAACAAAACCCCAAACCCAAGATTTGATGCTGTAACTAGAAGAGGAAGGTGGAAGAGTCAAATTGCATACTGGTATACATCGATGCTTGAGGAGGACGATGTAACTGAACCTGAACTGAAAAAACTCTGGATGAATAAGTTAACCACGGATACCATTAACATTAGAGACTGGTGGCTTGACTCCTTTGCTATTCTACATTCAGTAGTTAAACCCGCAACGTTAAAAAGAAATCATCTGTATACTATGTATCGGGTTTATATAACTCCTAAGAAATTAGCGAAGATCACCAAGCTAGAGCACTGCTGCCCGAGATGCAGCCATCCGGAAGCTGACGATGTCCACATGTTTGGTGACTGTCCCGAATTGAAAGGTTACTGGGAGAAAATCACCGATTTCCGGGGAGAGGTCCTAGGGGTCCCCTTGGTAATTACTATAACTACCATCCTGACGGGGCTAAGTGTGGGCTATAACATTAATGACCCCCCCCCCCCCTACAAAACCTGTTTTTTACGTCATCCTCCTAATATGTAGAGCCTGGAAGGACACAGTCCCCCCCCCCCCACCTTCCCATGCTGTTTACGACATATCATCCTTACCAGTAAGTCCGATTTGGCATGCGATCCTACAAGTTTGGTTAAAGTTTGGGCGGCCTTGAGGCATGGCAAAACAGTTGATTGGTTCTCCAATGATTTATCTGGAGCCTTGCCGGTTCCCTTGACTCCAAAGTAGCACGGGGCGCCAGTAAAACTGTGAAACGGAGTATGGATGGGAAAGCAGTGGCTACTTGAGGGACTAGGTTTACCTATCCCGCTTTTAGTCAAGCATAACAACAAGGGCCGGGTCAGGACGACCAAACAGTGCGAAGGTTACCAGTTTCCCATCAAGACTTCCAATAATGGTATATGAGGATTACCAAAAAAAAAAAAAAAAAAGAATACTGGTGGCCGGGAATGAGCCTGCAACATCATAAATTTGCAATAAGCTGTCCAAACTGCAACAGAGATCGCAGTGGCGAACCGGCCGGACTATTGCCATGGCTCTTTGCTTAGATAGGATAAGGCTATCTATACGCAAAATACAGTAGGAAAAATGCGACACATTAATATTTAAAGACTAGATTCACTTAAAATGTGGACACCAGCGCTCGGCTGACGTCAGAACTGTTATAAAAGATTTGCGAGTCTATATCGGCACATACGCAATTGGCATGCTACATTCTGACCAGGGTCCTGCTTTTAGCTCTCGAGCTTATAAGGAGCCAATGACCAGCATGGGCATTGCATTGCGGTACTCTTGTCCCTTCCATCCTGAGGGAAATGGGATTGTGGAAAGAAAAAACCGAGACATAAAGCAATCTATAACGGCAAGGGTATTAGGTTCGGGTGATGGGTGGGTCCAACATTTAACAAGTGTCCAACGTAGTCTTAATAATCTACCAAGAAATTCTCTAAAAGGTTTAAGTCTGTACGAACTATTGTTCGGTACTAGAATGCATATTCAGGACTTAGATAGTCAGACTTCTCGTGGTAGAAGAAAAATGCTTTGATATCAAAGATCGTTTGGCTATTTTACAGGACTTAAATGAAACAAGAAAAGACCTGAGCAACGTAAAGTTAAAACAGCAGTCAACAGCCACTGAAGATAAACCACCTGTCCCAGCAAGGCCTGTCTGGATTCCAAAGATTGGGGATCTGGTCAGAGAGAAGATTGCGGTGAAGAATGAATTTGGGCCTTCTTACAGAAAAGCAGTACCTGTCTTAGCTGTCAGCAGAACAAGATCAGTAGTACTACCGCCCCTTGCTGGTAAAAAGGAGAACCGAGTTGTATCCATCGACCTGGTAAAACCACAGTCATGTGGCCAATAATAAGTAGTAGGCCCAGTGGACTCCCAAGAAATAGCAGAGTACCAAAACTTGCTACAATACAAGAGGTTCAAACTGAGAGACTAATCACATTTGATAAACCTGCAGTGAATGAAAAAGGACTATGCAACAAAGCCATGGAACTTGAGCCTCTTAAAACCCAAATTGCAACAGTTCGTCAAGAAACACCTGTCTACAACGATGTAGCCTCAGACTATGCTAATGAAACAAAGAAAATTCCTAAAGCAAATGAAAATGCGGAAGCGATTCCAACAATTGACAGAACTGCATCTGGCTACTTCATCAATTTCGATGACTTTTCTGAGGATCCAAGCGAGCCTGAAGAAACGCCAACAACAAAAACTGTTAAAGACAAATTAACTGAACTCTTTCATCAACTCAAAGAAACCTATCTGATTTCTCCATGGATTGAATTTTGGATTGTGCTAGGTGTACTTTTCCTCCTGCTTTGGCTCATCATGGTTCTTTGTTTGGGAAAATTCATTGAGGGAAAATACAGTACAATGGACACAGCGAGTCAGAACATCAACTTGGTCCTAAAGCCACACAAGTCATCTCACATCGAGAAAAGAGAACTATCATCAGTGAATGTCACAGCCAATCCAATACCCGGTGGGGTGGCTTGGGAGAAAACGGATTACGAAATCTATGGCCCGGTCGAGCTCTTGAAATTTCCACACCAGTTCAAGGTTTCATTAAGTGACTTTGTAAAACCGAGCACATTCTCTGATGATTAGGACTTTGAAAGTATTAATGATATGATGTCAGATTTAGTAATGTCAGCAAAATTTACAGAACATGATTACTTACAGGGTTCATCTAACTATGAAGAAATGGCCTGCTACAATCACTTTGCACACCATTATTTGCATAAATCTGCACAACCTAGAAATGTTTTTAATTATAATCAATGGGAACATTGTGCAACTCCACCATACTTCTCAGGGTTCAACACAAGTGAAGCAGAAACGTTTTATTTCAAACTGTTAAATAAGACAGGGGTGAAAACAATGCTGACGAATACTAAATTGATCTATTCGGAAACATTTTATGAAAAAATGAATACGTTTGGTTTTGATTTCTGGAAAAACAACATTGAAACAAAAATCATCTGGGGTACCAAGGATTAGCAGGTCCAAGGTTTAGAAGCATTATTTAGAGCCTGCATGATCCCAGAACAAATTATATTCTTGAATGACACCATTCAACAGACAACCTGTCTTGGCCTAGCCAAAATTAAAGACTTAAACAAACCGTCTATTCCGAAACCAACACCTGACTTTAATAGCACTACAGATGTTGAGATAGAGGTATCCCACATTTTTAACCAAAACAGAACACATCCTGATTGGAAGAAATTGTTGATCTGGCCCACAGACACAAATAACTGTCAAGATAGATTCCTGAACAAAATACAGGGGTTCAAATTGACCAGGCCAGACCCTAGATACTCCCAGAGACAACATCCAGGGATAGTTACAACATACAGTGTAGGGAAACTCTGCCTCGAATGGCTGCAAAAATCCACACTGGCAGAAATTAAGCAACACTTGACTTTACTTAAAGACGGTGCTGACTTGCGTGATTTCATAATGGGACCACGCAAACAGCGTCAAAATCGTTTCATAGCGGCCGGTATATACGCTGCGTACAACGAAGCTTGGAAAGAAACACAAATTGAAACAGCAGAAAAAATAAGAGAAATTGATCGTATTAATTTGGAAAAATCACTTTCTGTTGTGGACAATGGGTTAATGACTCTGTCCTCCAGAATATATTCACTGGACAGTATTGTATCATCTGCTATTGATATAATAGAGCAGGACTTACTAATGTTACAACACGGTCAGTCCCAATTACGTTCTATTGTTCAGCTTGGCTGGACGTTGCAAAATCTGAGTTCAGGCTACGTACCATGGCGTTTAATCAACATAACGTCATTATTCTCTATCTTTAACCTTACTGATAAACAAATCAGTTTGGCACAAAAAGGAGCAGACTATACAATTCTGAGCATTGAAAAACTTGAGAGATTACCATTGACAATGTCAGAGAGACCTGTCATTGAATGGATAATACACGGAATAATTACAATTCTGAAAACAACTTTCCAATTTAAATACTGTCAAGAGTATATACCAGCGGGCCAGTATGAAAGGTTGGGTAAAGGGTACATTAAGTCATCATGGAAATTGCCTTACACACACACATGTTATAGTGAAAAGAAACAGAATGTATTTCTTAGTGGTAACAATTGTAAACGATCACTAAGCGGTATACTTCTGTGCCAAGGTATTAACTTGCATGGGGCCTGTGAGGGGACTTCAAATAACCTTTCATGTCACCAGCACGGCACACCTGCAACACAAATAGAGCCATTCTTTAGACGGCTTTCTAACGGGAGCTATATTCTAATAGTGGACCACAGCTGTTGTGGTATGGTGCCAGGGAAAGCCTATCTCATGAGCGTGAGTTCCATGGTCACTTGCTGTATGCAAGTATTGTATCCAAACAGCACTCCAGATACGGAGGCAAAAATTTGGCCTTCTTTGAATATCTCTTCTATTCGAATTGATACTTTAAGCAGAATGAAGTCTGTTCTTTTACAGACAACTGTGCCCTTAACGTCCTCAAAAGAAACGAATGATCTGCAAGTTGCAAGGACAACGGCAGAGATACATAGCCTTTTATCAACAAATTGCCCCGTGCATTTCGCAGAAATGCTAAGCCAAATCCTAAATATGTCTGATACCAGTGGTATCCCACATGTATTTAAGACAATTTTTTTGGGACTGTTAACACCCTTCAAAACAGTTCTGGGCATTTTTCCTAATTTTGTCCATTCTGTCGTTGGCGGCCTACCACTTCTTTTGGGTCTCGTAGCAGGAATTTTATTTTTGATACTTCTGCTCCGATATGGCAAGCCAAGTCGCAGACAAGACTCTAGCAACGATGGAAGAAACGATCCTAGCTATACGCTATCGGGACCGCATAACAAAAGTCCTCGGATTAGCCCGGCTAAGAGATCTGAATATGACTTGGTTTCTTTCATTCAGACCCATCTGGCAGAATTGCATCTTACCTGTGCTTCGATGTATGCTATGCGGAGAAGAATGCGTGTTGGACGTCTGTCTTACACTACTATCAGCAGTACCATTGGATACAGATACTTTGCTAAGTCCTGTAACGGCTCATGCATCGTGTTGTCCCCAGCGGCTACCCATTCTGATGACGGCATTCGTTGAAACTTCGCCACTACGATTAGGTGGTAGTGAAGTACGAGATGAGAGCAGCATCACCCAGGTACGACCTTCTGTGAGCATTGCTGATCCTGACATCGATGATAGCAATCATTCTCACGACTGCACTGTTGCGGCATTTTCAAACTTGGTCGAACTTTCACCTGAAGCAGTAGACCGCTTTTTTGCGAGTCTGTCTGAAATTATGTTCTCCCCATAACAAAAAGAATAACTTTTAAGCAACAAGCACACAGCGTTCCCTGAACTCCGAATTTGGCCTTCAGCTTTGATAAACAAAAGCTACTGAAAATATTTGGAACTATTTTTCCCCTGAAAGCAAAATTATTTTTTTCCCGATTCCAAAATATTTACCCTTTTCAGGCACTTGACTCTGCTTAAAGTAGAACTATTCTTAGAGAACAGAGCTTCTATTTTTAGGAACTCTGGAGACAATATATTACCTCAACCTCTAGCACATTTACAATAACTGTATTTATATGTGATGGAATGGTCTCGACCTTCTTTTCTGTATTAAGAGCCATTTCATGTGTAAATTTCGCAAATCGTTCAGCTAATATATATATATATGCATCGTTTTAACTGAATGATTACCCTGCTTGAAAAGCGTACAATACCAATAATCATTTTCATGTATTTCGCATACACCATTTCAAATGCAAAAAATGTATTTTGGGGTGGGTTGGAATACACATGCACCTTTAAATGTTTACTATTGCTTAGTTTTAGTAATGATGGACATTAGATCGTGGAGTGGGTATTGTGTTTTTATCTAGGAGCCTAAATCGATATTTCTATTTTATGCCCTTGTACGGTTATAATCAATAATATCCCTATAAAGGCATAAGAATCATATCCATATTTAGTCGTAGCCCATGCAGTCACATTAAGCAAGGCTACTTCCCCGGACCCCCAGAAAGCACAACAAGTTCTCTAAACAAACCAAACCTCCAGCAACCTGGGAAATCCCCATTGCTTTTGTTTTGATTTCGTCCTAGAACTCCTGTGAAGCACTGTAAGAACGGCCAGTTCTTAGTGACATCTTTATTGACGTCTTATGTCCAACCTTACGTCAAACCCGGCACCTTTCAGGTATAAATATACCAACGTTGCCTTAAGCAAACACACGGTGGTGGTTTTGGAGCAGAGCAGCTATCTACTTGCCCGAGAGCCCAGCTGATGCGAGAGCCCACGGACGCTGCCCCTCCCCTTTGACGCACTGAGCGAGACGCTGTCTTTTCTCCTGCTGAGAAATCCAGCTCCGGTGTTTCCAGATACCTTCGCGGGTTACTGGGATATCGAGTCCTGAGAGAGAGAGATACAAGACCTCCTGCTTTCTATTACCCAGGTACGAAACGGACTAAGATTCTTGAGTCAGATTCTTGGCAAAACAAACTTAACTTAAACTGCTACTTACTTACTCCTTCCCACGTATTAGGCTTAGGTCAGGTACACCGGGGTAGGCGTATTTAAAAGCACCAGTTGAGTACGTTAGTTAATGTATATATGTATGTATATATTTTATCTATTTTAAAGTATCATATGGCTAAGAAACCATATCAATGCTTTTACAGTATTATTTTATAATCCTCCTTTTACTGTACGCACTTTACTTTACTATGAGTATTGCAATTGTGGCAATTCATTTCTCTTGCATGAGAAAGAAGACTGCTCAATAAATAACACCTTTTATTGAAAACGCCCGTCTCTCTATTCTCTGCACTCTGGTGAAACTAAGTATGCACAATTGACTGAGTGAAATAGCTGTCTATTGTTTTCACACGACTCTAGAGATACACTCTTATTCTGAGGGAGCAAAGTTGTCATGTTTTATGGTTGTCAGAAGCTAATCCCTTCTTGTCTATCCAGGGAGGTTAAACTCCTCCTCGTTTATTCGAGAAAGTTTCTAGTGACCTCTGAGCTAGTTGGCAAACCTTAAGTCTAATATAGTCAGTAGAGACCTAGTCGACCTCAGTCCTTCGTCTACACTGCTGAATATATTATTCCAATGCGCAGAGCCTATTGGGAATATAGGAACTACACTACACCACAACCTCTTTCTTACATCCTTCCAAGGTCTTTTTCCACATCCGTCCAAGGTTTATTGGACATGCCAGCTGATTGAATGCCATCCTTAAGAACCCGGTCAAACCATTCCACTTGGCCATTCTCCCTCTGTTCATACAGGGATGTGGTCACATGCTTGATATTACACATAAGGAGGAAACGTTCCATCTTCTGTAACACTAGTTGCACCCCATTGTCCATCAAAAGAACCTCAGGGGATCCCTCACGCTCATAAAACGTCCTTGAAAAAAGTAATGATGACCTGAGTAGAGGCACTAGCCACAAACTTAACCTCCGGACACTTGGAGTGATAGTCTACCATGACAAGAGCAAAACGAGCATTTGAAGGTAAGTGTTTAAAAGGACCCGAAATATCAAAGGCCACCCTTTGCCAAGGACACACAGGCCAAGAAACAGGTTGAAGAGGGGCAGAGGAGACTTGGAGCATCTTGTCACTATTGATGCATTCAGAACACTCTCTAACAGCTCTATAGAGCATTTTGTCGAGCTAGGCCACCAAAAATTGGCCCTTATGAGCCGGTTCATAGAGGACATGCCCAAATGTCCTTGATGGGCCAGTAACAAAATCTTGTTCTACATAGAAGCACGAGGGATGCTCTTTCCCCCTTTGAGAAGCAAACCACCCACCTCTTCAATCTCACCCGAGACATGACAAAAGGGGGCCACCTCAGAAGTGGCAGACGTTTCTTTGGGCCAGCATTTCTTTAAATGTTCAAAAACTTGCTGACACACCACATCATTGTTCATCTCTGTCGTCCACTCAGTCTCAGACAAACACAAAAACTCATTAGAGACAAAATCCTTGATTGTGGCAAAAACATCCACTTCTTGTTTATTACGGGAAGTACAATCATCAGAACAAGGCAACCTAGATAGAAAGTCAGCATTGACATTGCTCTGCCAGGAACATAAACAACCTCAAAATCGTATTCCTGTAATCTAGATGAAAGGCGGGCAATGCGAGCAGTAGAGTGACACCCTTCACCTGGAGACAAAATGTCAATGAGGGGCTTATGATCAGTCCTAAGGGTAAATCTGTTTACCCACACATAGTTACGAAAATGTTCAATAGCCCAGATGCACGTCAATAACTCTCGATCACTGCATATCTTCCCTCAGTAACAGAAAGGGTCCTTGAAGCGAAAGCTACACACCATTCCTCCTTTCTCGAGCACTGGCTAAGTACTCCCCCCCCCCCCCCCAGACCATAAAGGATGGCGTCTACAGATATAATGCATCTCTTCTTGAGGCAGAGAGATGAGTGAGTTAGGGCTTTAGCAGGCTGCACAACTTGTGCTGACGTTTCTGTCAAGGTCCTTAGTGACCAAGGTACAAGTGATCCATTCCTCATTGACTTTTTGATTGATTATAAGGAAGCTGAATGGATCATAGCTCCTTCTACCTCCCTCCACCCTTGATTTAAATATGTTCTCAAAATGTCTTCAAAATATCTTCTTATCTGGGACGCATAAAACATGAATAACCCAGCCCTAATTAGGACTCTGTAAGGTACTATTGACCTTACATTCAGATAAATAATATTCTGAATATATGTCTTAGGAATAGGACATCATCCATTTCCTATATTTTCTAGGCCCTAAAGAAAGCCCCCTGACCTCTTAGGGGCACCCAAAGGGGCTGAAACATGTCAACCATCTAGTTGGACTATTGAGTGCAGTGGACTCATAAATAGGTCCCTACACCGTTTTTAAACTCTCCCCATACACCGAACTGAACAAAGTTACAGTTTAGGTAGTGTGAGGATCACATTTTAACCAACTCACCCCGTTTGAGCACTTTCACTCGTCACCCATTACTGATCACTACTGAAATAACCAGGGGTTCCCTCCAGGTTTATTTATTTATTTATTTTATTTTAAGGTTTTATAGAGCGCGAACTTGACCCGTGAGGGTATCGGAGCACTTTACAGATTCATAGAGTAATACAAAAGGCCGGTCAATAAAAAATGCAGGAGATCTGTACATCAGAGAGCTTACACAGACAAGGGGTCGTAGGTGAGCAGGATATCATACGAGTACTGTACATTGGGGGATAGGATAAACTATACTACAGGACAATTTACAGAGACAAGAGTTATACAATAGGCAGGAATCACATGAGTAATGTACAAGGTCGCAGGATAAGGCAATAATCTCTCAGGTGGCTGTGGGACGGGTTAGCTAAGGAATTTGCCCATGAGGAAGGATTTGGCCTCTTTTTTGAAGCGTGCCAGGGAGGGGATTCTTCTGATGTCGGGAGGGAGGGAGTTCCATATTCTTGGTGCTGTGCTGGCGAAAGCCCGATTGTCGGTTTTTATTTTCCTAAAGCGTACAGGCCGGAGTAGGAGGGCATTGGCCGATCGTGAGTTTCTGTTTGCTCCGGATATCACAAGCTTCTGTGCAAGATACGCAGGGGAGTTAGAGTGTAAGGCCTTGTGCGTGATGCATGCCAGCTTGAGGTGAATCCTAGCCTCGAAGGGAAGCCAGTTCAACGCTTTCAAGTGAGGGGTGATGTGATCAAATTTTCTAGAGCCTGTAAGTAGTCTGGCGGCTGCGTTGAGGCAGGCTTTTAAGGGTGCCAGCGAGATCTTGGGTAGCCAGAGAGGGTGGAGCAGCCATATTCCAGCCGAGAGATAACTAATGATTGGACTGCTAGTTTTAGGTCGGGAGCGTCCAGAAAGGGTTTCAATTTCCATAGATAGCTCAGGTGGAATCTGGCAGATTTGGCCATTGCGTTGATGTGGTCTCACATGTTTAGGTTATAATCCAGGGTAAATCCCAGAGATTTGGCCAAATCCACAATGGTCGGGGAACAATTTAAGGCTGTGATAGCTTTAATCCATGTCTGGATCTCAGGGTTGCTGTAATAATCCAGGAAAAGGGTAGCTTGAAAAAGGTTTATTAACAGCACAGCATAAGGTCCTTGTACAGCAACAACAGGATGACAACAGACAGGCAATACAGAATGTTACATGAGCAAAGCTCTGTTCAGAACATAGAATGCATTAAGAAACATAACATGTCACATGCATTTAAAGGAGTAGGAGTAAAAGATTAAACAACAGTAAAAATCATGACAAGGATATAACACATCTCCCTTATTAAGAAAAAGAACAAAATAAAAATTACACGAAATCTTGTAGAGAAGTGGGTTTTGTTCTGACTCGCATATCATTTTTGATTCTTGATGCCACAGAGTCAGAAAAAGAATTAGGTCTAATTTCATCATTAAAATTATTACATTTGCCAAGATTAATTTGAGACTGTGTAACATTTTGTGTAGGACATTTAGCTACTTTACTTACATTCCAAACCTTGCCATCTTGGGTGATGACAGAATTATTGAAAACCTTTTTTATCTGAATGGGTCTACCATACTTACTCATACCCTCGCTAACCATAAAGGGTTTCAAGATCCTGACCCAATCACCAACCTCCAAATTATGTTCTTTTGTCTTCCACCTCTTATTGTACCACAAAGCTGACTTGTTTTGCTTGCACCCAACTTTAACTGCAACCCTTTGGTCATTTACCACATTCTCTGTAAAGTCTTTACATTTCTCCTTAAACCACCAAGGACATATATTAGAAGCAGGATCCCTCCCTTTAAGTAATTTAAAAGGACTAATTTCCGTGGTGGTATGAGGAGTTATGCGATAAGTCCAAAGCTTCTCCCTAAGCACATTTAACCAATTACTTTTCTCTTTAATAGCATCTGAAACAAAACTCTTTAGTACTCAGTTAAAGCGCTCAACTTGTCCGTTCTCATGTGGTTCATACAGAGATGTCCGAATGTGCTTAATGTTGCAATTCTGTAAAAGATGAGACCAACTGTACACCATTGTCAGATACTAACACAAAAGGGCACCCTTCCTTGCCAAAACTTCTTTGAAGAAGGCAATAACAGCATCAGAGGTTGCTTTAGCAACAAATTCCACTTCTGGCCATTTCAAATGATGATCTATAATAACTAAAGCAAAACGTGAGGCTTCTGGTAAAAGATAAAAAGGGCCTGAAATATCAAAAGCTATTTTACTCCAAGGAAATTCTGGCCATTTCATCGTTTTGAGGGGTGGAACATGCAATTTTAGCATCTTATCACTCGTGCAGCACTCACTACACTCTCTAACAGTACGATCAACAAATCTGTCCATCCCTAGCCACCAAAAATTTAATCTAATCAAACGCTTCATTGCCGAGATTCCGGGGTGAGTTTTATGTGCTAATTTTAGTATCAACTCTTGTACTCCACAAGGCGGAATACATTTCCCAGCTTTGAAAACCAATCCACCTTCACACCATAACTCTCTTCTTTTTTTTTCTCCAAAATAAATTATTTATTTGCGTCACGGGGAGCAGCAAAAAACAGAATAGAATTATTTACATACAGCAAAAATAAAATCGGAACAAAAACATATCAATAACAAAATGATAATAGAATAGTAATACAATTTATAAAAGAAGCAGTTTTTATGACATTAATTCCCACATTTTATCCACTTTCCGCTTTCTATGCAAACCCCTTGTAATCGCTAGAGAATGCTCCACATTAAATATATTTCCTTGACGAGACTCCACCATTCCATAACCATTGGTGGGTTTTGTTGAACCCAAACTCTCGCGATAGTCAGCCTCACACATGTAATTAAAATATTCAACAGGTCACATAACAAACTATTGACCCCTGAGACACCCACGCATATATATCAGTCAAAGAAAAATCAATAGGACTAGCTAATCTAGTAGAAACAATTTTAGTAACACCATTCCAAAATACAGCAAGATGTTAACAAGAAAAGAACATATGAATAATATCAGCCCCAATTAAATCACATTTAGGGCATTTCGTGCGATCACTAAATTTATTATTTGTTGCCCATTTAAGAATCATGTCCGGTGTGTAATACAGCTAGTATATTGTTTTAAATAACTGCAATTTAAGGTTTGAAGATTGAACAGAAAGATTGAGGCTATTTAAAGATGAAATTATCAAATCCGGTGATACATTCGTAGCCAATTTGCTTGTCCATTTTTCTGCCATTTTAGTAATATCGTTAACATTATAATCAGAAAATATTTTGTACCCAATGCTTATCAGGGCTTTATCTGCTTCTCTATAAATACAATTACAAACTTCAGATTCTGCCACATTGGTAAATCCTAACTTCCGCAAAGATTAATCCCTAATCTGATAGTATTTAAACCTAGCCCCCTCTGACAAATTGTAGCAGGCCTTCAATCTTTCAAATGCAAAAAAGCCGTTATGATCATATAAGTCTCCTAATATTTTAATTCCACATTCTGATAGTACACGACCAGCTGGATCCTGAAAAATTTCCGGTAGACCTGGATTAAGCCACAAAGGGGTTTTATAGTGAAACAGAGTAACTTTACTTTTACCTAGAATGGAGCTCCATATGTTAACTGTATCTCGTATCGTCTTGAATTTAACCCGTTTAAAATAATTGGGGTCATTTAGTCTATAGAGAAACATGTTTGCATCTACTTCTAACAGAAATCTATGAAAATATAAGCACTTACCAGGGATCACCAAACTACGGAATCGGGTCAGAAAAGCAGACCAATAATAAAGTTTAAAATCTGGAAGGCCGAGTCCTCCTTGATTAAATGGAAGTTCCTTCTGCACTGTTTGTTCTGTTTGGGCTTTTTGCTTGCTTTCTTCTCTTGTCTGTCCCTGGCGCCGGGAAACCCATTGAGGGTAGCTGTGCGCAATACAAGTTTAGATAAATAAAATAAATAAATAAAATAAAGAAGAGACACGGCCCGCCGCGCTTTCTTATAGCCCCAGATGAAGCTACTGATAACACCTTCTAATCTATGAAAATAAGAATTATTAACCCGTAGAGGTATGGAGCGAAAAAGATATAGATGTTTTGGTAATATTTTCATTTTGACCAAATTTATTCTGTCAATAATACTAAGTGGTAATTTATGCCATTTCTTAAATAATATCATCGCTGTCTCTTTTAATAACGGTTCATAATTTAATGCCACAATTAAATCAATATTCGAAGAAATTTTTACCCCCAGATACGTTGCAACGTCGCATCTCCCTATCACTGAAGCTGAAAGCTGATGATTCGAAATGATTTGAGTTTTACTTGCATTAAGGCGATAGCCGGACACTGAGCTAAAGTTCCTTGCTTCTTTAACAATGCCTTTCATAGCTTCAGACACAGTGGTGGATGAAATGCAACATCATCCGCGTATACAGTTATATCAAGAAGATTTGAGCCATTTGCAAAAGGGCATATAAGGGTTTGACTCTGAAGTGCAATCAAAAAGGGTTCCATTCCTAAAGCAAATAAAAGGGGGGATAAAGGGCACCCTTGCCTCGTCCCTCGTGTAATAAAAAAAGTTGAAGAACATTTTCCCAAATAACAAACCTTACCTAGTGGCTTATCGTATAGTGATTGGACCCATTTCAGGAATTTGCCTTTTATACCAAAGGCCTGTAAAACTGCCCATAAAAAGTCCCACCCCACTCGGTCAAATGCCTTCTCTGCATCTAATAAAATAATACAGAGTGGGGTGGACTGAGTCACACCATAACTCTACTGCAACTTTATAAAACGGAAGTAAATCATCTCTGACATTAGTTTTGTTTGGCCAACCTTCTAAGAGACATTTTTTTTAACATTACAAATTTCTCATCATCATCAATTAATTAGAGTATTGAAACCCATTCTGTTACCTATCCCCTTTGCTAATTATTCGCCCATTAATTTATGTTACCTGGCTTTAGCACACAAAGCAGCGTTTATATCTATCATCTTCATTTAGGCCGCAAGGATTCTCCACGAGCTTTTGCCACAGAAAAGACATAACATAAGCACATGCCATTAGTTATTCAGCTGCATTTAATACTGACAAAGACAATAGACATGGTTAGTTTATTATTTTTCAACGAACTCGCAATTGCAACATAGAGCACATGAGTTAGTCCCTCGTGTTGTGTAAATGCATTTTAAAACTAAGTTGATTAGTACTTTTCATCTCATGCTTGTTAATACAGTTACAGTTTTATGGAAGTTTAACTTTGCGAGTCAGAATGAAATTTCATTCTGCACCTCGCTCCATCACATGACACCTTCCGTCTGAGATAACACACACCCAAGACCATACAGACTTGCATCAGTAGTGATGATGCATTTCTTTCCCATCCTAAAAGGGTTTAAAGTTGGTGAATTGACAATATCATTCTTAATATCAGTGAATGCTCTTTCTTGTTCTGCTTCCCAGACAAACGCATGGCTTTGTCTTAGTAATCTTCTTAAAGGCTCCATTTTGGTAGCAAAGTTTACAACAAATTGCTGTAGTATTCGCACATACCCGAAAATGACAGCAGTTGTTCCTTATTACTTGGGGCAGGAGCGTTAAGGATAGCTTCTAATTTTGATTTTTTAGGAATTAAAACCTCCCCCGATAATGTGTGTCCTAAGTACTCAACAGATTTCCTAAATAACTTGCATTTTGTGCTTTGAGGGTAAGACCATATCTTTCAAGTCTACTACATACCTCATCTAAATGTGAAACATGCTCAAGTTCATTTTTAGAAAAGATTAAGATATCGTCTTGAAAGCATTTTACAAATACATCCAGGTCTCTAAAAACTTGGAACATAACCCGTTGAAAAACAGAAGCGGCAGATGCCAACCCAAAAGGCATCCTTTTGTATTGAAAAAGTCCCATGGGAGTGATGAAGGCTGTATATTTTGTAGATTCTTCCGTGAGCTCAATTTGATGGTACGCTGACCTAAGATCCAGGGTAGAAAAGATCTGCGCACCATCAAAGAGGGAAGTAAGCTCATTAATATTGGGGAGGGGATGACAATCAATAATAATGTTTGAATTGAGTGCCCTCAAATCAATGCAGACTCAACTTTTGATCGGGCTTCCGTACTAGAACTATGGGCGAAACCCATTCTGACGACTCAATAGGTTCTATAATATTATCCTTCAGCAAATAATTTAACATTTCTTTTAATTTGTCTCTAACATTAAGAGGAACTCCTCTTAGCTTTTGTTTAACCGGAAGTGCCCCATCCTTAAGAACAATCTTATGTGCAAAATTTTTCAATTTCCCTAACTGGTCACAGAAAACTTCGTTAAACTTGTTGCTCCAAAAGGAGATATAATTTTTTTCTTCCCAACTAGGACAAATAACATTTATCATGTCTTGCTCACTGCAAAGAGAGACAGGATCTTTGGCACGTGGGTTTAACTTGATGCCAAGTTCCCACTGATCATACCAACCGTGTACATTGACTCCCTTCACTGCAATATACAGTTTTATGTGAGCCAACCTGCCCCTAAAACTTAAAGGAACTTTTAAATAACCTTCAATATCAATCATGTTTTCGTTGAAACTCTCTGCTAATATATCAGATTGTTGTACGTTAGAAATATCACACACATTTTGTAAATGTTCGTTAAAATATTCCCTGGTGATTATGGTCCATGGGGACCCTGAATCTACCATAAGTTCAATTGCAACAGTATAAACGTAAAAACACATTTGGGTGACTTCTTACTGGTTAGCATTACACATCCACTTTGAACAATAGAGACAACATAACCTCTGTCAAAATCTTGTCTCATTTCCTCAACCTTGCTAACAGAAAACACTTTTGCAGGAATAACATTATTAGTGGATGGACGTGATTTTCCAGCCCGCAATTGACTATTAGAACGTTTTTCTCTGCAAGCGTTACTAAAATGATCTAACCTACCACAAATATTACATTCTTTATTTATAGCAGGACAATATTGGAATGACGCAATATGTGATTTGCTACCACACCTAAAACAAGAAAAAGAATTATTAGGAAAGTCTGTTCTTTTGTTATTGATATTATAAGAGTTTTTTGCTCTCCCTTGAGTAGGAAAGAAGTTTTTGCTATCTAATTTGGGTTTTACAATGCATACTTCTTCTTCAGTAGAGGTTTTGCTAGAAGAAGGACTTTGTTTATCAACGATGTTCATCCATTTTTCTGACAATTCAGTGGATTTAGCGATGGTAATAGTTTCCTCAAAATTTGGATCACCTATGCACCACAATTTATCTTGAATTGTTTTGTTCTTAACATGAACAATAATTTAGTCACGAATCATTTCGTCGGACATGACTCCAAAATTACAATGCAAGGATAAGGCTCTTAACGCAGTAAGGAATTCATCAAAAGATTCATCCTGCTTTTGTGCTCTAGTGTAAAATTTGAAGCGATTTAGAGCAATATTAGCTGTAGGTTTAAATCTTTTCTCCAATCTGTTAAGAGCTTCTGAATAAACATTTAAATAATCTCCACTGCCAGTAGGAACTGTCTGAATGGGTCTACCATACTTACTCATACCCTCGCTAACCATAAAGGGTTTCAAGATCCTGACCCAATCACCAACCTCCAAATTATGTTCTTTTGTCTTCCACCTCTTATTGTACCACAAAGCTGACTTGTTTTGCTTGCACCCAACTTTAACTGCAACCCTTTGGTCATTTACCACATTCTCTGTAAAGTCTTTACATTTCTCCTTAAACCACCTAGGACATATATTAGAAGCAGGATCCCTCCCTTTAAGTAATTTAAAAGGACTAATTTCCGTGGTGGTATGAGGAGTTATGCGATAAGTCCAAAGCTTCTCCCTAAGCACATTTAACCAATTACTTTTCTCTTTAATAGCATCTGAAACAAAACTCTTTAGTACTCAGTTAAAGCGCTCAACTTGTCCGTTCTCATGTGGTTCATACAGAGATGTCCGAATGTGCTTAATGTTGCAATTCTGTAAAAGATGAGACCAACTGTACACCATTGTCAGATACTAACACAAAAGGGCACCCTTCCTTGCCAAAACTTCTTTGAAGAAGGCAATAACAGCATCAGAGGTTGCTTTAGCAACAAATTCCACTTCTGGCCATTTCAAATGATGATCTATAATAACTAAAGCAAAACGTGAGGCTTCTGGTAAAAGATAAAAAGGGCCTGAAATATCAAAAGCTATTTTACTCCAAGGAAATTCTGGCCATTTCATCGTTTTGAGGGGTGGAACATGCAATTTTAGCATCTTATCACTCGTGCAGCACTCACTACACTCTCTAACAGTACGATCAACAAATCTGTCCATCCCTAGCCACCAAAAATTTAATCTAATCAAACGCTTCATTGCCGAGATTCCGGGGTGAGTTTTATGTGCTAATTTTAGTATCAACTCTTGTACTCCACAAGGCGGAATACATTTCCCAGCTTTGAAAACCAATCCACCTTCACACCATAACTCTCTTCTTTTTTTTTCTCCAAAATAAATTATTTATTTGCGTCACGGGGAGCAGCAAAAAACAGAATAGAATTATTTACATACAGCAAAAATAAAATCGGAACAAAAACATATCAATAACAAAATGATAATAGAATAGTAATACAATTTATAAAAGAAGCAGTTTTTATGACATTAATTCCCACATTTTATCCACTTTCCGCTTTCTATGCAAACCCCTTGTAATCGCTAGAGAATGCTCCACATTAAATATATTTCCTTGACGAGACTCCACCATTCCATAACCATTGGTGGGTTTTGTTGAACCCAAACTCTCGCGATAGTCAGCCTCACACATGTAATTAAAATATTCAACAGGTCACATAACAAACTATTGACCCCTGAGACACCCACGCATATATATCAGTCAAAGAAAAATCAATAGGACTAGCTAATCTAGTAGAAACAATTTTAGTAACACCATTCCAAAATACAGCAAGATGTTAACAAGAAAAGAACATATGAATAATATCAGCCCCAATTAAATCACATTTAGGGCATTTCGTGCGATCACTAAATTTATTATTTGTTGCCCATTTAAGAATCATGTCCGGTGTGTAATACAGCTAGTATATTGTTTTAAATAACTGCAATTTAAGGTTTGAAGATTGAACAGAAAGATTGAGGCTATTTAAAGATGAAATTATCAAATCCGGTGATACATTCGTAGCCAATTTGCTTGTCCATTTTTCTGCCATTTTAGTAATATCGTTAACATTATAATCAGAAAATATTTTGTACCCAATGCTTATCAGGGCTTTATCTGCTTCTCTATAAATACAATTACAAACTTCAGATTCTGCCACATTGGTAAATCCTAACTTCCGCAAAGATTAATCCCTAATCTGATAGTATTTAAACCTAGCCCCCTCTGACAAATTGTAGCAGGCCTTCAATCTTTCAAATGCAAAAAAGCCGTTATGATCATATAAGTCTCCTAATATTTTAATTCCACATTCTGATAGTACACGACCAGCTGGATCCTGAAAAATTTCCGGTAGACCTGGATTAAGCCACAAAGGGGTTTTATAGTGAAACAGAGTAACTTTACTTTTACCTAGAATGGAGCTCCATATGTTAACTGTATCTCGTATCGTCTTGAATTTAACCCGTTTAAAATAATTGGGGTCATTTAGTCTATAGAGAAACATGTTTGCATCTACTTCTAACAGAAATCTATGAAAATATAAGCACTTACCAGGGATCACCAAACTACGGAATCGGGTCAGAAAAGCAGACCAATAATAAAGTTTAAAATCTGGAAGGCCGAGTCCTCCTTGATTAAATGGAAGTTCCTTCTGCACTGTTTGTTCTGTTTGGGCTTTTTGCTTGCTTTCTTCTCTTGTCTGTCCCTGGCGCCGGGAAACCCATTGAGGGTAGCTGTGCGCAATACAAGTTTAGATAAATAAAATAAATAAATAAAATAAAGAAGAGACACGGCCCGCCGCGCTTTCTTATAGCCCCAGATGAAGCTACTGATAACACCTTCTAATCTATGAAAATAAGAATTATTAACCCGTAGAGGTATGGAGCGAAAAAGATATAGATGTTTTGGTAATATTTTCATTTTGACCAAATTTATTCTGTCAATAATACTAAGTGGTAATTTATGCCATTTCTTAAATAATATCATCGCTGTCTCTTTTAATAACGGTTCATAATTTAATGCCACAATTAAATCAATATTCGAAGAAATTTTTACCCCCAGATACGTTGCAACGTCGCATCTCCCTATCACTGAAGCTGAAAGCTGATGATTCGAAATGATTTGAGTTTTACTTGCATTAAGGCGATAGCCGGACACTGAGCTAAAGTTCCTTGCTTCTTTAACAATGCCTTTCATAGCTTCAGACACAGTGGTGGATGAAATGCAACATCATCCGCGTATACAGTTATATCAAGAAGATTTGAGCCATTTGCAAAAGGGCATATAAGGGTTTGACTCTGAAGTGCAATCAAAAAGGGTTCCATTCCTAAAGCAAATAAAAGGGGGGATAAAGGGCACCCTTGCCTCGTCCCTCGTGTAATAAAAAAAGTTGAAGAACATTTTCCCAAATAACAAACCTTACCTAGTGGCTTATCGTATAGTGATTGGACCCATTTCAGGAATTTGCCTTTTATACCAAAGGCCTGTAAAACTGCCCATAAAAAGTCCCACCCCACTCGGTCAAATGCCTTCTCTGCATCTAATAAAATAATACAGAGTGGGGTGGACTGAGTCACACCATAACTCTACTGCAACTTTATAAAACGGAAGTAAATCATCTCTGACATTAGTTTTGTTTGGCCAACCTTCTAAGAGACATTTTTTTTAACATTACAAATTTCTCATCATCATCAATTAATTAGAGTATTGAAACCCATTCTGTTACCTATCCCCTTTGCTAATTATTCGCCCATTAATTTATGTTACCTGGCTTTAGCACACAAAGCAGCGTTTATATCTATCATCTTCATTTAGGCCGCAAGGATTCTCCACGAGCTTTTGCCACAGAAAAGACATAACATAAGCACATGCCATTAGTTATTCAGCTGCATTTAATACTGACAAAGACAATAGACATGGTTAGTTTATTATTTTTCAACGAACTCGCAATTGCAACATAGAGCACATGAGTTAGTCCCTCGTGTTGTGTAAATGCATTTTAAAACTAAGTTGATTAGTACTTTTCATCTCATGCTTGTTAATACAGTTACAGTTTTATGGAAGTTTAACTTTGCGAGTCAGAATGAAATTTCATTCTGCACCTCGCTCCATCACATGACACCTTCCGTCTGAGATAACACACACCCAAGACCATACAGACTTGCATCAGTAGTGATGATGCATTTCTTTCCCATCCTAAAAGGGTTTAAAGTTGGTGAATTGACAATATCATTCTTAATATCAGTGAATGCTCTTTCTTGTTCTGCTTCCCAGACAAACGCATGGCTTTGTCTTAGTAATCTTCTTAAAGGCTCCATTTTGGTAGCAAAGTTTACAACAAATTGCTGTAGTATTCGCACATACCCGAAAATGACAGCAGTTGTTCCTTATTACTTGGGGCAGGAGCGTTAAGGATAGCTTCTAATTTTGATTTTTTAGGAATTAAAAC
Organism: Lissotriton helveticus; assembly: GCF_964261635.1. Lineage (NCBI taxonomy): Eukaryota > Metazoa > Chordata > Amphibia > Caudata > Salamandridae > Lissotriton > Lissotriton helveticus. The sequence goes on along the minus strand of NC_136059.1, from coordinate 107,977,274 downwards.
CTCCCCCGATAATGTGTGTCCTAAGTACTCAACAGATTTCCTAAATAACTTGCATTTTGTGCTTTGAGGGTAAGACCATATCTTTCAAGTCTACTACATACCTCATCTAAATGTGAAACATGCTCAAGTTCATTTTTAGAAAAGATTAAGATATCGTCTTGAAAGCATTTTACAAATACATCCAGGTCTCTAAAAACTTGGAACATAACCCGTTGAAAAACAGAAGCGGCAGATGCCAACCCAAAAGGCATCCTTTTGTATTGAAAAAGTCCCATGGGAGTGATGAAGGCTGTATATTTTGTAGATTCTTCCGTGAGCTCAATTTGATGGTACGCTGACCTAAGATCCAGGGTAGAAAAGATCTGCGCACCATCAAAGAGGGAAGTAAGCTCATTAATATTGGGGAGGGGATGACAATCAATAATAATGTTTGAATTGAGTGCCCTCAAATCAATGCAGACTCAACTTTTGATCGGGCTTCCGTACTAGAACTATGGGCGAAACCCATTCTGACGACTCAATAGGTTCTATAATATTATCCTTCAGCAAATAATTTAACATTTCTTTTAATTTGTCTCTAACATTAAGAGGAACTCCTCTTAGCTTTTGTTTAACCGGAAGTGCCCCATCCTTAAGAACAATCTTATGTGCAAAATTTTTCAATTTCCCTAACTGGTCACAGAAAACTTCGTTAAACTTGTTGCTCCAAAAGGAGATATAATTTTTTTCTTCCCAACTAGGACAAATAACATTTATCATGTCTTGCTCACTGCAAAGAGAGACAGGATCTTTGGCACGTGGGTTTAACTTGATGCCAAGTTCCCACTGATCATACCAACCGTGTACATTGACTCCCTTCACTGCAATATACAGTTTTATGTGAGCCAACCTGCCCCTAAAACTTAAAGGAACTTTTAAATAACCTTCAATATCAATCATGTTTTCGTTGAAACTCTCTGCTAATATATCAGATTGTTGTACGTTAGAAATATCACACACATTTTGTAAATGTTCGTTAAAATATTCCCTGGTGATTATGGTCCATGGGGACCCTGAATCTACCATAAGTTCAATTGCAACAGTATAAACGTAAAAACACATTTGGGTGACTTCTTACTGGTTAGCATTACACATCCACTTTGAACAATAGAGACAACATAACCTCTGTCAAAATCTTGTCTCATTTCCTCAACCTTGCTAACAGAAAACACTTTTGCAGGAATAACATTATTAGTGGATGGACGTGATTTTCCAGCCCGCAATTGACTATTAGAACGTTTTTCTCTGCAAGCGTTACTAAAATGATCTAACCTACCACAAATATTACATTCTTTATTTATAGCAGGACAATATTGGAATGACGCAATATGTGATTTGCTACCACACCTAAAACAAGAAAAAGAATTATTAGGAAAGTCTGTTCTTTTGTTATTGATATTATAAGAGTTTTTTGCTCTCCCTTGAGTAGGAAAGAAGTTTTTGCTATCTAATTTGGGTTTTACAATGCATACTTCTTCTTCAGTAGAGGTTTTGCTAGAAGAAGGACTTTGTTTATCAACGATGTTCATCCATTTTTCTGACAATTCAGTGGATTTAGCGATGGTAATAGTTTCCTCAAAATTTGGATCACCTATGCACCACAATTTATCTTGAATTGTTTTGTTCTTAACATGAACAATAATTTAGTCACGAATCATTTCGTCGGACATGACTCCAAAATTACAATGCAAGGATAAGGCTCTTAACGCAGTAAGGAATTCATCAAAAGATTCATCCTGCTTTTGTGCTCTAGTGTAAAATTTGAAGCGATTTAGAGCAATATTAGCTGTAGGTTTAAATCTTTTCTCCAATCTGTTAAGAGCTTCTGAATAAACATTTAAATAATCTCCACTGCCAGTAGGAACTGTCAATTGGGGTTAAGTTCTAAAAATCTCTAGTCCCTCAGAGCCAATACAGTGTAAAAGAATGATTTTTTTTCTTTCCGCCCCCATGCGTTCTCCATCAATAGCTCTCATATAGTTGAAAAATTCCTCCTTCCATCTAGACCAAGAAATGGGGGGATCACCCTTGATCTGTAAAAATTTTGCTGGAGGGTCAAACTGCATTGTTACAATAAACTAAAAACTATTTAGACCAAAATAGAATAAAATAGAATAAAACACAATAAAATAGTTTTAAAGTACTTGCCCAGATTGTGATCCATGAGAGATATTATGCCCCTTTAATGTTCTGTGCAAGAATTCCTATATTATTTTGTATAGTAGCACAAAATGACTTAAATAGACTTCGTTTTGTACCCAAAATGGATAAAATAACCTTCATTTACTCTCGAGGTCACAGTCCGTACAGACAGAAGAAACCTTCCGGTGCTCCTGATTGCTAAGCAACAAGCGCGATGATGTCAGCGCCGTCTGTAGAAAAGGAAGAAGGACGCCAGACGTCCGCGCTGGAAATACACTGGTGCTCGGGACGCTGCTCGGGATGATTAAACAACGCACACAAAGCGTGATGACGTCTGTGTCGTCGGCACAGATAGTTGCATGAAACAAACGGTTGCCAGGAATCAACGGTGTAGCGTGGAGACGTCCAATCCAAGAATGTGGTTGCCAGGAAGCACTCATCAGCTCCAGAGCTCCTATGACGCAGAAAGAGAGCTCGAGTCGAATTGAATGGACGACCGGGTCTGAACAAGTCTAGGCAACAGAAAGTTCAAAAGATGCACATGAGGTAAGAGACTCCAAATTGCATCTGGAACAGCAGAAAAACTTCAAAGAAAGTATACTCCTCGCAGTAGATTGTAGTAGGGTAGAAATGAAGTAGTTCTGGAATTAGAACTAACACAAAAAAACTCAAAATTCTCCCAAAATATAAAATAATGTAGAAATGGGTCCAAACTCTGCTAATGTGCTGGAAATGGCTGGAGTAGGGTTGTCCTCGTCGCCAAAAATTGTAATAATCCAGGAAAAGGGTAGCTTCAAAAAGGTTTATTAACAGCACAGCATAAGGTCCTTGTACAGCAACAACAGGATGACAACAGACAGGCAATACAGAATGTTACATGAGCAAAGCTCTGTTCAGAACATAGAATGCATTGAGAAACATAACATGTCGCATGCATTTAAAGGAGCAGGAGTAAAAGATTAAACAACAGTAAAACTCATGACAAGGATTTAACAGTTGCTCTTGGGCGGGGAGATTAGAAGGAACTCAGTTTTCTTAGCATTGAGTTTGAGTTGATTTGAGGAGAGCCATCTCACGGTCAGCTTCACAGCCTCATTCAGGGTGAGCATCTCCGCAAGAGATGAGATATTTATGTAGATCTGAGTGTCATCAGCGCACATTTGGAAGGAGATTTTTGCAGTGCGAAGGACTTCAGCAAGGGTGTTCCAGATAGAGATTGAAAAGGGTGGGTGACAACGTTGATCCTTGAGGGACTCCCACTGTGACCACAGAGGGAGCGGACAGTTCGCCATTGATTAGGAATCTCTGAGATCGGTTATGGAGGTAGGAGCTAAACCAGTCTAGGACTGCGCCATCTAATCCTATCCTCAGTTTGAGGCGTTTGAGTAGCATCTCGTGGTTGACCGTGTCGAAGGCCGATGATAGATCAAGGAGGATCAGGAGACAGGTTTTGTCTTGGTCAAGGGCTTGAAGAGCGTCATCAACAATGTGGAGCATGGTGGTTTCAGTGCTGTGTCCCGGTCGGTAGCCGGATTGGCAGTCATCGAGTGGATGGAAGTTGTTGATGTGGTGACTTAGCTGTATTTGTACACACTTTTCCAGCACTTTAGCCAGGAGCGGAATGTTGGAAATTGGTCTAAAGTTGTCTGGGAGGCTGGGTCCAGCGATGGCTTTTTCAGAATGGGTAGGACTTGGCCTGCTTTCAGCGAGGCCGGTATTGATCCCTGCCGGAGAGAGGCGTTGATTATCGCAGTCCAGCTAGGAATGATGGATTTGGCTATGGTCGCGAGACAGTTTGAAGGTAGCGAGTCGTTGAAAGGGTTGTTGGGGTTCAGGGAGGAAAGGATTTTTGCGACAACGACTTCATCATAGGGTGCAAATTCGGACCAGTGTGCTAGGTTTTTCGGAGAGGACCATGGCGGCCGGGAGGGAGGGGGCGGAAGGTGGAAGTTCGGAGGGGGGAATGAGGTAGCCTTGAGTTCGGTATCTAAGGTTTTGATTTTGTTTGCGGAAAATGAGGAGAAATCCTCAGAGGAGAGACTTGGGGGTTTCTTTCGCTGTTTTGGACAGTTTATTCGATTGGAGTTTGACCATCTCAAAGAGTTTGCGAGGTCTGTTCTGGGCATTTCCTAATTCCGCTCTGAAGAATTTATTTTTGAGTTTACGATGTTCTTGTTGTAAGTGTTTCTGGCCTGGCGAAGAAGTTTTAGGTGATCTGCCGAGGGGTGCTGTCTCCAGATTCTTTCATATTGCCGGAGGGATATTCTCTTGTCGTTGAGGGAACCAGTGAACCATGGATTAATCTCTGACTTGAGTTATTTTTAGTTTAAGAGGGGCTAGGTCATCCAGGATGATCGACATTGTAGCAGAGTAGTGATCATTGAGGTCACTGACCGAAGTGGTGGGGGGGGAGGTGAGGTCGGATTTACAGCGGATCTCAAGTTTGTTAGTGTCTAGGTTTTTGGTGTCTCTGACCCAGCGTTTTGGGAGCACCGGTTGTGGCGTCCTTGTCTTGCGGGTGCTAGGTAGCAGCAAGGCGATGGCATGGTGGTCAGACCAGTCGCAGGGGTCAATGGATATGAGCTTGACGGTTGTCTCCTTAGAGATGATCCAGTCTAGAGTGGCCCCTTTCGAGTGGGTTGGGAGAGGACAAGCTTGGGTCAGGGCTAGGTCGGCCATGAGGTCTTTAATGGCGTTGACATGGGGATCCTTAAGGTCATTCCAGTGCAGGTTGAAGTCACCAAGGAAAATGTCCTTGGTGTTTGGGGAGTTCTTAGCCGTGATAACTTCCATGAGGTAGTCAGTGAAAGGTTCGTTAGTGCCTGGGGGTGGTAAAAGATGTGTAGGTTATATAAGTGGATGTTGTTACTGCAGACTGAGAAGGCTAGATATTCGCAGGAATCAGTGGTATCCGTTAGAAGCTCAGTGACAAGGAGGTTAGAGCGATGGATGCAGGCAATTCCGCCACCTTTTTTGTTATGTGGTCTGTCTAGCCTGGCTATGTTAAAGTTGGGGGGGATTAAGAGGTCGAGGCATGGGGATGAAGCATCATTAAGCCATGATTCTGTTAGAATGGCTATGTCGGTGTTGTTGTTCAGAATGAGGGCAGCGACATCGGCCGCATGCTTCACTGCGGAGGAAGAATACAAAAAGAGACCCAATGATGATGCTGTCATGTATCTGATACAGGCGGAGAATCAAGATAAACCGCCAAACGAGACCTGTCTACGTGAATGAGGGTTTTTTAAGTACTGACATTTAGAACACCTGGACCCTGGTTGCAGGTACAAGTGATCCATTCCTCATTGATTTTGACATTTTGAGAACTGCAAACAGTTTAAAAAAAAACATCTATACCACATTCCATCAAGACTCTTCTGTCTATTAGCTCATCATATTTATGTGAGATTGGGCCCTCCGCAATGACCATATTAAAGACGAAGTACCGTTCAAGACTTGAAGTTGAGCACATCTTGAGGATGGCAGTAGCAAGATTACATCCTCAGATTTACTGTCTCAAGAGAAAAACAGCTAGCTGACCGGACCGGCAGGCAGGCACGACTATGGACTTGAATAACTGAGGGCTGCAATTCACAGCGAGAGATTGATTCCCGCCCAGCTGCTTGGAACGTCCCGCGGCTCGCTTCTGCTCTACCGCGCATATTCGAGTGCAGCCTTCAACAGAAATATACAACAAAAGCATGGTAAAGACAATGTGAGTCTTAACCGGATTATACAGATCGCCTTGGGCGCCCCGGATCCCGGCATCCCCGACACTATGTTCAGAACAATTGAGTGTCTCTTTCCTCTTCTCTCCACGCAGCCCCTGTGTGGGCTGAGAAGATACATCCTTACCCAGTCCTCGTCCTGAGGAGAACCTAGACTCAATAAGGTTCGAAACGCGTTGACCCCCAGCCTGTGTCAAGAACCAAAGGGTGCAGCTAGGGATAAACTCATACCACTTACGTGGGCCCTATCTGCAATTTCTTTCAAAAAACATTACTCACAGGTGTCGTGTGACAGGCAGGCTATTCCATCCCAGTTCCGCCTTGCTCACAGGTTTTGTTACTAAAGGACTGGTTTATGTCTTTCATGAATTGCTAAGAATGTGTGCAAACTGCAATTTATGTGTTATTGAACTCAGTGTACAGACTACAGTTGGTGTCACCACAAGATTTTGATTATATGTTTTTCTTAAATGTATGGTTACTTCATTAGCCATATAGTTGTATATACCTGTATATATTCTTCCATGTTTTTGCACTAACTGTTATGATGGAGTGTCTATTTGATGTCATGTGTTTTTCATGTAATAATACAAAATCATTTTTGAAAATGTACTAAATTTGTTGGGTAATACTTAATCCCTTGGCTACACGGCATGCTTTGGCTGTGTGGCTTCAAATTGTGTCATTAATAATCCTGATCAGCCATCTTGTTCTGTTTTGCATCAAGAGAAAAACAGGCAGACCCATCATATTATTTGAGAAAGGTGTTATCATCCAAATAAGTTTTGTCAAATTATATTTTGTGTGTGAAAAATAAAGTGCCATTGTGCATTTTGGGGTAATTATTTTTGTAGACCTTTTGTTTGAACTGTGTAGTAAGCCTCTGACACTAACCACAGTCACCCACAAACGTTTGACTTGCTAAACACTGTTTAATATTATTTCACCCACAGTAAAAATAATTAGCAGTGCAAATTGGGGGTGTTTATGGTTATCAATGTTTAGGAGTATCAGGTTCTAGAATTGTTTTCTCAGGAGGGGGTCCTTATGCCTAGAATGTTTTGACAGGGTGGTCTGGGCATCAACACATTTGAAGACCTCTGGTTTAGAGGAATGTGTTACTTGATAAACTAGAACCATGTTTGATGGCATCTTATAATTTAATTGTGAAAAAATGTACTGGTTGAGGGTGTTGAATACTTCAAGAGAAAATAATATGACGTTTGTGGTACAGTACATATAACTACATGATTGTAGGTGAAAAATGTAAAAGAAAGTTTAGAGTATACAGTGATGTATCACTGTTATCAATTATTGATCAGTATGCAACTAAAAATGATTTAGCTTTCATGTGTTTTTTTGGTGGAAATGGAAAATAGAAGTTTTGAGAAACAGAAGTATCATGTCACAAAATATATGGAGGAAAAAAACAAAAAAGTATCACTTTGGAAGAAAGAGGGAAAAGTAGCAGTGGGGAAAGGAACATTTTTTTTTATTGCACAACTAATGTTGGCTGTACTGCCTACGACGACATTTCCACCCATAAAGAAGCTTGCAATGTGTAGCTCCACTTGTTTTAGATGAAAAAAGGATCCCCTTACTAAAATATAAAAAAGTGCTTTATTTAGAAAAGGAGGGTTGTTATCTGCTTGAGCAGGTGTAGATTCTTGTAATGTAACACACTGATTGTTTCCAATTTCCTGGCTGAACTCCTTCCTGCAAATTGAATTTTATTTTAAGTGACTCTTTAGCTCAATAGCCTGAGAAAAGGACTATTAAAGCAGGTATTGTTTGGCAGTCTAAGGTGGCTTAAACAAAGGAACGGAAAGGATCTATGTACATCAAAATCCAGCAGTCAAATGAAGCAAAAGGGGAAGAGGTGTTGGTGCCGGGATGAGGAAAGACAGTTAAATAGCCAAAACCAAGCTGCTTTCAGCAAAACATTTGAGATCAAGGCCATAGTCAGGGGTGGATATGAATATGATCTCTGATTATGTCTAGATTAGAGTGTCCTGCTCAGAAAAGCATGATTGTTCTACCTGCACTGGGAAGGGTAGGAGATAATTCGTTTTTCATAAGAAATGGATCTGCAGATTTCAGCACCACTTAGATAAAGGCATTGTCTTTCAAAGTGTGTAAGGTTGTAATTTGGATGAATCAATCTGTGGCATTGTGATACATGCAAACCAACAGTTGATGGACAGAATGCAGAACAATGTCATACATTCACCCCAGTACAGAGATCTGGGCCTACATCCATTGTTTTTTTGCACTCCACACCAGTTCAGACATGGCCATATGCAGACCCTGTGCCTCATGGGAACAGTCCAGCCCGAACTGCCAAGCCATGTCTTTCCTGGACCGGAATCAAGCATCCTAGGACCGGTTTCTGGCTATCAGCCGTCTTCTGCCAGGATAGCTTGACTCCAGTGGTGTGGAGCACATGGGACTCACGTCTGAACATACCCATCCCACTCGGGGTGACAAATGCAAAACAACAGTTGATGGACAGAATGCCGAACAATGTCATACATTCACCCCAGTACGGAGATCTGGGCCTAAATCCATCGTTTTTTTGCACTCCACACCACCCCAGTTCAGACATGGCCATATGCAGACCCTGTGCCTCATGGGAACAGTCCAGCCCGAACTGCCAAGCCATGTCTTTCCTAGACCGGAATCAAGCATCCTAGGACCGGTTTCTGGCTATCAGCCGTCTTCAGCCAGGATAGCTTGACTCCAGTGGTGTGGAGAGCATGGGACTCACGTCTGAGCATATCCATCCCACTTGGGTGACAAATGCAAAACAACAGTTGATGGACAGAATGCAGAACAATGTCATACATTCACCCCAGTACAGAGATCCGGGCCTAAATCCATCGTTTTTTTGCCCTCCACACCACCCCAGTTCAGACATGGCCATATGCAAATCAGCCTTGACCCTGTGCCTCATGGGAACAGTCCAGCCCGAACTGCCAAGCCAGGTCTTTCCTGGACCGGAATCAAGCATCCTAGGACCGGTTTCTGGCTATCAGCCGTCTTCTGCCAGGATAGCTTGACTCCAGTGGTGTGGAGCGCATGGGACTCGCGTCTGAGCATACCCATCCCACTCGGGGTGACAAATGCAAAACAACAGTTTTTTGCACTCCACACCACCCCAGTTGATACATAACAGCACAGTGGGGGCACACATAGGCCTATACTGTAGAAGTATTACCAACATGACACAGGTGGCCCAGAAGCATTATTAGGGAATGAAGGGCCCTTCCCCAAATCACTAAGCCTGAATCCTTACTGCACCAGAGACATCTTCCTAAGCACCTCGCAGAAAGAGTCTGCATCAGCTTGAAAGGAAGACCCATCATGAGAGCCCACTGCAATACTAGTTGGCTGGTCATTATTATCTCCAACAAGCCCAAGACTCAATTTATATTACACAGGCTCATAAATCAGTGCCAGTCAATTCTGAAGGCGGCAACAAACTGACAGTCTAGGAGGTGTTATGTCGAAGCCAGGGGTGAATTACCGTGCCACTGCTTGCTATATGCAATTGAATCAAGGACAACTCGTATTAAATTGCACACAATCCAGAACATGTCAGTGGATGATATTGAGGCCAGGAAAGTACCATTGCTTCTAACATGGATATTGTTAATTTCCACAAGCTCCTGCCGCATCGAGATACAAACTGCAGTAATTTATTTCTGTGAAAGTGAGTTACTACATGTATGCTGTGCTAGTAATAGACCCCAGTAATTGAAACCTGAATGTTACCATTGGATGGTGGCAGGTTTATGCATCAAATATAAAACCGACCTGTCTCCTCGGGGAGAGCTGTGGTGTTAGGCTTAATGGACAACTCAGGTTTGCTTTCAGTAGGCCAGTAGAGGAAGAGGTCAACACTTTCTTCAACAGTCATTCTCCAGTCAGGACAGCCTATCCTAAAAAATGTTGTATGTCAGAGTATCATAGACAAACATATTGTGTTCTAAATAAGTGTTCTGTTATCATAACTAAAGCATACAGCTCATGGGTGTACTGGGGTAGGATGATGAGTTGAGCCATTTTGTGTAATGCAAGCTGTTCTGCTGGACATTCCAGCTCCCCGTGTCCATCTCATATTCCCTGAAGCGGCTTGATGGGCTGGGGATAGACAGTCGCTCTTATCTGTTATTAGCTGCTGTTAGACATGAGATTTCTGGTTGGCTAAGGTTTGCACCAAAGCCAGGCAGAAATCACCAATCTAGTCAGGATAAGGGAGTTACACTCCTAAAATAACCCCTGCTCACCCCCTTGGTAGCTTATCTCAGAGGCAGTGTGTAAAGTATTTGCACATAACCAACAGTAATACAGTGTAAGCACTACAACCGGACACCACACAAATTTAGAAAAATATCCAATATTTTTATATACTCAAACAAGAAAAAATCCTCAATACAGTACTTTAAAAATAGTTGCTTTACCAGATGTCTTTTTAAATGGTAAAATTACATTGAGAACACAGTTCGTACAAGTCGGTAACTCCGTCCGAGTCTACCTCAATGCTGAAAACAACAGAGTCTCACAATTCTAGCTGACCAAGTCAGTACGGGCCAGCAATAGTGGGACAGACTCGTTCACAGTACCTTTCTTAGTGCGACTCACACGGAGGTGCGAGTCGGTCTTGGCATCAGTCGCAGTTGCAATACAAAGTGGCAGCGGTGCACAGTGCGGTGTCCCTCGATGCGGTGCGAGCAGCGGCACGGTGATGATTGTCCAGACTGCGTCGGTGAGACCAAGGCGGGTGGTGCAGGGCAAGACTGTGCTCGATGTGGTGCTGGCAAGTTGCAATACAGTGACAGAGCCGGTTGGTGGGAATCAGTGCGGGCTGAGCCGGACAGCTGTACGTGACGAGGCGTTCATGGGTGTCGAGCCAACAGTGACAGTGTCGGTGAGCCCAGGCCAGCGAAGTGAAGCAAGGCGTTGCAGAATGCGGTGCCCCCCAAAGCGGTGTGAGCAACGACTCGGTGGCGGTAGTCTAGAATAAGCGTTGGTGAGATCAATGTGGGTGGTGCTGAGCGAGATGGTGCTTCGCTGCGGTGCTTTCAGGACACAAGGCCAATGTCGGATGACAGAGTCGGTCGCAGTTCCCTCTCCTCTGTGGTGGTACCCAGTGGTTGGTGAAGTCTTTGCAGTCCCTGAGACTTCTTAACAGGTGGCCAGCTCGGGTTCAGGCCCTTGGAGATACTCAGCACAAGTAGAGAAAGTTCAGTCCAGTCCTTTCACTTCTCAAGGCAGAAGCAGCAGCTGCAGGCCAACCCAAGAAAGCAACAAACCACATCAAAGGGGCAGTACTCTTCCTGGCAGCTCTTCCAGCTCTTCTTCTTGGCAGGTTCCTTGATTCCAGCGAGATCTAAAGTCTTGGGGTTTGGGTCCCAATATTTATACTAGCAAATCCTTTGTCCTCTGAAGGTAAAGGGGCCTGGACCTAGCTCAACCCAGTTCGGGGTGCATTCTGCCAGGATGCACCTTCTTTCTTTGTCAGTGTGGGCCAGGGTCCTCAGATGCACCACAGGAGGTGGAGCCAGCATTGTGGAAGGTGATCTTCGCCTTATACAGACCTAGGCACTACTCCTCCCACCCATCTAGGTGTAGATGTGCCTATTCAGCCTAGCTGAATCACCCTGTCTCCCCCCAGCCCTGTCACTCACAAACCAGACAGCAAATACACACGCTCACAGAGGCAGACTGGATGGTTAGGTCAGAAAATGCCGGCTTTCTGAAATTGGCACTTTCCAACACAGAATATTAAAACCAACTTCACAAAAAGATTCATTTTATCATTCTGAGTTCAGGCATATTAAACTCAAATTTCTACCATGTTCCCTGAGTCAGTTAGGATCTTAGGATGTAATGATCAAACTGCCCAGCCTGGTCTATTGAGAACAGGTAGCCTTGGAATAGTGAAAAATGAAATTGGCTGTAATTCACTGCCAGGACATGCCACACACACCAGGGCATGTCCAGCCTTTTACCTACAATGCACGCTGCCCATGGGGGTACCTTGGGCCTACCTTAGGGGTGACTCACATGTAGAAAAGGGAAGGTTTAGGGACTTGCAAGTATGTGCACTTGTCAAGTCGAAATTGCAGCCCCAGGCTGCGCACAGGGTTTGCGGTGGCAGGCCAGTTACACTTTATGGGCTGTTTACGTGGGTGGCACAATCCAGTGCTGCAGCCCACCAACAGCATTTGATCTATAGGCCCTGGTACTCGTAGTGCACTTTCTTAGGGTCTGACACATAAAACATATAAGCCAAACATGGAAATACCAATCCATAACACATTGTATACAGGAGCACTTGCACTTTACCACTGGACAGCAGTGAGAAAAGTGCGCAGAGTCATTACACCAGCAAAAACAGAGTCAAAACCGGGAGGTCCGAAAGCAAAAAGTCAGGGGAAACATGCAAAAAGATGCCAAGTCTAACAGCTGCCCTAAACCTGCAAGGGGGGGCCTTTCTATTGGGAGATGGGCAGGCCCTCATAGTCTGGAGTTAATAATATTCCTCTCTGGGGAATAGCCCAAGCTTTTACAAGGGAAAACAGTAGGTCATTCCTTTGCATGCTATGGTCACGCAGTGAACATTCCATAAATGTGCCTTGTGATTGGAGGGGCACTCAGGGTTCAAAGTAGTCCAGCCTTAGTGGTCAGTTGTTGTTCAAGACTGGTGCACGATTCTGAAGAGGCAACCCTACAATGGGGTCAGTCTGAGGTGGCCATTTATGGCTCAATGTGTGAAGGCAAGATAAGAGGCTTGCTCACCGTGTCTGTGCACACCCCTGAGTGGGCAAGATAAGAGGCTTGCTCACCGTGTCTCTGCACACCCCTGAGTGGGGGTTAACTTGAGGAAGTGTTCTCTGTGATGGATGGATTATGATGAAAAGGAATTTGCAATTTTGACAAGAAGCAGGTGCCAGAGTACCGGCTGTTCCTGTGTGGCTTGTGGAGCAAGTATTCTGAACAAGGAAATTGTAGACAACTGCTCAAGATAAGGAAGCTTGCAGCCCATCAAGAGAGGGAGACTGGGAAGCTTGATCCCAGTCCATGAAGGTGAGATCACTTTGCCCAGACCCCTCCTCTGTTCTGTGGAAGCCTGTATGGAACTTCCAGTTACAATCTGTAGCTGATGAAGGGTGTTTGGTGGTGCAGGCCCCTCACCTTTCTTTTTGTGATATCTGGGGGTACTGGCACTCTGGTCTGCCACTTCCCGCCCCTATAGCTAGCAAGTGGCTACTGGACTAGTGGAACTCCAGTAAACTGTGCCAAGACATCAGGCACCTGTGATCAGATTCCTGACGCCACCAGAGCTGTGTCCTCGCTCAGGATGGGAGGCACTTCTGTTTCTTTGGGTGGTGGGTTATGGGCTAATCAAGATTTTTTGACTTCACACCAAATGTTGACACCATATCATTTTAATACAAGGATTGGTATCATGGCTATAGCAAATTTGAGCAACTGTGTGAAACATGGTCTGTAATATGCAATGCAAATTGTGTATCTACATGTTGACTTTTTATTGTGCTTAGCGTCTAGGCACTATAATACTGTTTGGGGTCAGAACTCTGGCCCAGAATATTGTAGAGACATCTAGTTTTGACTGTTTATCCTAGTTGTATGTGTTGTATAATTATTTGTGTATATTAAAGTACTTTTCTTTTATAAACAGAAAGTACTGACTAGACGTTGATTTTTTCAGCTAGTAGTGCAGCGTCTACAATACAATACAAAATATTTTTATTGTTGAATTAATAAAAATCCTTACAATATGAAAGGTAAGATTAACCAGTGTTTGCAACGCAGGTTACATTATAAAAAACAAGAAGATAACAATTTAAAAAAGAGTTAAAACTAGAGCTCTACTAGAAACCCGCCCCCTCTTACAAGATAAGGATTTATAGAGTGGGCTGGGGGTCACTAGCAAAGAGGGTAGGGGCAAGGCAATATGTAAAATGATCATTGGGAGGCCTGTAGCTGCTTTCTAATTTCCATCATAAATTTGAGACCCCGACAGGTCAGGATTGGAGATCAACCTCCCAGCCAGAAAATAACGGCCTGGCGACATGTTCTTATTTTCAGATTGTTCAATATGTCCTGTATAAAGCGTCTTCTAGATACCATAAGGGATGGACATACACAAAACAAATGAACTAGAGATTCAGTATGATATCCGCAGAGACGACATTTTGGGCAATCATCTTGGGGTTTCCAGGAAGGTAGTAAGGCCTTAGATTCGTGAAGGCCCATACGGAGGTTGATAAGGTATTTTTTTAAATAGTGGCAAAAATGGGTTGCCAAATAGGCCTGACGTTGTTGAAGTGAGTAAGAAGAAATGACAGACCAGGCATGACGTCGATGGGACAATGTTTGTTTGTCTTCTAAAACAGACTTCCTTTTAGCAATAGAATTTACTATTTTGCAGAAGCTGGCTTGATCAACTTTTTTATTCCATGTTACTGGCAGATCAAAGCCCACAAGGCATTTCTCCAAATGAATGGCCCAGGGCTGAGTGGGATCTGTATTAATTGCTTGCCAACAAAGATTATTTAGAGTGTCTGGGTCGGCGGCACGAAGTTTGTGGCAACATTTAACAAATGTTGACTTGGCCCTGATGTTTTGATTTTGAAGCCCGAATTCTAATCTCATCTGCGCTGGTGAGGAGCATTTAGACAGTTTGAATACTTCTTTATAAATGTTGTTTTGTAGAGTATTTAGTAGACCAATCTCCCCTCCAAGCCATGTTACCAGCCCATACGATAATGTGGGTAAAACCTGAGCGGCCATTACTTTTAAAAGATGGGTATAATTTGGACCATCCAGTTTTTGCAAGAGACGCCTGTATCCGTAGATTAACGTCTGGGACTTAGCTTTTAACACCGCAGAGTGTTATTTCTTTGAATTATCTTTGCCGATGGTGACCCCCAGATACCGATAGTGCGGCTGTTCCCCTATTGCAAGGTGGTTACATGTCCAATTGTATTTGATTGATTTTCGCTCTACAAGACGTATTACTTTTGTCTTGTCTCTATTAAGCTCCAGATGTTCTTCGTCTAAGTAGAGTTGTAGAGCATTTATCAGCCTTTGCAGCCCGATTGGAGTTTGGCTTAAAAGTACAATGTCGTCTGCAAACTGAATAATTGGCATTGGGGTTTTGCAGAGATTCGGAGCATGACTTACAACTTGACCAGGTTTTTTCCCTAGATCGGCGAGGTATAGATTAAATAAGCAAGGAGCCAGGACACAGCCTTGTTTCAGGCCGTCTTCAGTTGGAATTTTCGACGTGAGACTTGTGCCCTGTCCTTGTTTAACCTTTGCCCAAGTGTCCGTGTAGAGGAGCATTAGAGAGTTGAGAAGGTTTGTTGACAGCCCCCACTTCTTGAGTTTTGCCCAAAGTCTCCCCCTACTAACTCGGTCAAAGGCGACTCTGATGTCGATAAAGCAGCCGTATAATCGGCTGTTCTTCGTTTTGGCTCTTTCTATCAGGAGTGCTAGGGCTGTGAGATTTGTTGTTGTCCCTGTCCCTTTTCGAAAACCTGTTTGATAACTGGGGATTAGATTGATATTATCCACCCATTCCTGTATTTCCTCCAGAATGCAGGATGCGTATAGTTTGGCTTCCACGTCTATCAAAGATATTAGAAGATAGTTCTGTGGCAGTCTCCAGTCCCCCTTTTTGAAAATGGGGTTGATGAAATTACCATTCCATGATGGAGGCTGCTGTTTACGGGCAAAAACTTGGTTAAACAGGGCAGACAGCTGGAGGGCCCAAAAATCAGCGTTATATTTAAATACTGCATTAGGAAGACCGTTGGGTCCTGGTGCCCCTTCTGTTTTAAGTTTGTTAATAAACCTTTTGACTCTATCGCTGGAAAATGAGTCCGACTGTATCTGCAGGTCATTAAGCCTTCCTATATCTCGGTTATTTGTTGAGTATTCTACTGCTCCTTTCAGGTGGATTGAATTCGTGGTGGGATTGGAACAACAATAATTTTCAGAAAGAGATTCGTCCATTTTGAAATAGAGCTTTTTGACATGGTCTTCCCAGCTTTGTTTGCTAATGCCGGAATCCTGGGATATTACTTCTGCGTTGTTTAATTTGTTAATAATACCCCAGAAGTCCCTTGTGTTGCGCTTCTTACTGGCTACTTGCAATTTCGCCCACATTTCTTCCTTCTGTTTGTTCTTGGCTTTCCACACCATTTTACGATACTTTTTTCTCATACTCCTAACCAGGGAGTAGGTTAGTGAGGAGTGCTCGATGTTGCTCCTTATTGCCTTCTGTTGCACCTGGGCTAATTTTCTCTTTTCTTCTGTGCAGCGTCTACTGTATTCTGAATATCTAACCCCACCTCACCTCTTTGAGTAAGCCTTGAACTGCTCTGTCTTGCTACCCTGGGAGAGTCTAGTACTGGAGAGGAGTACGTGGTTATCCAGTTTTGGGTCCACTAATACTGAGGCCCCAGGATGCCAGCAGAGAGCACTCCAGTTGATGCGATTGGAGCGCAGTAAACCCTGAGTGCCCTGGTGCCCAGTAAGCCTGGTCTAACACTATCAAACTGTTTGGGAATTTTGAGAGGTCATGGGTACAACCATGGGGGCGTTGACCATCCACAATAGTTTGGGAATCCTTTTTATTTTGTGGTCTGTAGATGTACTCTGGCCTCATTTTGTCCCAGCAAGACATCTCACAAGTCCACAGGTAGAGAGGCTTAGAGGAAGGAGTGGTTATGGTATAGGATAAGAAATCAGAGACAACTTAAAGGAAGGATAATATAGGTAATATACCTAAGGGTTTGGATGGGAAAAGAGGGGAGATGGGATGGATTGAGATTTTAGGACATTTACACTAGAAGAAGGGGGGGATGAGAAAGCTGATAGGATGAAAAACAGAGAACTTACAGCAAATGCTTCAGCCTTGAGGATAATATGTGGTGGTTGTACCATTAATCAACCTCCAAAAACCAATAACATACAAATGATGTGATTAGAAATTCACAAACCCAGGTAGGTGTCTCTCTAAGGACAGCAGCCAGAGTACAAGTCCATGAGACAACTGAGGCAAGTGTTGTGCCTGTTCACCAAACACAGCAAGGTTAAAAGGAAGTAACATTCAGTGTCTTCCAGTACATACCATGATCCAAGCATGTCCTGACACACGAACATGAAACACCCCAACCATCACTTGTATGACAGAGGTGGCCACACTTGGGAGCATATTATCAAGGAACGGTGTTAAAATTATCGCTGCTTTAGCGTTAGGAAACTGCCGCTAAAACTGTGATAATGGGCTTGATAATATGCCGTAGAGAATTCCAATAGAAGCCCATGTTAACACCAGAACATGGGCTTCTATTGGAATTCTCAAGGGCATATTATCAAGCCCATTATCGCTACTTTAGCAGCAGTTTCCTGCCGCTAAAGCGGCGATAATTTTAACGCCTTTCCTTGATAATATGTCCCTTGGAGACTTTCACAGTAGCGTTACATTAGATGAAAAAGGTGTTAATTCAGGTGGGGGTCAGGGTCAGTTACAGAGGAAGGAAACATTGTCCTGAGGGACAGTTACACAGGATCCAGTGGCAGCAGAGGGGTTACAGTGGCTCCGGCGTTAGCCTATTGTTTTACAGCTAGAGATGGGAGAGGTGTTAGAGAAGGAACTACTGATGGTTTGAGTGGACAGAATATAATAGAGCTAGAGGTACGTTGATTCTTTACAGGAGTAAGGGGAATGGGTTGGGAGTTAAACACAGAAAAAGAGTATGATTGGGAACATGGTGGAAGGCAGTGGGCAGCAAGAGAATAGAGGACAGCAAGCCAAGGGAATGGGGGAAGGTGATTTTACATAATGAGTTTGAGAGGCAACAGAGGGGAGTGTCCAACTAAAAGCAAAATTGAGAAAAGAGCAAAAGTTGGATAGAGATGTTTGAGGATTTAGTTCTAAAGGAAGAAAAGGAAGGTGACTTAGATGGGGAAGGAGCTCTAACATGGGCAAAAAACTGGGAACTAGACCAATGGCAGTGGGTTGAGACAGAGCAAGAAAAAGGAGACAAGTTGTACAGGGAATTCGAAAAATGACTGAGTGCTGAGATAGCAAACAGGAAAAGTAATGGTGTTAAACACAGGTTGATGTTAATGGTGTTTTAAGTAGGTGAGGTTCTGTTGTTGGTAATTTTGTGATTTCTTCTGTGAACCACACAGCATAGGAACACTTAAAAAAAACGTTATTTCATTGTTTAATTGTTAAAAAAACAATCAACATTGCAGCATACAATAGATCATCCGTATTTTGTGCATAATCCCAAGGCTGATCAGGACACCATTCCAAATTAAGGCTGTCGCATACTTGACAATGAGAAAAACATTATAAGCATCATCAAAATTCACTATAAACAATGGGGAGGAGGGGGCAATCATTGTACTTGACCCCCTGAGGCCTCCCCAGCCCAGTCATCCCCTACATCTGAACCCATCCCCCTAAAGAATAAGAACACTTTGACTTTGTCTGCTGCCTCACTGGAAAGGTTTGCAATATTAGCTCTTTCTGAGTTTGTCCTTCTACATGTAGTATATTCTCTAGCTTTGCATGTGAATACATTCCAACAGCAAAAAAATCCGTCCTGACTGCCTGGGGGTATAGACATTAGCTCTGTGGTCCATTTCAAGCTCTGCTCCCTTGCAAGATGTAACTTTAATATAGAATCCTGTGCACTGGGATTAGAAGGACAACACAACACAAAAGATAGGCTTCTAGGCCTGGGGATGCATTTACAGCATTTACAGCCTGAAAGCCACATGTCTTGCTGTTGTGAAACAACAGAGGGCCTCTCCAACCTATCTACTCTAAGCAGGATTTATTTGGACACATTTGCATTACTATATTCGCTTTGCTCTGTTCACATTTAAGAAGCCTATTTCTATGCACCTAAACAACAAAAGAGAGTTGCCAGCATTGATAATCTAGTTCACAAACCCTTTTATCAACCAGAAAAAAATATACTTCAAGACTGGGAGGTGCTATTGAATAGCTGTTTTATTCTCAAAATATCATAAGGAAGGTACAATAATTTAAACCTTATTGAGTATAGTCAACACCAAAGAAATTTTGTGACAAGGGAATAAAATAAGGAAACAGCACAAGATAAATGTCAATGAATCAGTCATAAATCAACCATATCACAGTCATACCACAAACATTCATACTGGAATACTTCACACAAACTGGAGAGTTGATACACCAGTGAGGGGAAGTAATCATTCTGCTGTAAATTTCTGAAAAATTCAATTCAAAATAATACACTCCTTTAGGTCAAAACAACTAAATTATTTCTAAATATTTACAAAAGTGAGTGTACGATTGTCAGAACTAGTGCATTATAGCACTAGAATAACCAAAAGGCAGACCAAAAGCAGGGGGGGACCTACGCGTTTCGAATCCCTAGTGGTCGGTGGGATTCTCCTCAGGGCCAGGTTATTCAATTGGAATCTATCCACGGGATCAAATTCATGAATAAAGGAGAAGAGGACCTTGATCCTCGGTATCAGTGTGTCCTGTATGGCAGAAGAATGATGTAGTCTAATGCCGCGGGACCCGAAGTCCCAAGGCTCTGAATTCCTGATCCGATCTTAACCGTATGGTTCCCCAAAGGTATCTTAGTAATTCACCACGGGCGCCTTACAAGGTTGAAAGGGTCCGTCCAGTCGCCTAATCCTTGCATATACATATTGCAAACCGGACTGATCTGCGCATGTGCCAAGTGACTAGCCGAAGTGACTTCCACGCCGAAGGATTAGGCGACTGGACGTGAGGTTCCGTGAATTCTGACGCTGGGTCATAATTGTCGTGGTTCTGTTACGATTTTGGTAACAGCGAACCGTAAACAGTGCTCAGCAAGCGAGTGTTTCCGTCATGTTACATTGATGGATTCACTGTGTATTTGACGATTTCGTTCTGAAACCCTTTGGTTCCATTTTGTGCATCGCAGCTATTTTGTGGTTGCCCTCACATAGGCCTATAACTGTGGCTGAACAAGTCTCTGGAACACGTGCACCTTAGCTTGAGTTTGTGCTGACTCCTGTTTGACCTGAGTTAACTGACCCTGTTGCCTGAAGCTGACCTTGCCAAACCGGTTCTTGCCCTTTAGCTGATCAAGAAAGAGATCAAAGAGCAGGACATTGCTGAGTTTATGGTACATGCACACTCCTTTCTATCTTGTTTCTCATCTGTTTCTGTTCCTTCTTTTATGGCCTATTTATGGTTTGGGTTGAGGTCTTCTATTATGGGTTTTTGTCCGGCTTGTTCAAAAGAAGAATGTTTATTATGGGTTTGTTTGATGATCAATTTTGGGCTGGACAAACCGAAAAATTGGCTTGTCATCATGCAATGCTTTTTGTCATGGGAACAAGTGAGTGGTCAACTGTAAATAAGGAATGTTTGCCTGAAGCACAATTTGTGGTATAAAAAGGAACGACCTGCTTTGTAAAATTGAGCAGTCTCCTGAGAACATACACCGTGGTGTACTTCTAGGACCTCTGTTACTGGCTGCAGCTAATAAATTTGATCTTTGACGCCACCAAGAAGTATCCCGTGTCTCTGTATTCTAGGACAGGTGGACTAGAAGACTTTGGGCGTGCCCCTGGCGCCGCTGGGTTTAAATCCCGGTTCTTCAGTTGGACCCTTTCAACCTTGTAAGGCGCCCGTGGTGAATTACTAAGATACCTTTGGGGAACCATACGGTTAAGATCGGATCAGGAATTCAGAGCCTTGGGACTTCGGGTCCCGCGGCATTAGACTACATCATTCTTCTGCCATACAGGACACACTGATACCGAGGATCAAGGTCCTCTTCTCCTTTATTCATTAATTTGATCCCGTGGATAGATTCCAATTGAATAACCTGGCCCTGAGGAGAATCCCACCGACCACTAGGGATTCGAAACGTGTAGGCCCCCCCTGCTTTTGGTCTGCCTTTTGGTTGTTCTAGTGCTATAATGCACTAGTTCTGACAATCGTACAGCCACCTTTGTAAATATTTAGAAATAATTGATTTGTTTTGACCTTAAGAAGTGTATTATTTTGAATTGAATTTTTCAGAAATTTACAGCAGAATTATTACTTCCCCTCACTGGTGTATCAACTCTCCAGTTTGTGTGAAGTATTCCAGTATGAATGTTTGTGGTATGACTGTGATATGGTTGATTTATGACTGATTCATTGACATTTTATCTTGTGCTGTGTCCTTATTTTATTCCCTTGTCACAAAATTTCTTTGGTGTTGACTATACCCAATAAGGTTTAAATTATTGTACCTTCCTTATGATATTTTGAGAATAAAACAGCTATTCAATAGCACCTCCCAGTCTTGAAGTATATTTTTTTCTGGTTGATAAAAGGGTTTGTGAACTAGATTATCAGTACTGGCATCTCTCTTTTGTTGTTTAGTTGATTAGGCTCAGCCTTACTGATTAGAGCCAGCCCTAGTTGTTTCTTGTTATTTCTATGCACTGCATAAACACACTGGCTAGCCAAATGTATTTACCCTTTCTAGTATATTTGAGGTAAGCATTCCACATATCTGCCTTGTCTCGGCATGCAGTGCACTAGGCTCTTGTAAGAATGTGGCTTTTCAACTACCAAATGCCTCTAACCTCTACTAACGACCACTTTTTTTTTTTGTAAAAACAATTTTTATTGGCAATCAGGTTTGACAAAAGATTAATACAGTCGGCAAAGTATTGCAGCGATAAATGACATTTCAGGATGCTAACTCTTCTCATACATGAAGCCATTTATATAGAACAATCCCCGAAACAGGTCCAGCCCCGTGTCCCACCCCCCCTGTCAGTGTGCCTTATGTCCTTCCTCAGTGAGCGTATAACCAACATAAATTCTCCTTCCTGTCAAAAATAATAAAAAAAAAGGTAAGTAGTCTGTTTCAATGGGGGAACCGATCACTCAGAACTCCTGCCGTGTATGCAGTAATCGTGTGCCTCGGTGGAAGTGGGGTACCCTCTAAAGTATCACTCCTATGGTGCTGCCGCTTCCTCATCCTCACTCAGTTCACTCTCAGGCCGCTGGAGTGCTATCACCAAGGCCTCCCATGCTCTAGCTACCTCCAAGGCCTTGTCGTTGTCTAGTCACCTGGCCTGCTGCAACCGCAATGCACTCTCAACCCTCGCCCATCGCAGCAAAGTGGCCCTCCAACGCAAGTAGCTAGGACCCTGGTTGGATTTCCAATGCATGGTGATCTCTCTTTTGGCTAGTATCAGGCCCAAATCATAAAACTTACTAGTAACGCGAGTACAGGGGGTGTGAGGGAACCATAACAATAAGCAAGCGCCCATATCTGTGTCTATCTGCCGGTCCGTGACAGCATTCAGGCAGGCCATCACCGCCTCCCAGTAACCAGTCAGTTCACCACAGGACCAAAACATGTGTGCGAAATCCGCTCCAGTCGTCCCACAGCGAGGACAGAGCGACGATGTACCCTCAAAATAGTGCGAAATCTTAACTGGTGTTAGGTACGCACGGTGTAGAGTAAAGAACTGGATCAATTGGAACCTGGCGTTCCTAGTGCCCTTCCACGCGCGACGCACCAGCTGCGGCCATCTCGATTCAGGAATCGGTCGCCCAACATCACATTCCCACTTGGCTCTCAGCCCATCCATGGGCAGTAGGGTTTCAGTCGACATTCTCCGGTAGAGGCAGGTGACGGCCTTGTAAGTACCCGCCGCCATGACCACATATTGGCAGCACTCGGATGTCAGTGGCTCAGTGAGCCCTCCCCTCCAGTGCCTCCGAATACTGGCCACCAGTGTGGCGTGCAGCAGGTAGTCACCTCTTGGTAGGTCGTAAGCGTCTTGTAGCTCTTGGAATGTGAGCAGCGTACCATCTTTGTAAAGATCACCAAGCACTTGCAAACCAAGCTCCTCCCAGGTCGCCAGCGCAGACCAGTCACCCCCATGCGGGAAGGCCGTGCACATCCCCAGTGGAATCTCAGGGGCATATGGGCGAGCGGTACCCGAGCGCCTATGGAAACGAAGCCGACAGCTACGAAGTGTACGTTCCTCCAGAGTGAGCTGGGTAAGGTCCAGCTTCTGACCCAGGATTATAAAAGAGATGACATGTCTGGGAAACAGTCTGCCCTGTATCCACTCCGGGCCCCGGTACTCTAGAGCCACTGCCTGGGTAAGCCACTGCAGTTGCGCCGCCAGGTAATACCACTCAAAATCCGGGACCGCAAGCCCCCCATCTGCCCTGGGGCGCATCAAAGTGGCCAGCGCAACATGCCGTCTACCCGTTCCCCAGATGAACCCGGTGGTGAGGGAGCGGAGTCTGGTAAAAACCGACGCCGGGATCCATATTGGGAGAGTGCGGAACAGATATAATAAGCGGGGAAGTGCTACCATTTTCAGTAACGCCACTCGTCCCGCGACCGACAG
Source organism: Lissotriton helveticus (assembly GCF_964261635.1). NCBI lineage: Eukaryota > Metazoa > Chordata > Amphibia > Caudata > Salamandridae > Lissotriton > Lissotriton helveticus. The sequence goes on along the minus strand of NC_136059.1, from coordinate 107,953,887 downwards.
AGGCAGTGTCCGCCAGAATTCCATGGAGCCTTGCAGATTCCGTATCGCTCTGTCGATGTTACCCTCTAGGAGGGCCAACGAAGAGTGATAGATATGCGTACCTAGGTAGGGGAGGCAATTGTAATCCCAACGCAGTTCGCCCTCCGGTTGGGAGTCATCCGTTCTCAGTGCTAGCGGGAAGAGACAAGATTTTCCCCAGTTGACTCGTAGTCCCGAAAGGTGGCCAAAATCCAAGAGCAAGCGCTCGGCCCCCCGCAGGGAATTGCCGGTATCCGCTAAGAACATCAAACAGTCGTCCGCATAAAGGGAGATGTAATGGGTATCACCTCTCAGTGAGAGACCTTCATAAGCTCGGCCCATACGGGCGTGAGCCGCCAGTGGCTCGATAGCGAGCGCGAATAGGAGAGGGGACAAGGAGCACCCCTCTCGCGTCCCCCGACCAACCCTGTACGCGGCGGAGATGGTAGCACCTGTCTTGACTCGGGCAGTGGCCGCTGCATAAAGCAAGGCAATCCACTTCACAAACCGCTCACCGAGTCCAAAGGCCCCCAGTACCCGGAGCAAGTACGGCCATTCAACGCTGTCAAAGGCCTTCTCGATTTCAATCGAAAAGACAGCGGCATCAGGGAGGCCGTCAACATTGTTCCCCATGACCCGAAGCAGCCGACGCACACAGGTGGCGGTGGTGCGCTGGGGAATAAAGCCCGCCTGATCGGGGTGCACCAAAGTGCGCATGTGAGCAAGAAGCCGCGTCGCGAGAACCTTACTCAGGATCTTGTAGTCCGTTGTGAGCATGGATAGCGAGCGGTAGGCCGAGCGAGAGCTGGCATCGCCGCCACGCTTCAGTAAGGGTATCAGCAGGGCCTCGCGAGTGGTCGCGGGTAAAGCCCCGGTGTCCCAGGCCTCCCGGTAAACCGCCTGCAACCGCGGGGTCAGCACATCTGCATAGGCTGCATAAAATTCAATTGGTGGACCATCCGCGCCAGGGGTCTTGCGGCGAGCCATGTGCTTAATAGCTACGCGTATCTCCCAGTCGGTGATTTCCCCGCCTAAGCGGTCCACTTGATCTGGGTCGAGCCGCGCCGCAAGCAGGAAATCATCAAGCTCCACAGGCGCACTCGACATCGCACTCCTATAAAGGTGTGCATAATATGCCAAGAATTGGGCGTTGATCTCAGATTGAGTGTAAACCATGTGCCCCTCCGGGGTAGCCAAAGCCACAATCAGGATTGCCGGGAGTCCCAGGGTTAGCCAGCCAGGCCAGCAGGGAGCCCACCTTATCGCGTTCAGCCTGTGCTCTAATAAGAAACTCCTTATAGTCCAAGCAGCGGAGCTTCTCCATCTTTGACGCAACTTCTTCTCGCGCAGCTGAAACCGCTCCGTGAGCCTCAGGAGCCGTGTGACTACTTCGCTCCTCCGCGCGCAAGCGATCCTCACTTAGCGCGACGTCCTGCAGGAGGGTCTTGCGGACTCCCGCGGTAGCCGATATACAGACTCCTCGAATTACCGCCTTAAAGGCGTCCCACTCCAGCGCCCTACTCGACGCCGTGCCCTCATTAGCAGCGAAATAGCCTTCCACCCCAGTCCGTACATCAGCCTTAAACGCCGCGTCCTCCAGCGCCAATGGGTTCAACCGCCACGTCGGGATAGCCTGGCGTTGCCGTGTCCATTGGACCACTACCAAGCAAGGGTTATGATCGGTGTTAGACGGGGACCGGGAGGGCCGGCCGAGCACAGTGATCGCACAGACCGGTAACTTCCCCCCCCACAGATGGACACCACACAAAGATTAGGGTAACACCTTTTATAGGCACTTCGGGTAGTAGTGTGGTACGATACAAGGCGATCAGGACACGATGATCCTCTCAATTCTAGTCTCTAGTAAGGGAAGGGGGTAGCGGGACAGTCTTGGTACCCACGGGTACGGGTGTGTAACGGTGATAGCTCACAATCCTCGAGCTCGGTGTTCGGATGGGTCAGACCGCGGCAGCGCCGGCAGGTCCCGAAGAGGTCGTAGGTGGCAACGGGCCGCGGCAGCGCCAGCAGGTCCCAACGAGGATGAAGGTTACAACGGGTCGCGGCAGCGCCAGCAGGTCCCACGAGAATGCAGGTTGCAACGGGCCGCGGCAGCGCCAGCAGGTCCCAACGAGGATGGAGGTTACAACGGGCCGCGGCAGCGCCAGCAGGTCCCACGAGGATGCAGGTTGCAACGGGCCGCGGCAGCGCCAGCAGGTCCCAACGAGGATGAAGGTTACAACGGGCCGCGGCAGCGCCAGCAGGTCCCACGAGAATGCAGGTTGCAACGGGCCGCGGCAGCGCCAGCAGGTCCCACGAGGATGAAGGTTACAGGGGTCCGCGGCAGCGCCAGCAGGCAGGACAATAGTTCACAAGGCTGGGCTGTGGCAGCGCCAACAGTCCGTCAAGGATGAGTTCGTCGCGGTGTCTCTCGACTCCAGGATACAACTGCCTTCCTGTCCTGGGGCTGCCCCAGTTATAGGTCTGGCGCCCTTTGATGTCCGGACCCTCGCTCTTGGAGGTCGGGAGGTCCGGGATGAGGGAGTCCAGACACCCAGCAGGGGGGCGGAGCCAGCGCCCGAGGAGGCTGGGGGTGCTCGGCACCTGGCGGGGGAGAGCCATCGACACTTCGTACTCCCATTGACCTGCCAAGTGGGCCGTTCACCTCCTGGGTGGAGGGTGGTGCCGGGATGTCGGGGCCTGGCCAGGCCCAGGGTTGGGGTCGGGCTGAGGCCGCGCGGCCGCGTGGTGCCGTGTCCAAGATGGCGGCTGGGCCGGGCAATGGTGCTGACGGTGGCCCAGGCCCTGTCCTGCGGGGAGGGAGCGAGCCCTTCATGTGGCCTGTCCAACATGCGTCCCCCCCAGCTGAAGGCGGGGAGAGTCACCCATCTTCTTGGGGACTTTCCTCGTCGAGGCGGAAAAAGCGGGACAGGCCATCCGCGTTGGCGTGGTCTTGGCCAGGGCGATGTTCCACAGTGAAGTCCATCCCCTGCAGGGAGATGGACCATCGCAATAGTTTGGGGTTCTCCCCCCGCATCTGCATGAGCCATTGCAGGGGCCGATGGTCCGTCTGTACCCGGAAATGGGTTCCGAAGAGGTACGGCCGGAGCTTCTTGAGGGCCCATACCACCGCGAAGGCCTCTCGCTCAATGGTGCTCCAGCGCTGTTCTCGGGGCAGTAGGCGTCTGCTGATGAAGGCCACTGGTTGGTCCACTCCCTCGGGGTTCAGTTGGGAGAGGACGGCCCCAATACCCTGGTCGGAGGCATCGGTCTGCACGATGAACTCGCGGCTGTAGTCGGGGGCCTGGAGCACAGGAGCGGTGCACATGGCGGCCTTCAGCGTCTCGAAGGCTGCTTGACAGTCGGGAGTCCAGTTGACTCTTTTTGGGTGGTTCTTAGACGTGAGCTCCGTGAGGGGCCCCACAATGCTGCCATAGTCCCTTACAAACCGCTGGTAGTATCCGGTGAGCCCCAGGAAGGCTCGGACCTCGGTTTGTGTCTCGGGGGGTTGCCAGGACTGAATGGCAGCTACCTTGAGTTGGAGGGGGGCCACCAGACCGCTCCCCACTTGGTGTCCGAGGTAGGTCACGGACCCCTGGCCGATTTGGCACTTGCTGGCCTTTATGGTGAGGCCGGCCTGTTGGAGGGCCTGCAGGACCTCTCTGAAGTGGTGGAGGTGATCCGTCCAGTGGCGGCTGTATACCGCGATGTCGTCCAGGTAGGCGGCGCTGAATTCTTCGAGGCCTGCCAATACCTGGTTCACCAGTCTTTGAAAAGTGGCTGGAGCGTTCTTCATGCCGAAGGGCATCACTCTGAAATGGTAGTGCCCATCCGGGGTGGAGAAAGCGGAACGTTCTTGGGCTCTGGGGGTGAGGCCGATCTGCCAGTAGCCCGCTGTCAGGTCGAAGATGCTTAGGTAGCGGGCTGCCCCCATGCGGTCGACTAGTTCATCTGCTCGGGGGATAGGGTGAGCGTCGGTTCGGGTGACCGCGTTCAGGCCCCGATAGTCAATGCAGAACCGGAGTTCAGGGGTGGTGCCCGGGGCCGCGGCCTTGGGGACCAGGACGACCGGGCTGGCCCAGGGACTGTCCGAAGGTTCGATGACTCCGAGGGCGAGCATCTTGGAGACTTCTTCTTGGATGCATGTACGTACCCGATCCGGTACTCGGTACGCCCGGTGTCGAACAGGAGGACTGTCCCCCGTGTCCACGTCGTGCAGACACCAGGAGGTGACTCCGGGTGCGAGAGAGAACAGGTTTGCGAACGGCAGCAGGAGGGCCCGGCAATCTTGACGCTGCTCTGGGGTCAGGGCCTCAGAGAGTCGGACCCCGTCCACCGAACCATCTCTTTCCCGGGTCCTCAGTAGGTCAGGGAGGGGCTCGGAGTCTCCTTCTGCGCCACTGTCGGTAGCCATCAGCAGGCTGAGCTCTGAGCGCACGAAGTGGGGTTTGAGTCGGTTGGCGTGGAGGACCCGGAGGGGGTTCCGGGGGGACTCCAGGTCGATGAGATAGGTGACGGGGCTCCTGCGCTCGATCACCTTGAAGGGCCCCGTCCATTTGTCCTGCAAGGCACATGGTTCGATGGGGGACATCACCCATACCTGCTGACCCGGTTCAAACTCGATGGAGGAGGCATGTTGGTCGTACCACTTCTTCATGTCCTCTTGACTGGCCTCCAGATTGGCTTTAGCGATCTCCCTGAATTTCCGGGTCTGATTACGGAGGGTCAGGAGGTATTTATAGACGTCCGGAGGGGTCTTTAGGGGGGCCATTTCCCATTCCTCCTTCACTAGGCTGAGAGGCCCGCGAACGGGGTGTCCGTACAGGAGTTCGAAGGGGCTGAAGCCGAGGGACTTCTGGGGGACTTCTCGGTAGGCGAAGAGGAGGCACGGTAGTAGCACGTCCCACTGGCGGCGTAGGGGTTCTTCCAGCCCCATGATCATCCCCTTGAGGGTGCGGTTGAACCGCTCGACCAGTCCGTTCCCCTGGGGGTGATAGGGGGTGGTGAATCGGTAAGTGACTCCGCACTGCTGCCAGAGGGATTTCATATACTTTGAAATAAAGTTCGTACCCCTGTCGCTGACGACTTCCCGGGGGAAGCCCACTCGAGAGAAGATCCCCATCAAGGCTCGACCCACTACTGGGGCTGTTATCGTACGAAGGGGGACCGCCTCAGGATAGCGGGTAGCGTGATCCACCAGGACCAGGATGAAGCGATGTCCCTGTGCTGTTCGGGGGTCCAGGGGCCCCACAATGTCTATTCCCACCCTTTCGAACGGGGTGGTCACCACGGGGAATGGTTGTAGGGGTGCCTTGAGTTTGCGGCCGCTCTTCCCACTGGCCTGGCAGGTCGGGCAGGACCGGCAATGGTTGGATACGTCATTTCTCATTTTGGGCCAAAAAAAGTGAGTCACCAGGCGGTGGTAGGTCTTGTCTTGGCCCAGGTGCCCGGCCAGGGGGACATCATGGGCTAGGTTCAACAGGAAGTCTCTGAAGTGGAGGGGCACCACCAGCACTCGCCCGGCCCCCAGTTCTGCGATTTTCTGTTCGCTGTACAAGAGATCATTGTCCCAATAAACCCAGTGGGCCCCGGTGGTGTCTCCTTGGCTCTGGGCGAGCGCTTGCTGTCGCAATCCCTCGCGGGAGGGGCAGGTCTTTTGCTCCTGCCGGAATTGTTCCTGGGTGGGCCCCCCTTCTTGACGCCACTGAGCCAGGTCGGGAAGCTCGGGGGGCTGTGTGGACCCCTCTGGGGTGGGGTCCGGGTGGTCGGTCTGGAGGAAGTCTTCTTCTGGAGTGATCGAGGGCGGAGGTGCTGCCCATTCTGGTTCTTCTGGTCTAGGGATGGTGCGGGTGGCCATGGACCGGGTGGTTACGCACGCCCAGTCCGGGAGACCCAACATCCCCAGATGCTCTCTTCTTTCCACAGCGGCCCACGGGGAGCTCTCGAGATCGTTCCCCAGGAGGCAGTCTACGGGGGCATCGTCACGGACAGTTACTTTCAGCATGCCGGACACTCCTCCCCATTCGAAGGGGACGCAGGCCATCCGACACAGGCTCTCCGAGTTATCTGCCGATCGGACGGGGCAAAGTACGTTTGGTAGGATTTGTTCTGGGGTCACCAGGTGACAGCGGACGGCCGTCACACTGGCCCCGGTGTCACGCAGGGCCTCAGCCTTGCGCCCATTGATGCTCACCCATTGGCTGTACTTCCGAGTGTTGGCGGGCAGGGGAGTCCGCGGGACCATGTCTCTTCCTCCTAGGCATGCCAGGGTCATGGCGGCGGGTTCCCACTCGAACTGCTCCGACTCATAGGTCTCCGTGTCTTCGGAGACTTGTTCTTCTCCCAGGGCGGCGGCCGCCATCTGGCGGGGCCCGGGGGCCTGGTTCTTCGGGCAGGTCGGGTCACTGGCATAGTGGCCGACTCGCTGGCATCGATGACACGTCACGTTAGCTCGGAACCCCGGGCGCATCGGGGGGTTTCCCCGGCCTGCTGGGGCCGGGGTGGCGTTAGTGGGTGCGGCCGGGGCGGCGTCTCTGCCCCGGGCCTCCTCCTCCTCCTCGGGGACGATGGTGACCTTGGTTGGTTCTGTTCTGCTCATTCGGCCCACTCCGGGCCACTCGGGTGCTCTCCCACCGGTCAGCCTCGGTGGCGAGCTGCCGGGGTTCAGTCAATTTACTGTCGAGGAGGTGCTGCCTGAGCTCGACAAAGCAGTTGTTGGAGAGGTGCTCCCACACAATGAGATTGAAGAGTTGTTCGTAAGTGGTTACGTTGTTACCCTTGATCCACCCCTCGAAGGCTCGGCTGAAATAGTTCACGTATTCCAACCACGTCGTACCTGGGATCCGGGTGCAGTTGCGGAACCTCTGGCGGTACATTTCGGGTGTAAGTCCATATCGACTGAGGAGGGCGGCCTTCATGTGGTCATAGGACGTCATTTGATGGTCCGGAAGCTGCAGCAGGGCATCACGACCCTCGTTGACGAATCTCCCCCATAGACCGGCTCCCCAGTCACTTCGAGCGACCCGGTGGGCGGTCATGGCAATCTCATAGGCCTTGAACCACTGCTGTATGTCGTCGTTCCGGTGATATTCTCGGACCACATCCTTGGGGATGTGGACCTTCTGCTCGGTAGGACCCGGGGAGTGCGGTTGCTCGGGCACCCCTAGGTTTTTGTTCAGTTTGCGTATTTCTATCTCCGCTAGTTTGCACTCGTGCTCGTATGCCAGTCTTTTTTCTTCGAGGTCTCTCTGTCTCTGTTTTTCCTCTCGCTCTTCTCTGAGCCGTAAGTGTTCTAAGTTTATTTTTTGTTCCGCCAGTTTCAATTCTCCGTCTAATCTGAGTCGTGCCAAGTCTAACTCGTGTAATCTATTTTTTTCCCGCTCTTGGATCTCTTCATGGGAGGGGCCTGTTCTCCGTTCCTCCGTCCGGGTGGTGTTGACTTCCGGGGCTGCGGGGTCCCGGGGGGTTGCGGTATTTGTCTCTGTCCAGGCCTCTAGGGCGTTTTTGAAGTCTTCTTTTGTGCTTAGCCCGGTGGTAGCAATGCCTAAGTCCATGCAAAATTGTTTGAGCTCTCGGTGGTTGTATTCTTCCAGCTTTTCCATCTGGAACTTCTCCGCCGATCCGCTCTCTTTGGTCGTCATTGTGTTTTTAGTCGTAGGGTGAGTTACTGTCTGTACGGTACGCGTTGGTTCGGATCGCGCCGCTAGCCACCAATGTTAGACGGGGACCGGGAGGGCCGGCCGAGCACAGTGATCGCACAGACAGGTAACTTCCCCCCCCACAGATGGACACCACACAAAGATTAGGGTAACACCTTTTATAGGCACTTCGGGTAGTAGTGTGGTACGATACAAGGCGATCAGGACACGATGATCCTCTCAATTCTAGTCTCTAGTAAGGGAAGGGGGTAGCGGGACAGTCTTGGTACCCACGGGTACGGGTGTGTAACGGTGATAGCTCACAATCCTCGAGCTCGGTGTTCGGATGGGTCAGACCGCGGCAGCGCCGGCAGGTCCCGAAGAGGTCGTAGGTGGCAACGGGCCACGGCAGCGCCAGCAGGTCCCAACGAGGATGAAGGTTACAACGGGTCGCGGCAGCGCCAGCAGGTCCCACGAGAATGCAGGTTGCAACGGGCCGCGGCAGCGCCAGCAGGTCCCAACGAGGATGGAGGTTACAACGGGCCGCGGCAGCGCCAGCAGGTCCCACGAGGATGCAGGTTGCAACGGGCCGCGGCAGCGCCAGCAGGTCCCAACGAGGATGAAGGTTACAACGGGCCGCGGCAGCGCCAGCAGGTCCCACGAGAATGCAGGTTGCAACGGGCCGCGGCAGCGCCAGCAGGTCCCACGAGGATGAAGGTTACAGGGGGCCGCGGCAGCGCCAGCAGGCAGGACAATAGTTCACAAGGCAGGGCTGTGGCAGCGCTAACAGTCCGTCAAGGATGAGTTCGTCGCGGTGTCTCTCGACTCCAGGATACAACTGCCTACCTGTCCTGGGGCTGCCCCAGTTATAGGTCTGGCGCCCTTTGATGTCCGGACCCTCGCTCTTGGAGGTCGGGAGGTCCGGGATGGGGGAGTCCAGACACCCAGCAGGGGGGCGGAGCCAGCGCCCGAGGAGGCTGGGGGTGCTCGGCACCTGGCGGGGGAGAGCCATCGACACTTCGTACTCCCATTGACCTGCCAAGTGGGCCGTTCACCTCCTGGGTGGAGGGTGGTGCCGGGATGTCGGGGCCTGGCCAGGCCCAGGGTTGGGGTCGGGCTGAGGCCGCGCGGCCGCGTGGTGCCGTGTCCAAGATGGCGGCTGGGCCGGGCAATGGTGCTGACGGTGGCCCGGGCCCTGTCCTGCGGGGAGGGAGCGAGCCCTTCATGTGGCCTGTCCAACAATCGGATATCGTTTTAGCCAGGTATTCGCTGTGGCAGACCAAACACTGAGCGTCCGGCGAGCAGAGAATGCTGTCAAGGCGAACATGCAGAGCATGCGGTGTGGAGTAAAAGGAAAAATCCCTCTCAGTAGGGTGTTGAGTACGCCATGCATCGACCAGGCCCCAGCTACTTTGTCACTCTCTCCTACTCTTCGCCAGCCTGTGAGCTGCTGATTGTGCCAGTGGTGGGTGAGACCTGTCTAATTCCACGTCTAACACAGAGTTAAAATCCCCCCCTAGTAGGACCATATTAGCCAGGACTGTCGCAAGTTTCCCGGATAATCGTGTGAAAAAGGCAGGCTGCTCCACATTCGGGGCGTAAACACTGCAGAGCGTTACGTCCCTCCCATCCAGTCGGCCCTGCACAGCCACAAATCTCCCCTCAGGATCTACCACCGTCAGCAAGGGCTGGAAGGGAACCCCTGCTATCACCCAGATTAAAACTCCCCTTGCAAAGGCCGAGTACACAGTGTAAAACAACTGCCCCCGCCACCTGCGCTGCAGAGCCCGCCCCTCTGTCTGGTCAACATGTGTTTCCTGCAGGAAAGCTACCTGGATCCCCCTGCGTACAAGATAGGCATGCACCTTGTGATGTTTCAGCATGGAATTCAGTCCCCGCACATTCCAGGTTACACACTTCAGCTCAGGTAAGGTCCCCATTCACAATAGCAAGTACAGTTCTGAGTAAAGTAAAAACTCCAGGCACACTGACAACACCCCAACAACCTGAGCCCGAAGACCACCCAACAAACCTGTGTCCCACCCATCCCCAGAATAGGCCCCAAACTGTAGAAACCCATCCAAATGCAAAAGTCCCAAGAAGAACAGTCTCTGGTAACTACCAGAGTCTCACAATAGGTGTGAGATAGGGGGGGGGGGGTTCGGCACCACTTCCAACAGACCGTGAGCTACATATGCTGCCCGACCGGCCTCCCCCAGTATTTCCTAGGTGTCCCACATCCCCACCTCGTCATCGGTAGAAGCCATGAAGCATACGAGGCAGCCGCCCAACAACTCCCTGCCAGCCCGGGATATATGCCTCCTCCACTAGCCCAAATCAGGAATACGTCAGCATATACAATACCACTTCGGGGGGGGCGGGGGGCACTAGGGTCATTCGTCTAGCAAGTCATCTGCAGTCCCAGGAGTGACATGGGGCGGCGCAGAGCCGCCATCGCCCGAACCCTCCGACGTCCCAACCTCAGAGCCCCTACGGGAGCCCGACTCCATCGCCGATGTCGATTCCACTGCCTTGGAAATGGTAGAGAACGCCCGGAGGGCTTCTTTGCATTCCAGCTCAGTCTGTGATATGGAGGGGGTCTGAGCATTCGACGGTCGTCTCCTGGTTCTCCTGTGCCGCTTAGGTCTCGGTGCGGCGCTCCGCGGCTCCCCAGATGTCAGATGAGCATCCGCACCGGCCCTGTATAGTTCCAGCCAGTCCCACACTTCGTCAGGAGAATTGTAGAAGGAGGATTTGCCCTCCATCATGATCCGCAGGCGGGCCGGGAACAGGAGAGAGTAACGGATACCCTCCTCGCGGAGAGCCTTCTTAACTGCCAGGAAGGTGGAGCGCAGCCTCTGAACCTCAAGTGAATAATCCGGGTAGATGGAAAAATGGGCATTGTCCACTTGATAGGGCCCCAGTGCTCGCGCCTTTTGTAGGATAATATCTCGGTCCCTGTAGTGCAACAGGCGTGCCACCACCGGCCGAGGTGGTCGACCAGCAGCAGGAGGCCGGGCCGGCACTCGGTGGGCGCGCTCCAGGGTGTACAACGGTGTCAGACCCTCCGGAACCACCACGTCATGCAGCCAGGTTTCAAGATAGCTCAGCATGTCAGAACCTTCAATTTTTTCAGGTAGGCCAACCACGCGTATATTAGTGCGGTGATTGCGTCCCTCCGCATCCTCTGCCCTCTGCTCCAGCAAGTGCACCCGTTGTTGCAGCTCACCCAGAGAAGCCTCAGAGGCCTTGACCGTGGGTTCCAGTGCGTCCAGCCGAACTTCAGTCTGTTTGACCCGGTCTGCCAGTTTGCCGTGGTCTGCCCGCAGGAGTCCCAAATTTGTGGATACCTGAGCGATGTCGTGGTGCAAGGCCTCTCTGGTGTCCGTGATGGCTTTCAAGATCTGATCCAGTTGGCTCTGCGGTAGGCCCGCCGTCGACCCACCGGACAGGGCAGAGTCCTGACCGCTCACTGATTCCACCGCGGGGTCAGGTGGAGGTTTCAGGCGCTTCCCCATGGTGGCAGCCGGTCCCAGCCTTCGGTCAGCAGGCGCTGGGTGCTCCCTCAGGCAGATCTACCAGGAGTCTACGTTGAGCTGGTGGGTCAGAACACAATCCTGCAATCCCAAGGATCACTCCCCTGGTCACGCACGTGGCAGCACCGCTGCGGGTTCCCAGGTCCAGCACCTCACTCCCAGCACTGGGCGGGCGTGCCGTGCAGCCCAGGGCAAACGTCGTAAATAGGCCCCGAGGTCGGGGCGCCCCCTCGGATCCACGAGCAGGAGGTCAGGCGCATGGCAGCAAGTGCATCCGCCGCACAGCGGCAAGGACAGCGGTAGATGGTTCTGGCCCCAGCCAGGGGGGGGTCAGTGCCCCTGCACGCCGGTAAAGAACTGCTCCGGGATCAAGCCCCGCTAGGCTCTCAGGCACTCCGTCTGGGCCCCAGCGCTCCGCACCAGCAGCAACCGACAAGGCTCTCCAGGTCGTGGCCGCTTCAGGGGCTCGCAGTGCCGACCTTCAGGTCCCCCGTAGTCGGCAGGGCACACCAGCCCCGCAGGTCAGTTGCCCAGTGCGAGCAGAGCACTCTCGCCGAATCACCTCAGCGCCGGGTAGGATCAGGGCCGCCCACAGTCCCCAGAGCTCGAGCAGGGAGTCCCCCTGGTTCCGCATCCAGCAGGCCTCCGCAGCCACAGGAGGCGCCCAGTCCCCTCACCTGTGGGCACCCTCGACTGTGCCCTGCTTCAGCTCCACGCCAGGGCGGCCCATCCACTGCCGCCGTCGATCGGTCGTGAGGCTGGAGTCCCGACCCTCGTGGCAGCCGGCGGCCGGCACGCCCTCACCGCAAGTCGGCCGCCTGAGTACTTGAGTCCGGGTATGCCGCAGGGCGCGCAGGCCGCAGAAGATGGCCGGCGCTGTCCGCAGGATCTCGGGCGCGTCGCGTCTCCGCACCGCCGCCGGGTCGGCCTCACCGCTCCAGGTCGCACCTCAATGTTCGCTGGTGGGGATGCAGTCAATCCCAAGTCATTAGGGCCAGCAGGAGAAAGTAAAGCAGGATAATCGGGGAAGGCAGGTACGGAGCCCGGAGCTCACGCGTCCATTTTCGCCGGCGGCCAAGCCACGCCCCCTTCGACTAACCACCACTTAGCCACACTGTGTGATCCTGAGCAATGTGTTTCATTTTTCTGGACCTCCATTTCCTAATCCTTCAAGATTGGTGGTGCTTCGATAAAGTTTAACTCCTTTTAATAAGTGCTACTAAACAACAGTAAGGTGCTAATCAGCACAGGAGCACTGTGTTTGACCTGAACTTCAATATGGTTTATAGGGGGTAGTAGACTTGCCTGTTACTGCTGTAAATTAGATACAATTTCAATTATTTGAACGCCTGCGTGCATGCCTGTTTTCAGTGAGACCAGAGCTATAGTCCCTGTGAGGGCCTGAGGCCGCATCAGGTAGCAGATGTTAAAGGATGCCTTTTGTCCTGGCTAAGAAATCACCCTCAGTCTAGTGACCCTGTGCTGCTTTAAAGACATGATTGGTGCTGCGCAGAAAAAAGCCCTCATAGTTTCCAAGGCAGTGTTTCGGTGACTTCCTATAACTGTCAAATTCAAATACAAAAATAATTTATTTAGACAATGAAGTCTGTTAAAGTACATTACCTTCAATTAAAATCAGAATGATAGCTATTGTCACATTTTTTTCTGAAGTCTCCATAATTTGACAAGTAATTCATAGTTCATCCTCAGGATACCTCACTGGTAAAAATGGTTAAAATACAATTGATTAAAAGCTAATGACTTATTAAGAGTGTCTAGTTAAAAATAAAAGGAGTGCTGATAGTTTATTTGAGGCTAACATTTTGGTTCAAGGATCCTCTTCCTCTTCATTTTGGGGTTCTGAATTTATTTTTAATTGCTTCTTGACATACCCCAGGAATTTTACCAGTTTTGTTATCACTTGCGGCTGCTCATTGTTCAGTAAGAAGCTGACGGCAGATGGTAATGTCCTTTGCCCCTCCTTAGCCCATTGGGACCTTAGCAATCGTCTGTGGTCTATCAGTAGTATACGGCATATACAGAGCAAATTAGTTATTGACTCCTGGAATTAATATAGCGCGTTACAACGCATGCTTTTACTACGCAGTATGTAACAACGTGGTCGTTACAACGACCGCATTGTTACAACGCGATGCCATTACTATGCAAGTCATTACATCGACTTGCAGTGGATGGCGCCGTAACATTAGGAATGTATACTTTACTATTCCAACTCCAGCCTACGTAACAGTTGGGAAGGTGTTGGGATAGTAAAATATAATATTCCTTATGTTCGAGCGCCATCTACTACAAGTCGATGTAATGACTTGCATAGTAATGGCATCGCATTGGAACAATGCGGTTGTTGTAACAACCGTGTTGTAAAGGCATTGTGGTCTAATGACCGCAATGTAAAGGTTGTTATCCCTCCGAAGCTGCAGAAATTTCATTTTTATAATAGGAGGAAAATGTTTTTCAGATTTAGGAGATGTAATTTTTATATTTCTGTTCAGGGCTGTTTGAACTGAAGATGAGGTAATTTTAAGTTCCACAGCTCCCCTGAGCGAGTTTGCACCAGTACTTCGTCTAGGTCATGCGACCTGGCGTTTGAATAATTTGCGCTGTCAATACACACAACTTCCCACCAAATGAGATGTTTTAATGATCCTTGCTCGGCAGATCTTGTGGAGTGCAGGTATTTTATTATACATGCCATCTGTACAAGCAGTTGATCCTGTAGTGTAAATTCCATCCTTATTTGAGCTGGCGTGGTGTATACCGAATGTGATATGTCTGTAATGGTGTGAATTGAATTTCTGATATTGTTTCATTTACAGAAATCCTTAGCTTCTGCCTAAAAACCTTTTCCTGTTGCTTGACTACCTTTTCACTATGCCAATCTGAAAGCGTTAGGGTACAGGCTTGTGCTCTACTCTTAAAGAGTGTGAAGGCATTCTATGTGATTTGAGTTTTGAATAGTAAAAATTCTTGACCTCTGTCCGGCTGGATAAGTCACACAACTGAATATAGTTTCCATTGTGTCTATATTGATTGTTTTCTTTTATTGTTATTGCATGGGACCACTGTTGCTATAATAAATATGTTCCCCGAGGTCCTGTGCTGACTCGTATGGGTGCCCTTGTTGTGTTAGATACATAAATTGCGCAATCAAATGATTGCAAGGGCTAATTCGTCCTTCCGCTTCTAGGAGTGGTTCACTTTCCTCCCTGCCCTTTCGCAGGTCTTATTGACAACCTCACCCTTTCCTCTCACACGAGTACATTGATATGTCTGACCCACCCCCTCTATACTCTGATGTGTATATTGATAATATTTGTGCAGGACGGTCGTTATTTACGGACCAAGATGATAATACAGTAGCTGGTAGTACAAATCTACTAGATGACTTAGAAAAACAAAAAAAGAAATTTGTTCGCCTAGAATTGATGACCCTAATGCTCAAAGAATATTTAAAGTCCAAAACTATACCTTTAGGGCTGCAGGTCCGAAACATCCATGGGGTGTTTACGGATAAGAACAATTGTTACTTACCTGTAAACAGGTGGTTCTCCAGTATTGGTGTCTTTCATAGATTCACATCTGGTGTAGAGGCACCCCTGCAAACAAAGCGGTGGAAGACGCCATCGCTCTCGTTGAATGTGCCTTTACTGAACACTGTAAAGGCTTGCCAGCTTGCTGGTGACAGAAGGATATAGCTGCTGAAAGCCATCTTGAAATTGTTTGTTTTGTCACTGAGTGTCCCCTCCGCATCCTTTCATATGCTACAAACAATTGATCGGATTTACGGAAAGGGGTAGTCCTTGAAATGTAAAACTTCAGACAACGTTTGATGTCTAAAGAATGTAGTCGTTGTTCTGCCGGGGATTTTGGATCCGGGAAAAAAGTCTTTAAGAAGACAGGTTCGTTCAAATGGAAATCGGTAGGTACTTTCGGCAAAAACGAAGGATTGGTACGAGAGACACTCCATCGGGCTTAAATTGCAAATACGGAGGCTTGATCGTGAAAGCGTGAAGATCGCTTACACGACGAGATGATGTTAAGGCCAAAAGCAATGCAACCTTCCAGGTAAGAAACTTGATGTCTGCCCTGTGAATTGGCTCGAAAGGAGGCTTCATAAGCTGTGACAATACCACGTTGAGGTGCCATGCCGGAGGAGGGCGCCTAACAGGAGGAAACTTCCTGAAGAGACCTTTAAAGAACTGTCGGATTATTCTGGATGAGCAGAGAGACGTTGAACCATCGTGTCTAAAACGCGAAATAGCTGCTAGAAAGACTCTCAAGGTGGCATGAGAGAGACCAGACTGAGCGAGGCTCAAAAAGAAAGGCAAAAGTTGCTCCGGAGTGGAGTTGACTGGATGGATATCGGATGCAGCGCACCAATGACAAAAACGCTTCCACTTTAGCTTGTACGTCTTGATGGTTGATGGAGCTCTAGCAGAAGCTAGAATGACTCTGCATTCCTGGGGCATATCTAAATGTGCGAATTCCATGTATTCAGGTTCCATGCCCATAACTGAAGCGTGGTTGGGTCTGGATGGCAAATTTGACCATCGTCCATCGTCAGGAGGTCTGGACGTGGATGCAGATGAATGGGAGCCCATTGGGATAACAGAAGAAGTTCTGAGAACCAAGCCTGTCTGGGCCAACGAGGGGCGATCAGTATTAAGAGGCAGGGTTGCCTGCGCATCTTCCACAACACCCTCGGCACCAACGGGATTGGTGGAAATGCATAAGCAAACAGTCCGGTCCAATCCATGAGGAGGGCATTCCCGCTGGACTCTGGATGGGGATGCCAGCTGGCGAAAGATCGGCACTTTCGATTGAGAGGGGTTGCAAAGAGGTCTATCATGGGACGACCCCAACGGCGGAAAACCATGTCTAGAGTCGGCTGATGCATCTCCCATTTGTGAGTGGAGGACGTGGACCTGCTCAACGAATCCGCAAGGATGTTGGACACCCCCGGTAGATGGACCGCTGTCAACGAAATTTGATGACTAAGAGCCCAGTCCCAAATCCTTTGAGCCAGTTGAGACAGTGGTTGAGATCTTGTGTCGCCCTGTTTGTTCATGTAGTGCATGCTGGTGGTGTTGTCAGTCTGGATCAACACCGATTCTCCCTGCACTACGGGCAAGAAAGATCGGAGCGCTAGGAAGATCGCCAGTAACTCCAGCCGGTTGATATGCCAGGTTCGTTGTGTCGCTGTCCATTTGCCTTTGATGGAAAGGTCCTGGAGATGAGCTCCCCAACCCTCCATGGACGCATCTGTAGTCAATGTCAGATCCGGAGACTGGGCTAGAAACGAGGTTCCTACGTCCAGATTGGATGGGTGTACCCACCAAAGCAAATTGTCCTTCATGCGGGGTGTCACCCTCACCAGGTCGTTGAAGGACCCCGACACTTGGCGCCATTGCAGGTCCAACTCTTCCTGTATAGGACGGGTGCGTAACCTGCAATTTGGGATCAGGCCGATACAGGACGATGCCATCCCTAGAAATGACTTTAACGTCCGCACAGAAACTGACCGCTTTGACCGGATGAGAGAGACCAGACGGACTATCTTTTGATGATGTTCGAGGGAGATGAAGGCCTTTGACAGGTCCGTGTCCAGAATCGCTCCGAGGAAGTTTCTTCTTTGCAGTGGAGCGAAATGTGATTTCTCCATATTGATGGTTAACCCCAGTGACTCGAACGTCTGCTGACATAGACGTGTGTCGTGAGCCAGCCGCAGAGGAGATTGGGACTTTAGAAGACAATCGTCCAGATAAGGGAAGATCTGAACTCCTTGAAGGCGGAGATGAGCCATGACCGGAGCCAACACTTTCGTGAAAACACGAGGTGCCGATCGTAGGCCAAAGGGTAGGACCCTGAACTGGTAGTGAGCATGACCCACTTTGAACCTCAAGAACTGACGATGCCGATGGAGTACTGGTACATGAAAATAGGCGTCTTGCAGGTCTATTGTTGTGAGGAAATCTCCGCTGGAGAGAAGTCATAAGACTTCTGATAGCGTCAGCATGCGGAAAGACTGTTGTTTTAGGAAGAAATTGAGAGCTCTCAAATCTAGAATGGGCCGCCACTCTCCTGTCTTCTTGAGAATGAGGAAAAACCTTGAGTAGAAACCTTTCCCTCGCTGAGATACAGGAACCACTTCGACTGCACCCTTTTCTATTAGAAGACGCACCTGATGTTGTAGTTCCTCGAGATGCGGAGGTGGCGGGCCTGATGGTGGGGAATTTGGAGGAATCTCTGTGAACTCCAGGGCATGACCCCTGTGTACAATGTCTAATACCCATTGGTCCGATGTTATCATGGACCACTGGGAATAAAACTGGGAGATTCGCCCTCCAACTGTGTGCGGAATTTGAAAGTCATTGACGCTTGTTGTTGGAGCCTCTATAGGTAGATTTGCCTCTACAGGGCCTTGACTGCTGTTGACGGTTTGACTGTTGGTTGGTGTAAAGCTGGTTTCCTTGATTGTACTGGCGGTACTGGGACTGTCCCCCTCGAAAAGTGCTGGAAGTAGTGCCTCGTCCACGGGCACCCCGAAAGGGCTGCTTCTTGAATTGCAAGGAGCCAAGTGACTTCGCCGTATCCGTGTCTTTCTTTATCGATTCCAGTGCCTCATCAACGTGAGTGCCGAAGAGAGATTCACCAGAGTCACACGGCATGTCGAGTATCTTCGACTGGACCTCCTGCCGAAACGACGTGGATTTTAACCAACCCTGATGTCGGAGAGCCGCAGCACTGGCAAGGATACGGAAACCCGTACCCGCAACGTCCACAGCACAGTCGATCATCTCTTCGGAGGCCCTCCTGCCGTCCTGAAGGATCTGGTGCGCTTCTGCTCTAGACGCCTCCGGAATCAAAGAGACTAGTGCAGAAATGTCAGACCACATTTGTCGGTCGAAACGACCTAAAATGGCCAATGCATTAGCAGCACGGACAGATGTAGATGCCATGGAGGAAAACTTCTTCCCAATCGCATCCAAACGTCGCCCCTCTCTATCAGGTGGAGTGGTGATAGGAGTTGCAGGGTTACGTGCTCGCCGTTGCGCTGCCTGGGTCACCACTGAGTCCGGCTTAGGATGCGAGAGCAAGCAAGCGGGCGAACCAATTGGTGCCCTGTATTTCTTCTCCAGCCGAGGGAGCTGAGCAGGTGAAGAATTAGGAGCATGCATGATCCTTATTCCCTCCTTCCACACAAATTCGATGATGGGTATGGTGTGGACCTGTTTGTAAGGCTTGTTTTTAAAATCATAGAGAAAACAGTCTTCCTCTCGTTTTGCTCTTGGCAATTTAAAGCGCTCTGCCGCTTTATCCATCAAGATATGGAAGCTGGCGATGTCAACTGGAGGTGAATCACCAGAGTCACCCGGCTGAGGAGAAGGCGTCTGCGTTCGATAGTCATCGAATTCAGCCATATCCGGGTCTTGGTCGTCATCCGTATCCTGGTTAACTTCTCCTTCCTCAGGCTCTGTCTCATCCTCCACATGTTGTTGATCCTCTGTGGGGATGGGTTGACGGGACCCTTCTGGAAGAGCTATCTGCTCTGAAGGTAGCTGCTGGTGCCGAACAGGCTCTGTAGACTCAGATGCGGTATGGCACGGCGTACCTTGAGGTGTCGGAGGAAATCTCCTATTGTAGTCGTCCAGCATGTGCTGGAGGTTTGAAAACAGAGATACTGGGAAAGTCGCCATTGGAACTTGTATACATTGTTCCTGCTGCTGGCCATCGTCCTCCTCCTCACCTTCTTCAGAACTGGAGTCCTGACACTTTATAATTAGGTCCGAAGGACTGTGGGCATCACCAAGAATATCGTCGTCCGCAACGGATTCCGTTTCCTGGTCCATAGCAAACATTGGCGAGGGTGGTTGAAGAGTGGTGGCGGCAGCTGAAGTGCAGAGTCCTGGAAACCTCTGGTGGAAGGCTCCGTAAAGACTGGTGAAGCTGAAGTGTCCAAAGGCACTAGGGGCATAGTGGCGAAAGACAGTGATCCTGAAGTGGAAGTTGCGCTTGACTGCTGCTTCCCAGAATTGAAGGACAAGAACGTCGTTGACGGAATCGTCGCCGTCGACGAGGAAGTCAATCTAGATGCTTTCCCTGGAGCAGCCGTAGACATAGGTGTAGGTAACGTTGAATTTTTTGATGCACTCATCGACGACGTGTGTTTTGTCCCAACCGTCGACGGAGCCTTCGTCGACGGGACCTTCGTCGACGAATCCGTTGGTGTTACTCTCTTCGTCGACGAAGCCTTCGTCGATGGGATACAAGTCTTTGAGCTCGTCGACGGGACAGTAGGCGTCGACTATGACTTCTTCGTCGACGAGATAATCGGGATCGTCGACGAGACCGTGGAGATGGAGACTCTCGTCGACGGCCTGCACGACGACGATGAAGCCGAAGTCGTCGTCACAGTAACTGTCGACGAAGCTACAGCAGCCAATCTCGTGGATGGAATGGTCGTCGACGAGCCCGTCGACGACCGCGCTGAATGAAGTGTTAAAACACTGCCAGAGGCTGGAAATGACGCCTGAGAGCCAGGTCTCGTGGGCGTAGGCACAGAAGTCACAGAAGAAGAAGGAACTACTGTTAAGGCCAGCTTTTTCTTCTTTAGATAAGGAGAAGGCAACTCCTGAATACTGCCATGCTTGGAAGCAGAAGTTGAAGGACCTGACTGAAAACTCTCTGCATCTGACAAAACTGCGTCCTTGTCCTGAAGGCGCTTCAACCAGAGAAGAAGACTACCTTCTCTGTCTCTGAGAGTCTTGGCAGGAAAAGTTCTACAGAACTTACAATCAGCCACCTTGTGTTCAGGATATAAACAATATATACACTTTTGGTGGGGGTCCTTCTCAAATAAACGTAGTTTCCCACAGGAAGAGCATGGCCTGAACAAAGACTTCTTACTTGACATCCTTGAAAACTTGAAGTAGTAGAGTAGTAAAGAGAAAAACTGAGCAGAGCTCAGGGAGACTCCCTTCACACGACGTGCGGTAGAAAATCTGAGGGCTTGAGCTTCTGAGGAGAAGGTTCTAGAGGGTGCTCGAGCCTGATTGGCTGCAGTTTGGACTAACATAATGACACTGATATGTTACAAATTAGTTTTTCTCTTTATAATGTATTCCTATGGAAGTACCATTGTA
Organism: Lissotriton helveticus; assembly: GCF_964261635.1. Taxonomy (NCBI): domain Eukaryota; kingdom Metazoa; phylum Chordata; class Amphibia; order Caudata; family Salamandridae; genus Lissotriton; species Lissotriton helveticus. The sequence continues at coordinate 107,933,535 of NC_136059.1, read as the reverse complement.
GAGGTTTTTACAGTATGTATTATCTCTATTTTATTATGTATCATGTTTTCACTTATGTTATATTAGCATTATTGCTATTTTTATATACCGTGGGACTCCCACTTCGACGACGGGGAATATTCAAGCATGTGAATCTATGAAAGACACCCCTAATACTGGAGAATCCAAGGTACATTACTGGCGTCAGCCATATAGGAACAACTTGTTCTCGCCATAGGCTTGTTCTGGGAATAGAAACAGCTAGTGAAGAATTGAAGAAACTGGCTGACATTATCAATGATTTAGAGAAGCAAATCTCTGAAAACTATACTATTACTGACGCCAAAAAATTGCTAGAGAAGATTGAGAAGAACGTAGCTGAATTTCACCGTATTGAACAAAATAAAAAATCTGTGAAAGTAAAAAAAGATATCTAATCCTGAAAGAACATACCCTTATCTTCAGAAGGATTTTTACACTAACCGTAATTTTAGTCAAAATCCGCAGAACCCAAGACCCTGGGGTCGCTTTAACCGTAGGAATACAGTAGTGGGGTTCACGGACTCTTCTGCCGATTCCTCGGATAATTCTGATCCTGGTGAAGGGTCGAGTGCTACCACCCGGAATCCTTTTTTTAGGGAGAGGAGGGGGAGAGGCGCCCAAGAGAAGCAGGGTGAAACAACAAGCCCGATGGCACAATCCTCCCGGGGAGAGACAAACGAGACACAAGTTCTACCAGTGGTAACCAATCCCGACACCTCAGACATGACCATCCCGATATTTAATTTGTCTGATCATGACCTGTCTTTACAGGAGATCTCCATCCTTAGTAAGGGGCTCTCGTTTGTACCTACTACCTATCCCAACTTCCTTGAGCTTCAATCCGAACTATTAGGTTTTTTTAGGAAAATAAGATTACGTGCCTTCTTTGACCAGAACCCAGCTCAACCTAAAACTGCTATCACCCCATTCCGACCCCCCTCTACCTTTTCCCCAACGTCCAGCATGATCCCCAAAGAAATTCTTACGTTTGAGAAGGTCATCCTAAAAGAAACTACAAACCTATCAAAAATTCACACGTTTATTCCTTACAATATCTCTCTTGATGAGAAAAAGGCTATCATTTCACTACGTGACAAGCGTGATTTAATTATTAAGCCTGCCGACAAGGGCGGGGGTATTGTGCTGCAGACCATAGACAGCTATAAAACTGAATTATTACAACAAGTTTCCAACACAGATCACTACTGCAGACTTCCTACCAACCCCACTAAAGAGTTACAAGACTTGATAAGACAAATTACCTCTGAGGCATTCGAGACTGGTTTCATCTCCAAACACGAATTTTACTTCCTTAATATAAGTCATCCCCGGACACCGGTCATTTACACACTGCCCAAAATTCATAAATGCTTAGATAACCCCCCAGGACGCCCCATCGTCTCTGGTTGTGGGTCTGTGTTGGAACCTCTCGGCCATTATGTAAACTATTTCCTTAAAGACTTTGTACCAACCACAAACTGTTATGTCAGGGACAGTATGTTTATGATAAATCTTACTGAAAACCATCCTTTTGATCCTGATAACGAAACTCTGTGCTCATTAGACGTCGAGTCACTTTATACAAACATTCCTCAAAGAGACTCCCTGTTTGTCATGGAAAAGATCCTGAATAATCGGCCACGCCCACACCATGTACCCACTCTCTTTATTATTCAGCTTCTGGAGATTTGCCTCACTAGGAACTTCTTTATGTTTGACAATGAGTATTTTCAACAGGTTAAGGGGACAAGCATGGGGGCAATTTTTGCCCCAACGCTGGCAATTCTCTACATGGACTGGCATGAGTGCGATACCATCCTCTCCGCCACTAATCCTTTCCATCAAGGGGTCCATATGTGGAGACGTTATATAGACAACGTCTTTATGATATGGGGTGGCCCGGTTGAAGTCCTTCCTACCTTTTTGCATTGGTTGAACAACAACTGCAACGGGCTGACCTTCAATCTATCTCATAACAAAACAAGTATCCCCTTCTTGGATCTTTGTATCCAACATAAAGATGGCCTACTCTTCACCTCTCTATTTCGGAAACCCACGGAGAAAAACACACTACTCAGCTATAGTAGCTGTCATCCAAGAGCCCTTAGGGATAGTTTGCCCTACTCTCAGTTTCCTAGACTGAGAAGAAATTGCTTCCAAAAAACTGACTACTTCTCTGAGGCAAATATACTTGCAAACAAACTAAGATGTAGGGGTTACCCCCGACGCCTAGTTAAGAATGCCATGAAAAGGGCATGGTACTGCCCACGTGAGACATTGCTAGAACCAAGGGCCAAGAAAACATCGGATAAATTGGTTTGTGTAACGACTTTCTCCCCCGTGTCAAACAAAATACGCAACAGTATAAAAAAGAATTGGCATATTCTCAACTCAGGGGACCTAACATTAGAGACCCCCATGTTCGCTTTCAAACGGAATAAAAACTTAAGAGATCAGCTTGTAAGGGCTGCTCTTCCATCTCAAAAAACAGCGAATACCACTTTGAATGACCTATGGTTACTCCCTCCTTTAAAGGGACATTGTAAATGTGGCTGTTGTGTGGTTTGTGACTTTTGTATCAAGAGTAACGATTTTGTATATAAAGACACCAGCAATGTACTTAAAACCTTCAAAAATTGCAATAGCTGTAATTTGATTTATGCTATTTTCTGCCCATGCGACATGATCTACGTGGGACAAACGAAACAAAAGATCAAACTGAGGATTTCCCAGCACCGAAGTCGCATTAGGTGCAAAACCGCAAATGCCCCCCTGGTTGAACATTTTGTTGATAAAGGACACTCCGAGAATGAAATCAGATGGACTGTAATCAGCGAGGTAATTTTACCTCCAAGAGGCGGTGATCTGTCCAAGATGTTGAATAAAGAGGAGCTCAAGTGGATCCTTAGAACTGACAGTCTGAATTCAGGACTCAACTTGCAAGAGGACTGGACACACTTAATGTAACGTGGTAATCCATTCACAACACTTCAGTACTTGATTTTTAACTTTTTTATCTTTCTGTCTCTGTTCCATTGTTCTTACTGTGCACTGTATGATAGTTTCACTCACCTAAGATGGCCGCCGTTTTGCCCTACACCTATTTCTTTCTCCCTGATTGGCTGACCTCTCTCCAATCAGCTATCCCCTCACTACCGGGTGTTTTTCTGATAAACATTCCTTCCCGCGGTCCACCACTGCTACAGCCAGGGAAGACAATTGAAGGCTACCTCACGGTAAGTGTAGTCCATGGCACTCAGTCGGCCAGGCGGGAATGCCCGTGACTTGTTGGTTGACTCTTCCTCCCTTATATCGTTTTCTACTAGGTTCCCTGAAACGCGACCGAGCATTCTGCTGGCGCGTTACCTCCATTTCCCTTATTAAGGGGAAGCCCAACTGAATATCCGGCCCTGATTGTGATTACACATACGAGAAACCGGCCCGTCTCATCCTAGGATGGTGCCTGGACTGTTCGCCTTCCCTGCGCTATCATCCATGCTACCCTGAGCCTTGGCCGGTTGTGTTATTAACCCAGTCTGGAATCGGTAAGATACTTGTCCACCTTTCTCACTATCGGCTCGGGTTGCTTGACTATACATATGCCTCACAGACTCTCTCCCTGTAGATGCTGTGATGTCGTCCACCTCCCATCCGAAGTCTGCCTGACCTATTTCCCAGTGCAGTTGCCCCCCAAGGTCGGTCATTACACGATCGGCTCTGTATCAATCACACAGGCTGTATAGTCACTAATAGTTCTTCGCCATTTTTTTGCATGTGATCAGTCGCCTCTTCTGAATTCGCCCACTGAACTCCCCAACCCTCATGATCTTTCACCCTGTTATGCATGTTATTTTCCGGGCCTTTAGTACTATGCATACCTCCTGATTGGTTTTTGTGGTCCTTGTCGAGACCCCCTCGATAAGTAACTATCACTGCACGGTTAATCACCATGTTCACCGCGATATGTATGTGTTCTGCTGGCCTTGTACTATTGTACTTCCCTTACGCCTAGTCCTTCAGGTTGCGCGGTCTTGCCCGAATCCATCACTTCACGTCGAGCGTCCTTAAACCTCACTGTCACTTATTGTCACGTATATTGGTTTTCTCAAATACAATTTCACTATCTGTTTTTAATCTGATCCCTTCTGTTTTCTTCTCTCTTTGTCTATTTAGGCTATTGTGGCTTATATTGTTTAGGCAAATATTTTGTCCTGATGATGATCCCTTTGATTTTGTTAATGGGATCGAAACGCCGTCGACTTTTTTATAACACCATATACCATGAAATGTATACCGAATGTGATATGTCTGTAATGGTGTGAATTGAATTTCTGATATTGTTTCATTTACAGAAATCCTTAGCTTCTGCCTAAAAACCTTTTCCTGTTGCTTGACTACCTTTTCACTATGCCAATCTGAAAGCGTTAGGGTACAGGCTTGTGCTCTACTCTTAACCACTTGGATGCTAATGACAAGGGTAACTCGTCTAGACTGTGAAGGCATTCTATGTGATTTGAGTTTTGAATAGTAAAAATTCTTGACCTCTGTCCGGCTGGATAAGTCACACAACTGAATATAGTTTCCATTGTGTCTATATTGATTGTTTTCTTTTATTGTTATTGCATGGGACCACTGTTGCTATAATAAAGACAGTTTATTTGAGGCTAACATTTTGGTTCAAGGATCCTCTTCCTCTTCATTTTGGGGTTCTGAATTTATTTTTAATTGCTTCTTGACATACCCCAGGAATTTTACCAGTTTTGTGATCACTTGCGGCTGCTCATTGTTCAGTAAGAAGCTGATGGCAGATGGTAATGTCCTTTGCCCCTCCTTAGCCCATTGGGACCTTAGCAATCGTCTGTGGTCTATCAGTAGTATACGGCATATAGAGAGCAAATGAGTTATTGACTCCTGGAATTAATATAGCGCGTTACAACGCATGATTTTACTACGCAGTATGTAACAACGTGGTCGTTACAACGACCGCATTGTTACAACGCGATGCCATTACTATGCAAGTCATTACATCGACTTGCAGTAGATGGCGCCGTAACATTAGGAATGTATACTTTACTATTCCAACTCCAGCCTACGTAACAGTTGGGAAGGTGTTGGGATAGTAAAATATAATATTCCTTATGTTCGAACGCCATCTACTACAAGTCGATGTAATGACTTGCATAGTAATGGCATCGCATTGGAACAATGCGGTTGTTGTAAAAACCGTGTTGTAAAGGCATTGTGGTCTAATGACCACAATGTAAAGGTTGTTACCCCTCCGAAGCTGCAGAAATTTCATTTTATAATAGGAGGAACATGTTTTTCAGATTTAGGAGATGTAATTTTTATATTTCTGTTCAGGGCTGTTTGAACTGAAGATGAGGTAATTTTAAGTTCCACAGCTCCCCTGAGCGAGTTTGCACCAGTACTTCGTCTAGGTCATGCGACCTGGCGTTTGAATAATTTGCGCTGTCAATACACACAACTTCCTACCAAATGAGATGTTTTAATGATCCTTGCTCGGCAGATCTTGTGGAGTGCAGGTATTTTATTATACATGCCATCTGTACAAGCAGTTGATCCTGTAGTGTAAATTCCATCCTTATTTGAGCTGGCGTGGTGTTGCCTGGCAGTTGAAATAAGGACCTAAACACAGCGCTCTGTGCCCTATTTAAGAAAGTCACCCGTTTTCCTGGATAGGCCACTGATCCATATGACAGTGTTGGCACTAATTTGCCAGAGACTATTTTCAGCAGTGCTTCATAAGAGAAATTGTTTGTGCTCTTGAATATTGTTCGGACAGCACCTTGCAACAAAGCTAGTTTTGGTTTTATTGAGTTCAAGTGCAGTAAATGACCTCCTTTGTTATCTAACCAGCAGCCCAGGTACTTGTATTGGTTCACAATGATGTGGCAATGATTGTCAAGATGCCATTGATGTTGTTTTCTCTTATAGATAACTATATTTGTTTTTCATAGTTTTCATAGTTGATCTTCATATCATTTGCCAGGCAATGCGTGACTAAGGCATCTAACAGTCTTTGAAGCCTTACCGGCGTCTGACTGAGCAGGACGACGTCAGTTGCGTACAGCAGAGAAGAGATGTGTTGATTCGCCAGTTTAGGAGTGTGACTATTAACTTGATTTAATGCAGGGACCAAATCGCTCATATACAGATTAAAAAGGGTAGGTGCTAGTATGCAACCCTGTTTAACCCCTTGTACAATGTTGATTTTTTCCAAAACCGCGGTCCATCGTCTTAATTTTACTCTAGCCCACATGTTGGAATAGGACAGCATGATGCCTTGTAAAAATGGTTCTGGGATTTGCCAAGCTGTAAGTTTAGCCCATAGTATGCGACAATTGACACGGTCAAAAGCTTTACTGTAGTCCATAAAACAGCAGTAAAGCTCTTCCTTTTTCTGTATTTGTCTGTTTGCAAGCATCCTTATGGCCACCAGATTGTCTGTGGTGCCGGCCAGAATTCTAAACTCAATTTGGTTAAGGGATGGCAGATTGTTTGACATTGCCCAGTCTTGTAGATCCTCAAGTAATAACGAGGTAAAATACTCCAGTAGTGCAATGTGTCTGTAGCTGCCTGTCTGGGAGAGCGATGGGGCCTTTTTAGGGCTCGGCCTCCGCCCACGTAAGTGGGAGGAGTTTCGAGATCCTAATGTTAAAGAAAAAAAAAAGTATCTCCTAGGGCTTTGGCGAGACAAATTCCACACATTCCTTAGTGTGTTATGTCATCTGGCCAGTGATTCGTCTTCGTTGTGGTGTCGTTTTAATAGCCTTGAAGTGATAGGGTAAATGTAGTTTTCGTCCGCCATGTTGGGCATTTTTCGTTCGTGTGCGCGCAAAGAAGTACATTAATTATAATTAGGAGCTGTCAGGGTGCCTCCGTAAGTGAATCCAGATGGCCGGGCGCGTTCACCATTCAGCAGCGCTCAGCGCGCAGCTGCTCCATGCCAGGCCGGGAAAGGGCTTCATTAGTTCAAGAACAAGAGTCTGACGTTCTGTCATGCGCTGTTCTTTTAATCTCAGTTTCATTTTTTTTCTGGAATGGTCCGTGGCCGGTGTGAATGGAATTGTTCTCTCGAGTTTATAATGTGTTTCTTTGCAGCAGCTTTTGTTTTCGGAGCTGAGGTAATGAATAGCAAGCTGGCAGGCAGCGCCTTTTAGAACTGTTTGCTTTCTGGGCAGAGTCCTGCAGTGGTGTTGAACTTCAGCATAGTCTGACAGGCTGCTGTATTGTTTGTATTTTCCCATACCGCCTGCGTCAACTTTTTTCCACACACGAATTTCCAACAGTTTTGTTCTCTCTGAATAATGCGCCTTGTTACTTCCTTCAGACAGCAAGCAGAGTTTTAAAGGAATGATTCAAGGAGCCCGTCAGTTGTTGACACAACGAAAGGTGAGGTAACTGTTTGCTTGCAGTTACGGACCTTCGTTTGGGGTTTTTATTGGTATTGTTTTTCCTAATGTGATTGGTGTTTGCGAGAAAATTGACTGCCCACAGCTGCGCTTGTAAGACGCGCCTGGCAAAGCGTGTCACGAGGGCTGCGTGGGGCTGATACAGATGCTCGCGCCCTATCAACATTGGGGACTGTATATTGACCGTCGTGCTGAAAGGCGGAGCAGCAGAAGTAGATTTCCGTTCTTGACTTAAATTCTATTCTTCCGAGCTCTGTGAGAAACCCCGAATGGAATCTAGGTATCCTGCTAGTTGCAGCGTTTGCGCGATGGCAAAAGAGGAAGTGTGCTAAGTTTTATTGTTTTTATTTTTTATAAAGTAAAGAACATTGGTAGGAAAGTTTGTAGAACTCCCCAAGTCTAGCAACTCGGAACACATACTTTGATTATGTCGTTTTTAGAACAGTCTGCCAAAGAATTCATTTCACAACTTGTAAATGCAGTTTGAGAGTGCAGTTTGAGAGTGCAGTTTGAGAGTGCAGTTTGAGAGTGCAGTTTGAGAGTGCAGAGTGCAGAGTGCAGAGTGCAGAGTGCAGAGTGCAGCATGAGAGTTGTGAGTGCAGAGTGGCAGTGAGTGCAGAGTGGCAGTGAGTGCAGAGTGGCAGTGAGTGCAGAGTGGCAGTGAGTGCAGAGTGGCAGTGAGTGCAGAGTGACTGCAGAGACAGTGTGTCAGGGTGCACATTGTGTGAGTGTGCAGAATGAGTGTGCAGGGTAAACAGTGTGTGACTATGCAGGGTGACATTGGGAGTGTGCGGGTGAGCAGTGTGTGAATGTGTAGGGGCAGTGTGTGAGCGTGCAGAAAACACCACACACACATACACCACACACACATAACGCACACACAAACCTCAGTCTCTCAACACCACACACTTGTCACCACTCAACACAACACACTCACCACCACACTCACTCCCCAGGCTCACCCCCACAGACTCACCACCACACACTCACCAGCACACAGAAAACAACACACACAACAACACACCCCCAGCCGTCAATGAATGCTTTCACCATGCACAAACACCAACAACCATCATCCATCTGTGCACGCTTTTACCAAGCACACACCCACCAGCCGTCAGTGCACCCTTCCACCAGGCACACACACCTCCAGCCGGCAGTGCACTTTTCCACCAAGCAATCGCAGTATGGTACACTTTACTTTTAAACATATTCATATAAAGCACAGCATGCCACCATTGGTAAAATTACAATTCAACCAAGATACTTCCACTACACACCACATGCACACACTCCATAACACATGGCAAAAAGACATTGGCATTTACAATGCCATTAGCTCAAACTCAAATAAATCCGAGCCCGATTGCATTTCTAATGCTTGTTTGTGTATGGGATGAAGAATTGTGCCTTGCCAAGATGTGCCTCACTGTACATCTCTTGAATAATGTTTGCAATGCCCTGCCCAAAAATCGATGTCTTGTTTGTAAATTGATGCTGGGATGCCATTCGGGCCTGGAGCACTGTCTCCTCTACTTTTACCGATTAACGATTCAATTCTGCCAGCGTCAAATGATGTTGCATATTGGTGGCTTACGGCCGCAGTTGATTTTGGCAGGGAGTGTACCAGGTTTTGTTTGCTTAAAGCTGGTGCTTCGGTGGACTGTATGTGAGAAGCTTTAAATAGCATGGCAACACGCTTCATCCATTTATCTGCAGTAACATTGTTCCCATTTGTAGCAGTGAACGATGAACCACTGTTCAGCCTATTTATGATCATCCAAAAACATCTTGCATTTCTGTTCCTGCAAGCCAAGAACCGTTTGGTGTGGAGCAGTTCCTCATGATCTCATTGTGCTTGTCAAATCGGTTATACTCAGTGAACAAGGATTTAACCTCACTACTTAATTTCTGGCTTGCTTGTGTTTTAAGTGCACAGCACTTCTGTGAGAAAGTGGCTCTATATATACTGACTAGAAGGAAGTACAGTGTGTATAGAGTCCACCAACCCCAGAGGTATAACAGAGGTTAAATTCAGAACTGACCTTACTCTCCAAAGTGGTAGCTTGGTCGAGCAGTAAGGCAGTACCAGAGGACCGTGTAAAGCATTTGATGTACACACTCAGTCAGCAAAAGGTTTCACACACTCAAGGACTGAACTCCAGGCCAATTGTTTGTATATCCACAGATATAGTTGTTTTATTTTTAGAACCAACTGTTATAAAAATATACTTTTCTCGAGGTGAGTTTTCTCATGTAATTACTTGGCAATGAAGCAAAAAGGTTGTGCACACAATAGTTACAGTATAAGCAGTAAACGACACCGTTCTGAACCACACTCTAGCATTGAATTCAATGGGTTTTCATAGATAAGTACAGTTGATTACTTTACGGATTACTTTGGTAGTCTCAGGACTAGATCTAAGATTCAGTCCTGGGGTTATGTTATGTTATGTAAAAGTGTTTGTAAAGCGCGACTACCACCTGACGGTTTCTTGGCGCTGTGAACATGTGAAGGCAGATCAGAGAGGCACTTAGTTGTGTGCTTTACGGAACAGATGAGTTTTGAGAAGGGACCTGAAAAGGGGGTAGGAAGCGGTAAGCCTAAATTCTAAGGGAAGTGTGTTCCAGAAGGATGGGGCTAAGAAAGAGAATCTGAGCCCACCATGTTTCTTGCGCTTGAAAATGGGGGTAATGAGTAGGGCAAGATGGGCAGAGCGAAGGTTTCGGGAGGGAACATAGTCGTGAAAAGAGGGCCAAGGCCAGCTAGGGCTTTAAAGATGATACAGCCTAGTTTAAAGTAGCAACGTTCTGCTACGGGAGCCAGTGGAGGGTCTTCAGCAGGGGGCGCACATGCTGATGCCTGGGCTGATGGAAAATTAGCCGTGCAGCCTGATTCTGAACCAGCTGTAGGCGATTCAGTTGATAGATGGGGATGCCAACGTAGAGGGAGTTGGCATAGTCTATTCTGGAGATAACCAGCGCCAAAAGGGTCAAGGTGAGGGCATAAGCAGTGAGAAAACGGGCAATTTTGCGAATTTTTCGTACATGAAAAAAACTAGAGGAAACTACAGCATTGATCTGGGGCTTCATCGAAAGATCGTTGCTGATGATAACCCCAAGACTTTTTGCTGAGTTTGTGGGGAGGGGGGGAAGACCCAAACTTAATGGCCTTGAGACCTCCAAGGGTTGGCGGCACCCCCGATAAGAACCAGCTCGGTCTTATCGGGGTTAAGTTTGAGGTGGTTTGCCCCCATCCAGTCACTGATGTGACATAAGGTCGACTGAAAATTATAAACAGATTGTTCTGAGGAATTAATATAAAAAATCAGCTGAATGTCATCCGCATAGTTGAATGCGGTGACCTCGCTGTTTCGTAAAGAGTGAATAAGGGGAGTCAGGTACAAATTAAAAAGGAGAGGGGAAAGGGAAGAGCCCTGTGGGACACCACATGTCAACCCAACTCTCTCCGCGGAGAACTGGGAGAGACGAACAGCCTGGTAACGGTTGCTCAAAAAGGAGCGGACCCAGTTAAGGGCCGATCCCTGGATGCCGGCCTCCCTGACACGGTCGACCAGAATCTTCTGATCGACCGTGTCAAAGGCGGCCGACAGATCCAGGAGTACCAAGGCCTGACTGATGTTAGAGTCGGCTCCCCTCCGCAGCTCCTCCATCACTGAGAGGATGACCGACTCAGTGGAGTGGGCGGGTCTGAAGCCCGCCTGTTGGGAGTCAAGGAACTGCGAGCGCTCGATAAAGAGGCTCAGGGAGCTGGTGACATGGGACTCAAGGATTTTGCTAAGATAGGGGAGTAAAGAAATAGGGCGAAAGTTACTCATGACTTACTCTGCGTTGTGTTTTTTGAGAATAGGTACCACCTCAGCAACTTTAAAAGAGCTGGGGACCAGGCCCAGTTTAAGGGAGTTATTCAAAAGTGTCAAAGGGGGGGGGAGGGGCAGGCGGAGAAAACTTCACGCAAAACATGAGGGGGACAGCAGTCGGAGGGGGAGCCAGAAGCCACTTTATTCAGAAGAGTCAAAAACTCATCTTCTGTGATCGGGGGGATCTGAGTAATCAGTTGGGGATTAGGGATACCAAGGGTCACAAGAGGAGTGAGAGGGTCAGGGGTGGCAGGGGGGCTGATGCTATTTTTAATTTTTCAAATTTTTTCGATAAAAAACTGATTGAGGGAGTCACAGAGCTCCTGGGAAGGGAGGGGTCTAATGGTGACCCTGTCTGGGTGTGACAACTCCTCAACAATAGAGAAGATGTCTTTGGCTTTAGAAGCTGAATCAACAATCTTCTTTGAGAAATAGAGAGTTGCTTGCAGGATTGCTAGTTTATACTCTTTAAGCTGGGTCACAAATGCTGACTTTTGTCAGTGGCATAATCTCGGCGCCAACACCGCTCAGCCTGCCTAAGTCTAAGCTTTTTGCCTTTCAGTTCCTCAGAGAACCATCTTTGTGCGTCATGAGGACGTTTAAGTCTGACCTGTTTGAAGGGGGCTACGGTGTCGCAGGCTGATTCAAGCCAAAATTTAGGCCAGAGGCCTGGGCATCTAAAGAGTCACAGTCAGGAGGGGAAGAGGCTCTAAGTAAGGATACAAATCCGCTAAGATCGGCTCTGTTCCAGTTCCTGGCTGAGAAATTACCCTCTAGTATCCAACTGGTATTCGGCCCAATGGTAAAAGAAAAGGAGATAATAAAATGGTCCGACCAGAGGCAAGGGAGAATACAAGGAATGGAGATATCTAGGTTAACAGTCCAGAACTGGTCCAAAATATGGCCTTTTACATGGGTAGCCGATTTAATATGTTGGGAGCAATTGATGCCCGTCAACAAATCAGAAAAGGCCAAGGAACACGCACTTTCTTTATCATCGGTGGGCCAATAGTTAAAATCCCCCAGAATTAAAACTTTGGAGTTGTTGATAACCAATTGAGAGAGCATGTCACCGAACCTAGATGGAAAATTGGGCATGTGCTGAGGGGGCCGGTAGACCAGGACACAAATAAGATGTACAACTGGAGATTCCAGTTTAAGGACAAGACAATCGACCGAGGGAATATCGTCCACAGCCAATGAGGAAAAGCGGGTGGGGTGCTTGATGATAGCTGCCACCCCACCACCTGGTTTGCCTGAGGCCCTATTAGCCTGGAGAATGTAATAACCTGGAGGGGTCGCAGCAAGAATGTCCGGGGAGGATTCCTCATTGAGCCATGTCTCGGTGATAAATAACAGGTCAGGTTTGTCAGAATCCAAGAGTTGAAATATTTCCAGCTGGTGCTTAGGCAAGGAGCGAGTATTCAAATAGCTCACAGTGAGCTTGGGATTAACAGTTTTTTAGCGAGGGAGGAGGGGGAGTCCGAACATGATGTGACTAAAAGGGGTTCCATGGCCCGAGGAGAAGCGACCTCAGGAAAGGCCCGTCTTGGACAAGGCAGCCCCAGTGAGTTGAGTGTGGACTGAGTAGTAGTACTAAGGGGCCAATGGGCATGTAAGTGAGTCAGTTCGAGGGCCGAATACCTGGCAGGGAGGGCAGAGTGGGGTGCCCCTAGCCCCGGCCGGCTGCGGATGGGCGCAGACGGGCTTACCTTAGGCGCACCTTCGGCCCGAGAACCATCTCTCTCATATAGGGACCCGGGAAGTGACGCAGCAAGGGGGAGGAGTCGCGTCCCTCCGTTCAAGCGGCACAAGATCGCCGTGACGGACCAGGGACCGATCAGGTAAGTGCAGAGGGGGAGAGGGTATTTTAAAATACAAGTTAGCACCAAACACAAAAGGATATAAAACACTAGAAGTTAGACGTTTTTTAAGTCAACCGCGCTAACGCCTGACATTCGGTTAAAAAGTGAAGCATAACTCGCCAACCAGCGTCTGGCTCACACTGCTCACACCAGCGCGGCGATTCTAACTGGCGGCTTTGTAGGCAGCAAGGGGGAGGAGTCGCGTCCCTCAGTTCAAGCAGCACAAGATCGCCGTGACTGACCAGGGACCGATCAGGTAAGTGCAGAGGGGGGAAAGGGTATGCAGAGGGGTCTAAGCTGAAACCAGATTAGCAAAAACAAGTAAGTTACTGTGCAGAATTTTCAGGAATATAAAGCTGTGTTAAAAGTTCACACTTTGAAACTTTTCAAGGTAAATCTGACAATGTTATTCAATGGGATGAAATGCAGGTTGCAGGTAAAGTACGATCGCGTTACTTTTGTAACCCAGTACTAGTCTCCTAGGGCCATCACTGGGGGCTTAACTCAAAACAGGTAGGTAATTGCGTTTCAGTATTTTGTACAATTTTTAAAGAATATTTGCAGTTTTCAAAAGTAGACACATTTCATAGAAAAGTAGACAATGGGTTCCTATGAGGAAAAACACAGGTTACTAGTAAACCTGCTAGGAATTACTTTTGCGGTTCAGTACTGGCCTGAAAGGTACCGTACTGGCTTCTCTCCTGATCACAGGTGAGTATTTTCGAATTCAGACTTTGGCTGATTTAATAGGAATATTTTCAGTTTTCAAAACTCCACACTTAGAAAATGTTCGAGTAAAAATGGATCAATGTTATCCCATGGCAGGTAAGTGAATTACCGGTTTCCAGGTGAGTACTCGGTTGGTGCAGTTAGGGTTCTGGCTGTAGACTCAGGGGTCCCCCAGGGGCAGGTGAGTAGAGTTAGTTCAGTCCCAACAGCGCTGGGGCGGCCGGGTCCAGAGGTAGGTAGGCCCAATGTTATCCAATGAGGAAAAGGGGGCCTTCAGTTGGTGGCGGCTGGCTAGCAGGCCACGCGGCTCTGGGAGCTGGGCTCCTGGTCACTTGCTCAGGGCAAGGGGGGAAGTAAGTTAGGACAGAGGGGTCACAGCCAGCGGCACTCGGGCGGCTGGGTAAAGGGTGCTTTTGAGCCATCGGGCGCTCAATGTTATCCAATGAGGATCTTGACAAAGGAACAAAGGCTGCATGCCCTGGGACGGTGACTCTCCAGGGGCGACCAGCACTTCGAGAGGTAGGTTGGGATCTTGGAGCACAGGTAGGTACCCCAAAGGGAGGCACAGGGGGCCGCGGGGCACCGGGTGCAGGGGTGTGATTGGGTTTCGGAAAAGCTTATCCTCGGCTGGTCGCGGTTGGGGTGGCCCCTGGTTCTGCAGACGTCGGCTGGTTCGTTGAGGCGGGTCTTTGGGTACTGGACTTTGGGTTCCAGTCGCCGGAGGGACGTCCTCGTGGTCTTGGTTCAGGTTGGCCCGGCCCGGGCTCGGCTGGTGAAGAGTGGGCTGGTCCGGAGCTTCCTGGTGAGCACCAGGTGGGGTGTTGCAGCAGAGCCTCTGCTGATGGAAGTCCCAATCTTCGAGAGGGTCAATGGCAGGCAGGTCCTCTGGGTGTCCCAAGGTTGTTGTCCGCGGAGGTTGCCGGGATTAGGCAGGAGCAGGTTTCAGGATCAACAGGCCGATAGGGCTGGGGCCAAGTCAGTTGTTGTTGTACTGTTGTTAGCAGCTGCACGGCCGGTCTTCTTCTTCTTGATCTGTTTTCTTCTTTTGATATCGGGATCTAAGGAAGGAAGGTTCAGGGAGCCCCTAAATACTAAATTTAGGGGTGCTACAGGTAGGGCAAGGGCAGGGACCAATTGGGTCCCTGTCCTGGGGTGAGTACACCCCCCAGCGTGCTCCTCTCCTGTGGGACGGGGGGCAGGAGCCTAGCTGGGATTGGGCAGGACTCCCCATCTACAAGATGGCCGGAGCCCGGGGTCGTGCTTCACCTCGCCTCCTTCACCTGAGGGGTGGAGTTGGCACAGGTTGCCCCCCCCTTCCTGACGTAGCTTTTCCCACCAGTCTTCCCGCCAGAGTGGGGGTAGGACTGGTGGGGGGCTGGTTGCTGTGTACAGCAAATGGTCTGGAGAAGCTCTCAGAGGTGGTATGTCTTTGAAGCTTCCCCCTGTCCATCTAGGGGGAGGAGACATAGCACCTCACCCAGGATGCGCTTTTTTGCAGACCCAGGAGAGCGGGGTGTTCTCCACCCAGGGGTCCAGCAACATGTCTGCTGTGTGGCAGCCTCTGCAGCCACTCAGACCAGAACTGGATTGTAGGTTCGGGTTTTTGGAGGGCATCTCTAAGATGCCCTCTCGTGCATTTTACATTAAATCCCACACCGGCATCAGTGCGGGTTTAATGTGCTGAGAAGTTGGGTACCAAACTTGTCAGTCTTCTGTGAAGCCATTATGATGCTGTGGAGTTCGTGAATGACAACCTCCCAGCACCATATACTCTTAAATGGCAACACTGCACTTACAGTGCCCAGGAATGGCCCTGGGTACTGTAGGGGCACAGGGCTCATGCACCTGGGCCCTCACCTCTGGCATAGGGCACCCAGCTAGAGGGGTGACTGACATATGCAGGGCAGTGGGTTCTGTGGGCATGGCACACAGGGATGTGTGCCATGTCGACTCTTGCTTTAGTTCTGTACTTACGCACTCAGCCTGCAAAGGCAGTGTGTGGGTGCCAGGGTACAGGGCCCCTGAGGGTGGCACAGTAAGTGCTGCAGCCCTCAGGGGTCTTCTCTGGTCACCATGCCCTGGGTACCTAGGGTACCATTTACTAGGGGCTGACAGGTGGCCACAGATGCCAATTGGGTATTTTGTTTCAGCATAGCTTTTCTTTGTAGAGAAGGAACACAGGCCCTGGGTACCTGATTGGCAGGGGCCCAGGGCACACTCAGTCAAAGTACATCAGTAGTTCAGAAAAAAGTGGGGGCATACCAAGGCAAGAAAGATGGCACTTTCTCACAACTTCTTATTCAGTGTTCTTTTTAACATCCTGAGCTTCTTTGTACACCAGGCTTTGGAGTCCGTGAATTTTAAGGGGTCAGGGCCTGGTTTATTACCGAGCAAGGAGGTGGTTAATGTTTGTGTTAGCTTTTCCCAATCACTAATGGTATCTATTAATGGCCTCCCCTGGTCAGCTAATGCTGTTTTCCAATCACCATACTTTATAGAGGCTTCCAAACTCCATTTGATCCTTCTCCAGGTGTAATGCAGATCATTTGTCCCTATCGCTAACAATGATGGTTTGCTGTTGATTGTGGTGCAAAATCCCCAAACCTGGGGCATAAGATCACTTTCCCGGTGCAGTTGGATAGAGCAAGTTTGAATACTGTTGGAGAGAGCAACAGAAATGAAAGTGTAAGCCAACACTGCTGGCCAATAATGCGTAGTGTGTATCGGTTTATACCCTGCTAAGCGACCATTCAGTGCTTGCATTGACAATGCCTCTAGTGAGGCAATTAGGGAGCACCCCAAAGAGTCTAATCGTTGCAGGCGTGAAACTTGTGTGGGAATCCACCACTGGATATCCTCCATTTTCTCTGTCATACTTTGGTAGGGATTCTCTAACGCATTTAAGTTCAAATCTACAGTTTGCAGAAAATGACTCTGTGTGTTTTTGCTTAATAGCAGTAACCAGTTGTTCTAGTTTCTTCATGCACTGTTGTTTCTCTGCTACTGCTGGATGAATGTAGACATTTATTAAAAATAAATTGCTGGTTATATGCTTGGGTTGCCAATTTTTGATTTCGACACCTTGTAAATATTTATGGCCAGTATCATGCTCTCCGACTCTAAAATCCCAATGGGCCGAAAGGAAAATTGACAAGCCCCCTGTTGCGTGGCCCTTTGTGTGCATTCTAGTTGTAGGAGAATAGAACTCACAGTATCCTTCTATCATTGTCTCTTTCTCTCACCAAGGTTCCTGGATGCAAATAATGTCATGCGCTGTCAAGATGGTCATTGCCTTGGTGTCGGTTAATACATTCGAGACCTGCAACATTCCAGGAGATCACAGATATTGTTGAATTCTTTGTCTTGTTTCCTGTATTCCTTGTGTTTCTGTCACCCCTTGAGTGTCACTGTCCTATCACTGTCAGTAAGGCTTAGGTGTTTAGTCTGTGGTAAATATATACTTTTTCTGGCCTTTGTTTCCCGGGTGCCGGTGAAGGGATAAGTGCAGAGCACCTAGTTCTCTGGGCAGAAGGCACTAGTAGGCAGCACCACTCTATAAGCCACAAGGGGGAGGAAACAGCATGGTGAAGGCACTGGTTGAGAAATTAGGGGCTCTTGGAAAGAAAAGCAAGGGGGGTGGCATGTAGGCTGCATGAGAGCCTCAGGGGGGAAGTGAGGAGCTTTAATGTAGACATTAGAAGCCGAGGGGAGCAATGCAGAGGCTGCATGAGAGGCTGAGTAGGGAGCAAAGACAATAGTTCAGCACCTGATGAGACACTAAGCACAGAGTAATAGCAACGTGCGAAGGGAGGGGGTCCCAGAATTGCATGACAAGAAAAATCAAGGAGCTTTACTGATAACCTCGGATGCGAGGGGAGCGACCTGGATTCAGCACAAGTAGCCCAAGGGTGGAGCAAAGGGTAAAGGGCAGAGATCAGAAAGGTGAACAAAGAGATGGGGTGAAAGCAAGGCGCAGAGAAGCCAGCCTCTTACCTGCCATTGCTGTGGGTGTTCTCGAGCTGCAAAAGCCCCATGTTCGCCTGGTGCTCTTATGAATATGAAACGGTCAGAGGAGGAACCTGGCATCTTCAAGCGAGCCCTGTGGGGCAGACAAAAACCTCTCACTGGACAGTGCTATGGGTGTTTTGTGAGGAACTGCGAATTTGAACACCGTCATTATCAAATTCAGCTCTGGAAATGGGCCGGCTCCTCCTTCTTCCATTAGTCTTTCATGCCAAACAAATACCAGAGCCCACCCCTGAGCAGGGTTTACCAATAGGAAGGAAAGCTGTAAGAGGGGGCGGGCCCATAATCCTCGTCATCCAAACTCAGTACTGTCTACATTGAGGGTCATGTGACCAATAACAGGCCACTATACATTTGAGAATGTGGTGGTATCTTCTTCATATTTCTGATTGGCAGTGGGCAACAGGCTTGGATAGCTTGGTCCCAGTGTACCATCATTTACTGTCTACTTGTCCTTTGGACAACACGGACATTAAAACTACGTGATGTGTAGGGTGTCAGGCAATATAAATAACTCACCCTGGTCCTTACATTCAAATATGCACACTGTTTGTCCAAGACACTGTTACCAACAGATAGGATACTCCATTTTATACTCTACTAATAACATTCACTGTTATAAAGAGAGGTATGCGGAAAGAGTGCAGTCTCTACCCACAGCCTACTTTTCACAGCCTGTTTTGCACATTACTCTGCAGAGATGTCCGAGTTGACCTGCAGTCTGTGTACACCTTGGTCTGTATGCTTGTCATCATCCAGGAGCAACATCGCTGTACATAGCTTAATTTCTCTCCACACCATAGTTGTACACCTGTCATTCAACAGAGATGTCTCAGCAGAGAGGCAAGTCCATACCAACACACTACTACGGATACTCCTCATTCAAGAGAAATCTAAGGATATCCCAGGCCCCCCAGTCCCTACTACATGAACCCGTCATCCCAGAGAGAGGTTTCAGTGGAGAGGGCAGTCGCTCCCCACACCCTCCTGCGCACACTTGTGATCTGAAAGAGGTCTCAGTGTAGAGGCCAGTTTCTTCCTAGTGCGCACACTCTTCATCCACTCCTTCCCCACACTGTATTGTGCATCTTTGATGTCCTGGGGAGAGGTATTAGTGGAGTCGCCAGTCCCTATTACAACCTACTTTGTGGTTAGGTGTTTTTGAATAGTCCAGTATCTCTTCACTCCATAATATATATTGTAACCATGCTGTAAAAAAATGGGACTAGATTGGTCACTTTTTCTTCAAATTCTCAGAGAAGCCAATAAAAGTTGTAGGTACTGTAATGAAAGTAGTGACAATTATGTGGCTTAAAAAACTTTACGCTTTCACAATAGTTTTGCAAGATCATTAAAAAATGAAAAATCAGTGAAGCAGAATCTCGTACATATAAATTATACTTATTATAACAGGGTATATTCAGTAAAACGGCAAATTCCTTTATAAAAGTAAGGTCTCACAAGATGCTGATGAACGCCCCCTCACAGTGGATGAGGAGGACTGTGCTCCTGAATCTCATTAATGTAACAATTCATAATCAATTTTTCCAAGCTAATCAACATCTCTAATTACTTAATTTGTTCAGAATCACAAGGAAACACTGTTATTCACCTAATTCCAAAGGTATCTATCTTGCAGATAGATCGTGAGAGCCGAACAGGAAGTACATGCCCCTTGGAGTCCGCTCAGGGAATTGTGCATCCGTCTCCCACGAGCTAATGGGTGTAAGTATGTAAAAAATGCCTGTCCTCCTAATGCACCATAGCTGTGTAGAGGTGTGGTAAATAAATAATTAATTACCTGTGCTATTTTTCAGGATACTCATACAAATAGATAGCTCAATAAATAAGAGTCAAGATACGAGGTAGCTAGAGTATACAGGCTTTAATTAAGCATAAAGGACATGAACAGGACAGCCTGTACGGGAATGGGAAAGATGCGCATCGGGGGCAGGAACAGGATACAGGGACAAGGGATAACTTTTAATAACAGAACATTAGTATATATAGTTAAACAAAATACATTGAGTTCAATACAGTAGGCGTAGCAGTAGGCGGAGCTTGTAACAGTCGCGAAAGATAAGGCATAACTGATGCAACAAGAAGGCGTGTTCAGGGCGTATACATAGACATGTGATGTAGACGTAACAGAATATGTCATAAACGGGGCGGAAACATGGAGGGGGCTACCTGAGCAGCTGGGACCTCTAACCTAGTGGTGCGCGCAAACTGACAATGACGTGTTACTAGGGAGAACTGGGGGGCGATGACTTCTGCGCTAGAAGAGGAGACTAAAGTCTGGAGTGTCAGAGCGACACGTACCCAAGCATATCTAGTATCTAGTGTTTAGAGAACATGTTGATAGAATCCAAAAGTTAGCAGGGCAAAGGCTAACAGACATTAAGACTGGTGCATACATAATCCTTTATGTAGTGCGTGTGCGGGGAATATTCTATGAATATTAATACAGTATTTCTCTTACATGGAGACATAAAGGCTAGACCATGACGGAAACTATTGATGTGATTCAGTAGCTTAGGAATGCAGAGAAGGAGGGCTGGACTGATAACTAGAAACATAACATTCTCTTGGCAGACTGGAGGCAGAGTCAGGCCGAGCCGGGCACTGTGAGGCATGAAAGTAAGCTAAGGGTCAGGGATACAGGTGGGGCTGTATCGCTCCTCGGAGAGGGTTCAGGAAACAGGAGCTGAATCTGAGTCCGGGCCCTTTTGAGGCCTAGAAACGGGGACTTTTCAATGAATTAACGTGCACACTGTGAAACGTGGCAACGTAGCTTTACATAGGCCGGATATTCGTTGTATTCACGAAAACTGGAAACTGGCATACTAGAGATGGACACAACTGTAATTGCGTCTTTAATCGATCAGAAGGGAATACATGCATATCGATCATACACGTATAACATAACATGGGGAACACGTAGGGACACAGAACATGGCAAAATTTACTTTTCCACATTCCCTCCTTGTCACTACGTTTCCATCAAGAAACATCTAAATTCATGATACCATCTATCATTTCATACAGCATCATTTGCTCGTCTCGAATTGTCTTAGAACGGGATTTAGAGCGAGACTTGGGACTAGGAATACAAGAGGTAGCACAAATGCCGCAAATCGCAGGGCCACATTGTATACAGAGGCAGCAACTGAATATGATCGCTACTGCAATACCTAGAAATGACAATACTTTCCATCCCCAGGCAGATATGATACTCCAGAGCCAACCGGACCATGTCCAGGTGCCTGGATTCTGGTGTAACTGATGGGCAATTTTATGAAGTCTGGTTATAGCTGAATAAACAGACGGCGCGTTATTAGGAATGAAAATGCAGCAACTAGATCCGATGACTCTACATGCTCCTCCTCTATCGGCCAGTATGACGTCAAGAACGAGACGATTCTGGAGCACGACAAATCTCATAGCAGATTGCTCTTCGGTTAAGTTACCTAGAGCAGAAGTAGTCTCATTCACTACTGCTTCAAGGCTTCTGGTTAATCTACGGATTGACTTACTATTCTGGACAGGGCCTATAAAGAAAAAGAAACCTCTATTGAAATCTGTATACTGTTCTAGAGCAGTTTCAGTTTGATCGACAATTGGGGACTCGATCTCCCGTCTATGTCTGATGTGTACTAGATGTGTGTTTCTGTGATAATCAGATGGGGCTAGAAAAACTGGTGGCAGTAGGAAGGCAATATAACATGTTCCATCCCAATCGAGGGGCAGACGAACATATGCGGTCTGACCACAAACAAAATAAGAATGACGTGAGGCTTTGAAAATAGATTTCCCACTGTCCCTATACTCGACAGTAGTAGTACAATCACTATGTCCTACATGTGCGGAACCATTATTTCTGACACATAATTCGCCTTTGACTGGTAGTACTGAAATAGCAGGTAAGTCTGGAGTAGTATCAGACTGAACATTCAGGACCATGAAATTCGAAGAATAATTACCCAAATTATAAACTTCATTTTCTAGATCTAACCCTGTTCTATGGGAGAGACCTTGCTTGTCTGGAAAACATGTTCTATTCAGAAAGGACATATCATTTGAAGATGACGTTAACATGGACCATGCTCCACACGAACCATTATGTGAAAACGGATAAGGAAAGAGTGGCAGAACTCCCTTCGGTGTCTGAAAAGGGGGGAGTCGACCACACACCCAACAATTAGTAGCATTGCTGGTCTGGTGTGAATAATGTAACATTCTAATAAATGTGTTATTGCGCATAGCAAGACGATAGGATAACTCGTGAGGAGGCAGATCACTAAACGTGTGCTCTACTGTAACATTAGAAAACTTATTTACATGAGAAATTGGAAAACATAAATGAAATGCATAACTTGTGCAGGTAACCATCAAACTTAGAAACAATAGAAAACTTAGAAAAACGATACATCGGATAGAGTTTTGACTAACTCTCTCACTATGGGGGTCTATCTCATACATGTCAGATACCTGTCTAACCGTTTCACCCGAGGGGGACTTAGACAATTAAACTGGCTGACTTATTTTACTAGACCGGAGTTTTAATTTATACTCCTGCTGCGGAGTTTTCTCTAACAGAGGAACTTTCAATTCTGGATTTGAATGAATGTCTGATTTAGAGTCTGGTTTCAGGCAGTCTTTAGAAAAGGAACAATCCTTGGACATGTTCTTGGCAAAAGTTTTGTTACGGAGTCCATGAAATTTCTTGACATGCGACAGGTGGACCCAACCCTTACGGCCTTCCAACTTCACGGCCGTACGGGTGGTCAGAAGGACTAGTTTCGGTTCTTTCCAGCGAGGCTCCAGCGGACTTGAACGATCAAAGTTCCGTATTAAAACGAGGTCCCCGGGGATGACCTCATGCGGTTTCACTTCAGTATTGTCTGGAAATGCGGCAGCAACCTGTGAACGACAAGAGTGTAGGGCAGACATCAAGGAAGCTAGGTAATCTGTCAACATATTACTTGAAACATCTGTAATACTGCGGGGTCTAGGTGTACTCCACATGTTCGGGGGGCGGCCGAATACGACCTCATAAGGGGACAGACCTGATCTGGAATGTGCGACCATGCGCATGAAGAATAAAGCAACTGGCAGGGCAACTAACCAGTCTACACCTTTCTCTTGACATGTTTTAGCAATACGGATTTTCAAGGTCTGATTATGTCTCTCTACGAGACCGGCTGCTTCTGGATGGCACACACAATGGAACTTCCACTGGTACCCTAGCAAGAGGGAAACATGTCTCATTAACTCAGATGAGAATGGCTGGCCGTAATCAGAATACACGACCCTAGGGAGTCCATAACGGGGGAAGAATTCACGAACCAACTGCTTGGCAGTGGTCGCTGCTGTGTAATCTGGAACTGGATATGCTTCTGTCCACCTGGATAAAGCGCATACAACTACAAGGACATACTTGAAACCTCGACATCGCTCCATCTGAATATAATCCATCTGGAGGACTTCAAAAGGGTGGTCAGGAGGCTGGAATCCACCTTGTTCCACCGGGACACTTTTACCTGGATTGAATTGACAACATATCATACAAGTACGGACTTTCTGCTTGGCTGCAGCTCGTAAATGCTTGTTAAACCAAAGGTTCTGAATACTGTCTAACATAGCTTTTTCTCCTAGGTGTGCTGGACTATGTGCGGTATTGATAATGACTTGAACCATAGAGTCGGGGAGAAACCATGTGGCTTTTCCCTTCGTCACCCATCCCTGATCTGTCTGGACCCCTCCTTGTTCGGACCATTTCTTGATTTCTTCAGGAGTAGCATGTAACTGTATGTCTATGACATCTTGTGTAGGGTCCTTAACTGTCATACATGTAGTCTGTTCTAGAGTGGATGTCTGTGTCTTGCTAACTGGAATGTCTGGTGTCTGAGCTGTAAGCTTGGCTGTTCGATCTGCTAGATCATAACCTTGGGAAATAATGTCAGTAACTTTCGTATGTGCTTTGCACTTCATGATAGCGATAGCTGTCGGTAAATGTATTGCATCTAACAGAGCTTGAATGAGGAGACCATGCTGAATCTTGGTTCCATGAGAAGTCATGAAACCTCTCTCCTGCCAAAGCACTCCGAAGTCGTGTACAACTCCGAATGCATAACGTGAGTCTGTATATATGTTTACTTTCAGGTTCTTGGCACGTATGCAGGCTTTGGTCAGAGCAACTAGCTCTGCTGCTTGAGCAGACAGGGTGTCAATACGGTGTGTTTCTATAACTTCAGTTTCAGTAGTCACTGCATACGCGGCTACTAGTTCTCCTGTACTTGTTCTCATACATGAACCATCCACATAAAGTGTAAGGTCGGGATTAGGTAATGCAATGTCTGTCAGGTCTTGTCTTGGCTTAGTCATAGTGTTAATGACTTCCACACAGTCATGTGTGGCAGGATTAGAAGTAACTGACGGTAACAGTGTAGCAGGATTTAGAACGTTGCAGCGTCTGATTTCTATGTGTGGCTGGAACAATGTCAGTTCATAACCTGTTAAACGTGCAATTGTCAAGTGCTGAGTCTGTGTTCGGTTTAAAAGAACTTCCACAGAGTGTGGAACTTGTACTGTCAGGGAGTGTCCTAATACTATGGAATCACTTTGTCTGATTGCTAGAGCTGTGGCTGCAACTGACTTGAGGCACGCAGGCAAAGCCTGGGCTACTGGATCTAATGTGCTCGAAAAATAAGCACAAGGCTTGTATTGTCCGGCTTGATCTTGTGTGAGAACAGATAATGCAGTACCATCACGTTCTGTGACAAAAAGTGTAAAAGGCTTACTGTAGTTCGGTGTAGCTAGAACAGGTGCTTGGCATAAAGCTTTCTTTAACTCATTAAAAACAAGTGTATGTTCAGATGTCCAAGGGAGAACAGTCGATACGGCTGCCTCCTGTGTCGTCAACTGTATCAGTGGCTTTGCTAGAAATGCATACTGAGGAATCCATTGTCTGCAGTAGGAAGTAAGGCCGATAAAAGCACGTACCTCCTTCTGTGTCTTGGGCTGTGGAAGACTCGCTATTAACTGGATACGGTCTGGTGTCAACTGCCTACCCCACTTGGACAGTAAGTGGCCTAAGTAGATCACTTGCTGGACACAGAACTGGAGCTTCGAAGGGGACACCTTGTGCCCCATCTCGGCTAGGAAATACAGAACTGTAAGTGACGCTCGCTCGCAAGCACGCTCAGAACGGGCTGTGATCAGTAGATCATCGACATACTGGAGCAGGGCAGTGTCTGGTGGCATGCAAATATTGTCTAGTTGTCTCTTAAGTGCTTGACTGTAAATGCTAGGACTTTCTGTAAAACCTTGAGGAGCTCGTGTAAATTTATAGCTCCTTCCATTTAAACAAAAACCGAAAAGGTACTGGCTGTCTGGATGAATCGGAACACTGAAAAATGCATTCTTGAGGTCTATTACTGTAAAAAATATAGCTTCAGAATCGATAGCTGTTAACAGAGATGAAATATCTGGGACTACTGGATACTGGGGTATGATACATTTATTAAGTTCTCGAAGGTCAATCACTAATCGATATACTGGAGGTGCATTTGGATCAGTACGTTTCATGACTGGAATGATAGGAGAATTACATACATTGGAGTCAGTTTCTACAACCACTCCTTGAGCAATAAGCTCGTCAATAATTTTGGATAAGGCTGCTACAGCCTCAGGTGGCAATCTGTACTGTCTGATTCGTGGCAGGACTACACCTTGCTTGAGAGTCACACGATGGGGTGTGATTTGCATAAAACCAACATCAGTTGGACCTTGCGCCCATAAATGCTGCGGTACATTGGACAATCTTGGATCAAAATCACGTAAAACATAGTGACCCTTGAAATCCCTCAAAAACAAGCGTATTCCTTCTGGAGAGCAGCAAATAACTGCACCTAATTCTTTCAATGTTTTAATACCTAACAAATTTTCTGGACATGACTTCGTAAGTAACAAATCAGTAGTTCGGGACAATGGACCAACTTCTAGAGTAACTGGCTTTGATATCTCGTTTACAATAGGCTTTCCTGAAAATCCAAGGGAAACATTTCTAGAGCCTGAGAGCGGAGCCCCTGGAACCTCGTCATGACTGATAGTAGTCCTACTTGCCCCTGTATCAATCAAAAACTTTCTGTCTTTCCCTAATACTTGACTATGTACATAGGGACCCTCTTGATCTACAGGTATCTCGATGAGAGGCAAGCCTACCTCCCTCTCTAGGCTGTTTCATGAATATGCTTGATACTCTGGATACTCTGTCTGGGCATACTGGTACATCTGCTGTGTAACATGCTGTGTTGCAGCGATAGGCTGCGGTGCTGGAACTGTCTGTTGTGCATTCTGTGGTGACTGGGAAGTCTGTGAAACTTGCTCTTGTCTAGGCGGACGTGGTCTTTCTTTAGTCTTACCAGTGGCTATATTGTGTTTCAGAACTGCACACTCGTTTATAAAATGACCTGGCTGTTTACAATAATTGCATGTCCCTTTAACGGGAGCTGCAGGATGACTGGCTTAATTCGGACCCCTCTTCTGACTGTCTTGTGGAACAGATTGTGCAACTAGTACTTTCATTTTCGTGTCTTTCATACGTCTCCTTTCGTGTTCTTGCTCTTCCCTGATTCTATTCTGGTGATACTGGAGCATCTGGAGCATCTGGGACGGGGTACTAGCTTGCCAAGTACTTTCGACTTTCAGAACTCGATTCTTAACTTGTGGGCTTGAATTCTCGACTAGTTTAGTAACAAAAAGATGAGGGTATGACTCGCTACCTGTCTTCAAACCACTGTTAATGATAAAACATTTCTCGAATCTAGAATAAAAATCACTAGTATCTTCATCTTGTTTCTGTTTGCATGCAGAGATTGCATCCCAGTCTTCCTTTTTCGTGGCTAATAACCTAGGCAAAACCTGAATCAATAACTCTGGCAATTCTTTACATTTGTCCCCCAAGACCGGTACCTGGTACTCGTATCTTATCTTCAGCTTCTAGAACTGCCCAATCGATCTTTTTCTCTCCCACCTCCCATTCTTTTTCCTTGAGTTTCTCATATACCCCTGCGGGCAACAGGACCTTTAACATTTTAATAATATCTGGATACGTGTATTCTCCCATACGGAGCATGTCTTTTAATTCTCGATGGAACCCTGCTGGATCTTTGTCGTGACAGGGAATTAATTTCTTCATCTCTAAGAGTTCCATCTTTGTGACTGGAGTGTAAACAAATACTCGTTGCATTTCACCATCCGCTGTCCTAACTGGATGTACTTCTCGTAACGGATGCTGTCTATCTATGTAAAACGGTCTACTTTCTGGAGGTGAGACGTGAACAAAATGCGGGTTCAGAAACGTTCTATATTTGTGGCGCTGTTCTAGAATGACACTAATTAAATCGGTACCTAAACCTTTCCATTTATACTGGAGTAACTCGTTCAGGATATCATGTAACGGACCTGGATCAGAATGTTGACCCTCATACAATGTAATGAGGTGCTGGATCATATACATACCCACCAATCGCTGCTCGGCTGGGGGCAGTTTCAGAAACATTTGTGCCACTATTTCGTCTGGAAAAGTGGTAGAATCAGTAATCCATCGGACTGCTGATCGGACTAGTTCTTGTTCATGCATGGTACTAAGTTCACTATAACCGATTCGTGATTTCAGAATGTGATCGGTAGCTTGAAATACTTGTTCTAGAGAACCTTGTTCTGGTGCTGGATGATGAAAGACTTTCTTGTGTTCTAGGCGTGAATGTCGGTCTGGAAATCTAGATTTACCTACATACGCTATTCTGGCGGTATTCTCGTCTTCTACTTCTTCAGTATCAGAGTTACTTTCTTTCTCGCTTACTAGTGCTTCTTTGCGTTGTTCGTGTAACCTTATTATTTCTTTACGTATTTTCTTGTACATACTCTCTATACTACTGATGGTCCTGTGTTTACCCTCGGCTATATTATCACTCCACCTTGTCAGAACTTTCATTTCGGTCGGATCTTTAGTCGGATAATCTTGTTCCCTTATTAAACAATTAATTAGAAACTTTAATAGCATGAGCTGGGTCTCAGCTTTCCTTAAAGACATGATTTCGCCAACACTTTCTGGATCTTCTCCTTTACGGATGAAACGATACATTCTGTCTAAATCTTCTTTCATATTCGGTAGGGTGGCCAGATACTCGGTCACCCGTCTTACACGCAATGAATATAAAACCATATTGTCTTCGCCTGGGACTGGATCATAACAGCATTCGGTAAGAGCTCGCCTGATATCTGCGACGGACTGGTGTTTGGGCGTACGCTGTAACGCACGTTCATGTAACTCGACTAACGCTACACGTTTGTGTGGCGGCGGGGTACCAGGAGGACCTCCTCCCGCGGCCCCTAAACTGGAATCGTCGACTGATACTCTTCGTGCTGGCAGAGTGACTGATGTAGCGGGAACTTGTACTATGGGCTGGACCGGGGGTACTGTAACAGGTGCCCCGGTGGCTGGAAGAGCAGGAATTACATTATTTACAGGAGCTGGCGGAACAGGATTCGCGTATTCTGGGACTGTGTCGTCCAAATAGGATGAGAGAAAAATATCAGCTGCGGTTGGTTTGTGGCGTAGTTTAATCGGAACTAATGGCGGCGGGAAATTACATGGTGCTTCCGGGGTTGCTTTTGGCAAGCCCTCAGCAAGAAGAGGATACATACCCTTAATAAGGGCATTTCTCTGTCTGTCTGACTGTTCGGCTTTAACTCGTTCACCTACTTCGATTAATTCCCTTTCTTGGGCTCTTTCTAAGGATTCTCTACTTAATTCTGACTTCCTGATTTCTTTCTCTGTTCTTCTATGAGATTCTTTGCGCCATAACTCGATGGCATCTTTCTGGGACTGTCTGGCTTTCTTTTTCCATAATACTTCTTCTACTCGCATGATGCACTCGGCATCCCACGTACCTGATACGGGCCATCTATACTTTTCCTCTAACTGTTTGGTGTATTCCACCCATAAATCTAGATACAATATGGCACTTATGCCATGCTTTTGATACATAAAATGACCTGGACTGTCCCTAGGCGGGACAGGAACTGCTTCTTCGAGCAGACCTTTTCTAGTTTTTAACTGACGTAACTTGGAGAACAGAGGCATGACTGGACTGGAGTCTGGACACAATACGATACACAATAAACACGATAATTACATGAGAAACAAATCATTCATACCACGACATTGAAAACACATGGAATAACATTTAAAATAACAGTTCGGACAAAATACTACCTGAAATACTGAGAACAGAACACATGAATTTCTCGAGAACAGAACTTTTTTTTTTTTTTTTTTTTTTTTTTTTTTTTTTTTCGCAAGACCTTTATTAACATATAGCAGTTGACACAGCATGAGCCTACAACCCTGAGGCCGGCTCGCTACGTAAATGTCAGCAACCAACATAGGATAAGTACGTCGTGCATAATCAGCGTTACAGTGTGAGTCAGAGTTCTTACGCACGCCCCACATATGGTTACTCGCTGGTAAATGAAATGAGTCTCACTTTTTTTTTTCACATTTGTTTTCAACAGTGAACAAAAGAACAACTTTCCCCAACTTAGACCGTAAAGTGCTATCAGTACATACTAAACTTCCGTTATTATGGCAGTCACAGTTCCCCCTAGGTTCCAGCCGGTACATGACTCATGTATGTGTTGTTTACCTACACAGTACCCCAATCAATTCAATCCAATGGTCGGTTCTCTTCATCATCCTGTATGGAAGCGAGGTACTCCTCTAAATAACCCCAAATACTCTTGGGCCTGGAGTTCGCCGGCAGTAGCTCCTCGTATGTTTGTAGCTTGTCCCGGCAGGTGGACATGTCATGCAACCATGTTTTTACCTTCGGCACCTTGCGACTGTGCCAGCATTGTGCCACCTGTCGCTTCGCCAACAACAAGGCTATGACACAGAACTTGCGTTTCAACGCCCTGAACTGCGGCACTATCCCTAGCAGACAGACTTTGGGTGTGCATTTCACCTCCTCCTCCAAAATGATAGACAACGTTGCGGTGACCTCCACCCAGTACCTCGCAATTTTGGCGCAGTCCCATGCCAGATGAGCGAAGCCCGCTCCCTCTCTGTTACACCTTTTGCACCTATCTTCCTCCTGCAACCCATATCTAAGCAGTTTTGTCGGCGTGTAGTAGAGTTGGTGAAGGAATTTGAAATGAATGATTCTCAAATTACCGTTGGGTGTCAGAAGTTGAGTCAGTGCACAGGTGCCAGCCCATTCGTCGTCTGTCAGTGGGGTGTCTAACAGTGTATCCCACCGCCCCTTGGCCTTCAATGCGTGTCCCGCTAACTCGGCCTGTGCAGCTGAATAGAGTCTAGAAACCAGGTGCGATAAATCGGTAGTTGTGATCAATAGTTGTAGTGGTGTAAGGCATTCGGGTTCCAATGGGAACGTCGGATAGTGTTCCCTCAAAGCCCTTGTGAGCCTGTAATATGTAAAGTGAAACATGGGAGTCTGGTTCTGGATGTAACCTAACTGGTCTAGGCCCACAAAGGTGCCCCCCTGAAACACATCCCCCATCCTGTCAATGCCAGCTCTACTTAGCAGGGACATTCCGACACTCTCCCTAGTGACTGACAGCTCCTGATGATGGTGTAATGACATGGCCGGCGCGTACAGTGGGGTTTTATGAGCCAGCTGTCCTAGCCTGTGCCATGCTTTGACCGTGGTGTCCACTGTGTTAATATCCCTAGTATGCAGCGGCGGACGTGTGTGTGAAATAATCGCTGAAAGGGGAATAGGATGCGCATCACTCTCCTCAATAGCCGCATGTGTGATGTATGGGACCGCATGGTACCAATACGCCGCGTATTGCGCCTGTGCACAGAGGTAGTATAGGAGAAAATCGGGCACGCTGAAACCACCCTGTGCAAAGGGGAGTGTAAGAGTTTGCAGATCCACACGTGCCTGTTTGCCAGCCCATATCAGGGTCCTAACCAAGGAGTTAATGCGGCGGAATATAGCCTGCGGTGGTGTAATCGGGACGTTATTAAAGAGGTATAATAATTTGGGCAGCACGTTCATCTTTACAATAGCTATCCTGTCAGCCAGCGAGAGGGGCAAATGTATCCATCTCTGGACACTATCCTCCAGCCTGGAGAGTACCACACCGTAGTTCGCCCGCAGTACCTCTTCTGGGTCTCTATGGTACATTATTCCCAGGTATCTGACCGGGTCTTGTTGCCATTCAAGCGGGAAGTCCACCGTAAACTGAGATGTAGTGTCAGTGAGGGGTATTATAGAGGATTTGGCCCAATTTATAGCCAGCCCTGAGTGACCTCCGAATCTGATGTATTCCCTGAGTAGTGAGTTCAGATGAGTCTCAGGGTCACGGACATAGAGTAACATATCGTCCGCATACAATGATATGTGAAGCGGCCTGGCTATGAAGTTTAACGCCGATTCTTTATAGTTCTGCCTTATCAGACAAGCCAAAGGCTCCAGCGCCAGAGCGAATAATAGGGGCGAGAGCGGGCAGCCTTGCCTCGTCCCTCGCTCAATAGCAAATTGATCCGAGACATAACCATTGATTCTAATCCTTGCACAAGGCTTCGTGTAAAGTAAGGAGACCCATTGCACAAATCGCCTAGGAAACCCCATTCTATTCAGGACGGTGAGCATATATCGCCACTCGATGGAGTCAAACGCTTTTGCAGCGTCGAGCATGACCGCCACCGCTTTGACCGAGGGCTGCAGGTAGTGTGAGAGTGCAAACAGGGATCTAGTGTTGTGCGTGGTAGATCTGGAGGGTATGAAACCAGACTGGTCCGGTAGGACCAGACTGGTCATCAGAGGAGATAGCCGTTGCGCTATAAGCTTCGCTAGGATTTTAGAGTCCACATTGATCAGTGACAGTGGTCGGTATGAGTCGCACTCCTCCGGATCCTTAGATGGTTTAAGGAGAGCGATGATCATTGCTTCGCGCAATGTGGGGGGGAGCAGCTCCTTTTCAAAGGAGGCGCCGTACATTTCCACCAGGCGCGGTGCGACAATATCTGCATATTGTTTATAAAATTCCGAGGTATACCCATCCGGGCCTGGCGCTTTACCATTTGGCAGCGAGCCTATTACCTCGGTCACCTCTTCCGCCGTGATAGGCCTGGCTAAGTACTCCCTATGCGCATCCGACAGCCAGCCAATGGCTACATCGTGCAAGTAGTCATACGTGTCTTCCGCCGAGGCCGTAGGTTGGGATTGGTATAGTGACCCAAATGAGTCCACAAAACATTTCAATATATCCGCAGCATGCGTTTGTGGCTCCCCCTCTCTGGACTTCACCCTGAGTATAGTAGCCGGACCACGGCCCTCACATATCTTCCGAGCCAACACCGCCCCAGGCCTACCCCCCTCCCCAAAGGCTCTGGCCACATGCGTGCGATTCAGGTACTTCATTTCAGATTCAAGAAATTCTGCGTGCTCAGTGTGGATGACACGCAGTTCAGCCAAATGCGAGACATCGTTAGTGGCCTCATACAGGGACTCCAGGTCTCTCATCCGCTGCTCGCACCTGCGGATTTGGCCCCTAATATCCCTGAGAACCCCTACAGTGGTGCCAATACAGACCCCTCTGATCGTGGCTTTGAACGCCTCCCAAAGGAGGCATGGGTCCTCAGTCGAATGCTCATTAATTGCAAAATAATCCCTTATCGCTGTCCGTATGGTATCAGCATATACCGTGTCAGTGAGGGCTCGTGAATTGAAACGCCATTGGAAGGGGGGGGGTGCATAACGTGGAATATCCAACTGCAGCAGAACGGGATTGTGATCAGAAAGTGTGCGGGGCAGCACCTGCAGGTGACGTACCCACAGCGCTAGGTCCTTGGTGCCCAGCCAGTAATCCAGTCTGGACCAGCTGTTATGTGAAGCTGTTATGTGCGTGGCCCCAGATGCATCCGCATGATTCAGCCTCCATAGATCTGCTAAACCCATGTCTTTCATCATGTGACCCACCATTAGGCGTGACTGTTTGTGTTGTTCCAACGAGTTAGATGAACGGTCCAACCCATCGCGGAGGGTCATGTTCCAGTCACCCCCGCATAATATGTGTTCGCTATTGTGTTTCTGCAAGTGATCCCATACTTCCCTAAAGAAATCCGGGGCGTCCGTGTTTGGACCGTATACATTCAACAACGTCACTCGCTGACCTCTAAGTGTACCTGATACTAACACATACCTCCCAGCTGGATCTTGTGTCACTGTCTGAGTCTCAAAACCTACCCCACGCTTAATCAATATGACCACCCCCCTAGAGTAGGATGAGTATGAAGCTCTGTGGACTGCCTCCGCCCACCTCGACCCCAACTGAGCGTGTGAATGTGGTGCTAGGTGTGACTCTTGTAGAAACGCTATGTCCACATTCCATCTAGTCAGGCTTGCAAAGATCTGTCTGATTTTACGAGGCTGTGAGAACCCTCTAATATTCCAAGTAATAATGTTCAAGCTGCTCCTACCCGCCACCCTCGAACCCATCAAATTTGATCAATACAATACATGACAGCGCCACATTTGTCAACTGTGTTGGAATTACCAGCGTCCCCTTCTTAGGAGTTCCGAATTGTACAACAGCAGTCTGAACCATCGGGGAACCACAAAAAAGGAGAGGTATATCGCACCTTGACGGTCCATTCATACAGGTAGGCAACCCCCCACCCCTTATCCCACCCACTCCAGCAACCCCAACCTGCCGAAGCCTTACCCTTGCAGTGCACCATTCCCTTAAACTCAGAACCATAACTACAGTGCTCAGCTCCGAACTCTGATTGGGTTATACCCTCACGGAGGTCCGCTGGGGGCACAACTCTCCACCCGATGGACGGGTGTGGGCGACACTAGACAAGCTATAATGAATGCAATTCAAGTGTTCAACCGCCGCCACCCCCCCACCGCCCCCCAACGACACATCAACAGCGCTGTAGAACAGCCACATTTCTAGGAAAAGCCCTTCACACCGTGATGTCATAAGGCCAACAGTAAACAATATATTCCTCCGCCCCCCCCCGACTGCTGACCCCCATTCATCGCATATCGGAAACAGCAAAGACAGCGACAGTTTGATGCGCCCAAGAGTGGGAGCCTAGTAGGCAGCTTATATATCACGAGGTCCTGCGGTCCACAATGTGCGAACCATGCTTCACAGTACAGACCTCCCCAATGCTCCAATTGTCCTCGCCAACGTTAGTTAGTGCAGCACAATGGGGGGGGCTGGCAGCGCAGAGTGTCCACAATCCATAGTCCGTATCACCCCCACACAGTCGAGCAGCAGTATCAGTGCCCCAACGGGTTCTTGCCACCCAGCCATGCAGGTCTTGCTGCACCAGTACCTCGGCCCCTCACTCAGGAGATTTGCGCCAGGCTGGGCCTACCAATGCAGACAACAGCCGCCATGCTAGAACGCTCATAAGTGGACCGGAAATGAACTCACCGCTGGTCGACTAGGGGCAACCCGATGTCTTCAGTCCGATTCATGATGCCGTACATTCTGCGTGTCGTCTCTCATTTCGCGCTGCACCTTCTTAACAAATTCTTGTGCTGCCTTCGGAGTCGCCAGGATAATCGCTTTCTCCTTCCACACCACCCTGAGGCGTGCCGGATACATCATTGAGTACACAATGTTCAGTTCTCGTAGTTTGGCCTTGACGTTGGTGTATTCTTTCCGGGCCTGCTGGACCGCGACCGTGTGATCTGGATAAAACTCTAACGAGTTCCCTTGATGCTGTATCTCCCCTTTTTCTCTTGCCAGTCGAAGGATCGTGTCCCTGTCGCGGTAGTTGAGGATGCGCGCCACAATTGGCCTCGGCCGGGCGCCAGGAGGTGGCTTTGGGGCCAGTGACCTATGTGCCCGCTCCACGATGAAAAGTGGTGATAAGGCCTCAGCTCCGAACAGGTCTTTACAGAGCGTTTCCACGTAGGACTCCATCCGCCCTGTGTTGGTGGACTCCGGCAGGCCCGTGATTCGGACGTTGTTGCGCCTCGAACGCGCTTCCAAATCCTCCTCCTTCGCCTTGATTACTTCCAGGAGTCGTTCTATACCAGCGCACTTGGAGGTGGAGGCACGCGCCTCATCTTCGACCGCGGAGATTCTCGTTTCGGCCTCGTCCAGTCGCTCGCCATGCTTCTCCTGCCGCGCCGCCATGTTATCCATTCTGCATGTTAGATTATCCAGCTTACCATTTATGTCCTGCAAATTGGACTGGATAGCCAATAAAATCTTTTCAATGTTGTTGCTGGGCCCTGTATTATCGCCATCTTCCACCCCATCCTCTGTGGGTTTCTGCGCTTTTCTGGCCTCAAACGGCAGTTTCTGTTGTTGCTTGTCCGGTTTACCCATGGCGGCGGTCGGGCACACTGTCTTCTTACTTGCGGGCCCCGATGCCCTCGTGACTCTTGCCGCCGTCGCCGTGGTGATCCCCACCAGGTGTATGGCAACCTTGCGCTAAGCTTCCCCACCGAGCCGCGAAGGGGAGAGAATCGGTGGCAACGTGGTAACTCGCAAGAGGCCCAGCCACACACAAGCGCTTCGTAGCACGTCCAGCAATTGGCCACGCGGTCGTAGTGTATTTGCGACGACCTGCGGCAGCGCACAATGGCAGTTGGCTCCCTGTTCTCGCCGCACACCGGGGTGGCACGTGGTTGCAGAGGGCTACACGTCTGCTTGCTGCGCACCACCTGCACTGCTCCTCCAACGCAGTATGCACTCCGTGCACGCCAGCACAGTCGCCTTTCAGGCTTCAGCGTAGTTTGGCATGGAAACCGGCAGTCCCGCAGGGTTTGGGCCCAAGTGCGCTGTGTAATGAGGCTGCTAACATTCGCGCCGATTCGCGCTGACCGCCGCCATCTTGTCAGGCAAAGTCATTTGCGCCATTGCGAAGGTTCTAGGCGCCCCGCAGCCTGGGGGTGCAAGATAAGGGCCCCGGAATGACTGACAGTGCACGGTCTTACCCCAGCAGCGTTGTAGGCGGTGTGGAAGGACGAGTGCATCTCGCCGGCATCACGTTAGATGCGCGTTTGTCCCAAAGCGTCGGCCATTTTGTCAGGCACTCTAACGCGTCTCCGCAGTTCACGGCGATTATGCCGGCAATCCTCGCTCTGTGGGGCGCCCGCTGCCTCACATTCAACGCAGCAGGTCTTCCCCCATCTGGTGATGTGCTCAGGGAGCGGCAGGCCGGGGCGACACCGGCGAAATCACGCTAAGTTGACGATCGCCCGGCGGAGCTGCTGCTCAGGCAGCCATCTCGCTGTGCGCCCCCTAGCGCCTCCACCGAGAACAGAACTTTACTAGAACAGAAACTAGAATGACTGGATGCACTGCTAAAACAGTACGAAACTTACCGGTCCCATAAAGAGACACGTCAGGACCCGCATCCACCTAAGTGGACACTTCGTGTTGGATCTGTGTACCCAAACCCACGGACCAGAGACAAATCAATTGACCCTGTCTAGATACTACCCCAGCAACGGTACTCACCGGGCAGCAAGAACGGAAGGCCTCGGACTGGACTGGACTGCTACGACGACGGACGGACGAACGAACTTCGGACTTCAGTTACAGGTGGGCCTCCGGATACCTCGGACCTTGGACTCTCGGCTTGGGCTCTGGTCGGGACTCGCCGCGTTCCTCCACCGCCTCGTCTGGATGCTGGACCGCAACCTCCGTCTCCTCCGTGGGCCTGAGGGATACTTGAAGCAGAAATATCTGCACGTGCACGGTATGGTTCCGTCACGGCTGCAGAGGATCAGGGGGCCTGCATGGCTTCTCCGGCGCGTGGTGAAAGGGCAAGTCCCTGTTCGGGCGCCATTATGTGGTAAATAAATAATTAATTACCTGTGCTATTTTTCAGGATACTCATACAAATAGATAGCTCAATAAATAAGAGTCAAGATACGAGGTAGCTAGAGTATACAGGCTTTAATTAAGCATAAAGGACATGAACAGGACAGCCTGTACGGGAATGGGAAAGATGCGCATCGGGGGCAGGAACAGGATACAGGGACAAGGGATAACTTTTAATAACAGAACATTAGTATATATAGTTAAACAAAATACATTGAGTTCAATACAGTAGGCGTAGCAGTAGGCGGAGCTTGTAACAGTCGCGAAAGATAAGGCATAACTGATGCAACGAGAAGGCGTGTTCAGGGCGTATACATAGACATGTGATGTAGACGTAACAGAATATGTCATAAACGGGGCGGAAACATGGAGGGGGCTACCTGAGCAGCTGGGACCTCTAACCTAGTGGTGCGCGCAAACTGACAATGACGTGTTACTAGGGAGAACTGGGGGGCTATGACTTCTGCGCTAGAAGAGGAGACTAAAGTCTGGAGTGTCAGAGCGACACGTACCCAAGCATATCTAGTATCTAGTGTTTAGAGAACATGTTGATAGAATCCAAAAGTTAGCAGGGCAAAGGCTAACAGACATTAAGACTGGTGCATACATAATCCTATATGTAGTGCGTGTGCGGGGAATATTCTATGAATATTAATACAGTATTTCTCTTACATGGAGACATAAAGGCTAGACCATGACGGAAACTATTGATGTGATTCAGTAGCTTAGGAATGCAGAGAAGGAGGCCTGGACTGATAACTAGAAACATAACATACTCTTGGCAGACTGGAGGCAGAGTCAGGCCGAGCCGGGCACTGTGAGGCATGAAAGTAAGCTAAGGGTCAGGGATA
This sequence comes from Lissotriton helveticus, assembly GCF_964261635.1. Classification (NCBI taxonomy): domain Eukaryota; kingdom Metazoa; phylum Chordata; class Amphibia; order Caudata; family Salamandridae; genus Lissotriton; species Lissotriton helveticus. The sequence goes on along the minus strand of NC_136059.1, from coordinate 107,895,832 downwards.
CAGGTGGGGCTGTATCGCTCCTCGGAGAGGGTTCAGGAAACAGGAGCTGAATCTGAGTCCGGGCCCTTTTGAGGCCTAGAAACGGGGACTTTTCAATGAATTAACGTGCACACTGTGAAACGTGGCAACGTAGCTTTACATAGGCCGGATATTCGTTGTATTCACGAAAACTGGAAACTGGCATACTAGAGATGGACACAACTGTAATTGCGTCTTTAATCGATCAGAAGGGAATACATGCATATCGATCATACACGTATAACATAACATGGGGAACACGTAGGGACACAGAACATGGCAAAATTTACTTTTCCACAGAGGTATTGAACATATTATAAATCTTTGTATTGAAGAGTAACTCTCTGTACAGGTGATAGTAGACTTGTTTTCATTATATTACACAGAAGCATTTTGGCACTTCAGAAAACTTTTCCAGTGGGGCAAAGGTGCTATGTACTGTATACTTGTAGTTAACCTTGAGTTATTGAAGAGAATCATCTCAGCATGACAATTTCTACTTAACATAGAAGACTGAGTACCAGGCACTATCCTATGTACTTGTGCTTCTTTTGCTTCAAAAAGTTGACTATCTATAAAGTTTGCACCATGGTATAATCAGGGCAGCTGGTAGGATGATTAGCACCGTCAGCTCTTGGTTATTTTAAGTGAATGGTGTCGTTTTTGACAGCTGTTGAATAGAGTGGGCACTGTTCTTAGTGGATATTTTTAACAGACTGTTGTGTATTCCTAATGAAAGATTCCGCATTTGCAAGCAGTGTGGTATAAAGTAAACTCTCCTTATAGAGTAAGCACTGTTTACAGAACTCAGGGGCATCTTATCAACAAAAAGCGATATTTATCGCTAAGTAGGGTTAGCAGCAATTTTTTTATCGTTGCGCATCACAGGATTTTATCGCTGAGATAACGTGCTATTAGCAACGTTTATCTCAAAAGCGATAAAATTCCCTGCGATAGCGGCAAAATCCGTGAATATCGCTGAGAATACAGCGATATTCACGCATTATCGCTAACAGGGTCTTAGCCATTATATCCACCTCCCATTGGATATAATGGCTAAGAACTGGTCTGAGCAGGTGTTCGTTTTTGAAGATATTTGCGCTTAGCATGAATATTTCCATCGCTACGCCTGTGTTGGTAATAAGCGATAGCGATGTTAGTGACTGCTTTCAGGCGCTAACAGGTTGGGTACGCCCACTTTGCATGTCATTAGCGATAAATATCGCTGACATGCAAAGCGGGCCCCAAACCGCTCGCTATCACCTACAAGCTGTCGCTAACTGCTGTTAGCGACAGCTTGCTAATAGGGCGATAGGTAATTTTCGCCACTTTAGTGGCCGTTATCGCCCGCTAAGCGGTGATAATACTATCGCCTCCCTTGATAATATGCTGCTCAGTTCTCTACTGATATCAACTTCATATCTTTATGAAGGTTCAGTGTGTGTCAGAGGTTTGATAACAGATAAAAGCTGTCTGTAGCAGGGCATTTTTTTGGGGAACTTGCATTAACTATTTTGGCTTTCTCTGAACACTTGTAAACAGATTTCATACCGTACTTAATGAGGGTTTCCATTATATCTGTGGTTGGTTGTTAATTTTAACCTGTAAAGCCATAGCGATTTTTACAACAATATGTGGGAAAACGAACCTTGGATGATGTTATCGATGATGTCACCAGTGATGTCATCAATGATGTCATTTGAGATTTCATCAGTGATATCATAGAACATGTCACACGAGTGATGTGCTATGTGAGGTCATAAGCAGCATATGGCGGGGGCGCAAGTTATTGTTAGTGCTCCTAACTATAACTGGTACATTTCGGTGTTTTAGCTCAAAATGTTAATGCTGGCATTGGCAAATCCACCTACCTATCTGGCACATGCATCAACATCAGGAATTGCGATTACCAAATAGTCATTTTTAAGGAATCGCTATTTGGTAATCACAATCAATTTAGCGATTCCCTAACATTAGCTAATAGCGATTCGGTAATTGCAAATCGCTATGAGCTAATGTGACTCCATTGAGGGCCATAGGAATGAATGGGGATGCATTCGTAAATTGCGACTACCAAATTAGTAATCGCAAATTGCTAATGCAAAAGTGAGGGTGACCTGGGGCCTAAAGCCCCCTGATGCACTCCCCCAAAAAGGTACGTTTGCACATGTGCAGCACACACATGCCCTAAGAGCATGTGTGAGCTGCACGCCACTTTGAAAAATGCATTTTTGGTGCATTTTTCAAAGCATGCACAAATTGCCATCTACTTGACATTGATGATAATTAGCGTTTACTAAATGCACAATTTGCATTTAGGAAAGGCTACACGCATCGCCATTAGGGAATCGCAAATTGCGATTCCCTAAATGCATTCACAATTTAGGTTTTCGCAAAAAATTGTGATTACCTAAATTGAGAATGGAAATAAGTTCATGCATTGGAAAAGGCCTTTTTCCATTCACAAACCGTTGCGACCGGAATAATGCTTGATGCATGTGGCCCTATAACATTATATCTATCTATCTATCTATCTATCTATCTATCTATCTATCTATCTATCTATCTATCTATCTGTATATATTCATTGAAAAAAACAAAGGTAGGTATATTTATCTATCTATCTATCTATCTATCTATCTATCTATCTATCTGTATATATTCATTGAAAAAAACAAAGGTAGGTATATTTATCTATCTATCTATCTAGCTATCTATCTATCTATCTAGCTATCTATCTATCTATCTGTCTATCTGTCTGTCTGCCTTTCTGTCTGCCTTTCTGTCTATCTGTCTGTCTGCCTTTCTGTCTGCCTTTCTGTCTGCCTGACTATCTATCTATCTATCTATATATGTGGATGTTTATAAGCAAAATGCAGTCCTTCAAAAGAGAGCCAGTGGCTGAAGTGGGTTGAGCCATTGCTCTTGTATGTTGTGGTGGGCGGAAACAAAATGTGAATTAAGCCACTACTTTAAGTTGGCATAATTTTTTTTTTTTTTTAAGTTTATTCTTTAAATGTATCTGTCATATGGTTGCAAAGAAAAATAATCAATAAATAAATACGTCACAGCACAACATATTTGATTGACAAGGCCAGACCTATTGGCTTTGCTAATGCTTGTTCTGCTTTCAGACATATGTTATCGGAGGCATGTATATCTCAATGAAAGCAATTTTGGTGACCATATTTACAGTGTATTTCGGATGAGCAGTGTTTTGGCGTCCACAATGGCTTCTTTGTACCTTTTCCTGTCTGTTTATAGTGCAATGTGGTTGCATCAGGCCTTAAAAATCTTCTTGCCCACTCACCATGGTGAGCCATTTTTAGGGCCCACTGGCCCGATCTGGCGAGAAACTCCTTACAAAGAAAGGGTGTTCTGAATTTGAATGAGCAATAAAGATGCCTTTAAATCTTGTTTTTCTCTCATCACATTTTATTTTGCTTAAAGACAGAGGTCAAATGCCAGTTTATGTCTTTTTACAAATTGCTGCTTATTTTATCATGGAGATTGGTGTTTACTAAATCCTCTGACTTTGCAGTCAGAGAAAGAAAAGTGAAGTGAATTGTCTGACACTCGTGCCGGGGTAGAGGTAGTGTAATATGAAAGGCTGGAAGTAGGATGTCACTTTTTTCATACAAATAGCTTGTAGATGAACTGTACAAATGTTTCACAATACATTTCAGTAGTTAAGAAATGTTAATTTTGAAGTGTGAGGGAAGGAAAGATTTTATTAGCATCCAAACAAATTAAATACTTTACTTGCGGATGTCAACCATGGCCAGTGCAGTTAAGAGCGGTGGGGCGGGGTGGGGGGGGGGGGGGAGTCCACAGACGACAAAAAGGTACCATAAAATTTAAAAGAAACGAAAACCACTTACCTTGCGCACGCTGCATCGCTTACTCGGCAAGTGCAAAGTAAGTGTTTCTGTTGACTCCCCCGCCCTACCGCTCATACCTGCTCCAGCAGAGGTTGGGTGAAGTGCAAATGATAAATATTTGCTGAAAATCCGATTTCCACACATTGTTTTTTATGCTACATAGGTTTAACAGTAAAACTGCATGTCAGTGGGCAGGTTTGCACTTGCAGCCAATTTTTATTGAAATGTGCTACCACAGCATGCTTTAGTATTATATTTATGAAAAGTGAGAGCTTTTAAATATCAATTGAGAACCATTCTGATCCCTCCCTGATGACAATGCAATTAGTGAACTAAGAGGCAAGTCAGTGGTCAAGTGTAGCCTTATTTGGGCTAGATTTTATCTATTTATAAGTGTTTTAATAGTGCTAGCTAGCACCAAGGTATCCGAGCGCTCTAGATAAAAAAGGAAAGAAATAGCATGACGTAGCTTTACATAGGATGCATAAATGAGAAATTGACTAACGTAGCTCTGCGTACTTCTCTTGACACATAAGTTCAAGATCACGCCTGAAATAGAGATGAGGAAAGTCAGTACCGGGAGACGTGTAATTACAGTATGCGGATTAGTTTAAGACAGACGAAATTAAAGGAGTGACTAACTTATTAAACAGCTGAAACAGTCAAATAACCAACTGTCACAAACGGTTGAGGCTTGGTGAGAGTGAGCAACTGGAGCATTCGGTTGGCGTGAGTGGTAAGGTATTGGTTGACGAAAAGGAGTTTCAGGTCCCTTTTGAAGCAGGAAAAGTAGGGTTACAACGGAGTTCTCTAGGGAGAGCGTTTCATATCCTGGGTGAATTTCCAGAAAATGGACTATTGTACAAGGAGCAAAAGTTTAGTCTATTAAATCAACAAAATAAATATTTGGACAGTAAACATGCTGAAATCACATATTTGACGGTGCTCTCATATGTCATAATTGAAGAAAAAGTAGACTCATTACAGATAGGTCGAGTATATTATTCAAGTCACTCTACCTTCAGGTCTAGTTACATTTAAAAGATTTTTTAGGCATGTTTATGTCGGAATATCATTTCAGAAGCATGTAGTTTTTCAATCTCAAATTTCCGGAGCTGAAAACAACCATGGGGCACGTTTAGTTTCTCTCTTTTTAAAATTTAGTTAGGCAAGGTTATCCCGGATATCATAGATTGGGTTGTGGGTTGGTGAGAGGTGTATAACCTAGATGTTCATCTTTCTTATAATATTTAATGAGGTAATTTTAGTTAGTTAGGATGTGAAGATAGAGACAAGAACACTAGAACACCACAGCTATTACTCCAGGAGTGATCAACGGGTGGAGGTGGCCAACTTTTAGGGTTTCGTAGCAGGTCTTAAGTGTGGTGAGAGTGGAGATTTTCATCACACGCTTGTGCCATGATTAGTAGATGATATTCAATGTGTAATAGCAAGGTTTTAATCGGAATATTCCTTGCAGTACCGCAAGGAGTGTCGATCATGACATTCCAGACAAAGCCAACTTGTGGGATCCATTGTCCTGGTTCTGTAGAAGACATGTGAGGACTGTGAAGAGAAATAGACCATACCAGTACAGCTTGGTGTATGGTCAATTTACACCCTGACATGGGTCCTAAGTACGTTAGGCACCAATCACTCTATTTTCAATCACCACTGATAAAAGCTTTTGGCTGCTCTAGTCTTTTCCCTTCTTATTTATTTGACCAATAAATGCTTCTACTCAAATCTTGTCAGCAATTGCCTGGACAAAGAAAAGCATGTCCGGGGTCTTCAGTATGATGCATTGGCTTTGAGGACAAGTTACATTTAACCATCTGGTCCATATTGCCCTCTTTGGATCTTCTTGAGTTCATGGCAGTCGGGGGAGCTGCAAGATCCCAGTTGCAGTAGCACCCTATCAGGCTCAGACACAAAGCCTGGTGAAAGCTTCTAAGAAAGTTTGCAAGTCCAGAATATCCACAAGCATGTGATCTCTAGGATTGGGGCTGTATGGAGACCACTGTGGTTCCTGAATATTAAAAGGAGTGTAGGAGATGGGTTTCTCCAGATTGATTAATATTTTTCCTTTGGAGAAAAAAAAGCTGCAAGGGCGCATTGGTTCACGTGGATGCCAGTGGACATTTTCTCCCACTGGAAAATGTGTGCACATGTATATATAAAGCACAGGAGTACTCAAGAAGAACGATGATTGTCCTATGTTGATAAGGGTACTCCTGTGATCTATTCTGAATAGACATTTATAGCAAATATAGGTCTAATTCTATAAGCGTAAATTTCCGAACTTTAAATGGCGGCCTTTACAATCCAGACTCAATGTCTCTTCACATCTTTACGTTGCTGCTATGAAATTCTACAAAGAACAGAAAATTTGAACTGCATTTGACAATGCACATTTAATGAACCAAAGAACACAATTTCATTTTAAAGGACACAGAAAAATGCACCAAGGAGGAGTTTTCATAATTTTATTGAAATATGCTTGTGTCGCTTGACTAGCAAGGACAGGTGAATGCCAGCATTGCTATATTTTGGGCTACATTGTCAAATAATCAACATACATTTGTAAACCCAATCTTGTCTTTTAACATAGCATCACAGTCAGAAAAGTATTTACAATCCATGTCTTCCAAACATGTCTATCTAGCAAGAACAAGAGTTCTTTGTGGCATGTCACCACTTCCAAAAACGTATTTCATCTGTAATAACCCTTCAGTGTGAAGTACAACAAAGACGTAGAACCGGCTACTAGTGACTAGCTATATAGGATATACCGCAATCTGAATAGTCTTTCGGCGCTTAAAGACAGGAGTCATTAGTACCCAAGTGTAAGAAACTTGTTTTATAAACCATGAAAGGCTTCATTGACCCTGTTATGATGTGAACCCGTGTCCTGCAGGTTACACAAGCACAACAAGCAGCAGGCCCCCAACCCCAAGTACTATCTAACTGTGTATAGGTTGCAGAGGCTTTTGCCAAGTTCTTCAATGGTTTTTCCTCAGTGAAAAGTTGCAATATGTTATACAAATGAAAGTGTTGGACATAGCAGAATGGAAACCTACAGTGCACAGGAATACTGCTTGGTTTCAAGTGCAAGAAAGAGGAGGGAAGCAATAGTGAAAGAAGTCTAGTTGAGAAGGTAGGCCACTGGGGGCAGGTGAAACATCATGTCTCCAACAGCTCAGTTAATAATAATAATAATAATCCACATTTATAAAGCGCGAACAATTACCCGCAAGGGTCTCTAGGCACTGGGAGCCGTCGGGAAGATTAAGCAAGCTATTGCCCAGAGTTACATGGTGCTGGGTTAGCCTGCCGCCGGAGCCGGGGATGGAACCGTGATCTCCAGCTTCCAGCCTCAGTCACCCTGGCCGCGGCGCCACACCTCTCCCTTTTAAAAAATGGAGGTCTACTTGTAGTGCGTCAAAAATGATGTACTAGAGTGCGGTGATCCCAGAGGCTTAGATTAATTCAGGTATTCCTTCTATCACCTTGTTGGTAGTTGTAATTGACATCCTAAGTTTAACGGGTAAGCCCAGATGCTGGTCCTGTGGTCATCGTGCCATAGGACTTAGTCAAATATATCTTATCAAGGCCCAAGTAGGTTCAAACCAGTCCGGGTTGCTTGCTTTACCGTCTGGGGGGTCTAGCCTGGCAGTTTGGAATAGACTGTTACTATTGGAGCAGGACCAAGGCTGATTTGCATATTACAAGACTTTGTCTAGAGTGACATATCTGGTGAAAATGATGGACTGGAATGCGGCCAGAGCTAGCGCCAGTGGGTCAGATTAATTCAAGAATTCCTTCCATAACCTTGTAGTTTGCCTCAGTTAAAATAAAAGTGACACTGTGTTCAACTCCCCTACAAAGATCCATGTTCTTTTCTTCTCATAGCATGTGTATTTATAGAGTTTAAAACAAGCTACAAGGGACTGAGCACTGCACTTAAGTGGAAGACCGAATATGTAGATTGTTGGTGAGTCCCATCTGTTCACCGCTATGGGTAAAGTTGGTCACTTACAGGTGAACAAGATGTTCCTTGAAGAGAAGGTTTTTTAGTTGTTTCTAAACCAAGGGATGCAGATTGCCCAAGCCACATCTGGATGGATTCTTAGGCATATAAGGCTTGAACTTCATCTTCTCCTTCTTTCACTTTCTTGTCTCTTGTTTCTTTCTTGTTTCCCTCCTGGTGATCTTAGACATGCTTCCTAGTACGGTGGAGTGTTGAGGTGGCCTTCTTGAAGGTAATGTAACATGCCTAGCCTGCAGGCAGAAGTGGTCCAGAGTAGGCGGTAGCCTTGTATATGGATACCTCACCCACCAAAACACTTGTATCTTGCTAGGTTGTAGCCTATTGGCTTAGAACGGTTGACCTTAGGCATTGGGCCACCTTAAAGAAGTATAAGCAAACCACTGGGCAGTGCATTATTTACTAAGACAGCACAAAAGGTGTTAGATGGCATACTTGAATTAATCTTAGCCACTGGTAATTAGTTTAGGCCTCATTCCAGTCTACTGTTTTGATCTTGTCTCTGCCACTGCAGAATGGGTTCAGCCTCAAGCGTGTCAGCGTTTATCCCACCCACAAGGAACAGTCCAGGCCACACTGGGAAGTCACGTCCCATCTGAATGGGAACACAAGTAACCCCAGAATTATTTCAACCTTTTTGTGCAGCATGAGTGAATGTGCCTGGGTAGCCTGTACTCCTGTTCAGAGGGGAAGGGAACCAGCAGTTCATGCTGGGCTCTTGGTATTGGAGCAGCACCCAGGCTGACTCACATATTACTAGTCCTTGTCTCTAATTGCACAATTTGCGAAAATAATCGATGGACTGCAATGCAACTCAGAGTAATGACTAGTTGCTGAGATAAACTTGTGTTTCACTAACTAATCTTCTTCTCAGTTCATTGTTTTCTAAACACAATTTCTTAGGAACATACTGAAGTAATTTCCTTTATGCAACTATATGTTTCAAGTGGTTTTACAAGACAACAGGTAGCTCAGCATATACAAGCTTCAGAGAACAGTGATCTTTGAGTTTGGCCATGTGAAAAAATCTATATTTCATTTTAACATGTGAGTACAAGTGGCAATATCCCACTGAGAAAATGGCTGACTTGGGTAGATCGCTGTTACGCCTCTACTATGCCAGTGGGTACATATGCCCAACATTGATAACCTTACAACATTGATTTCAACCATACGGTTACCAACCAGTCTTAAAAATGACCTGTTCTGAATCCAGGTGCCATTTAAACTCTTGTGCTACACCTCACCATGTCAAAAAAGGAAGTGTTGATGGGCTGCAAAAGCATGACTAATATTCACACTGCCCTTCACAATGGAAAAGCTATGTCAGATTTACCTACAAAAGTGATAAAAATTAGAATTTTACTTGAATGTCTGAGCCCCACTGTAGAAAAAGTGTGCCTGCCTCCTATTATTGAACAGAAGAAAGCATGGGAGCATTCTGCATAGCCAGGAGCAGGCCTATTTGGGGCAAGTGCTCTGGAGTGGAGTTATGTTTAGGTCGGATGTTTTGTAGGGCAGTATTTATATAAGGTTGATACGCGATAGTCTCTAGTTTTGAGCCTTAAGATTTTGCAAATGTAGGTTTTTTTGCAGTCTAAGCTGTAACATCTTGTTAAGTGAAGCTCGGCCTCTATCACCAGAGATCCTAAGAAGAACTGAACGACTGCAATGCGATTCTGCACATGCGAGGGGCATAAGCGCATTTTGTGTGTGTTTTTGATACTTGTTTACACACTTCGATTGTCAACTTCAATGGCACGGAAGATAAAATAATGTGCTAGGATCATCAGCAGAATGCGTTGTTGGAGTTGCAGGTGGGTGTTCTCTGAGATACATCCCTGGAATCGTTGCTGCTGTATCCTTCTCGCTCCAATGCCTCCATGTCCGTATGATGCAGATGCTGCCTTCTTTCGTACTAACTCTTCTCACTTCGGATGGCTTTGAGATCTTAGTGTACGGTTCCTCATGTGTCGCAAGCGCAGCAGCAGGTCTTTCGGGATCTTCCCACCTTTAGCCAGGATCTCGCGCAGTCGCTGCTTTGGGGTCTTGCTAATGTAGAAGTCGCAGATGGTGGCGTGGTCTTCATAGGACACGTGGCATGACTTGGTGGCCGAGTGGTACCCTTCTGCCTTGGCAGTGACTTCGTAGTCTCCAGGGTTCAAGAGGCGCCAATAGTCTCCATCAAAAGCTGCAAAGAGCAGGTCACATAGTCAGACAATGAAAAATATTTCACAATGGTCATCACAGATCTATGCATTATTACAGAAAATATGGTTGAAGTCAAAAAGTCATCACCAGTAACTAAAAGCAGAGCATAACTACAATCCAAGACCTCCCACCTTTATGTCTTCACAGGAACAATCTCTACCTCCCACACATCACCACGCCTTTTTCATATGAGATATCTTGTGGTATAACATGTCTCCGCTGCCCCTCAAACAACTGGGGAAGTATCACGACTCCTAGCTGCTCATATTTTTTTTAACATCTGTACGTAGCTATCTGTAGTTTCAAACATTGGGGGCAACTTAGGACAGTGGGAGGGCCATCAGCCATCCACTGTATTCCATCCCATGAGCCCCTCATCCACCCCATGTTAATTAAAAAAAAAAAGCCACTCATAACATCCCAATGTGTCTCAAGTCTCCAAATGTGGTCCCAGACCCTAGCCCTGTAGCCTCATCCAATGGTTATGGTAGCCACTACCTTGACTGACACCTCCATATTTGTACTCTCCGATACCTATGGATGGTGTCCTGTGAGTGCAGCTGTGTGGCTAACTTCAGTCATCTCCTGCTCTCATTTTATTGATGTCCAGCACAAAGGCATCATGAAAGAGTAAATGATAGACCGTGACCCCTTGACCTGTGTTACCTGCTCCACACACTGCATACTTGATTATTATGTTGTATACACATAACATTTCTGAATTAACGTTAGTGCATGATTGTACTGAATTATTGCACCATTATTCTGGTCCTAATCATGTTATAATTTATTTGATAATCTTAGTTCTTCATGATTCTTTGTCCACTGCAAGACAGCGAGATGGTCATTTACATGAAAACATACCTCGATGCATTTCGGGTACAAATACTCGTCATCAGGAGGTCCCTAATAGGGAGATAGGACACAGCCACAATTTCTGTCTTTATGATGTCCTTTGGTGGGACATCCCATCAAGCAAACAGAAGCAGGAGATTCCCTTTTCTCTCCTCATTACATTGAAAAAAATTGTATAAATGTAGCGCTAACATGTATAGAATTTAGCAATAAATGCCGCAACTGAAATGACAATTTGCACTTAGAATTGTTGCATATCCTGGGATCCAGAGCCCAGGCCTATAGGGGTTTGATTCCTGATCTATGAGTGCAAAGAGGTAGTTCAGTGAGCAAGAAAGTCGAGGTTACTGTAACCCCACACATCCCACTGAGCATTCCTGCAGGCGTGGTACTAGGGTTTTCTGGTTTATGAACAGTCCCATAAAGAGTTTAAGAGACGCAGTGGTAATTTAAACCCAATTTTATCCTTAAAATAACATATTCAAGTATAGCACTTAGAGAAGACGCCATATATTTAAAAGTATTTATTTCAACAGTTCCATACTGTTGCTTATGACATCAGTAATAACCACACAGAATATAAAACAACACTTGGGCATGTTGCTAGCAGTGAGAATAAAATGCACAGTTGTAACATGTTTAGAATGTTCCCCTAGCAACCTCCCACCCTAAAGCTGTAGCATAAGACTATGAGAGCATGGAGTAGCTAACTTGCCTCTAGAGTATTTTGGGTTCATGTGCACTGCATACCTGTTCACAGCGGATCAGATGTGTTTATCAGACTTCAGCTGGGAGAGAGTGTGTCTTGAGAAGGGAAACACACAATCATCTGGGCTCAGATACTCGCACACTGGATCGACTCTTAGCATAAGTGTGGTGCTATGGCAGTCTGGTGGGGACCACTTGTGATACCCCAGTGTGAAGCCTATTCCAACTCAGAGGTCTACTAAAAGGGTCTATATAGGATATTGACCAACGACGTTTAGCCTGCATTTCAAAATCTAGTTGGGAATTTCCTAAATCCGAGAAGTAACCGGTCTGAACCAGTGAGATAAAAATAAGTAATCTTTTATTGGTTTACCTTTCATCCCTACTGTTCAATCTTGAGAAGTAGATATTGAATAGTTTGAGGCGGACTTGTGTCGTTTGAAGTTATAACAAAGCAGTGAAATAACACTTTCACAAGTTCTGCTAAAGATAATGACATGCTGACAGTGGACCAAAGGCAGACAGGCAAACGTAATGTTTTGTAAATGGAGTCTAATTTGGGGAGGTCACAACACAATATCTTTGATGCTTTCTGGCTTTTTGTGCATTAGACATTTGATAGATGTCTATGGGATTTCCTTAGTCTCTGGTTTATTTCATAGAAAAATTGTGAAATTGTGAAAAGATAGAAAAATAAAGAATGCTTCAAAAATAGATAAATCACTGATTGTTTTGTAAAAGCAAGTTGAATTGCTGAAAAAAGAGGAGAAAATGAGAGCAAAAGAAAGGCATCTTAAGATGAAGGGAGGCGGGAGAGAGAATGCGGGTACAGAACTTAAACTGTGTGAGAGAATGAGGAGAAAGAGGGAATGGTGTTTGAGGTAGTGGAGATTGAGAGACACAAATTAATAAAAGATTTAAAGGAAAAGAGGAAAAGAATCTAAAATAAAGTAGAAGGGTAAATTGATCAAATAGTCTGCTTCTAAGACCAAGGAATGCTTTCGCAACGGAAGACAATGTTTGTTTTGATTTGCAAAGTTTTTTTCATTGCATCTTATTCTTGGAAATACATGATTATGTCACTCATAAGTGTGGAATAAGAAATATTTACTCACATAGTGTGCCTTTTGAATCAGACCTTGACATTTAGGTATATATCACATCTCAGACAGGAGCAATTCACAAGAGAAAAAGCTTTGTGAACTGGCAACCTATATACACAAAATGTGAATATGCACTTGAAGTCCATTAAGTTACATGTAATATGTATTCAACCAAGGGCCAGGGGTGGGTGTTTCACGGTAGGGATACCTCGGGCCTTTTTATGAAGGCCTTGCGCCGCCGGTACGTCACTTTTTCCCATTTTAAAAGTGACGCACCGGCGGCGCAAGTACTTCATAAATGAGGCCCCTCAAATAGTGTGCCCACTCACAAATTGTGAGTTTGTGAGTTTGTTGATATGCACAAACATCTCCTTTACCTATTTTCATCCTGAAAGAAAGATTTACTCCTGTGAGATGCAGGAGTAAATCTATTTCCAGGATACAAAAGGGCAGGGGAAATCATACAAATTAGGAAGCGCTGTTGGAGAAAGGGTTCTCCACAGTAACAATACAAAAAGTTTAGCAGTTGGAAATGCACCTTTGGTGAGCATTCACACGTGCATAACTGTAGACTATGTCCCATTACACAAGTATAGCTTCTTACTCTTCTGAGGACAACTGCATTGCCTCAACAATCCGTTTCCCAGGAATACTAATGACATTATTTGATAATCCCAAAAATTGTAACTTGCACCAAGAATAGATGTGAAGCTATGCAACTTCGCCGAGTTATACATTTTCAAAGAAAAGGCCCCTATATGAGGAATCTAATGTATGTATTGCAATGTCGCACTGTGCATTGCTCTTTAGGTGCAGAAATGGGGTCGGGACTTCAGTTGTTGTTCGGTTTAATGCACCTGGCACTGACTGGGAGGTGTCCAAGCAAGCACAGATGAGGCACTTCTAGAGGAGGTGGGGGTTTTGAAGACACAAATGTGTGTCACAGAAGATGGGGCAACGAGAGGCGAAAGTCAGGAGATGCATGGATGTAGAAATGAGACATGGCTTGTGTGTAAGAGGGAACATACACAGTACAGCATGAAAGGTCTCAGGCATGCCTGCATGTGCTAAGTTGAATACTAGGAACAGCTTAGTGGGGTCCCCAGGACTTGCATGCTTGGAATGGTTTAATATATACATGGCTCAATTTCCACCCAATTTAACATAGAAGAGTGAAATCTTTATTGAATGTATGGAGAGGCTGAGGGTGCCTTTAGGCCACTATACCACCTTCAAAATGCCCTGGTAGGACCAATACAGAACGTATCTGATATGTGGGTTAAAAGGACATCGTTTAAATATTGCCACCCAGAATTACATCATCTAATTTCCATGAGTGGTCACATTTCATTGAAGACTGTCTTCCTGATGCTCATTTTCATGAAAGCTAGCCTGAGGAGAAGGCAGGAAGTTTGATGGGTGCTGGCCATTCATTTAATTCCAGTCTCTAGAAAAGGGACTATAAACGTAGAGATACTTCTGAGAATATACTGTTGTGTAATGAACACTAATTACATAATCACTATGTTAAAAGTCTGATATAATTTGCTATGTTAAAAAAACCTGCTTGTTGTTGTATGGGTAGTTTGTTGTAGCGGTAGTTTCTGTTTTTATAAAACCCTGCACTCCTGCTTTGCCACCGCTGTTCTTTCTGGTTATGGTTCTGCATTGGTGGTTTGTTGAGCCTGGTATTTCTGCTTGGTAGTTTATTGAGCCCTTGGTTTTGCTGCCTTCAGCTCTGAGCTCCTGATTTGTCTTACCTGTTCTGATATCATGATTAATGCCATCCACTGAAATAATGGCGTCCGCGACTCCTTTGTCCGTGTCTTTGTCTCGCACCACTCCTTTAATGCCACGGTGAACCTAGAAGACAGAATAAATCAGAGAATTAGGTAATCAAAACTCCTTTATTAGCTTGACTGAAGATGCAGATTTAGCTAAAAGCACAATATGCCTCATTCCTTGCTATTCACCCATCTCCTTCACCCTTTATAGGTCTGGGGCAGTCAAAAGAGCTTTTGATTTGGAAAAATACCGTGTTCCTTGGCATCCGTCGCCTTCAGCCATTGCTTTGAGATAGTGGCAATCACATGTTGGATCACCCAGAGAGGACTGTTATTCACTCACTTGCATGCTGCTGACGCAAACTCCTAGGGAGTTCCTCCATTGCAGTGCATGAGGTGCAGTTTTTCAGGAGGAGCAGCAGCTGGTGGGACATGTTTCCAAGGGCATGTTAAAAGGTCTCACCCTTCCGCATTCGGAAGATGCTTCAGTCGCGACCGCAGTCGCTGCACACATTTTTGAAGCACATGGGAAGTGGGATTCTGGTAAGAGAAGGCTAGGGGTACGTCCTCTGGGATTTCACTCACTTGACAGTTTCCTATGTTTCAAGGGATTTAGTCATTGGTTTTCATTATATTTCTAGTACCTGGAAACCATGAGCAGAAGACAGTTCAACCTGCAATCAGACCCAGTTACATTCAGGAAATATTGTACCTTTGGACAAAACTAATAGGACGGAATGGCAACACAAGCCACTGCTAATGTGAAGATTTGTTGCCTAAATGAAACATAGGAACATACTGGAACTCCAAAGTAGATTTTAAGAGAGCCTAACTGGAAAAGCAAACATGTTTCCCCCATGTGTTTAATCAAGTATCAGCTCATTTTAGATGACATAGTGAGTGCATGGGACATGCCAGGGGTTGCTTGAAATAAGGGAGTGTTATTTTGGTTTAGCTAGTGGTTAGCTGTGGATGTTGCACACAGGGCAACTCGTTTTTTTAAATTAGTATCAGGAGTACCTACTAGTAGCAACAGGGGCACTGTCATCTTACATCCTGTATTTATTTATGGTGTCCTGATGAAGGCATACAATCCATACTGAGTACTACAGACACGCTGAAACATGTGGACACATTTTAGGTGATTTAAATCTCAGATGAGTTGCTTTTCACCTTGTGGATGGGAGATGTTAAAATATTCCGACCCTAACACAATTTTACGGCCCGATTCAGATGGGTTACTCCGTCACAATGGCGACGGATATCCAGTTCGTCAAGCTCTAATCAGGCCCTTAGTTTTATCCTAGGTTGTCATATTTTAGTGCAGAGTTTTTGACTATGTGGGCACTAGCTAGGGTAGGTCAGTAAACCGGAGACAATGGTGACATAAAAACAGGCAAAACAAAACTTATAGAGTGAATAAAGGGAGGGTGAGCTTTCTCCTGGTTTACACAAATTCTCTTTCTCCCACCGAATTTCTTTTGAATTTGGAATAGGGCTAACAGCCGGACATGAATATATAGTACATTTATGAAGATGCACACTTTATGCATAGTATCTTACTTTGCAGGAGGCAAGACAGCTTGCCTCTCAAAGAGGTACGGAGATGGTGAGTGACTGCACCTGCCGGCAGGGAGATGTACGGGGTGTCAACAGGACACTCTTTCCTCATTCCAAGGGCCGCCATCAGTGGGTGCACCGCTTCTTTATAGCGTACAGGCAGTATGGTCTATGATAGCTCCTTTTCCCCTGCACCTGCATCTATAATATAGCTGGAGCACAGAGGCAAAGTTGTCTTTCTTTTGAATGGGACAGCAACGCCATGCATGTGAGGGAACACAACTGTTGAGATAGTGACAGAGCACATATTACAAAAGAGGCTGCACAGTTATTGGCAGCCCCTTCTGTAATATCAGAGTGCCCTGGTGGTGCAGAAGGAAGGTGCACATGCCTTTTGTCACCCCGTAGCACTCCGTGTAATGGGCCATTGGTCTGCCTTTAACTAATACGCTGCATCTAGGTAAGGCAAAAGTTCACGGCAGGCTGGGGGGCAGCACATATAATGTGATAGGGTTCACTGTCATGGTTTGTGCCTGGTGCAACTTATTAAATTTGCACACTGCGCAGACCAGACCAGTGCACCCTATCTGTGACAAGGCTCATATGTTTTCCTGTTTTGGAGACTCATGCCACAAGTCCCTTTATAGGCACACTGCATGATTGGTGATGTTGCTCCTCAGCAGAATATTCAACTCTGCTGTAGATGTGGGTTCGTCTAAAAGGATCCTTCTTTCACCCTATGTTGTCAAGTTCAATAAGCTGCCAAATTCTTGAAAAAAACAAATACAACTGAAAAATACATAGGGACAGTCATTGCAAGGATAACATAGCCCTCCAGTTACTTGCAGTTAGTGTCGCGGGACCGTGGGGAGAGTAGGTTGGGAAAAGAGAAACACTTAGGGGTGAAAAGACTATGCGGCACGGAGACATTCAACTTTGGCAACAATGAAACCTGGACACTGGGGAAGAGAAACATGTGTACTGGGACAGTGAACATACGGACACCCACTGCAGTTCCATGTTAAAATATCGATTGCAAAAATCGATTTCAAAAATATAGTTGAAAAAAATATCGATGTAAAAATATCGATTACAAAAATATCGAATTCCTATACTTAAACAGGTAAGTATAATAATATTGACTCACAAATATCGATGTAAAAAATATAAATGGAAAAAATAACACAAATTAAAATTAATTAATTAACAAATATTAATATTATTAACAAAACAAATTAAATGTAATATAGATTTAAACTAACTATAACAAATAAACTTAATTTATAAATATAAACACAAAAACATATTTACATATACATATATTTACTTAAATATATTTTATTAACTATTATCTTTATTTAATGTATAAACTTTTGTAATTATATAAAAATAAAATAAACACATATATAAATAATTTACAATAAAATATTCTATATTTAATTACCACATTAAACTATTAAAAAAAATAATACATACATTTAATAAAAAAATAAAAACATTAGTAGTTAAAACGTTGGATAGCGAAGGGGTAACATTTACTATTCCCACTCCAGTGAGTGCAACAGTAGGGAAAGCGCTAGATAGCGGAGGGGTAAAATGTACTATTCCCACTCCAATTAGTGCAACAGTAGGGAAAGCGCTAGATAGCGGAGGGGTAAAAATTACTATTCCCACTCCAGTGAGTGCAACGGTAGGGAAAACGCTGGATAGCGGAGGGGTAAAAATTACTATTCCCACTCCATTGACTTCAACAGTAGGGAAAGCGCTGGATAGCGTAGGGGTAAAAATGACTATTCCCACTCCAATGAGTGGAGCAGTAGGGAAAGCGCAGGATAGCGGAGGGGTACAATTTACTATTCCCACTCCAGTGAGTGCAACAGTAGGGAAACTGTGGATTCCAAAACAATAAAAAATAAAACCATCAACATTTTTATTAAATGTAATTTCCAATATTAATATAACTAATATATATATACATTTAAATATATTATTATTATTAACACAGATAATAAAAATTAATTACCCATTATTTAACACCATAAACACCACAACACACACCTACTATTAATTACACAATTACAATTAATAATTACTAAATAATTAATGGTAAGTAACTTAAACGTATTTAATAATTATTCAATACTTTTTTTTATTAATTACCACCCTTCACACAATTTACACATATAAACACCACAACACACACCTAAAATTAATTAAGCAATTAACCTAATTATGTATTTGACTAATTGAAATTAATTAACAACTAATTATTAAACTATTATTAAATAATAAATTAACACATTAATTATTCAATACATTTTCAGAAATTAAATTACTTCCCACCCTATTCCCCTATAAACCCACAACCCGCTACGGAACTAAAAACGCAGAATGAAACTTAAAATAAATTAATAACTACTAAAACTCTAAAACATATACTAAAATAACAAACAATTCACATTAAAAACACTAAAATACATACAATTATTAATAAATCAATATTTTTGTAAACTATATTTTTGTAAACGATATTTATTACAAAGATGTTTTTGTAATCGATATTACTTACCTGTCAGTTGATATTCTTGTCAACTATATTTTTGTTCTCGATATTTCTCCTCCACGATATTTTTGCGGCAATATTTCTGTCCCACGATATTTTTGTGGCGATATATCTACTCTGCACTGCCACTGCAATGTGGGGTCATGGACACTCACCTACAGACATGTGCATTGGACACCGAGCACACTGGCAGCAGCACATGGAATTATTGTTACTGGGTCAGGAAGACTCAAGCACTTAGAGAGTCAATTCATAGTCACAGTGAATATACTGATACAATGACCCTCAGACAGGGACTACACACATACAGGGGTAAGGAATTCATGCTCACTGAAACTAGAAGACAATTATGTTCTAACACAGCAACCTTTACATCGGGCAAAGATGACATATACGAAGAGACAGGGAAGACACTCATAATGATACAGTGAAGGCTCGTACACGGGGATGAGGACAATATAAGAAGAAAACCTTTGCTTCTCACTTGGACAAGAGAACACTGTTACTGTGCCCCAAACCAACCCCTGCATTACACAAGGAACACACATAGAGCCTCATCATGAACATCGAGGTAAGCCCAGCTTTAACTCTTGCTGCAAGGTATCCTTACCCTAACCACTACCTCTTAACCATAATGATAATCCCTTCAGTTACCTCTTACTATTCTGGACTGTAGCCCATAACACCTATCACAAATCTCATCCCGACACTGTGTCTAACCCTAATTTTATCTGTCACTCTATCCATAACCTGATCCTTCACAGTATACTTTATCTAATCCTACCTCTAACTTTGGCCCACCAACAACCAATCTGTGTCCAAACCCTATCCCTTACCTTAACGTAACCCTATCTCTAAAACATTACGCCCACCTTTAATGTGAATCTCATCATTTACCTCGTATTGTTAGGCGCCCTGTGCCAGTACCCCTCTGAATAATGTCATCCCTATCACTGTGCCTAACCCAATTGGGAACTTTATCCCTAACTCTAATTCTAATTTTAACTGTATCCATTAACCTAATCCTAACAGTATCGCTTACCTGTACTGCCATTTCATCTCTAACCATACTACCATTGCTAACATAACCCTAGCCATCGCCATTACCTATTGTTATGCTCAATCCTGCCAGTATCCTTAAACCTATTTCTAACCCTTGGACTTACCATAACCTTAATTCCAATCTCATTCATTACCCCTTATTATTTTGTACTCAAACTCATGACTCCTAACACAAATGTCATTCATAATATTGTGCCTAACCGTAACCTAGTCTGTCACTCGATCCCTAATTCTAATCCAAACCTTAATTCTATCCGTCATCCTAACGCTGGCCCTTAGCTTAACTTTATCCCCTCCCTCCCTAACCATAACCCTATCAATAACCTAACTTTAGTTTAATCAATGACCTATGTCAAGTCAAGTCAAAAAATGTATATAGCGCACTACATACCCAGAGGGTCTCAAGGCGCTTGAGGAAGGGTGGGGAATTATTGGTCGAAAATCCAGGTTTTAAGCTGCTTTCTGAAGGCTGGGTGGTTTTGAGTGAGGCGGAGGTGCATGGGAAGGGAGTTCCATGATTTAGCCGCTAGGTAGGAGAAGGATCTTCCCCCCATGGTGGATTTGTTGATGCGTGGAACCGCAGCGAGGGCTTTGTTGGAGGAACGTAGCTGGCGGGGGGGGGGGAGTAGAAGGATAGTCGCGTGTTGAGGCATTCTGGTCCAAGTTCGTATAGGGCTTTGTGTGCGTGGGTGAGGAGGCGGAACATTATCCTCTTATTGACAGGGAGCCAGTGGAGGTCTTTTAGGTGACCGGAAATGTGGTCTTTACGCGGGATGTCTAGTATGAGTCTGGCTGATGCGTTTTGGATGCGTTGGAGTTTTCTCTGAAGTTTAGCGGTGGTACCGGCGTATAGGGTGTTTCCGTAGTCCAGGCGGCTTGTAACTAGTGCGTGGGTGACCGTTTTTCTAGTTTCGGTGGGGATCCAGTGAAATGTTTTTTTGAGCATGCGGAGGATGTTGAAGCAAGATGAGGAAACTGCGTTGACTTGTCTGGACATCGAGAGAGAGGAGTCCAGGATGACGCCCAGGTTCCGTGCGTGGTCCGTTGGAATGGGTGCTTTTCCTAGGGCAGCTGGCCACCAAGAATCGTCCCAGGCGGAAGGGGAAGTACCTAAGATGAGGACTTCTGTTTTGTCTGAGTTCAGTTTAAGACGGCTGTGCTTCATCCATTCGGCTACTTCTTTCATTCCTTCATGAAGGTTGGTTTTAGCGGTGTTTGGGTCTTTGGTGAGGGAGAGGATCAACTGAGTGTCATCAGCGTAGGAGATGATGTTGAGGTTGTGTTGGCGTGCGATGGTCGCGAGGGGGCTCATGTATACGTTGAAGAGGGTGGGGCTGAGTGAAGAGCCTTGTGGCACGCCGCAGATGACTTCGGTATACCCTGAAACAAATGCCTACTCTTAGCTTAGTCCTACCTCTAACCCTAAGCCTAATCCAACCTCTAGCCCTAATACACAACCTTCCACCTGCTGCTCTAAGCCAATATGTCACTGTATCCTCAATTCTAACCTGAACCTTAACAGTATCCATTATCTTACTACTAACCCTACCCCTTACCCAGCCCTTAACTCATTTTTAACTGAACCCTAGCCCACATCATCAACCTATTCTTATTCTTATCCCTAACCCAAACCCTACTCCTAACACTTACCTTAACTCTAATCTTATATTTAATCCTAATGTACACTCTCACCCCTACCCTACTCGACACTATCTCTTACACATTTTAAAAGATATTTTAAGTTTTCAAAATTTTTACCACTTTCCAACTTTTTTTCTGACTTTTGGTTTTCTACATTCGTTTTTTGTAGCTATTAATATTGGTTTCTCCACTTTTTATTTTGAAAAGTAGACAAAGCATAGGAAAAACTGTGACAAGGACACAGATTATTACATTGTGATGGGAAAACATACTCACATTAAGGCTTGGAATACTAATACTTGGAGAGGGAATACATTGCTACTAAGACAAGGTATGCACTGCAGTTTATTTATTTAGGGCATTATTATCAAAAACAGCGCAAACATTATCGCCGCTTAAGGCGGCGATAAGGGGCTTGATAATATACCCTTGAGAATTCCCATAGAAGCCCAGGTTTCATGTCCTTCCCACCAGAACCTGGGCTTCTATGGGAATTCTCTAGGGCATATTATCAAGCCCCTTATCGCCGCTTTAGCTGCAGTTTCTGCCGCTAAAGCAGCGATAATGGTATGGTCCAAAGAGTTCTCTGTTGGGTTTTTTAGGATGGGGATGACTATGACAGTTTTTAGGCAGTCCAGGATGGATCCTTGTGAAAGAGATGCATTGATTATCTTGGTCCAAATGGGGATGACAGTATGGTTGGTATATGACAAGCAATTAGACGGGAGGGGGTCGTTGTAGTGATTGTTCTGTTTTATAGTCTATAAGATTTTGGTGATGTCTCTTTGGTCGTAAAGTTTGAAGGAGGACAAGTGGGCTTTATTTTTGGACAGAGTAGGTTGGGTTGGATGATTGTTTGGAGAATTTATAGGGGTAGTGGGGTTGTCAGTGGCAATCTTGAGTTCCTTCTCTAGGGAAGTGGCTTTAGCAGTAAAGAAGCAAGAAAATTCTTTGCTGTTTAAATGTGATTTTGTTGTCAGGAGTGCGGATTTGGCCATTTTGTTTGATTGCTGTTTTAATATTTTGAATAGTTTCCTTGGTCTGTTTTTTACTTTGTCAAGTTCCGATCTAAAGAAGTCTTTTTTGGATTTTAGGATACTTTTGTTTAGGAGTTTCTGGACCTTCTTAGCAGTCTTAAGTGAGGAGATGAAGTATGTTGTCTCCAATGCCGTTCAGTTAGTCTCAGTTTGCGTCTTTCTTCATTGAGAGAACCATTGAACCAAGGGGTTTTTTCTTTGTCCGGTATCCTTTTGAGTTTAGGAAGGGCTAGGGAGTTAACAATTTTTGTCACCATGGAGTTGTAGTGTTCCGTAAGCTTGTTGACGTCCTCCATATTATTAGGATGAAGAAGTTCTTTTTTGCACTGAGTTGCTATTATCTCCAACTTTAGGGTTTAGTGCCATGAACCCATTGTCTGTGTCTGATTGATTGCGAGGTTAGTTTATTTTCTTGTAGGGGGTATTTGGAAGGTGTTAATATAATGTGATATGATACTTGGATTGTTTTAACCATTTTTTCTTTGGAAATGATCCAGTCTAGTGTCGCAGGCTTGGACTAGGGATTGATCTGCTAGGAAATCTTTGACAGCATTGACCTGAGGATCATAGGGGTCTTCCCAATGAAGATTGAAGTCCCATGGGAATATATCATTGGAGA
This sequence comes from Lissotriton helveticus, assembly GCF_964261635.1. NCBI lineage: Eukaryota > Metazoa > Chordata > Amphibia > Caudata > Salamandridae > Lissotriton > Lissotriton helveticus. The sequence continues at coordinate 107,872,742 of NC_136059.1, read as the reverse complement.
AAGTGGCAGAGTTTATAGTAATGATTCTATTAGTTGGTCAATGAACAGGGCGTTTTTGCCTGGGGGTGGTAAAATACGTGTAGTTTATAGAGTTGGTTATCTGTAGATTTAAATGAGATCCCAAGGTATTCACAAGATTAAAGAGGGTGGGAGTGAAGTATAGTAATAGAGATGTCTGCTTGATGGATAAAGGCAATGCCTTCACCCATTTTGTGTGGTCTGTCTCGTCCAACAATGTTGTAGTCAGGAGGCACAAGAAGGTCTAAGCATGGGGAAGAAGATTCAGTAAGCCACGATTCCGTCAGGATAGTTATATTAATTTCTCAGCTCAAAATAAGGTCAGCAATGTCAGAGACGTGTTTCATTGCTGAGCGGCAGTTGAGTAGAAGGCAGGAGATTGGTTTCAGTGAGTTACCCAGGTTAGTTTCATGTTTTTTGGGGGTTAATGTTACTTTTTTTATGTTGTTAGGTTTACCTTTCTGTTATTTGGCTGTGTTGTTCTGTTTAATTGATTGGGACTGGTCGAATTATATGTTCATCCACCATGGTGTGGTATTGGGTAACGATTTGTAAGATAGCAACAGGGACTGCGTTTCCAAGTCTGCCAGGTATCAATAGTGTTTGCAGGTTCGGAATTGGTGATTGGACAAAGGAAGGGGAATAGTATTTACCTTGCTGTGGGCTGAGAGATCATTTTCTGAGAGGTGTAAAATATTCCTAATTTCTGAAATGGCGTTTTGCAAGTTCAGATAAATCCTATTTGTTTGGGTTCTGAGTGTTTCTAGTTCTACTAGGGACGAAGGGAAAGGTTGGAATAGAGTGCTGGGAGGTCTGGAAGTAGGAATGATAGACCATTCAACATCCATGTGAGAGGGTCTGATAGAAGTTCCAGATTACTTTTTTAGATTATTTAAAGGGAATGATATAGAGGTTAGGTTTTAGTGTTCGGTTGTCCTGGGCAGTGTTAGATGCAACCGAAAGGAAGGCTTTTGATTGATTGAAGTATTAGTGTTCAGTTGAATGTGAGGTGGAGCTGGGTTTATAGTTTTTTTTTTACTTTTTGCTTTCTGGAGCTTGTCACTGTGTGATCCCAGTGGTATCCATGGTGGATTAAGGGGGGTAGAGAAGGTCCCTGAGATGGAGCTGGGAGCAGTGATGGTAATGGAAACGGGAGGTGATTTGAGAGCTAAGAGAAGGGAGTTGCTGTCCCTTGTTTCAGGAATTCAGGTCATAGGCGTAGGTTGCTGCAGCTACTGAGAGATTATACATTCTATTATGTCAGAGTGACATTTGGGTTGAGAGTCAGAGTGCGCGGTATCGTCTTGATGGAGTGCTGGATATGAGTTGTTGTATACAAGAATCAATGCAGTTGATTCTGGGACAGGAGATACCTGGGTTTGGACAACACTTGCAATGTGAACTTGACAACAGGTGTGTAGCAGCCTAGTCTAGACCTGGGGCCATATCACTGAAAGTGCCCTTGGGGTGCAATTAGCATGTGCTCCCACTCTGTGCACCCCGGCACTTTAGTACTACAGAACCTTCTGTAATACTGATAGCACTGGTGCCCATGTAGCACTAGCACTATTTTCAGAGGGAATTCCCTCATTTGCATCGGGCCATGGTCCCATACAAGTTATGCAATCACTTTCCCTCTGCACCCATGTCCATAATACAGATACGTGCACACAGGCAAACAAGTACTTAGGAAAAAAGGTGGCCAAAAAAGGTGGCGCACTGTCAGTGCATCCCTGGACGGCAATCTTCTGAAGGGGGGGGAAATGAGTCCCATAGAACTCATCGATGTCCCCCTACTTACTTCACCTGGTGACATGCTTATTCATCTACAGATCGCTTTTATCTGTACGTCTAATAAGTACGGTGATATTAAGTACCACATTGATACCCCCTTTAAAACATCCTCGGGCTCCCCTTTGCTTCTGAAAGGGTTGCAGCCCTCAGTGCCACTAGTGTGACACTAATGAGGAGACCCTGATGATGTAGCATGTCACCAGTGGGGAGTGATGGGAATCCGTCCTTTTATAAGGTATTTCTATGCAACTTGCTGTAGCCAAGGAGGTTGGTAAACATTTCGTTTACAAGTCTCTCATTGTTCAACTGATAGGTGTAGACCCGTGGATATAATTGTTGTATGTGAATTATTTTCCGGGGGAGTTTATCCACGCAAGGTCCTCAAACATTCCCTCAGAACCTGTGTAAATTATAGTGCTTTGTTTGGCCATGAATGCTCTACATGTGCTGAAATGTGCATTGTTGTTATACCCTGGCACCATACAATGAATTATCTGTGATAGGTATTACTATCACTGTGACAGGGGAGAGAGAGACAGAGAGAGAGAGACAGAGAGAGAGAGAGAGGGAGTTGTGTTTTGAGTGTGTGTTTCCATGCAATGCCACCTTCAGTTTCAGCAAGCCTTTCTCCAGAACTACCTGCTCCATGTAGATTAAGAGGGCCTCTCTGTTGTTCTCCCACTCCATAGGAAGCTCGATCTCATGTGGAAATTTGTCACAAGAGAGCTCCACCGTGATCTCAAAGCAGTTGGTGTGAAGGTAGCTAAAGTCATTCATACCTGGAGAAGGAAGAACATAGGAAGCAGAAACATAAACTTCTTCAAATGTATTACTCACACAGTCAAGCAAGTACAGTGCCAATATTTGACAAACTCTATCATGTTTTTACCAATAATCAGATACATAGGTAGAAATGAACTGGATATCCCAAAAATAGAATCCGACTAGCTATCCACTCCAGCCTTTAAGCGCTCAATGGTCGCTCACGCCTGCACATTGATACTGCTGGGGGAGGTGGAGGAAATTAAATCCTTGGTGCCAAATTTCATACAAGTTGGAATAGGTCATTTTCAGAAGTTGCAGCTGATGCGCACATCCTCAAAGGAAACCAGCATTGGCAAGGCCAATTGATATCACCTGTGGTGAATTGAAAGGAGTAATTTGGCAACATTTGAGATTAATGTTGCGTGCAGTGAGGAAACATGGGAGTAGATGACACTGGTTTGTGTGTTTTACTGTTTATTTTATATGTTGAGTTAACGGCTATTTCCCCAGCTACAAAACGCATGAAACATGAGAACGGGTAAGATGTAATGCCAACTTTGTGCCTATGTTGAGGTATTAGTTGCCCTGCGATTTGACTGGCAGCGTATGATATTGAGGCTCCATCTCAGAGTGTCAGCTGGTGTAATTGATGCTGCTCTGCTTCAGCCACCCTTATGCAGTAGCTGCTGCTGGTTACTATATTCACTTGTTGGTACATTAGCCGTAAGAGGGGGAGGACCTCTGAATGTGAATTACAATTGTGCTAATTTCACATTGTTGAGTCCACGTTTTCCAGCCAGCAGCTCTTTATGGGATGCTGTTTTAACCGCATGCGTGCGGGCGGAATTCCGCCCGTACGCTGAGATTTACTCATTCCCATGTTTCATGACAAGCTGGGCTCGTCATGAGCGTGCGAGGAGGCTACCTCATGACGAGCCCAGCTCGTCATGAGCGTCGAAGGGGTTAAGCCCATGCTTACTATTATATAAGAAAAGCACACCTCCCACAATGCAAAGTGACTTTGACTAAACACAGGTCAGACTACATGATAAGAGTCCACTTGGCAACTGTGCAGGGTTGTTTACCACCCTCCGTGAACAGAATCTGCAAAAAAAGGCCAAAGAGAATGCTCACTCAGGGGCTAAAATCATAATGCATTATGTTTAATAGTGTTTCTTCTTGGAAGTAGGAGTGCAGTTTCAAAGACGGACAGAGGAGAAGTTGCTGTTAACACCCACATATCCATTCCTGCATGCAAAATTGTGTACAATAAAAAAAAAATCTTGAGCCTGATCTGCTTTTTGTAGTACATAAAGTAGAACTATGGTGGTGCTACTAACCTAATACAAAATGCATTCACAAGCCTATGGCCAGAGATCTCTGCCTCTCCTATCTTTTCTGTAAAGAGAACTGTGCGAAGGGGAAGAGATCTCCGCTTATGTAGATATACAATTTTGTAGTATACGTGACCTCAACTCCCAAACCCCAATCCAAGAACCCTGTTAGTGTGCCCACTGGTCACTCCTTCACCTTAACCACCTCTAGGTTCTCCTGGGACTCCCTAAGACAGCTTTCCAGTTCCTCCCTCTCCCGAGGCCCCACCCCTACCAGCCAGATCCTATTGCCACTACCACAAAGATGGCACCTGCCGTGTGACAATGCGGGTTTACATTCCAGCTACCGGTTGCCTGACCAGGTAGTATTTTGGGAGCCACCACACTGCTGACTCCACACCGGCACCACAGGGCCCTGGGTAGGTCGATAGCCACACTGAGCTTCAACGCCGTAATTCAAACCCCTCACCCACTCTCCCGTCTGACCTTCTCCACTCCGCGACGGCTTTGGGAGAGATAGCTGTTCTGACCACAGTCTAAGCTGAGCAGCCCGTTTATTGAAAGATATCCATTCTTTATTTTTCCTTTACATTTGCAGTATCAACAGTACTTTTTTGCTGCGTAAGCCTTGTCCGGTCCGATTGGGGCCATTACCTCCCGGAACCCTGGGTAGGTTTCTCCCTCATTTCCGGATTTTATAATTCCCTCCCTGAGGGACCACACAAACCTAGGTGTGCACTGATCACTGCTCCGCCACCCCACTTTCCGGACGGGTCACACTCACTATGAGACGGTGTACTTTACCAGAGACCCTAATGCTGGTCTATACGAGACCTGATTCCTAAGCATAATCACGCAGCTGGTGTATGGATAATTGTTCACACCCCGCCCACCTGTGAGTAGCAATAGATGGACATGCATCACTATCATACCTGATGCTGTATTCCTTAGACTAATCAAGCAACTCATATGCTTAAATGCCTGCCTGTGCTCAGCATGCATCATTACACAGTATGAGCTTCTGTCATCACTTTTATGTGGTTCTCCGTTACAACTGTATTTTGATATGATCATAAATACCTTGTTTTAATGTTTTAATGTTTTTCCTGCATTCTCTTGTTCCCCCAACTCTAGGTCTACCCCTAGGAGGTGTTCTGAATGTCTATGTAAAGTATACTGGGCGTATTTTGAATGTCTATTTCAAACATGGTGCACATGCTCTATATTTCCCCACCCCTGTGAAGAGTAGAACAAGGTCTTCCTGGTCTTGACGAGATGCCATGATTGACTAGGGACTGTAACAGGCATGAAACGCGTTCACCTTGTTGACTCACATTCATTGCAGTTAAATAGACCATTACAACAAACACAATAAGATGATGGATGGAGTGCTGAAACTTTTCAGACACTGACCCCCAGTCACAGATCTGGGTTGAATCCATCATCATTCTTCTGCTCACTAAGCCACCCCAGTTTGGACCCAGCCATATGTAAATCAGTATTGACCCTGTGCCTCATGGGAACAGTCCAGCCCAAACTGCCAGGCCAGGTCCTCTCTGGACTGGAAATAAGCATCCTGGGACCGGTTGCTTCATCAGCCAGGCTAGCTTGAATCCAGTGGCAAAGTGACCAAGGCACCCATGTCTGGGCATACCCTGGCCACTAAAGGCGAACATAGCAAACACATTAATAGATAGACCATTATATCTAATTGATGCTCTAACCACATTTTTATTCTTGACAAAGGTATCCTAGTATTAAAACATAATTCTTGTTTGAATCCCTTTAGAAATTTTTAATATACTTCACCTTCACCCATTCTACTCACACTTGATCATTCGTGCAACACACATCGGCAAAGAGGCCCCTCGAGGGGCCACCAAGGAAATGCCTGATGATGAAGCATGACAACTCTCAGGCTGTGTGAGGGCCCTTGCTCCTAAAAGGAGCACTCCCCGCTGCTGTTCACCCATCAGACCTAGCTACCCACATGGGACCAGGTCACTCTGTATTTTTATAACTGCAGGGGCCCGTGTGCTGGACCTACGAAGAGCCCCAGTCCCTCTATCATTGTTCTGTTCACAAACCTATGGCCAGAGACTTCTGCCTCTCCTATGTTTTCTGTGCATAGAATTCCGAGAAGGTGGAGAAATCTCCGCTCATGTAGATATACAATTTTGCAGTATATGTGGGTGAGAAAAGGGGGGTTAACTTGAAAATGAAGACCACTTAAAACTAAATGGAATGAGCTTACGGACATTTATTGAGTGGTTTAGGGAGGACATTCCACTACAACCCCCCAAAAGAGTATGATCATTGCTATTCACAAACTACACTTCTAAGGTTACTAGAACCCTAATCGTGTCAGAACAGGCTTAAAGGCACAAGTCTAGCCTGGGGGAAGTCAAACATCACACACAGCCACTCCCAGGTAATGGAACACACTCCAATAAAGATAATAAAGGCAGGGAAATAAAATACCACCCCAAGGAACTAATACTGGATGAATGAAATTATTTCAATATTTAAATTATATACACATATATTTTTTAATGTTAAATACATATACATTTTTATTTATTTATTTTAAAATGTAATCATCAATTTAACATTACAAAATTAAATTTTAAACTTTTATTAAGAAATTACAAATATTTTAAATAACTGCAGCACAAAAGTTACCCCACATTGAATTTTTAAAAAACGTTAGCAGGTTGTGATTTATTTTAAATGATTGTTTAAAAAGTACTTATCAATTAATTAAATATCAATATGTGCATTAATGAATTGTTCAATACACATTTCCTTTTATGATTTGTAATCCTTTTATCAGGGCTAGGTTTATCACAAATATTTCGAATTCTTTACATTTATAGTAGACATTATTTTGTTTAATTCATTTTAAAGAACAATGCACTTCACCTCTGTTGGCAAAGTTAGCAGTAGGCATTTTACACGTGTACATCCTGTTACAGGAGGCTCCCACCTCTGATTTGTGGAAGTTGTGACATCCGTTTGCACTAGGGTGTAAATCTACAGTTTGAAATGGTGAATAGCAAATAAAGTGTAGAATTACATCTAGGTGTACAAGGACATATACATGTGAGTAAATAAATGCATGTATTTCTACCTTTGTGAATTGGGCCCCTATGCACTCTAACATTTCTGAAAGGTAGACCCCAAGAAGCTTTGCTTCTAAACACAACTATGTGGTGCAGGCGTGAAGCAGCAAGTGATATGAAAGCAAAATGAGAGACCCTCCTCCTGTGTGTCACTTCCTATCATTCGTGGACAGTGTGTATCTTATGTCATTTCCCCCACGTCTTGGCACATTCCCTTTGCCCTCCATCATCGCTACTATTTTCAGAAGCAGCTGGAAGATCTCCATGATGCACCACACAAGGTCCAGCACTGCCTCCTGCCAGATGCAGCACAGCGACAATGGATCATCTCGAGCCTGTTCGGTCCTAGCACTTTGCAGATCCATGGAGATGCTCTCATCCAAAAGTAAATAATTCCCACCACGTAGAGCGACCTCGTGCTCAAGTAACATGTTTCAGTGCATGGGTGGCACTTCATCCATCCACTCTGAGAGTGAGGATAGTCTTTGTCCGTTTTAAGTTATGGATGGTGAACAACCACCAGTAAATCCCGAACACCAAGCAGATAGCCCTAGCAAACTGCATTGACACCAACTCCAACAATATCAAAGAAAACTTCTCCATCATCAAAGAATCAAATATATCACCTCGTCCGCAGCCACAACCAGCAACATCAACCCAGCACTAGAACTATTCACCAACTTCTCTGAATTTTCAGTGACAAAATCACAGCTATATATGACAACTTTGACTTTTAACTTCACCCCACCAACCTCGCAGCCAGTCTTACAATCTGGGCCAAAGAATGCACCCTGACCACATGGAAAGCAATCACCACAGACAAGACCTGCCCAGTTATGAAGTCCATCCACTCCTGTGCCCCATCTGACCCATACACCCACCAATCCTTTGCCTTCATCGATACAGCCACATTCCCAGAAGCCTGGAAGCAGACTGCTGCCAACGCCTTACTGAAGAAGCATTCAGCAGACCCATCAAAGCTCAAAAACTATCTGGTAGCCTCCTTCCTACCTTACCCAGCCAATGTATTGGAGAAAGCCATTAACAGACACCTGGCTGATGAGAGGTGTTACCCCGAAGCCAGTCCTAGAATGCTTGTTTCTGGTCCAGGGAAGGCTTGGCTTGGCAGTTCGGACTGGACTACTACCATGAGGCACAGGGTCAATTCTGATTTGCATATGGCTGGGTCTGAACTAGGGTGGAGAACTGGGCTAAAGACAATGATGGATTCAACCCAGATCTGTGACTGGGGGTGAGCGTCTGAAATGTTTCAGGCCTCCGTCCATCATCTCCTTCTGTTTGCTTTACCTCACAGACCACATCCTTAACCACCAGCTACTCGATAACATGCAGTCAGGTTTCATACCTAACCACAGTTCGAAGTCAGCACTCACTGCAATGTCAGACGACATTAAGGAGATCATAGACAGTAGACGAACTGCGGCTCTCATCATACTGGACCTCTTGGCGGCTTTCAACATGGTCTTACACTGCATCCTCATCAGACGACTTCACAGACCAGCATTCAGGGACCTGCCCTCCAATAGAACTCTTGACTACCAACCTATCCTATGACTCTTCAGAGGTCCGGGAACTCATCTGTGGAATACCTCAAAGCTGCTCACTCATCCCTACCTTCTTCAACGCCTACATGACCCCACTGGCCGATGTCATCCACATCGGTGGACAGTCAAAATATTGATTTTAAAATATCGAAGCACATTTATATAGAGTTTTAAATATCGTAGGGACAGAATATAGAAATCAAGAATATCGACACCCAGAATATCGAAGTTAAGGTAAGAAATTTCGATGTTGCAAATATCGATGTTAGTAATATCGGTAGTAAAATTATCGATGTTAATAATATCGATATTTATATGAGTGTTATGTATTTTAGTATGTATTTTCTATGTATGTGTTCTATATTTATTGTTGAGTATTGTACTATTTAAAATAAATGTATACATTTGGTAGAAATAAGTAATTTTTTTTAAAGTAAATTTTACGTTTTAGTACAGTACCTGGTTGTAGGTTCATAGGGGAATAGGGTGGGAAGTAATTTAATTACAGTAAATAAATAATACTTTTTAGGAATTATTAATTAATTTTAATAACATTTTGTGTTTTATTTCTGTAGCGGGTTGTGGGTTTATAGGGGAATAGGGTGGGAAGTAATGTAATTTTAATTAAGTAATTATTCATTTTTCATTATTGTTATTACTAATTAATGAATTGTTAATTAATTATTCATAGGTAATTAATTATTACTAATTGATAATTATTTTATTTGTATTAATTTATTATTGGAGTGGGTTTTGGGGTTTAAGGGGAATAGGGTGGGAAGTAAATGTTTTTTAATTAAGTAATTAATGAAGAAAAAATGAGTATTGATAATTAATTGTTTTGTTAATTAATTATTAATTGGTTAGTTATGTTTATTACATATTTATTGTATTGATAATTAATTTATTTTAATTTAATTATTAATTGGGAATTATTTTTTATTAATTGATTCATTGAAAATTAACTTAATTGGGAGGCTCTCTAGCGTTGTTTTGGGGATCGTTGCTGCCCCTACCTGCCTGGGCTCGCTCGTTTGCTTACTGGGACCGACTGTCTTCCCCTCCCGCTGCTGCCAAAACTACCAGAGCGGCCGCCGAGCGGAGGGGACGAACTACACGCCCCAGACTCCTCAGCGGCTACACCAGCTGACGCCAATCTCGCTATCTCGCGCCAGGAGGCGAGATAAAAACACTGCAGAGCCCCGCAGGAGCGGAGGCTCTCTAGCGCTGTTTTGGGGATCGTTGCTGCCCCTACCTGCCTGGGCTCGCTCATTTGCTTACTGGGACCGACTGTCTTCCCCTCCCGCTGCCGCCAAAACCACCAGAGCGGCCGCCGAGCGGAGGGGACAAACTACACGCCCCAGACTCCTCAGCGGCTACACCAGCTGACGCCAAACTCGCTATCTCGCGCCAGGAGGCGAGATAAAAACACTGCAGAGCCCCGCAGGAGCGGAGGCTCTCTAGCGCTGTTTTGGGGATCGTTGCTGCCCCTACCTGCCTGGGCTCGCTCATTTGCTTACTGGGACCGACTGTCTTCCCCTCCCGCTGCCGCCAAAACCACCAGAGCGGCCGCCGAGCGGAGGGGACGAACTACACGTCCCAGACTCCTCAGCGGCTACACCAGCTGACGCCAATCTCGCTATCTCGCGCCAGGAGGCGAGATAAAAACACTGTAGAGCCACCGCGTCGCGGGACGCGCGTGGGCGACGCCGGGCGAAGCCCGGGCAAAGGGCGGGCCCTCTGTGGCCCTCAGAGGCCTGAGGAGACTGGACTGGGCCAGACCCCCTGGTTGTGGGACTTTATTCAAGTAAGAGTGTAAACTCATTGTACTTTTGGTGCTATTGTTGGTAATGTCTACCACCGTGATTACACCACCCCCTGCTATTGCCCCTGATAAAGTAGGGGGCTTGTTGAATGGTACCCTTGATAATTATTTTACTAAAACTGCCCTTGAAGGTACTAGAGTTCTATCTTTAGCAGAACGCCGGGACGACCGCCGCCGTTCTATAGAACGAATTAAGAACAGGGCTTTATCTGAACCAATCCCTGTTGTTACAACAGCTAATGACTTTTGTGCTGACACCATGGACGCTACATTAATTGGGGACCCAGGACCAGGAAGGAGATGCTGTGGGACGCTGCGGGAGAATACTTGCCCCGTTTGCTGGAGTTGTATAGTTCTACTGCTCGTCGCTCCCGCTGCGCGGGAGCCGCTTCGCTGTGGGAGGAGGACGCCTGTGACCCACCAACGTTGCTGCACCTGACTGGCTGACGCGCCGAGAGGGAGAGAACACCTGTGGAGGCTGCAGGGGTAGCGCGGCAGGGACTCACTATCCCAGGAGTCCCTGCTTGACCACGAGACATCCGGTCAGCGCACCCCTGCGTGCCCCGCCCCCACCGGCAAACCGGCCAAAAAGAGAGCAGCAGCGCTTTCCAGTGTGACCCAGGACCAGGAAGGAGACGCTGTGGGACGCTGCGGGAGAATACTTGCCCCGTTTGCTGGAGTTGTATAGTTCTACTGCTCGCAGCTCCCGCTGCGCGGGAGCCGCTTCGCTGTGGGAGGAGGACGCCTGTGACCCACCAACGTTGCTGCACCTGACTGGCTGACGCGCCGAGAGGGAGAGAACACCTGTGGAGGCTGCAGGGGTAGCGCGGCAGGGACTCACTATCCCAGGAGTCCCTGCTTGACCACGAGACATCCGGTCAGCGCACCCCTGCGTGCCCCGCCCCCAACGCCCATCCTATATCAACAGAGAAGGGACCGTCTTGCGGGACGCAAGCGGGACGCCGAGCGAAGCCCGGGCAAAGGGCGGGCCGTCTGTGGCCGTCCGGGGCCAGCAGGGGCCGGGACGGGCCACCCCCCAACAACTAAGGTAAACCAGAAGCGCATTGCGTGGGGGTTTATATCATCATTGCCCACGGCGTTATTTGACCCTTATGTCTGCATATTCTCCAATGGCCACCCGCTCTGGCAGATGCTCGCGTAGAGGGGGGAATTCAACGCTGGGGACCATGGATAACTTCATCACACGCGCTGTCTCTGTTGTGGAGAAGGAAATCATCCTAGCAGAACGTAGACTATCACGCGAATACTTGGCGAATAAGCGATCCTCTATGGGGTCACTTGCGCAAGCCAAATCTCCGCCAAATATCATTTCATCGGAACCCAATATCCCCTTACTCCTTAGCGACCAACAACCCTGTGTTGTTGACCCGAGGCCGGACAGTGACCTTTTTCAAATAATACCAGATCCAGCATTGTCAAACAATATACCAGCTAATAACGTAGTAAGAATTGAGTCTAATACTACAGCGCTTGCCCCACCTGTCTTACCCCCAATAATGATACATGATACTCCAACAGAACAAGCTCTACAATCACCACCTCAGCAAACAAGTAGGGCTACTGCAAAACGGAAAAGACTACTCACCCCACGCAAAGCATATAGATTAAAGGCTCTAAAACGAATCCGTAGAAACTATATGATTGGGGGAGCTAATTACAAACCACTAGCCACTGACTCTATGATCAATGGGACAGATCGAAGTACTCCTTATGAGTCTGACTTACTGAATATTTCTGTTGGTACTACCCCGGTTATTGATCTTGCTAACAACTCTGAAGCCCCATTAGTACCGGATTTACTGATAGAACGGATGCAATCCCTTATGACAAGCTTATTGCTACCAGTAACGGAAAGATTGGATGGATTAACGGAGCGCCTGGACAATTTTGAGCAAAAGTCCTTGGATAATTTCTTTGCTATAAAATCATTGATTAAACTTCACTCTAAGATTGGACAGGAGTCTATAAGGATGGATGGGAGTTCAATGACCTCTAACCCAGCTCAACCAGCTTGTCCGCCTGGGATTGATGAGGTGGCAGACCTAGGTGGGACAAATGCTGCATTGGGGGGACCGAGAATGGAGCCCACCGAAGTACAACCAAGGACTGGTGGACCACCATTGGCTGCTCCTCCAAAGCCTGCTCCGCGTAGATCCAAACAAATAATCAATACTACCACTTCTTCAACTTCGGTGCATACACAACCTACAAATGGGACGGGATTTATAGCCCCCACACCAGTGTGTGATAAGAGTAACAATGCTCAAACATCAGATGGCAATTTAGGAATGCAAGTGTCAAAGAAGGTTCCAAATGCACAACTTCCACCTGGGTGCCAACCGTATGTGGTAGTACTTACTGGCGTTCCCTCTTTGAAACCTAACAAAAGGGAGTCTTATGACGAACTGAAAAATAAGACCTTATATTGGTTAAGGGAAAATAGACCTCTACCGTACAATGTTAACTGTCAGGTCATTCAAGTCCGAAGAGTTAACTGGTTGGGTTTCAGGCAGAAAGACATTGAAGGGGACTGCATTTTGGTTAATTTTAAAGATCCCTCTGTAGCACAACTCGTGTATAACCAACAGCCACGAAGAAATAACCGAGGAATTGGGACTTGCGACCTCAGTTATTTTTACCCAAAGCAATGGAATCAAGACAGTAGGGCCCGCCGTCAGCCAGGTTTGATGGATAGTAGACTCTCATTCTTTGACCCCCCGACTCCTGTTGGTATAACAAACCCACTAACCAACGAAACGGATAAAAACTGGTCTTGGTGGGGCCATTGACAAATAGAAAAAAACTACGAACCCAATGGATTGCCTTCCCCTATGGCTAGTGTGGACCGGTGGGAATCAAGCACATCACCAAACGCAGGTATTGGTGCTTTGCTTTCTGCAATAGAGTTAACCAAATCCACTAGGGATGGAAATTTCTTAAATGATGAATCTGGGGCCCAGATACGTGGAAATGAGTTATTGGTGGAATCTATTGAGGGGACCTCATTGAACATAAGGGACAGGCACCAAATCAACTTAGTACCAAGCAAGCCAAAACGAGATCTGAAAATTATGTCATGGAACATTGCGGGGTTGGTAAGAAACCTTTGTGATAGGAATTGGAGCTCCTTTTTGGAGGAACATGATGTTATATTCCTACAAGAAACCTGGGCAACCGATATTGTACATAGATTGGGTTACAAAGCTTTTTTTTGTGGTGCTATTGCATCAGTAAGAGGAAGACCATCAGGTGGTTTAATAATCTGGATTAGTATATCTCTGGATGTTGTTGTATCACCCTTGTACCTTGCCTCTAAAGATTTGCTCGGGGTAAAGATAGCTACGAAAGATCTGGGCGACATATACATGATAAATGTTTATAATAGACCAAATCCACACAAAAAAAGGAATCAGTAGTTATAGAACAACTTAGCTCCTATTTGTGTAATCTAGAGACAGACTCGAAAATAATCATAGGTGGGGATTTCAATTGCCGATTCGAGCCCATATTGGGGCTTGAAAACCTATTGGAAGACGAAGACAGAGCTCACAACATCCCGCCCCTAGATAGTGTTAAGTTAGTAAAAAGTACAGTGGCAGCTATACAAATCTATGAAATGACTGTATCCTATAACTTGAGGGCTTGTAATGGACGATTGGATCCAGATAAGCCAGCTAATGACACATTTAGCAAGGGACAGTCAAAATCATTGATTGACTTTATGCTGATTTCAACCAACCTTTGGTACCTATTGTTGGACTTCAAGGTCGTGAACAGATCAGAAAGTGATCACTTCCCCTTACAATTGGGGTTGCAATCGGGTCCTTTTTTGATAACTGCTAGTGAGATCGAACAAGAAAGAGAGGTGGCTGAGGTTGTTGTTTCCAATAATAGAAAAGCAGTAAAATGGCCTAACATTTTGGCAAAAGAAGATATGCTTGTGGGCATTTACAATACTTTCTCAGATATCATCCCCTTATATGAAAACCTAAAGTTGGGTTCTCATGATGTCTTGACAATGCATAATCATTTAATAGATTCTTTAACTCCCCTCCTGAGCAAGCCATGTAATAACAAACATGGTAATACAAGAAGGCAATTGGAACTAGAGACACCTTGGTATAATAGACAGTGTCATCTAGCAAAAACTAACTTAATTAATGCCGTAAAATCCAAAGTTCAGATGAGGGTTAGAGAATGCAGACAAGAATATAAAAGACTTTTGCATAACGCAAAAAAGGAATGGGATGATTTAATCTGGGAAGATCTCCTAAATGCCGCTAGGAAGCACGACCAATGCACCTTCTGGAATTTAATAGCTAAAAATAATAAAACAGGCAGTTCAAATAGAGACTTCTTTTTGGATCAAAAAATCTGGTTTGATCACTTTGAAAATCTCTATGATCAGGCTGGGCCATTTTCTGAGCCCAATTATTTCGGGTCTTTCCCTCTGTGCTCTAATATAGAGAAATTCAGCATTAACGAAACACTGTGTGCAATAAAAGCAATTAAGGCAGGAAAGGCTCCGGGGCCAGATAAACTACCCGGTGACTTATTCACCCATAATATTGAAGTATGGTGCCCCTACATAAACTTCTTGTGTAACTCAATCTTGCTGGGAACCCCGATCTCAGAAACTTGGAAAGGGGCTGAAATAGTTACTATTTACAAAAAAGGGGACCGCTACAATCCGGGTAATTATAGACCAATAAGTTTAATTGATATTTTACAGAAAATCTTTGCCAGACACATTTTAAATAGACTTTTAAATTGGGTAGAGGAATCTGAAATCCTTTCAAAATACCAAGCAGGATTCAGAACTAAAACAAGCACCGTGGATCAAGTGTATAGGTTCATGTGTATCTGCTGGAAATACATCCAGATAAAGAAGTGTAGTATATACGTGGCATTTGTGGACCTACGCTCAGCGTTCGATCTTGTTCCTCGTCACCTCTTATGGGAAACATTAAGGAAGATGGGGGTTCCAGACGACTTGTTGACTAACCTTATAAAGCTTCATACTGACAACTTTGCCAAAGTTAGATGGGGAAGAAATGGCGAACTTACCCAAGCCATACCGGTAAAAAGGGGGGTCAGGCAAGGGTGCGTGCTGGCCCCAACCCTTTTTTCTTTATTTGTTAATGATATTCCCCTCTATTTGGCACAATGTAATCATGATTCCCCCAAGTTGTGTAACGAGGCAGTCACAGCACTGTTATTTGCTGATGACACCATTTTAATATCCCAAACACCAAAAGGCCTGCAAAACTTAATCAATAAATGTAATAGTTATTGTGAGCTAAAGGGGCTAGAAATTAATTCTTCTAAAACTAAGTATATGGCCATCAACCCCCCTAAAACTTTTAAGAAGAACTTGGCCCTGAACAACACCAAACTTGACTATGTGGACTTTTTTGATTATTTAGGTATTAGGCTGGATAATAGAATGTCTTGGATAAACCAACTAGAAAAAAGTAGGCTAACACTCAAGCAAAACTCCCTCCCAATTTTAAAAATCCATGGTGGGAGTAGCTCAAAAGCTATAACCCCTGCGATTGAGGTGTTCAAAGCCAAAGCACAATCTGCCGCCCTTTATGGGGCTGAGATCTGGGGGCCTTATACAAAGAAAACATTTGATACTGATGAAAATGTTTTCTTCAGACGTCTATTAAGACTACCAGGAAGAACGCCCCTAGTACCAGTATACCTAGACATTAGCTTAAAACGCACTGGTCATTTGAGTTGGCTGAGGCCATTGCTCTATTGGGTAAGATTATGGTCCACCCCGGAACTCGCCGATTACAAAGCAGGACTATTGGAAGTTAGGGAGTTAGATTCTTTTAATTCAATCAAGTGGTTGAGACATGTATCCCATTGGCTCATAAAAATAGGCCTTTCACACTTTTGGGAAACACCCGCGCTATCAATTATTTCGCTAACCATTTGTAAAGAACAAGTAAAATCTGCCTATTGGAACTTTGTGAATATTAATGTATATGAACGTGCTACTGGCTCACTAACGCATAAGTTTTTACAATTCAAGGACCACCCCACATTTGAATATTTTATGGATGAAATTGAGCCACCCTTGGCAAAAACTGTTTACCTCCTCTATAGATACGGGGTCTTACAGATTAATGCGAATACTTGCCGGTGGGGAGGAGCTAAAAATGATCCAATTTGTAAACTGTGTGATTTAAAACAAAGAGAAGACGAGGCTCATATTCTCTTTTTTTGCCCGTCATACAGCTTACAACGTAAGAAATGGATCATACCACTTTGTAAAAACCTGGGCACACGCTCTTATAAAGAGGCAGAGCGGTTACTTAGATCCTCAACTGCTAGATTGATAACATTTGGTGTGAGCAGGTACCTTCATGGTGTTTGTTTAACTAGGAAGAAACTTGGAATGATATTGTAAGAATATTAAATGTTTTTATTGCTGGCTTTTTAATTATTTATAATTGCATAAAAATTATTTTTAATACCGGGTCATGTAATATTGCTGATTGTAGGTTCTATATCTTTATATGACTAATGTATCTCCCTAAAATCACAAACAAATTGTAAATATGGATCGGGGTTTGCACTTATTGCACTTTTGTATATATGAATGTTTTGTTAATTGCAAAACAAATTTTTAATTGTGAATATGTTTGCTTGTTTGTATTATATGTCTGTGTTGGCTTTATGACTAAGTGTCGAATAAAAGCTTTTACAACAACAACAACAACAATTGGGGACAGTGTGCCCATATTGTTAAGGGAGTGTCTAGCACCTTCTATCGGTTCAACGCATACTGAATCAGCTCCTATCTCCCTTGATTTTTCCAGTACCCCTAATGCATCAAAAGTTATGATTTCACCAACACCCAGGCCAGGGAAGATAGTAAGAGGAAAAACAACGAGACCCTTGCCATATAAAATCCATGGCCCACCGCCAATTAAAAAGAGACGCAAAAGATTGGACCCAACTAAGCCCAAATTAAGTCATTCTGAATTTGGGAAAAAGTCTAATTCTACCACCATTGAAGCAACGGGAACTATAGTTGCGAAGGGAGCTGCAGAGACAGTGTTAGACCCTCCAGCACTTTTATTATCGACTTCACACTTGGCCACTAAGTATAATACAGAACACGCCATAAATGTTGAAGGGTCCCCGTCAACTCCCACTAGTAATTTACTAGATAGTATAGAAATAATTGTGAGGAGTTATACGTTAGCCATAGTTGAAAGATTAAAAGGGGTGGAGACAAGACTAGGGAAAATAGAGGCAAGCTTGGCCACACATGGAAACTCTGCTAGGGTTTTAAGGAATAAGGGTCCAATAATAGCGTCAATCCCTAGCAGAGTCTCCACTTCGGCCCACGTTACTACATCAAATGTAGTAGTGGCAACATCTTCCACCACTACTCCTTGTAATTATTTGAAAATAGCCACACCAGTTGCGACCAAAAACCAGCCTACAGGTATACTATCTGCCACCAAATATTCCCCAACTCCTAAACCAAATCAGACTCAAATAGTGACATCAAGATCAGCTGCAGCTTCGAATCATATTCCTGATATCCCCGTTAATAATAATCAAGTAAGGGAAGCGGGTAACTCATTAAATGGGCTACCTAGATTGGAAGGGGAAGAAGCCAGATATACAAGAGGGGTCCAAGGTAGGAGACTACCCACAGGACTCCCACCAGAAGCTGTACCCTACGTGGTGGTACTCACTGGGGTACCAGAACTGCCTGGAAATAAGCGGCAAGGTTTTTTCCAACTTAAGAACAAAATAATGCATTGGCTAATTTCATACAGACCAAAGGCCAGTAATATTAATGGCAAAATAATCCATGTCTGACGGTTGCCTTGGCTAGGAGGAAGACCAAAGGACATAGGGGGAGATGTGGTTGTGGTGAATTTCAGAGATAAAAATGCGGTCCAATATATACTGTCCTGGCCACATGGTAATGAGAATAGTTGTATTATACCGCGTCCACTGACTTACTTTTATCCAAGATCCATAGTATTTCCAAATAAACCGGTTACTAGCAATGCTCTCTTGGATAACCATTTTTTTTAACTTGGAGCTTGCTAGAAACCCTGTTCAAATGTACCAACCAGCATCAGCCCCTGTTTTACCTGGGTGGAACACCATACCCCCAAGATACAACACAAGTGAATATAGAAGAATGTCTCACATATTCCCATTCACGCCATTGGAAACATCGAACAGGTTTGATGTTTTCAGTGGTTTGGATGAATGTGATTGAAGTTCAAGGAACAGGGAGGTAGATAGTGGTGGTGCAAACAACTATAATACTGATGGACCAAAGGAGGAAGAAGGAAGTAGATCCCTGAGGGCAGACAATTCTGTTACTGTAATTGGCACTGGGATTAATTGTAGCTTGTCTTCACCCACAATAGTTGGCAACTGTGGGTCAAATGAGGGGCCCTCTTTGATTACATTAGTTTCATGGAATGTGGCGGGGGTGCGTGCAAAAATATGTGACCCAGATTGGAATAGATACATGAACACCTTTGATATCTGTATGCTGCAGGAGACATGGGCTACGGACCAGGTCCATAGAGTGGGATACAAAACATATCAAATAGAGGCTGTCCCTTCACCAAGAGGTCGAGCCGCAGGAGGCCTACTAATATGGACCAGTGTATCTATTAATATCGGTATAAAGATCTTAAATACTGACTCCCTAGATATACTAGGCCTGGAAATAACTATAGAGGACAAAAGGGTGATTAACCTTATAAATGTGTATAATAGTCCTCATCCATCTCATAAGGTGTCGCCATGTATTGAAAAACTGGAGAGTTTTATGGACACCCTAGAGCCTGATGCAAGTGTTATTTTATGCGGGGACATGAATTGTAATTTTGAACCGATCACGGGCATGGTCAATTTGTATGAAGAAGAGGATGTGGCTAATAGGATACCTCTTCTGATTGATAATGGAACCGTCGCTGGGACCACACTAGCCCTTCAGATCACTAGGTTGCTTACAAGCCATGGTCTGAGGGCTTGTAATGGGCGTATGCCTTCTGATAGCCCAAAAGCACCCACCTTTAAGAGGCGAAATTACAAAAGCAACCTTGATTATGTTATCATTTCGTTTGACTTGTGGCAATATACAATTGATTTAAAAGTCAATGAGAGATTTGATAGTGACCATTACCCCCTTGAAACCAGCTTTCTTAAAAACGTATTAAATGGGCAGGGAAATATAGAGGGAGGTGTTACAAATGCACAGTTACCAACACTAGATAACATCATTGTTAGCAACAATAGAAGGGCTGTCAAATGGGCATATATATTGGAAAGAGAGGACCTCCTATCTAATATTTATTGCACCTTAGCAAATACATTTGAATCGTATTGTCCGCTCGGAAGTGAACATGGGGAATTTATTAACCTACACAAATCCTTTTTTAGCCAATTACTAGACCTTTTAACAAAAAGACCAAAAAAAGGGACTGGTATTGCAAATGCTAAACCAGTTGGGAAATCATGGTATAATAAGGAATGCCGTGTTGCCAAAACCGCTTTGATTGAGGCAATTAAAAGAAAAAGTTCCGTAGAAATTAAAGACAAAAGGAAATTATATAATACAACATTGGTAAAAGTAAAATCCTCTTGGGACGACGGAATATGGTCCAGTATGTTACAAGCAGCTAAAATCAAGGACCAGAGTCACTTCTGGGAATTAGTGGCCAAGGGGAACAAACACGAGAAAGGCTCTAGAGAGGTTTTTTTAGACGAGGCCACGTGGGTAAAACATTTTACAAACTTGTACGCAGCTAAAATAAGCGAGGTTGCTCCCTTGGAAGAACCGACTCTTTCAGCCAGCGAACTCACACCCACCGGTAGTCTTTGATTTACACGAAACTGAGTTAGCAATTGCTTCAGTCAAACAAGGGAAGGCACCTGGACTTGACAAAATTCCAGGCGATCTTTATTTGCATAACACTGATGTTTGGGCACCATATTTAAACCATTTATTCAATACTATTGCGGCCGGTGATCAAATGCCAGAAACTTGGGATGGTGCAGAAATTATCACTATTTTTAAAAAGGGGGATAGAGGCGATCCAGCCAATTATTGCCCCATTAGTCTTTTAGACATAACTCAAAAAATATATGCCAGGCATATATTAAATCGTATAAACACGTGGTTAGACGAAGAATTAGTTTTATCAAAATATCAGGCGGGGTTTAGGGAAAAAACTGGGACCATAGATCAGGTTCTAAGGTTATGCTGCTTGTATTGGAAATATGTCATCATCCGCAAGGGCCACTTGTATGTGACCTTTGTAGATTAACGAGCAGCATTTGACCTAATACCTCGTGACCTGCTTTGGAAGTCCTTGGAAAGGCAGGGACTTTCTGGGGAACTTTTAAAACTGGTGATGGGCCTTCACCAGGAAAACTATGCTAAGGTCAGGTGGGGCCCTAACGGGGAACTTACAGACTCAATCCCAATAAAAAGGGGAGTACGCCAGGGATGCGTACTTGCTCCCACACTCTTTTCCCTTTTTGTTAATGACATTGCGGCTTATATGGAGGATTGTGATAATGATTCGCCTCGATTGGGAGGGGAACGTGTACCGTCCCTCCTTTTCGCGGACGACACGATCCTCATTTCACAGACTCCTAGGGGCCTTCAGATCTTAGATAGGTTCCAGCAATATTGTACCTTAAAAGGGTTAGAGATTAACACAAAAAAAACTAAATACATGGCACTAAACCCTCATAAAAGTTTTTTTTAAAACCTAATGTTAAACGGTCATAAGCTTGACTATGAACAGAGTTTTACATACTTAGGGGTATTATTAGATTCGACTATGGGATGGAGACCTCACCTAGAAAAATCTAAAATAGTGTTCAAACAAAACTGTCTCCCAATATTAAAAAGACACAATAAATGTGTGAACAAGGCAGTAACCCCAGCAATAGAGATTTTTAGGTACAAGGTCCAATCAGCTGTTTTGTACGGGGCGGAACTTTGGGGACCAGTATGTAGGAAGACCTTCGAAACACTGGAAAACAAGTTTATCAGGGGATTATTAAAAGTTCCCACTAACACCCCATTGGTACCATTATTCTTAGATCTAAATATCAAGCATACTGACCATCATGCAATGTTGAGACCATTATTATTATGGGTTAGATTATGGACAACCCCCGAATTGATTGACTACAAAAGTGGGTTGAAAGAAGTACTGGACCTAGATAGTGGTAACCGAATTTATTGGTTTAAGCATGTAAATGTAAATTGTAAAATTAAATTGATACTTGTATAGCGCACTACTCACCCGCAAGGGTCTCAAGGCGCTTGTACGAATACCGCTGTGGAACCCATCCTGGCTATCCCTGTGAGGTGTCCACTCCTGGGCACCCCCAAGGTGGAGGCCAGGCATCCTTAGCGTTGTGGGGGCCGTTGTGGAGATTAAGCAAGCTATTGCCCAGAGTTGCAGAGTGGGACTCCATGATTGGAATAGGCACCGAGGCGAGAATTATCAGGTCCGTGGAATTTTTGAGCTCAAGACCCGCCGAGGCGGGGAATTGAACCCTGGTCCCGGGCTAGACCTCTGCATCAGGGTCTGCCGCTCTAACCATTGAGCCACACTTCTCCACTGTAAGAGTGTGGTTATCCAAACTAGGACTAGCGCACTTTTGGAGTGAGCCGGAGTCCTTAATTATGGCTTCCAAGAAAATCGTTAAGTTATCCTTCTGGTCTTATGTGAGCCACGATTCTGCGTATGTTAGGACACACGGCCCTTTAACCGAAACATTCTTAATGGTCAAAAATGTGGCGTGTTTTAAAACATTTCTTGATGAGGTTCAGCGGCCGTTGGCCAAAACCCTATACCTAAAATTCAGATATGGAACACTGAGAACCAAAGCAACAGAGAAAAGCTGGGGGAAGACAAATAGCGACTACTGCACTTTATGTTCTAATAATATAAGGGAAGACGTTTTACACATATTGTTTTTTTGCCCTAGTTATAGCATACCAAGGAAAAAATGGATAAAGCCATTATGTTATATTATTGGCTCTAGATCCCACAAGGAAGCTGGTAGAATTTTAAAAACGGACACCAGCCAAGCAATCGTGTTTGGAATTAGTAGATTTCTTCTGGCTGCAAATTTCATTAGATTAAAAATGTCTCTTCCTTTTTAAACTGTATACCATTCGGACCTGTTCAAACCACGGATTATGTTTTTTAGTTTTATAGGTTTGTAATTTTAAAACTCTATGCCTTGGATGTTATAAATTTTGACTCGATTTAATGACTTTTTAACACTGTATAATGTGTTTTAAACTATTTATTTAAACCCTGTGATAATTCTAAACCATGACAGATTGTTTTAAAACGATGACGCGTAGTATTGATGACTGTTTTTTTGGTATTGTATAATGAATTTTTTTTATTATGTATTATTGTATATCTTTTATGTTGCAATGCAACGAAATAAAGATCATTGAATTGAACTTAATTGTGTGAAATTTTAAGTGGAGTTTCTTGTGTGTTTATTGGGGAATAGGGTGGGAGGTATTTATTATTATTAAAGTAATTATTATTTTTGATATATTTGTGTTTTTTTATTTCTTTCTAAATGTATTAATCATTACTTTATTACAATATTTATTTAAGTTATAAGTATGCTATTTTTAACCTCTACCAAAGCTTTCCCTACTCTTGCACTCTCTAGAGTGGGAATAGTAATTTTTAACCCCACGCTATCGAGCGCTTTCCCTACTGTTGCACTCTCTGGAGTTGGAATAGTAATTGTTACCCCTACGCTATCCAAAGCTTTCCATACTGTTGCACTCATTGGAATGGGAATAGTAATTTTTACCCATAAGCTATCCAGCGCTTTCGCTACTGTTGCGCTCTCTGGAGTGGGAATAGTAATTTGTACCCCTACGCTATCCAGCCCTTTTCCTACTGTTTCACTCTCTGGAGTTGGAATAGTAATTTTTACCCCTAAGCTATCCAACTCTTTCCCTACAGTTGCACTCACTGGTGTGGGAATAGTAATTTTTACCCCTACCCTATCCAGCGTTTTCCCTACTGTTGCACTCACTGGCGTGGGAATAGTAATTTTTACCCCTACACTATCCAGCTCTTTCCCTACTTTTGCACTCTCTGGAGTGGGAATAGTAATGTTTACCACCACGCGATCCAACGCTTTCCCTGCTGTTGCACTTTCTGGAGTGGGAAGTCATTTTTACCCCCACGCAATCCAACACTTTCCCTACTGTTGCACTCTCTGGAGTAGGTTTTTGTAATTTTTACCCGTACACTATTCAAAGCTTTCCCTACTGTTGCACTCTCTGGAGTGGGAATAGTTATCTTTACCCCTGCGCGATCAAACGCTTTCCCTACTGTTGCACTCTCTGGAGTAGGTATAGTAATTTTTACCCGTACGATATCCAACGCTTTCCCTACTGTTACTTTCTGGAGTGGGAATTGTAATATTTACCCCTACGCTAACCAGCGCTTTCCCTACTGTTGCACTCTCTGGAGTGGGAATAGTAGTTTTTACCACTACGCTATCCAAAGTTTTTCCTAATGTTTCACTATGTGGAGTAAGCATATATATAAACGTGTTTAATTTATTTTAGCATTATATGTAATAGGTATTATTTTTATATATGGTTTAATATTTTTAACTATATTTCTTTTAATTATATGTAGTATTTACTTACGTTTTCATTATTATTATGGTATTAAAAAATCTATATTTTTAACATCAATATTTTTGACAATATTTTTTTCTATATATTTTTGTACTTACCTTTATGTAGATTGGACTTATTTCTGACTGCGATATTTCTGTGTCAATATTTTTGTAGGTCGATTTTCTGTCTGTCGATATTTCGTCAGACATTCATCCACATCCACAACTTCAGCATTCTCACCTATGCCAGTGACACACAACGTATAAAGCTGATCTCAAATAAATGCCCCAACATGAGGAACAAAATCACTTCCTGCATATCTGATGTTGCCACCTGGGTGGAGTTAGACTGCCTCGAACTAAACCACTGAACTAAACTCGAACTAAACCACTGACAATACAGAAGAGGTAATCTTCAGTAAGGATGCCTCATCGTGGGACTCCACCTGGTGAACAACGGACCTCAAACCCAAACCCACCGCAGTCCCACAGGCCAGAAACCTCAGTCTCATCGTTGACAAAACTGCACATGTCCGCCCAGATCAATTCCATCACCGCAGCCTGCTGCTACACTCTGAGGATGCCGGGAAAGATCTACAAGTGGAAGTGGCTTCTGAACAACACCAGAAAGACTGTCACCCAGGCCTTCATCACCAACAGACTAGACTATGGGAACTCTCATTACCCAGGAATCACCAAACATCTCCAAGAGGACTGCAAACCATCCATCATGCAGCAGTTCCACACTTGTCCTCAAAGTCTCATGCAGTATACACATCTCACCACAATGGATCGAGCTCTACTGGCTCCTGATACACAAGCCATGCAGTTTCAGATCCTCACACATACATAGCTCAACAAATGCTGAGCTTACCCGAAGAGCTGCATACACTTCCACCAACCATCCATGCACCTCCACTCAGCCGGACTTCTACTAACACACATCCAACGCCTTCACAGAGGCAGAACTGGAGGTCAAGCCTTCTCATACATCACTCCCAAAGCATGGAATGAGCCTCCTAATCTCTTCTTGAATTCTGCAGGAAGCTGAAGACATGGCTGTTTTAGTAAGTCCTCTATTTGCTCCTGGAGCTCTTTCAGTAAGTCATTTCCCCACTCCTGGGGGCTAGCCTCACACACCTGCACAGTTCCAGGATACCCTCACAGGCTACACTGCACTGTAGACATATGCATAATGTAACATTTGCCATATATGCATGGGCTAATGACGGTAATTTGACAGTAAAAGAGGGGCGAGGCGGGAACAACAGAACTGAGATTGAAAAAGCGTTGCAGTTTCAAATTTATTTTTTTGTGTAAATGAGAGACCCAGAAATGTTTAAATGTTTGTTGCCCCTCAAACACAATGTTCAGAAAGTGCTAATGGAAGCGGTCATTTGCATATCCTCGATGACAACAGAGTTG
Organism: Lissotriton helveticus; assembly: GCF_964261635.1. Taxonomy (NCBI): domain Eukaryota; kingdom Metazoa; phylum Chordata; class Amphibia; order Caudata; family Salamandridae; genus Lissotriton; species Lissotriton helveticus. Next base: position 107,847,178 of record NC_136059.1, on the reverse strand, counting down.
TGTACATGACGTGTGATGCTTCCTTGTCTAAATGTGACTTTATTATCACAAAGGATGTGTATGAAACACAGGAGAAGAATATAGCATGATGCATTGGTTGCAAGACCCCTAATTCCAATGTAGCCGTGAAACACTAGGAGGTGCTCCCTCCTGCTGCTGAATATTGACATCCAGGGCAATGGGTCACTGTCTTCTAGGAAGAAAACAGGCAACATGGTGGTAACAGCTTCATTGAGAAGAACTCGCACACAAACTGTGCGATTACTTCAGAAGAACCAGCAGAGGAAGATGGGTCATCAGGTGGAAAGATACACTCATCCAATCCAAAAAAGAGAGTCAAAGCAAAATGCTTAAGGAGGTGGACAAGAACAGGGAGGAAAGTGAGCGAATCTGGAGCAGATAAGTGAAAAGGACAACAAAGCCATCCCGTCCTACAAGAGGCAGACCAAAAGCCCACTCTAAGTAGATGTTCAAGTATTGAAGACAATACATCATCACACAGCTAAATCCAATTGTAGGAAGACCTCAAAAATGGTTTACATCTTGACTAAGGACTTTTCATAGCTACACAAGTAAGTGTTGGGCTTATCTTCCTATTGTGCTTCCTGAACTTGTTTTATTGTATTAACCTTTATTTGCTGCATTAATCTCTCAATTTGAACGACTATGAAAAGTGAATTTTGTGTTTTACTTACTGCCAGCTACAGTGTGCCAGTCGGCCCCATTGATAATGTTGCCGACTCTTGTAAAATCTTCTGTGTGACAAACTCTTCGGTCTTCCTCCATCATTACGCGGCTAGTGGTGGCATAGGCCGTGGCCAACCAACGGAAAATCGCGTCATCTGCAGTAGGGGTCATCTCCTTTGCCTTCCAGTAGGACCGTGCCATGTCAAAAGGATATGTAACCACTAGCTCTCCACCATGCATGTTAGCACTCAGGACAAATGGAATCTTCTGCATCCAGTCAATCACAGCTCGCGTTTCTGGAGCAACCTGCCACAGAAAGAGGTATAGCGTCAATGCACATTGAGATAGTAGCTGACTGAAGAAAACACAGGACCTGGACAGAGCAGGGCGGAAGATTGGTTGGATCGTGGGTACTCAAAAACATGTTCCCAGGGGCCACAAAATATGGTCTTTGGTGTGTCCAAGGGCCACACTGATGCCCGTGGGATGGGAGTGGTGCTTTGCAGGCTCGGGGTAAGTTGGGTGTTGGGAGGCAAAGCATGCACATAGTGTGGTCACTGAGTCATGGAGTTATTTTGAGGGTTTCAGTCCATACTGTCCTCTGAATTAATTCCTTAGTCTCTAGAATAGATCTGACAATACTGTGCTAAGCATATATGAATCGCTATCCCTTTACCAGCCTTCTTTACCTGCTATCACTGCCTTAGGAAAGTCAAGCACAAAAAAAGAAGAAACTTCGTTATTGGATTTGAATGAAATAGAATTGCACCATGTGAAACCGAAAAAAATTATGATCAATCCTGGCTTCCTCACTTGACCAAACTGTGTGATCCTAGGCAATTGCTTTATTTGACTTTGCCTCCTTTTTCTTCATTCCACATGTGAGAGCACCTTGAAATAATCGTGTTCAGGATATGTACGGTACAACACCTTCTAATGGGTTTGATTTAATTAACTATGATGTTATCCAAGTATAGTAAGAACCGAAGCCACCCAGAAGTTTGACAGGATAACTGACTTGCTTCTTAGTTCACTATTGGCATTGTTGTCTGGGTAGGAGGAGGCATGAATGATTCTATGTTTATTTAAAAAAACTATCCCTTTTAAAAATATTTCTAAATGCACTGATACAATCCTATGTACTAAGGTGAAACGCTTCTGCATGTTAATGAAAAAACATTTTGAATTTTGAAGAGTGTCATTTTTAAGCATGTCTGTTGCAAGATGTCTTTCAAAAGAATGTGTTCCGAAAGTTAAGTGGTGCAGGGAACTTTTTTTTTGCTTCTGTTCTTTTACTTCGGTTATCAAATGCTTGTCCGTTTATTTCTTATCTTTATGAAAATTAGTACTCTCTTAAGTAAACAGGGGCTGCTGCTCACCAAGGGGCAACATGTGAAGGTCAGCCGCCCTCGGGCCGTACTTTGAGTATCATGGGTTAGATGAGTGTGTGGAGTATTTCTATGTCATGAACCTAGCCGCAAGGCAGCAGATGGCAGTACACAGTCTATATTAGAACATTGGAATGTTGGGCGAGCCATTGAAAACAATGGGGTGCTCTGGGCTTATAATGGCTGGTATAAGCCTGGAGCTCTAACATTCCAATGTTTGTTTGTTCACAGCTCTGGCTGTGAACAAAAGCTTCAGGGAGCCTGAGGGGATCCCAATCCACCCACACTCCCATAAGGCTGTGTTCTTTTTTGTTAGTACATTCTGCTCTCTAGTGGCAGAATGTTCTAATAGCCTTATAGCCCTTCGTAGCTGGGCTATGCCAGCTATTAAAGTCCCTCTCCCTTGTTAAAGGCCCTCGCCTTCGGCTCGGGTCTTTAACGCTGGAGAGGGCCTTTAATAGCCGGTATAGCCCTCTACGGCGGGCTATATGCTATAAAGAGATTGTAGGGTATGCTGGATTCTTAGAGTAAACATTGGCAGTTACTTTGCGCTGATAAGGAAGATGGTGCAAAACGTTAATAGGGGCTAGCAAAGACAACACGGGCAGGCTTTAAAAAAGGATGTGTTAGAGCTTGTGGAAATAGGAAAGGTTATTTCACTTAAGGAAGGCATGATCATGGTGGAATTTCAGGAATCAACCTGTGATCATTTATTATATAACAGTTACACATACAGGATAGAGAGACACTACATTGCTATCCTTGTTTCCTAGAGAACAGAAAAATCACATAATGTTGGGCAAGTTAGATTATATACTTCTGCTTCCAACTGTACATTTGTGTACTGAAAATATGTTAAAACCTGTTTAAGCCTACTGCTCTGGGTTTTGGTATCTGGTCTCAACCAGACCCACAACAATGTTCTTTGTATAGCTCCTGCATTTCGAGATGTTGCCTCAATGAACTACTGTGGAGATGGTACGGAGACAGGACTGTCCACTCTGATTCGTAGTGATGTAGCATAGCCCACGAACAGTAACAAAATCAGACATGGGAGCGAGAGTTGGCGACTCTAGGTACAGAGGGGCAGATTTACAAGCCCCTTGCGCCACCAGTGCATCGCGTTGTGCGACGCACCGGTGGTGCAACCTTCTGAGTGATATTTACAAGCACAGGTAAAGCCACCCTCCGTGAATTTACCTGTGCTTTAAATATTGCCCCTTTTCACGCAACACTTTGCGTGTTAGAGGCGTGACATGAGTGTTGCTGTGGGTGTTCCCATGCTGCACCCATGTCCACTGATGCATATCCAGATTTACAAGGAACCATACATCTGGAAATGCGTCAGAATGCTATGCCATCCTAGGGGTGGTATAGGGAGGTGCAACGAGGAGAAATGTTTTAATTTATTCCCATTGCTTTCCTCTTTCAATGTGTGCTGCATTCTACAGCATGCATTGGAAGAGGAAATCACCTCAAATTATTGTTTTTGTGCAGGAAGGTCCTCCGTCCTGCACAAAAACAATCTCCCCACAACGCAGGCATCCTTACACCACGGTGCAAGGGTGCCTGCATCGGCGCATGGCAGCAGTTTGTGCACCAGGGCAGAGGGAAGCACAGAGATGCAATATATTGTTGTAAATATGTTGGTTCCCTGTGCTTCCAAACTAACGCAGCGCTGCAAAGCAAAATGACTTGCTGCACCGCGCTGCGTTAGTTTCTTGTAAATCTGCCCTAAAGTACTTTCCTCAGGCCTTTTTCATTCAGTTTAGCCTACAGACCAACCAGCATAGGTGCTTGACCAATGAAAGAAACTCCATAATTAAATGATGTATAATCCAATAAAGGATTGTGCAGCCAGGGAGAGTCATCACTCAGTTCACTGCACTTGTAGCCATTTATTTCTCAGGAAGACCTTCTCTCGGTTCTAGTAAGGGATAAAGAGGGCTTTCTGGTGTTCTGTTCCTATGCCCCTGTAAACCCTGAGCTGGCTTAGGACTTCCACAGAGTTTAGATCACCAAAAGCTTCAAGGGAGTTGTGTAGGGCTTCAGCAAAGGCCTTCAGGCTACTTGTTCTGCTAGCATGGTAGCAAAGGAAGTGGTGTAGGTCTAGGCCTAAATGTGTTCACCAAGCTGGGGCAAACCCCACTTAAAGTTCTGGTAGTGGGGCAAAGATACTCTACCAATCAAATTCGATGCACCCTTCAAATCTAAAGTCAGACTGGAGCAAAGGAGAGGTGTTATTCCTGAGTCGATGCATAGTTGGAAAGTAGATCAATACCAACAAGAACATTTGTTAGTTGGTATTCACAAATGTTCCTGAAGTCCATAGCCACCCAGGAAAACAGAATTGATACCCTTCGATGAGCAGAACTATTCCCCTTTCCAAGTAATGTGAGGACACTGAAATGTCATAAAAATAGAAGGGAAGTGATTTCTCTGTGAAAGATAGTTAAGACCTCCCTACATACTCCATTCAGTATTGCATTCATTATGGTGCATGCTTAAGTCTGTTATGCATAGATCTGCATCTTCAGTGGGATTCATATCTACAGTGAAGGTTTGCTTTATTTGTCGTATATAAAGATGTCCACATAAAGATCAAGAGGACAGATGGATACAGAGAAGTCAGAGATTCTGGGACTCCCAAAACCTTGTAAAGCAATATGCTGCAATATGCTGCAGTGCTTAGTGAATATTCTATTCCTTTAAGACTCTGGATTCTACCATGAAACTTTCAGTTCACATGATATGGGAACACCATAGTTCATGTGTCTGAGATTCATGACTGCATTGCCACTGCGTATTTGTGACCCAATGTATTGTGACACTGTGAAGTACACAATAAGTGTATCCTGCTTTATCCTATAGAAAATGGTGGTGGTCTGTCTAATTGGAAGTCAGGAGTTTGCCCAAAATATCACTGTACTGTGATGCTGCCACACATCTAGGTATTTAAGGTCCGAAGGGTTAAAGTGTGCTGATGTTTGCAGTACTTACCGTTGCATTGGCCATGGTGTAATACTCTGGGATCGGAATATAATGGTTGGGGAATGCTTCCGGGGCCAGCTCATTGTCCTCAGCATCCCACAGTGGGGTGTTCAGATCAGCAAAGTTGTGGTTTAGATCATAGCCCTGGTAGGTCCAACGGCCGTTTGCCCAGCCCGACAGCTCTGACCCCTAAGGATGTAAAATAAAATAACTTAAGAAACAATCATTCACCTTTCTCCCGCTGCATGCACTGCTTTCACCCACCCAATCCACTGAATGTATATGGATGCAAAACTACATTTAGTTTCTGCAAAATGCACTTCTTAAAAGAGCTCTGGTTATGAACATTCCTTGAGTTTTCCGAGCAGAGGTTGCCCAAATCTGTAACACCCCAGAAGCTCTTCATGACTCTTAGGTTAAGTCACCTCTGGTACTGTCTGTCTTAACGTCCTTCAAACCTTCATAAACATCTAAGATTCTCAGCCTGGTTGACAAGCCAGAAGCATCCAACTCTCCTGGGCCTTGTTCAGCTGCATGCTTCAAACAGTTCTTCTCTACTCAAGTTTTCCAACTCTCTCTTGACAATGATCAGTGCATGTCTCTTCTCTTACTCCCGGTCCTGTGAAACACTGTAATCACCACCCCCTGAAAAACAATCTCCTGATTCAAGGATGCAGCCGAATTAATGACCTACCTGTTATCAGCTATGGCCTCACCATTTCAGTTACCTGAGACGTCAAAAAACGGCCACCCTCCCCACCCCCAAAACTTCTTCCAACTCTTCTACAGAGCATTCCTCTGCTGCCTGTGCTCTCTTGGCTTTCAGATTGGGGAAAGTGGCTACAAATCCAGGTCATTCACCCATACCCCACTTGGCAGAACCAAGGGGGGAGGGTCTACTTTCAGCACTGATCCAGAAGTTGTGAATGAAGAACAATACTAAACAGAAATGTGCAATGCCCTGCAGAATGCATTTCAGCTGAGCTCAGACTTACTTCATAGCTCATAAATGCCATAAAATCGTCTTTTCAGCACAGTTTACCTACAGACTGCACATTTGTCTTTCACAGCACATTCCAACCAAAAGTTACCAATGTGGTCTAGGGGGGAGATACGTGCACCTGGAAGGTAAGAAGGCAATAATTAGCTGTTAATGCCCATCAAGGAAGGCTGATGAAGTTATTAACATGCACTCTTTGAAATAAGTGAGCCACACCCCTGACAAGTGTCTCTGTCCTACACGTCTGCCTGCAGGATTGCACTTCCTGAAGATGTCGCTGCTGTCCCCAAATACCTGCAGTGTAATGCACTTTTTACCCCACACCCAGCTGCCCTTCCCACCAGCACTCAGATACTTCACCATTGCACAATGGTGGCCCCTTCACTCCTGCAGTGCACAACCTTTCATCCAGCTGAAGATGAAGGCTACTAAAATGAATGTCTGAAATAGCTGAATTATGTGATTCCTGTTACATTGTATAATTTGTAGACATTGTTGTTGAATTCTGCTTTTGCCAGTCAATGTGTATTATTATTGCATGTTCAGAGTAAATCTTGACCAGAAAACCTCAGTCACACTGCCCTTGGAATGAGAGCCTCAAGAGCTTTTCCTGGATGTAGTGCCTACCAGCTTGTACGCAGTCTCATATCCATCAGGGTTCATAGAGGGGAGCAGGTGAATCCGAGTTTCTGTCACCAGTCGCACAATACGTGGGTTTCCTTTCTTGAACTCTTGGCAAAAGTACTCCATCAGGTTCAGCATCAGCTCCCGACCCACAACCTCATTCCCATGCATTCCTGCCACATAGCGGAACTCTGGCTCACCTGCAGAGTAGACAAAAATATCAGTTTACCAATGGGCAGCCATCATGATACCAATGGGCAGCCATCTTGATACCAATGGCAGCCATCTTGATACCAGTGGGCAGCCATCTTGATACCAGTGAGCAGCCATCTTGATACTAGTGGGCAACTATCTTGCAGAAAGAGTCCAGGTGCGTAAGTGAAAGGAAAACAGAAACCAATATGTGAGGAGGGACATGTGACGCATACAATGTGTGGAAAAAAGCATAACGTAGAAAGGATAAAAAAACATTTTCTAGAACGAAATAGATAGGTGAGAAAAAGACAACAATTTCAAACAGCAAATGTAGCTTGATTGCAGTCAAAATGAGTTGAAAACCAGACGGGGTGCGAGTGATGGTAGTAATAACAAACAAATCAGACAACTGAGAGAAAGTAATATTAAAGTAGAGGAATGAGATGGAAGAAATACAATGTGATGAAATTTTAAAGGAAAAAATATACAATGGGGTAACAGTGAAATAAGTAAGATAATGGTGAAGTTAACATTGAGAGGAGGAAGTTATTTTCAAAGAAAATTGAAAAACATTGGAGAAATAAAAATAAAAGGAGGACAACTAGCTCAAAAGAAAATGTATAGCATTAGTACGATCCAGGGCCCGATTACGAGTTTGGAGGTCCATGGTACCGCCAAACACGTGGTGGCGGTCCACCCACCGTATTACAAGTACGGTCGTTGGACCACCACTGAACCGCTGCTACTGCTGGGATCCTTGATCCAGTGGCAGAGGCGCAGAGGTCTGAGGAAGTAATGTGATGGCGCTGCCGCTGCAGTACATTACAAGTTTCCTCGCTACCCTCTTTTTCATGGCAGTAAGCCCCCCTTGAAAAGGGTGGTGGTGAGGAAACTAATGGGGCCCTCATAGGCCCCCTGTCTCCTATGTTCCTGGGGTTGCATGCAGGGGGCACATGTTGTGCCCCTTGTATCTTTGTCCCCCTCTTCCTGCACAGAACAAAATGCACCACATTGTGCATTTCTTTCCACGCTGAAATGGGCTGTGGTTATCTCACGGCAGTGCATGTCTAAGGCACACCTATGTACCTTAGATACGCACTGATGAGGGACTGCTGCCGCAGCACTGCCCATCTTGGATTCCAATCATAACTTACATGTTAAATAAATAAGGGGGCCAATTAGGCCAGATGGTAACAATATCTTTATACAGCTACCAGATTAATGGACAGTGGCGGCTCGCAGAGGGAGTGCTGTGGGGTGATGGGGCAGTGCCGGGGAGGGACAGGGTGGGGCGGTAGTGGAGTCGGACGCACCACGGTCAGGAGCACAGTAAGTAAATAAATAAATAAAACTATTTACCTTGCGCTCACTGCATCCCCAACTCGGCGAAGCAGCGAGCGCAAGGTAAATAGTTTTATTTATTTATTTACTTACTTTACTCCTGGCCGTCGTACGTCCGACTCCACTACAACACCCACCCCTCCCCCTTCCCCACCCTGCCCTACCACCTCGCAGCACTCCCTGTGCGAGCCACCACTGTTAATGGACTCTACCAAGCTAACTTGAAACCCCAAAAATAAAATTGAAACTGAGAAAGTATGTTGTGAAGAAGAGATGCCTTAACTCAAACACAGCTTCAAGAGCACCTGCACTAACTGAGGACAATTTGGGGGAAAGGCCTGACAAAGTTTAGTATGAGTCTTTGAAAAATATAACCGTCCAGTTGCCAATGAATGGTTTTGCAAGCAGGACCCTCACCAAGCTCGTGTTCTCCGGGGTTGTCAGATATTTCTATTGCATACATTTTCAGGCCCAGGTAGCTCTTCCCAATGCTGTACACACGGGTGATGTTTGGACACTCCTCGTTTACCATCTTCATTAACTATACAAAATAAAGAAGCAAACAACATAGAATTGGCTGGAGGAAATATGAAACATCTACTAGATTAAATAGAATGCTAAAGTACCAACAAGTTGACCTGTAGTGCAAATCCACCAAGTGTTTACACTGTTACATGACATTAGACAGCGAGTAGAATCACCTTATTTGATAAGTTTTACATTTCAAGACCTGGCCAGTCCCCACCACCTTGTTTCATGCTATTGACCACTCAAAACCTTTCTCGTCCTATATGACCTCAAAGTATCATTCAGATTTCTGTCTAACTTGTGTAAACATCCCTGTATTCATTACTTTCTCTATTTTGTATGTATGCAGCCTGGAAATGGAGGCAAATTATATATTTCTATTCTACATAGTAAGTGTTGGCCCCTAAACAGTAATCTGGACATACCAAGGTCTTTACTTAGTCATGTAGAGGGTTTGGTCTTCGGGTCTCATGGCAGGTGCCTAGAAGTCGGCAATTGTTGAGCTTTGGAAACCTAACCTTTGAGGGTATCGAGGTGTCGAGGTAAAGACACTATGAGCCCGATTACGAGTTTCGGCGGTGAGGGAGTGGGCGGTACTGCACCGCTGCGCCCCTGCACCACAGAGAATTGCCACCATCTGCCCACCAGATCACAAGTAGATTACAAATTACAATACACACAAGAAATACTAATTTCAGGACAGATTGTGGATGAGTGGGGAATCTGAGATAAAGGAATTAATTACCACAGTGAAAAAAAGCTGAATTAATTGGCAAATGTGCTAAGGCTGGGTTGAGGATGACGAGTGAAATGATGATGTCTGTAAAGTTAAGAAAAGAAAATATGGAAAGGCCAAGGACCCAGATAGTATGTCATTTGAGAAGCAAGAGCAGAGTATAGCAAAGTTTTCGATATGCCTAATAAGTGCTTTAGGCGTGGCAGTTCGGAGAATTTAGCTTACAGCAAAAATGTCTGGCACACAATCAGAAATGTTCTGCTTGTGATGATGTGAGACACTTTTGCAGAGTATACCACAAGTAAAAGTGTGGTCAGGCTAAAATATGTCAGTGAGGAAGATTGGGGAAATTCAAGTGACATCAACAACAGTAAGGATGAGGGTTGTGTGTTAAGAGTGGAGATGTTGGTAGTAGGTGGTGTGATGAAAAAGAAACAGATGTGTGAAGTGACTTTAGGTGGAGTTAGGATAAACATTGGAGCAGGCTATGGCTCAAGGTACAACATAGCAAACAACTATTTATTGTAGAGTAAATTTGTGAGTGTTGAGTAAAGAGCTGGAGATGACTGACATTAGCACAGAAAACTTTACAGGGGAAACTATTGAAATGTTAGTATACAGACAATTATTATTCGAGTCTAAAAACAGGAAGGGAGGGCAATTTAGGTGTGGCCATTGTAGTGTAGTTCCTATATTTCCAATCGGATCTGCACATTGGAATAATATATCCTATAGATTAGATGTAGGACTACGGTCAACTAGGTCTCTATCGAATATACTAAACTTAATTGTGTGTGTGCCAGCTAACTCAGATGTCACTAGAAACTTTATCGAAGGGATTAGTTTCTGACAACCGCATAAATATTACAACTTTGTTTCCCAAGAAAAAGAATATATCTCTCAGAGTCGCAGAAACAATAGATAAGTATTTCACTCAGTCTATCGTGCATGCTTCGTTTCTACAGAGTTGTAGAGAAATAGTGAGACAGGCGTTTTCGATAAAAGGGTTTATTGAACAGTCTTCTTTCTCATGCAAGAGAGGTGAAATGCTACAATCGTTATGCAGACTGCAAAGTATAATGCGTACAGCGTAAACAATAATATGAAATAATACTGTAAGAGCATTGTATGGTTTCTAAGCCATATAAAAATACATACATAAATAACATTGACTAAAATACTCAACTGGTGCTTCTAAAATACGCCCACCCCAATGCACCTAACCTAAGTCTAGTACGCGGTAAGAAGTAAGTATTGTGTAGCATAGGTTTTGTTTTTGACAATAATCTACCAAAGGTTTCTCTAGGTTCTAATCAGCTCCAAACCTTGGTTAGAATGAAGGAGGTCTGGTATCTCTGTCTCCGTACTCGATTTCCCAACACCCCACAAGGAGAGCCGGTAACACTGGAGCTGGATTCTCGACAGGAGAAGGGCAGCTTCTTGATCAGTGCATCAGCTGGAGAGTCGGCTTTCTTCTGCACTTGCTGTAGTGAGCTGCGTCGGGCAAGTAGGTCTTCGGACTTCTCCGAACCACCGTATCTTCCTAGAGCAAGTGTAGTTATATTTATATCTTGAAGGTGTTTAGGAATGCCATAGTTTGACGTAAAGTCGGGCATATGAATGTCAGGAAAGAACCCCTAGGGAATAGCTGTTCTTTGTAAAGTGACTGAGTACTTGGACAAATTAATATTCAAGCAAGGGGGAGTTCCCTAACTGCTTAAGCTGGTTTTCCAAGAAGTCGTCGTGACGTTTGGTACGGGTGGAAGTAGCCATGCCTGTATTTGGGTAGCATGGGCTATGCCTAAATAAGGGCTTGATTCCTATGCCTATATAAGGGCAATGTGAATTGTACCTATATAAGGGCATGAATCGGGAAAACTCACTCGGAGCTTAAAGCGCCGCACAACACCATGAATGGACCAACTGTGTTGGGGAGGATAGACCAAGGAGCATTAGCATGGTACTAGACCCCAGTAGCCCTGAACCCGTGAAAGAAGATGATGTTGGGCAATTGGTGTTATAAATGTGCCCTAAATTTAGTATTTTGTATGAGTTCAACGACAAAACTATCTATTCCATGTGTGCACAAGGTGAGAAATATTTCTATATATACAAAGGAAACAATGCGTAAGAATTCCAGAAACTACAGGTGCTGGGATATTAAAACCATTGGAATCCTGAGATTGGGTGGCACCCTTGGTGGTGGTACATCCTGCTAAGGCAAAGGTGAGATTGTATGTGAAATTGAGAGATCTAAATAAAAACATGTCAGGAGCCAGATTCCTATTGCCCAGAATGAATTGATGGCCATCACAAAAGGGAGTACATGGTTTTCCACTATTGATTTAACAAAAGCCAACCACCAAGTCACATTAGCGACTATGAGACTCACCACATTCATCACACATGTGGGGTGTAATTTATTCCTCCGAGTATCTTTCGGATTGGCCTCTGTGGTCACTATCATCCAAAGGCTCCTGAATGAAACTTCCAAGGAGGTGAAGGACGTGATTTTCATCAAACATGACATATTAGTTATTGGATGAAAGAAAATCAGAGCATGGCACGAACTCGAGGAGGTCCTTTGTATTTTGAAAAAAAAAGGTTCTGCTGTAAACTATAGTAAATGTAGGGGTGCCAAAAATAATGTAACTTACTTAGGCAATACAATTGAAAGTGATGGTATAAAGCCTGAGAAAGTGCTTGAGGAAGCTATAATTGATGCCTCACAGGTGGAGAGCAAAGATGATTAGAACGTCTTGTGACTTGAAGAATATTATGAAAAATTGTTGAACATTTTTCATAGAAAACATATCGTATCAGGCAATTATAGAAAAACAGGATGAAACTTGCATGGCCCCAGGAAAGTTAGGATGCTTTTTGCAAATTGAAGAAAGCTGTTAGGACAGATCCTTCCCAGAGAAGGTCAAGAAGATGCTAAACCATGCAAAGCAGTGTTTAAATCCTGCTATCAATCCAAACATGGAGTGAAGGACCTAATGTTGGAGGTAGGAGATTTGGTCTGTGGCAGAGCGAAGAAGGATGAAAGTAAGTATGTACATCATTTGACTGTCAAGAATGTGATGTACAATTCTGCACTGCTAAAATGAGGGAAGGGAATGGCATGTATTGCTTATACAAGTATAGGGAGTAGAGGAAGAGTACAACCATTGGAAGTTGCAGCAAGAAAATTCTGAATGGTTGTAAGATAAAGCAGCATGTGTCACCTACTGAAGAAATGAGGAAATGGGTTAGGGGTTTTCCCCGATGCTTTGGTTGAGAGTGCTATGAAGGGAGGATGTTATGTGAGTTAAAATGAGAATATGAAGACAAGCAAGTTTGGAAGAGGGATTTCAAAGCCAGGAATATTGGAAGATTTTGTTTTTCGGGCCTAGTATATTCACTAGATTCTTCCAGTAGGCTTTGCTCATGTTCATTTGGATTTTTCTCGTAATGTATGTTAGACAATGGTGCAGTCAAGCAAGTTTCATAATTATTTATTTGTATACTCAATTGTCTGTTCCTGCATGTAACTTAATATATTTATTTTCCTATTTGTGTGTCCTTTGTCAGGGGGAAGTTGTGTTTTGTTGGGGTATTCTTCTGTGTATGGACCTCTGGGGCTGCCATAGTCTCTAAGAAGGCCTGGTTCTATTTCAGGTGGAATGTACCTGAACGTCCTGTCCTGTGGCAGTTGCTGCCGACAAACCGGAGGAGGCACACTGCTGTTCCTTGATTCAGTACTGAATCTACTTGGTAACACCGCTACTCAACTGTGTGTAGTGCGTTCACCAGAGGACAGAGGCTGCTGGAAGAAATGATGATGGTGGGTCAGTCATGGACCAAACAAACTCCAAAGGGCCAATCCTGGGTTAATCAAAACAGCCAAGAAACTCCCTCATGACCTATATGTACTTTTACCACAGGAGATGCCTCTAATGACACTGGCATACACAAAACATATCTTCACTTTTTTGGGGCTTTACTCATTTATTTTATTTTTGAAATTCTTTTTTTCTTTCATATTTCTTTATATCATTTTACTAAATACAGAAAGACATTTCATATGTATTATACAAAACTTTTTGAATTCAGACCATAAATATACATTTCATACATTAATTACACAAATTCATATATTCTAAAAACAAAAGCCCATTCAGCTAAACCAGGCAGAGAACCCAAAAACACACACACTCACAACATACCATGGCCATTTTCTCCTAATTTAGATCAAACAACTATGGTTGTATACTGGACGACAGATATAATGCGACAGGATGTTTAGTGGATGCTTTGAAGTGATGCATGTTTAGAATGTATGTTGTGAGTGTGTGTGTTTTTGGGTTCTCTACCTGGTTTAGCAGAATGGGCTTTTGTTTTTAGAATATATGAATTTGTGTAATTAATGTATGAAATGTATATTTATGGTCTGAATTCAAAAAGTTTTGTATAATACATATGAAATGTCTTTCTGTATTTAGTAAAATGTTATAAAGAAATATGAAAGAAAAAAAGATTTTCAAAAATATAATAAATGAGTAAATCCAAAAAAAAGTGAAGATATGTTTTGTGTATGCCAGTGTCATTAGAGGCATCTCCTGTGGTAAAAGTATATATAGGTCATGAGGGAGTTTCTTGGCTGTTTTGGTTTATTTCTTCCCCTCTACTCCCTGACCTGAAGTAAATTTGAGAGGGGGTCCCTACTCTTATCTATTCCAATCCTGGGTTAATTGCATTCATTGTTTGACGCAGTGATTCTTCACTTTCGGCTTCAGTGGACCCCCAGTGAATCACTACTGCAAGTCAGGGACCCTGGCTAAAGCAATTCCAATTTGAACCTCAAAACAATAAAGAAAAATAACAAGCACACGTCAATCATACACAAATTATGAAATAGTTAATTTAATTCTTAAAAACAAAAAAGGTACAAAAATCAAAATTTTAATGGGAAGGTTAGACATTTTGAAAATGTGGTTTTATTTCTAAAAGTTAAAGGGATATGCTACACTTGCCTTTTTGGCTCCTAATTCATGCTTTCTTTCTGTTGCCGCACACCAGTGATTCAATAGAGCCCAATAATCATCTGTACTAGATTCCATCTGCTGTACTCGCACTGCTCCCATGATTCAAGTTAAGGATACCAACTACATTTTTAGCCGCCATTTTTAAATTAATTCAGATTAACAGAACATTTTTAAATGTTCCATTTTATATTTGTATTTCTTATGTATATAAACACTTTACTAATCTGCTAACATAATTTAATTTTCTTAACAGTTGCAGAGCTCCTGAGTAAGTCTGTGGATCGCAGGTGAAGACTGCTGGTTTAAAGCAATATCTGCATGAAACTTGAACCTCTGTTCAAACTGACACTAGAGAGAGTGGGAATGTGGTTTCTTCAGAAGTGGGAAACTGGAGAGATGGAAATAGGCTGCCATTAGGTCTTGACATTTTAGGTTCTCAGAAAAAGATGGCTATGAATCTTCAGACCCTGCCTTTTCTTTTCTGTTGGGTGACAGATTGGAGTCTTGTTAGCAGGTATGCAGGAACCACCACCCAACTCATGAAAAGACTCCATATGATACAGAACTTAGCAGCCAGACTCATCCTCAACCTGCCCAAACAGATCCATCTACCCAATACGTCAGGAACCTCCACTGGCTCCCCATCCAGAAAAGATGCCAATTCAAGATGCTGATACATGCTTACAAAACCTTCCACGACCAAGGACCTTCATTCATTAACCACCACCTGAACTTCCTCCAAACCTCCAGAGACCTTCGCTCAACCTCCCTCGCACAGACACCTCCCATCCGCCGAATCTTCAGTGGGAGTCATTCCTTCACCTACTTCGCCACCTCCCCCTCCATCCCCGATCAGCATCCTCTCTGGCGGAATTCAGGAAGACACTCAAGATCTGGCTTTTCGACTGAGCCCAGCATCCTAGCGCCTGGATACCCTTGCGAGTAATAAGCTGCGCTCTACGAATACGGATTGATTGTTTGCTAAAACTGTAATCCAAAGTGCACATGTGGAGTGCACTAGGGAAAGTGCTTATATTTGCAATTGTATAAGCAAGGTCCAAGTGCAATGTTGGGGGTTGAGATTTAACTATTCTAATTCCAATCCCTCAAAAAGTGCACATCATGGGGCGCGAGGGGAGTGGAGTCAGATCTACTATTCAAACTCCAAACTCTAACACATAAATAAATAATATTTATTTTTTGAAACATCCAAATCAAAAATATTTAACATTATAAAAACAAAATGATTTCAAGTAAAACTATTTAAATTTGAAACACTGCTGACTCGATCTCCAAATACCCCAAAATAACCAAAAATGTAATAACAATAAAAAAACAACATGCACTTTCACTTAGTTTCAATTAAATGTAAATGTAAATGTATAGGCATTTATATAGCGCTCTACTTACCCGTAGGGTCCCAAGGCGCTTCGACCGCTGCGAAACCCTTCCTGGCTTCCCTGAGAGATGGTCCCTTAATGGGTATCTCCAGGGTGAGACCAGGCATCCCCGGCGGTCTGGTGGGGCCGTTAGTGAAGATGAGGCAAGCTAATGCCCAGAGTTGCCGAGTGTGAACGCTGATCAGAGTGGGCACCGAGGTGAGAGAATTATCGAGTCCGCTGACCCTGGTCCAGAAACCTGCCGCACCGGGAATCGAACCCTGGTCCCGGGCCGTCCTCTGCTCTCGGGTCTGCCGCCTCTAACCAGTGAGCCACACTACTTCACTGTATGCAAGTATGCAATGGAAGTGGTCTACAAGTGTACAACAGTGAATTGCAATCATTTTATACGTGCAAAAGTTCTAGCCCTTTAAAGACTGTATCTCAATGTTTTATTTTAAAATGGTAATAAAAAAAGATTTAAAAAAAACAATAAACACAACAATAAAATACAAAAAGTAAATCCATTAAAAGCTAAAAATATTTGCAAATCTAAACATACTAATAAAACATGTTACAAAATTAACTAAAACTATATTCAGTCCCACAATACTTGTGTATTTTTTTTCTAACAATACATTTTTATTGAGTTTCTTCCATACCAGTAGGGCGAAGCCCAGCCTGAATAAGACATACAAAATGCAAGAGGTACAATACGTATGTAATATCCACATGGCCTGCAAAATAAACAACCAAACACAATACAAACAGCGCCAAACAAGCGTGGGCATCATTACACATACAATACATATCGATGCCCAGTCACAAGAGCACAGAAACAACACACTACACAGGGAGTTGCTAACCACCAATCGTTCAACGGGGTCATGGGAGGCAGATTGTGACAATGGGGGGATATCTGTACCACTGTATGTGGCCCAGCGGGCCCAAATCTTCCCGTGCTTCTGTTGGCATCCCCTCGCCTGAAACACCACCAGTTCAGCCGTCATACATCTGTCCAAGGCCTTCTTCCAATTGGACACACTCAGTGGAGAGGGGTCTTTCCAGTGCTGTGCTATGTCACGTTTGGCTACGGTAAGGCCAAGAAATAACAGGTACTGTTTGTAGCGGTTCTCACCAATGTCTTCCGTGCCATGTAAAAGTATCAGTCTAGGATCCAGCGGGACAGTCCACGCCAAGACCCGACCTAGGCAAGACACCACACTAGTCCAGAACGGCTGTATAATCCCACAGCTGCTCGCTGTATACAAGAAGGAGCCCTCCTCTGAGCTACAATGGAGGCACAGAGGGGACTGAATAGCATCCATTTTCCACAGCCGATAACGAGTGTAATACACCCGGTGGAGGTACTTGAACTGAGTGAGCCTATATCTTGAAGACACCGCCGAGTAACGGGACTAACCAAGCTTTGGCCCAGTCGTCATGTGTGAGGGCCGGCAGATCAGCCTCCCATGCTGTTCTAGTTTTAAGGATCGTCGTCCTAGTGTGTGTATTGAGTGTCTGATATATTCGCCTAATTTTGTGGTCCCCAATGTCCCTCATCAGTAGGCGTCCCTCTAGGGCATGAAATTCAGGCAAAGCCTCCAGACGGCGTGAATGAAAACTGTGATTTATGAAGGTCAAAATCTGACTGCAGCCCCTGAAATGATTTGAGGGTAGTGCCCCTCATGACATCCCAAAGCATGGAGATCCTGGTGAGGTTCCATTTGTGGAAACCGTCGAGCGCTGAAACAGGCCGGAGAAAGGTGACATGCCATAGGGGAGTGGAGCGGGTAAGTCTACGCCACCAGCCCATGGATCGTACCGTCCACAGCCAGATTCGTATGACCGTCTGGCATGCCGGTGGCAAGGTGTCCAAGGACATATTTCTATATAGGAGATGTAGCAATGGGGTGCCGGACAAAGCGATCCACTCGACTGCGTAGGCAGGGTCCAACTGTGACCCATACCACCACTCGTTGATCACCAAGAGGTGTTAGGTGGAATAATATGCCTGGACATCTGCCACAGCAATGCCCCCGCAGTAGGTAGATTGCGTACGCGTGGATAGGGCCACACAAATTGCTCCTCCCGGCCAGATAAACCTGTTCAAAAGAGCGTTAATCTGTGTGAACCATGACGGAGGGATGGGGTACAGAAAGTTTTGAAGCCGGTATAGAAGGCACGGTAGGGACACTATCTTGAAAATAGCGGACCTTCCATTAAGAGACAAAGGTAGCTGGGACCAGACCGTTGTCTCATTGCAGACAGCAGGGAGCAATGGGGCAATATTATTCGTTCAAAAGACTATAGGACACAGCGAGATGAAAACCCCAAGATATTTAAAGCCAGTATCAGCGGCGCCATTTCCGAGGCCCAAGTTTGGTTACGCTGGTCCCCGCAGATAGGAAAAAGAGTGGATTTGGATGGGTTGGTGCACAACCCAGTGGGTTTGCTGAAAACCCGAAGAATTTAAAGGATGCGCGGCCCCGAGAAGCATGGATCCTACATAAAAAAAGGGCATCATCCGTAGAACGCTGCGGCATAAAGCCTGCCTGGTCAAGGTGTATGAGGTCGTGGATGCAAGATCTAAGGCAGTCCGCCAAGACCTTACCTAGTAGCTTAGCCTCAAAGTTCAGCAGTGAGATAGGCCGATAGGAGGCCGCGTCTTCGAGGGATGACCGGGCTTTAAGAATACCACAATCTCGATGTGACGCCAATCCGGTGGTAAAATACGCTGCTCTAAGGCTCCATGCAGGGCCTGTAGCAAGTGGGGACCCAGAGTCGGCATGCAAATATTCGCCTGGGAAGCCTTTCGGGCCAGGGGCTTAACCTGGGTGGATACTTGCCAGCGCTGCCTGTAAGTCATCGACTGAAATGGGGCTATCCAGCTGGTCGCGCATCTGGTCAGAAAGCCTGAGGGGGGGAATATCTGAAAGAAATTCATCTAGTAGAGGTGCCGCTATCAACTCCCGCTCCTGATACAGGTTAGAATAGAAGGAGGCGAGCACATGGACCACCGCAGAGGGAGAGGTACATAGGGAACCATCCGAAGCACGCAACAGAGTAACGTGTACCGGGGCTGATCTAGCCTGGCACAACCGTTGCCGCGTTTGACTGGACTTATCACCCCATTGATATATCCTGTGTTGTGTTGCCAGCCACGCCTCTTTGGCCTCATCTGTGTGGAGCTGGTGGATTTGTTGCTTAACATGGAGCAGGCTACGGCAGGAGCTGGGGTCCGACCCTTCCAAAATTTGCAACTCCAGCAGGCTTTGGCGATTCTCCCGTTCCTGCACTTGTGCCAGGCGATTATGTGTTTCCCCTGTGCGGAGGCTAATGTTAGTCCCTCTAATCTTTGGCTTGAGAGCCTGCCATAATGTTACTGATGATGGAGAGGTAGGCACGTTAAACCAGAGATATTCTGCAATAGCGAGACGGAGACTCTCCTGATATGTAGCATCCTGGAGAAGCCAAGGGGACATGCGCCACCTGCACGAGGTCCGGGGGTCTGTAAGCACAGCTTGATCTGAACGGGTGAGTGATCTGAGAGTCCTCTGGCCAGGATCGTAGCCTGTGCCAATCGGTGTGAATAACTGCGTGGAAGGAATATGTAATCAAGCCGCGAAAGAGTGTGATGGGCGGCCGATGCATACGAGAATCCCAACGCGGGAGGGTGAATCGCTTGCCATGACTCAGTCCATCCCAATGTGTGTGCGAGTATATGTAGTTTGGACGCAGGGGGGGGGACTGTCCTTGGTTGACAAATGCAAAAAGAAATATTGATGGAGAGAATGCAGAACAATGTCATACATTCACCCCAGTACAGAGATCTGGGCCTAAATCCATAGTTTTTTTGCTCACTATGCCATTCCAGTTTGGACCCAGCCATATGCAAATCAGTCGTGACCCTGCGCCCAATGGGGACAGTCCAGCAGGAACTGCCAGGTCAGGTCCTCCCTGGACTGGAAACAAGCATCCTAGGACCGGTTTCGGGGTTCACCTCTCTTCAGCCAGGATTGCCTGATTCCAGTGGCATGGAGAGCACGGGACTCACGTCTGGGCATACCTGGCGCACTTAGGGCGAGAAAGCAAAAGACACACAATTGATGGACGAATTGCAGAACAAATAACATAACAGGTGTATTTGTAAAGTGCACGTTCGCCCCAGCAACGGGGCATCTTGGCGCTGAAATAACAGATGTATATTGTTACCCAACTCAATGGTACTCATTTTATCGACCTCCAATGGATGAAAGGCTGAGTGGACCCGACTGGATTTGAACCTGTGACCATGAGGTCGAACACAGGCCCCTGCAGTGGATGCATTAGTCCACTGATACACCAGTCCCGGCTATCAAAATCAAAACATTCACACCCAGTCAAGAGATCTGGGTTAAATCCATCATTATTTTGCTCACCATGCCACCCCAGTTTAGACCTGGCCATATGCAAATCAGTCTTGACACTGTGCCTCATGGGAACAGTCCAGCCCGAACTGTCACGCCAGGTCCTCCCTGGACCGGAAACAAGCATCCTAGGACCTGGCTTGGCAGTTCGGGCTGGACTGTTCCCATGAGGCACAGGGTCAAGACGTGGTGGGCCCTTTTTATCATGAAGCAGGGGGACAAGGCTTCAGGCAGCAACAGTGCCCTGAGTCAAACAGAGAGAAAATCGTCCATGGATGTGCCCTTGCAACCCTCTGGTAAGCCCACCAGACGGATGTTGTTGGCCCGCGCCCTTACTTCTACGTTTTCGACCCGCAAAGCCAGCTCCTATGAGATCATGCTGAGTTTGTCCACCTTCTTCTGGAGGGTGGACATCGTGTCTTCCACCGTGGAAACCCTGGTTTCCGCCTCTGTGATCCAGTACACAGCTTTCCGAAGGTCCTGGCAAAGAACCAACACCTCGTATCCAACCACCCTGATCTGGGCCTCCAGTGCCGTACGTGATTGATTAATCACCTCGAGCAGAGTCGCACTGTCGGGGGACAAGCCCTCTGTACCTTCCTTCCCAGCGGGTGGGGTAGTATAATGATCCATAGTGGGTTGCTTAGAGGCCGCCGCCCCAGGCTTGTCCCTACCCATTATGAAGCGGAGAGGCGGACAAAGAAGCAAGCCTGGGACCGACAACCATAGCAGGTACATAAGGTAGGTTGGGCCGATGACCGCTGGTGGCATGCGGGGGGCTTCGTGGTACCAAGCCTACCAGCCTATGGGCAGTGATGCAGACCAACCAAGGGCAAGGCACTAGGCCGGGCCTCACAGAATCCAACCCTCCCTATAGCAAACCGCACCAGGCCTAGCCCAGCCACTTCTGCCACCAAGCAGGGACGGCCAAGTAGACGCCCTACAGGGGCTAGACTCGCTGGACCCCCGACCCAGGCACCCGCCCCGGCCGATTGCACCAGGATCAGCAACAAAAAGGCCCCAAAGTTATTGCGCCTCACCTCCAGCAGTTCCAGTTGTGTCAAGGCATCAGCAAGATGTAAGTTCGCCGTCGATAAACATACCACTGCAGCATACCCCTCAGGGCAACAAGTCCTTCCTGCCCCAGAAATCTCCAGGGGGCCACAGGCCCGCTACGATCATCTAGAAGAGGTACTCAGGTGAGTCAAAGTGGCCCAGTAGAAACGGCCACAGGGGCAGCAAAGGCAGCAGCAGTGAGATCTCCTGTCTTGATGTGAGCGCACCCGTGGCCATGCGAGCTAGGGCCCCACAGATCAGTCGCAATCTCTCCTGAACAGCCTGTCCCAGCACAGAGGCCACGGCCTACAAAATGCCTCCCTCGCCGTCCATTCAAGGGCCCGATCTGGCCCGTACCATCGGAGTCAGCAGCACCCACGTGACCCAGGGCAGTGTCCTCCAGCATACAGGGTCCCCAGCTCAGGGCCCCGTCGATATCGTTGGCTCCAGGAGCTTTTCCCACCAGTCGGGCACAAGGGTCCACACGGAGCCTGCAAAGGATGCCGCGGGCTCCAGAAACCGCTGCGCCCCGCAGCAGCTTAGGGGAAGAGAGGAGGAGGGGCCCACAGCAATGGCCCAGTACCACTTGCTGAGCGCCAAGTCCCTACCGGCACCCAGCCGAGGCCCCGCCGAGCGAAGATGGTCACAGCAATGCGGTTTCCCCAGCTGGTCCACCGGCCACACCCTCAGCGGCCCAGTCCACACAACCCGTCCCCTGTGCGAGCTCCACACACTTCGGCCATGTGTCGGCTTCGGGTCTGTGCCTATGCCACTCGCCACCGCCACATAACTCTGCCAATAGTGATCCAAATGCGGTCCAGAGACAATTTGCAGCATCTGCGCTGGGTCAGGATTATTGTAAGATTTTGGCACCAAACAGGCTCGGGCTAGCGGAGCACTACGGAGGCATGTATGCCATGCTTGGCGCCAAAGCAACACACCCATACTTGAGTATTTTTAAAATATCAATATTATTTACAAAAAAGGTATCAAAATAACACCTTAAATAGTGTATATATATTTGTAGACACAATATTTAGTCCACAATATTATGGTCAAATGATATTCTGGAGTTCAGTCACCTCACAACAATGAGATATATCAATTGTTTGTGTCCACAAATGCGGTCGCAAATCATTGATAGGATACCAACACCCAAAAGGGATCTAAGTCTTAGCGAAATCTTTCCATGAAGGATAGTTTTCACTTTTTTTTTTAATATAGGCTCTCGTGCATCATGACAGATTTGTTCTTCTAACAGTAGATTTTGTAGTTAAGAGAGACATGTTACAATTTCTTCATTTTATGAATGCCACTGCACGAACAGACATTTCCACTCTCCATACCCACATTCACAGGTATATGCTAGGGTTCAAAACTTGGAAAGTTACCTAAATAAGAATGTTGGTTTTCGTGCTTTGATTGATTAGTACCTCCAGGTGACCTCAAAAAATATTCTGGGGTCACAAACCGTTTGCTGTGCGTTAACAGTAACTGTTTTGTAACTCCAAGAACATTACCTCAGGTCCTTGGTTTTTGTCCTGTAAAGTATAAGTAAGTACTAGTTTATGAATAGTTTTTGATAGCGGGTGATAGCTACTTATTTGGCAACCATGAGCTTGTTGGCTCTGACTGCTGAGAGTCAGGTTGTATAAAAGGCGTGCGGGTAAAGACAGCTTGCCTAGAAAAAGGATGTAGGAATAGTGACAGAGTTTGTAACGAACAGACAGAGCTATTCACTATCTAAACAAATGCAATGATGTGTAATAAGATACAATGCTGTTACATTTAACTGAAAAACAACTCAATTATCATTGTTTGAACTCCATTTGCCTTAGGTTCAAGCTCTGGTAATGTAAAATACTGTGTAGGTTGGTACCTTCCGCATCTCCTTGTAGTTGTGATGCCTAAAATCCAGTTTGTCGGTAACCGGAGGCTCATGGTCCAAGAAATAGAGGGCATTTGGATCTGCAAAGGGAAACAAATGAAAAGTGTAACTTACAAAAACCATAAGTGGCTTAAAAAAGCTGAAGAAGGAAAAGAGGATGAATACATGCACAACCCAAATAACATTAAAAAATACAGAAAGAAGTCATGAACCCCATGTACAGCACTGCTCCAGAATTCAGCCTAAAGAAAACACTCACTCCAAATAACTCCTATTGAAAGATAACCCTTTAACCTCCATGAGTGGACCAACTAGGCCTTGCAGATGTAATGACACAATCATGGGAAGTCGGCCGGTGTTGCCGACAACTCTCCTCCGATCCTCTTCATCTTCTTGACTTCTTCCTGTCTGGAGTCCAGCAGCAGAAAGCACCCGGGCTCCAAAGCTCCCCTGACCAATCCCAAAGCTGCAATACAGCATTGTGATTGGTCAGAGCGCTGTAGTTCGGCGCTCAGACCAAGCTTGGGAGCCTGGGACATGTTCTCTACCCAGGCTGTAATGCAGCCTGGATGGGGAACATGCCAAGTGCTCGTGACTGTTTTGGGCGGCTCGATAGGTGCGGTCAAAATGTCATGCACACTTGGAGTGCCTCCACTCCGCTCCCTGCAGTGCTGTGGCATAATAAAGTTACATTATTATCTTTGCTTGATAACTTTATTTCGGTCAACGACCATAAAAGCACAGATAAAATATGTACATACAATAAAATACATAAATAATTAAGAACCAGCAGCTAAAACGTTATTAAACAATCAGTTATCAGCAAAGAATGGCCAACGTTAAAATTAGACGCAATTAATCAGAGTGGACCTTCTACGCCACATACCGTACAAAAAGCGGGAGACCGAAAACACGATGAGGGGGGATGTATCATATTTTAAAATTCTGACGGCTTGAGCACAATGTTTTAGTCCCAAATTTCTACATAGTGGTACCAGCCAAGCTCTCCGGATTGCGCTATAAGCAGGGCAAAAGAACAAAACATGGGCAATGTCTTCTTTACTATTATTGCAGACAGGGCAGATTCCCTCCTCTTGACCTGTCCATTTGCAGGTTAGTGTCCCAAGTGGCAGGCAACCGTGCCTTAGTTGTGTATATAGTTTTCTTGCAGGCGGAGGTTCTATTAGATCCAAAAATTCCTCCCTTCTGGGCACGAGGTTTACCTGCAAAAATTCTGAAGACAACCTGCCCATACTTGGCAAGCGGTGCAGCAAACTTAGGTTGTGGTGCCTCAAAGAGGCCAGCAGCTCAGTTCTCCGCACCACTGGACAACTCTCCGCCGGGGTCTCCCAGATTTGGGGCATTCCTATTCTATAGGCAATAGTTTTGATGTGGAGCAACCAGGGTATTTTCTTACTCTTCAACGACCCCCAGACAGCAACGAACTCCACTCTGTAGTCCGCCAGCTCAGGTACTGTCCAGAGCCTTCTCCAGTACAAGAGGGGCCGGGCTGCTAATAGTTCAGAGATGGGCTCCACACCTAGATCAAATCTCAAGGGTATGAGCGGGGTGCTTTGAGGTAGACCAATCAGATTCCTCATAAAGGCCCGTTCAACCCTGAGAAGGCTTGCTATGCTCGAATGTCCCCAAAGTTCTGCACCATAGGTTACAGCAGGTCTAGCTTGAACACTATAGTTTTCAAGCGCTGGGGAGACTGGCTTAAATTGCGTTGTCTGCTGGAACTTACCTATGCCCCCTAGTATCTGTGAGAGCTTTAGGGTAGATTTGGCTACCTGAGGGCCCCAACCAAAGTCCTCAGTCAAAGTGACCCCCAGGTATACAAAGGTTCTCACCCTTTCGAGCGGGGTGCCGTTTAATGTAGGGCTAGGGCGAGTGCGTTTCGGGGGACCAAAGATCATAAATTTCGTTTTCTCTAAATTAATCTCAAGTCCCCGCGAGGCGCAGAATGAAACAAAACCGTTCAGAACCCGCTGGATGCCTGTTGATGTTCGCGACAACAGTAGGGTGTCATCTGCGAACATCAGAGCAGGCACCCGACCTGACGCCAACCAAGGGGCATTGCTATCCCTGACTCTATCTAGTTCCCCCACCATTTATATAAAGACTAAAGAGCGTAGGAGCCAGGGCGCAGCCCTGGCGTACACCTCTGGTTACAGGGAAACGTGCAGATAGTTCCCCGTTCTTCCCGCACCTCACCCGGGCATAGTTCCCTTCATGAAACCGCTTCAAGGCCTCCAATAGGTAGGGGGGAAGGCCAAGGTCTTTTAGGACCCTCCATAAACTCTCCCTCGGCACAAGATCGAAAGCGGCCCACAGGCCAACGAAGACCAGGTAGAGGCTGCCACCCTCGACACTTACGGTCTTCCAGAAAAGGACCTGCAGCCTAAAGAGTTGGTCCGTGGTCGAGATCCCTGATCTAAAGCCGGCCTGGAGGGTAGTCATTACTTCATACTCCTCCGCCCATCCCAATATTCTATCCAGGAGTATCCGGCCCATCAGTTTCTGGGTAGTATCCAGGAGACTGATTGGTCTATAATTTGCCGGATCCAAAGGGCTCCCCTTCTTAAAAATGGGGACGATCTCGGCCCCCGCCCAGGTGTCAGGTATTTTTGCCCCCAGTAGGACTGCATTAAACAATACAGTTAGGTACGGGGCCCAGATCTTTGGCTGAGAACGGAAAAGGTCACCCGGTACCCTGGCGCTTTGTTAGGGAGTTGTCTAATAATTGCAGTCTCCACCTCCTTAGCTGAGATACTCTCACCATTTCTCGGGCCATCCTCGCCTCGGTGTCCCTATGGTCTATCCGGTGTCCCATGCCCGAGGCCCCCCGCAGTCGACACTCGTGGGGGGGGGTCTTGGGCAGGAGAAATCCAGGAGGGACCATCTAACTCTAATGTCCCAGACCTATCTAAATAGTCACTGTAGCCGGTCACAGGGCTAGTGTAGAGTGCAGAGAAATGCGCCTCCCACACTGAGGGGGGGATATTTGGTAGAGGGATCCCCCCACCATCATTAGCATCGGAATTTACTAATGCCCAGAATAGTTTGGCATCTTTAGTCACAAGGGCACCTCTGAGTTCTTCCCACCTGTCTTCTTCCCACTCTCTTTTGCCCCTGATCAGCTCCTTTTTGTAGATCAGTCTGGCTGCCCTAATATTCGCTCTGTCCTTTGCCTTAATTGCCGCAAGGAGCTCCTTTTTTGAGTTCCTGCATGCATCATTAAACCAGGGGTGTCTTTTAGGGACATGCTTCTTAATTGTACTAATGGGGTAAAACGCATCCCCTAGTACCTCAACTAGCTGTTTGTGCGTATCTAGTGCCTGATGCCAACCAGGCGAGTCACCCATCTGCTCTATAAAGGGAATAGCGAGTTGGTAGATTTTGGCAAGCTTCGAGCTTGAATCTACAAGGTGTGGCCACTTAACCCTCCTTCTGTTGTTGGTCAGCGTGAGAGGAAGTGTCATCGTGGCAGGTATGCGATCAGAGGTGGTCAATCCAAATGACCCTGGTTTAAAAGTTACTACCAGGGCATTGTGATCGCTGTCCTGTCTTTGAATAACCCTAAATTCTTTTAGCTTGTCCCAATTTTTAGCATCCACCATTAAATAGTCAATGATGGTTGTTTTGTTTGCCCGATTAAAAGTTGCCATTGCTGGGCGGTCAGGGTCCAATCTCCCATTGCACGCCCGCAGGGATGTTGCAAGGGAGAAACATTTTATTTGGAGCACAAGTGGTGTCCATGCCCCGACAGGGGCAATATTCGGGTCCGGGATATGCCATAATGCATCTACCTTGTCTTGGTCACCCAGTTCAAGACTACCCAGCGGTTCAAATAGCAGTTAAAATCCCCTCCGAGGATTATTGAGATAGAGGGGTCTAGCCCTTGGATGAAAGAATTCAGTGCTGTAAATGTAGCTGATTCCTGGCCGTTCCTAGATGGCCTCGAGTAGGTGTTTATTATTGCTACTAGGGGTTGGCTTGGGGGTTCTATTAAGATACATTGGATATCCGGGGAGTTTGTTTGGAGTTTAGTTGCTTGGATTCCCAGGTGAGTTCCTATCCAAATTGATAGCCCGCCCGACGGGCGACCTCTGCCTGTAGATACTGCCAAGATGTCAAACGTTGCAAAGGTCGCACTCGAGCTCTCTTCTAATGCCCAGGTCTCTTGCATCAGGCAGATGTCATATGCTGCCATAAAGGTGGCACACTCAGGAGTAAG
This sequence comes from Lissotriton helveticus, assembly GCF_964261635.1. Taxonomy (NCBI): domain Eukaryota; kingdom Metazoa; phylum Chordata; class Amphibia; order Caudata; family Salamandridae; genus Lissotriton; species Lissotriton helveticus. The sequence goes on along the minus strand of NC_136059.1, from coordinate 107,819,689 downwards.
CAGCTTGTTTTTCAGCCCGGCTATATTAAAGGAGACCAACTTTAGGCATCCTTCTTCTGAGCTATCTGATCCTTCAACTTCCCTAATCCCCCTATTGCTAATCCTTTCCCTTACAGTGTTGACAGCTTTTGGAGCCTCCCTCAGCATTTGTGGGAGAATATTTTCCTCTGTTGCCCCTGAACCTCTGTGTATTATATTTGTGGCTTCTAAGGGTGACATTCCTCCTTGACTAAGTCAGTCTACATCTTCCAAAGCACTGAACCTATTCCAATGTGACTGTATCGGGAGTAGTGAACTGTAGGAAGACATGCCCTCCCTAAAACCCCCCCCATTTAAAGTTCTATGTGATGAGGGAACACCCCCCCTGTTATTGTGTGTGAATCTTGGGCGACAAGGTTCCAGGCTAGGAGTGGGGTAAAAGTACGAGAGGTGCAGAGGACATATTTGCGTATCTGAACTATAGTGCGGGGCATTGCAAATATACCCTACAGCAGAGACATCCCTAAAATTCAGAATTATCACGTCACCTGCTACTGTCTTTGGGCTCCTCCCAATCCAGCCCACTCTTCTGGCTGACAAGATATCCCCTGAGACATTCCCCGGAAGGGGTCTATTTACACTAAGCCACTGGATGCACTTGTTTTTCAACTCAGTCTCCCTTTCTCTTTTCCCCTCAGTTAATGGAGGAACTCCTACAAGTGCCACTACATAGGACTGGGCTTCGGGGGGTAAGTTAATTGTTGGTGGCTGCCAAGAAAAGGTTCTTGATGTTTGGCTTTGTTTCGGTGGTGAAGTAGTGCTACTAATCCCCTTATCGCCCTCTCTTGTCTTTGGCGTCTCTTTCGCTATGGCATTTGCCGAGTTTCCTGCTGCTTCGCAGATCTGCTTCTGAGCGTTAGTCCTTGGCAGGTGTTGTGGTGGATCATGCGTGGGCTTTTGGGGAATTGGTGGAGCCACACCATTGATGGTCTGTACTAGGGGGTTTTTATTTTCCACTACTCTAGTTCTTGGAACACTTTGAGATGGGGTATCAATGACATGAGGTACAGAGTTTCTCACTTGTTTGGCTGACTCAATTATCCCTCCCCCTTTGTATTTGTGGCAGCAATGAGTTTATCAAGTTTTGAGACCAGAGGCTTAAGTTGGGCAACAATAGTCCGCTCCAAGGATGCTTGTAAATCGGCAACCATGTTTGTGACCCAGCATGGTATTCCTAGCGATGGGCCAATTTTACTGGTAGTCGGTGTCACCAGGTCATGGTTTGCCAATTTATTATTACCCAGTTTATTTAAGATATTTCCTTTCTTTTTCCTCATGCATGGTTTATGTACTGCTGTCCTTTTCTCCGGGGAAGGGGGCGACAGGGTAATTGCCAACAGCTTGGTGTGTGATCGTGTCGCGGGGGCTATAGTTTTATTTACCCGTATGGTCATTTTGGAAGGGGGACGTTTCAAAGTCGGTAATTGCTAGAATATATATAACGATCAAACGCCCCACCTCAGGGTCTCCCGCTGCGTTGCTAGGGCACTATATACAACAAAAAGCTTTAGTCCAAATGGAAACAGTACCTTTGTGAACTTCAGTGGGAAATGAAAGGGGGGGGTGGCCCGTCCCGTCCTCTTCCGTCCCCTGATGGCCACAGACGGCCCGCCCTCTGCCCGGGCTCAGCCCGGCGCCGCCCGCGCGCGTCCCGCGGGACAGGAGGCGTTCCGCTCTTTGTTGGCGCCTCCGGGCGCTGTGTCTGACGTCCCAGGTGCGCCTCTGCCACTGGGGCACCTGGGAGTTGTGGTCTTCGCTGGCCGTTTCCCTCACGGCGTTCTGGAGCGGAGAAGGGAGCTGGCTGCTGGTCAAGCCGTTCCCGTCACGGCGGTGAGTGTAGTGCTTTGCCCCCACAGAGCGCTCGGCGCTCCGCTCTTTGTTGGCGCCTCCGGGCGCTGTGTCTGACGTCCCAGGTGCGCCTCTGCCACTGGGGCACCTGGGAGTTGTGGTCTTCGCTGGCCGTTTCCCTCACGGCGTTCTGGAGCAGAGAAGGGAGCTGGCTGCTGGTCAAGCCGTTCCCGTCACGGCGGTGAGTGTAGTGCTTTGCCCCCACAGAGCGCTCGGCGCTCCGCTCTTTGTTGGCGCCTCTGGGCGCTGTGTCTGACGTCCCGGGTGCGCCTCTGCCACTGGGGCACCTGGGAGTTGTGGTCTTCGCTGGCCGTTTCCCTCACGGCGTTCTGGAGCGGAGAAGGGAGCTGGCTGCTGGTCAAGCAGTTCCCGTCACGGCGGTGAGTGTAGTGCTTTGCCCCCCCTTGGAGAGCAGTGGGACGGGAGGCGTTCCGCTCTTTGTTGGCGCCTCCGGGCGCTGTGTCTGACGTCCCAGGTGCGCCTCTGCCACTGGGGCTCCTGGGAGTTGTGGTCTTCGCTGGCCAATTCCCTCACGGCGTTCTGGAGCGGAGAAGGGAGCTGGCTGCTGGTCAAGCCGTTCCCGTCACGGCGGTGAGTGTAGTGCTTTGCCCCCACAGAGCGCTCGGCACTCCGCTCTTTGTTGGCGCCTCCGGGCGCTGTGTCTGACGTCCCAGGTGCGCCTCTGCCACTGGGGCACCTGGGAGTTGTGGTCTTCGCTGGCCATTTCCCTCACGGCGTACTGGAGCGGAGAAGGGAGCTGGCTGCTGGTCAAGCCGTTCCCGTCACGGCGGTGAGTGTAGTGCTTTGCCCCCACAGAGCGCTCGGCGCTCCGCTCTTTGTTGGCGCCTCCGGGCGCTGTGTCTGACGTCCCAGGTGCGCCTCTGCCACTGGGGCACCTGGGAGTTGTGGTCTTCGCTGGCCATTTCCCTCACGGCGTACTGGAGCGGAGAAGGGAGCTGGCTGCTGGTCAAGTCGTTCCCGTCACGGCGGTGAGTGTAGTGCTTTGCCCCCACAGAGCGCTCGGTGCTCCGCTCTTTGTTGGCGCCTCCGGGCGCTGTGTCTGACGTCCCAGGTGCGCCTCTGCCACTGGGGCACCTGGGAGTTGTGGTCTTCGCTGGCCGTTTCCCTCACGGCGTTCTGGAGCGGAGAAGGGAGCTGGCTGCTGGTCAAGCCGTTCCCGTCACAGCGGTGAGTGTAGTGCTTTGCCCCCACAGAGCGCTCGGCGCTCCACTCTTTGTTGGCGCCTCTGGGCGCTGTGTCTGACGTCCCAGGTGCGCCTCTGCGACTGGGGCACCTGGGAGTTGTGGTCTTCGCTGGCCGTTTCCCTCACGGCGTTCTGGAGCGGAGAAGGGAGCTGGCTGCTGGTCAAGCAGTTCCCGTCACGGCGGTGAGTGTAGTGCTTTGCCCCCCCTCGGAGAGCAGTGGGGGCGACGCTCCTCTGCCTTATTAGCGGAGGAGCCGTCACACATAGGCACCTATGTTACAGGCAAGCAAGCACTCGTAGGATACAGATGGACAGGCACACACGCTGACCAAGACAGCAACACAGGCACACAAACAATATCGCCTGCGGTTTATACTCTACACATACATTAAAGGAACTAATTCAGCTGGAAGGTGATTGGACAGATGTATCAGCTGCAATTCAGGGAAAACTAGATAGTAAGCTGGCTCTGAAATTTGAAGTAAGGTGCATGCCACAAATGAAAAAACATACGCTTCAATTAGTTCAGAAGTTCTGTTTTGTTCTTAGAACATACTACTACTTTATTTATTACATTTTCTTCCGGATATTTTTATTTACCAAGCTGGTAAGTAATCTCCCTTGGTTAAAGTACTTTTTTACTAAAATATCATTTGACTTGCACGTTGGAGATTGGAACCTAGCAGGATAAAATGATTCCCACCACCTTAGGTAATACTACCATATTTTTTCAGTGCAATGAAACCAGTTTCACTGCAGCAAACACTGCAAGTGAAAATATATTTTTTATTCAAAACTAGCAATTGTGGAACTGAAACTAAGAAAGTGGTTTATCTGGCTTTGTACCGCAGCTGTGAAAAAACAGATGTTCTGAAGGAACTTGAGTCTTCACGTCCTGTGAATCACACTTCCCTCTTTGTGGCTTGACTCTGTTGGGTCTGAGTGAATTACACTAGTCTGCTGACAGGTTGTCCCATGGCCTCCAGGAGAAAGTCAGAATTATCAAGATAAATTACACATACCCATTGATTACTGCTGGTGCAATTGTGAAAGTTAAGCTGCCATAAATATGCGTGTTCAAATCAACACATCTTAATAGTTTGCTGTATAAATGTGCCGCTGACTATATATTAAGAAGTACTTACACCCAGAGTAAAGGTTTGGGCATCCCTGGGAGCAGAATCACTACACACATTAATACTGATGCTGCAGAGTTATCCCTCCCCTAAAACAGGAATCTATGCCTTGGAATAGCATCACATACTTTTGTTATTACCGGGTATGAGCATTTTGCACCTGGTAATTCTGGTGCAAATTTACTTGGTGTAGGATTATCACATCTGGTAATACCACATGTGCACTGAAAAAACAATAAGAAGCTTTTTTTCACGATAGACATCTTAGAAAAGTGGCCCAGATGCTGAAGCAGCGCCTCTGCAGACCTGTCCTGAACTTCCAGGCCAGCTGATGAAGCCAGTACACAGTTCTTGTGAAAATCTCTCTTGACCTGTGCAGAAGGCGGCCATTTTGGGAATTGTGACAGGCAGATTTGACAATGCACTTTTTGCACTGTCTCGCACATTTGTGTGTAAAATCTAAGGGCCTTGCATAGTACATGAAGTGTCACTCACAAGTGTCCCATGCTAAACCTCATGCCATAAATACATGTTAAATGTTCTAGTGGCCAAATGTGAAAGTAGGGGAAACTTTTCATGGGGCAATAGTGCATAGAACCCAATATGTATAAACTGTGCAAAGCTGAACTTGCATTGCATTTCTGTAGAACAGACACAACTTGACCATCACAGGGGTTTTCTGCAAACTACCAAGAACCCGGTGCAACCAATGCAATCAAAGGACAAACGTTCACTGTGATGCGTTCATCTATAATTCCTTATAAAAACTCACATTATCAGATGGTTTAAAGTGTGGACACTGCCAGTTGTGGGGCAGCGCTTCTCAAACCATGTTCCTGTTTGACTCCTCACAAGTGTACGGTGCAGTGCTTTATCCAAGCGTGGACACTGACAGCCACAACGCAGCATTTAACAAACATTGTTCCTGATTGACTCTAGGAAGATGTTTGGTCCTGTGTTCATTCTTGATATCATTTGGCTTATCAAATATTCTTCTCTTTTTGATGCTGTCGTTTGTGGTCCTCTCTTTTTTGGCTCTTTCCAGTAGCTCCATTGCTCTGAACCAGATTTCATTTTGGACCTCCCCCATACATTATTCCTTTTTTTTGCTTATGCTCCTAATCATTTCCATCCTGATGATGATCCATTAAATCACTTAGAGTTGAAACGCTGTCGATGTTATGACAACTACACCAACTCTTTACCTATAGCAGGATTGTTGTACAGTTATGATTATTTCTGCAACAATAGTACCATGTGTTCCACATATTTATTTCCTGTTCTTGCTTATACACTTGTCTTTATGCACTTCTTACCCAGAATATGCACTTTAGACATAATGTATTTTAATTTAAAAAATGATTGAATTGCTAGTAATGCTCTTTCCATGGCTTCATGAACTAGTTCTTTTATTTTTTTTCTTTCACTTGTCATGCAACATAAATGAACTAGGTGTAATGCATTATACATGAATACACCGCAGAGAACATTTGTCCTTCGATTGTGTAGGCACAACAGGATCACATGAATAAGCCTGTATGGTTAACACAGGTTGTGACGGCTGATCTTCACTTGCAGAGGAAGTTACCATATGGTAAACTGCACATTCAGAGCAAGGATGTGCTTGTCTCATGTATGGCTCTCAGTTTGTCCCTTGATATCTGTTTGTATCTCTGCCCCTCGTGTACCTGCCTATGTCTGTCTCTCTGAGAATTAGTCAGCTGTTCTGTGTCTCTTCAGCTACTCTATATGTGTCCCTCTCTCCCCGTCACTGTCTCTTCCTATGTATTTAGATGTGTGTAATGTCTAATCTTCCACAACTCTCTGTATGTCTGCCATCTTGGAATGAGGTTATTCTAAAATAAAGCCCATTGCAAAATTGTCTGCGGTGCATGCATTCTATTTGTCTATTCCAGGCCTTAGTGTCAAAATGGCTTCCAAAAAGTAGCACTATTCCGTGGTGCAGCCAGCATTTGTTTTATTTTTGTGTACACTGATGCACAATGACAGCATCAAAATATTTTGCCTTTTTTTAGTTGCTGCTGTGTATGTGGCTTCTTATAAGGACATGTATTGTTCCATTTCTGTTATCTGACTCAATAACCCCTCTATCCACTTACCTTAATATTTGGGGGTCGAACGCAGCCATAACATATTTTTCATACTGCTCACTTGCTCTAAGGGCTTGTGTTCCCATTTCCGATTATGAATTGTGAATCAGTAAACTGATTGGATAAGAACAATACATCCTTTTGCATTCTAAACATGGCGGCCTCACTTTAAGATGGCCGACATGGTTTCAGACCACGTCCGCTGCTGCCTTGTTGTTGCACCACCATTTGTACCCCAGGTCATGGGTGCTAATGGCTGACTTTGCTATTCTTGTTTCCTCCTCCAGGGCTGGGTCGCTCATCTATCTGACTGTCCTTCCCTCATAGGAGATGGATCTCCAAAGGATATGCAAGTTAGTAGTCTTTGGAGGTTGCAAGGGAGGTCCCGGGGAGGCAGGCTTTTAAAGGAACCTGCTTTCTCTTAGGTGTTGGAGGACAGACTGAGCCATCAACCAGATGCCAAAGCTCACAGTATGGTGTCTTTAATGACGCAGGAAGCCAGGGGTCACCTGCTCTCCAGGGGCCATCTAGTCATACGAGGTTGCCTCCCAATGGACCAATTGCCAAGCATTCACGGTAGCTGCTGATAGGAATAACTAGTGTGGGGCTCATTTTCAGGTTAGTGTGTCACAAACCTATCCTGGTGTGCTTTGATGTTGATAGAGATAAGTGCCAGGGTTTTGTTGCGGTGGGAGGGCCAGGATCTGGTGTTATGGTTGCTTATCTTGGGGCTGAGGTCGCTCCTCTCAACCAGGCCCAGGTGTCCTTGGTGTGTGGCAAAGTCGCTCTATGAGCTCGCCTTCTATGGCTCAGTGTTGTGTCGGTATCCATTCCTTAGTGCCCTGTCTCCCACCTTATAGTCTCTCCAGCTTCCTTGTACATCCTACATGTGTGGTAGCTCTCTTAAGTGAAGCTCTTTAAAGAACGTGTTTTAATTTATTAGCGTAAAAAACCTTCCTTCGATGCTGCTACGTGCTGTACTATGAGCATTTATCACTCTTTAGTTACCCCTCTGGAGGCCAGCACGTTACTACGTTCAAGGTGGTGTACACAATGCGGTCCACAGGAGAATTAGGGTCGCAGACCAGTCTTCCCCTGGAGTTTTCGCACAATGGGGCCAGAAGGCAAGCTGTGCGGGTCAGGGGGTGGTCTGGGGGTGGGGACTAGGGCCAGGTGTTATAAGGGTCCAGGGGAGGAGACTCTTACTCTTCCTGCACCCGACACCACCTGGGAGGGTTGAGAAATTTCAGAAGAGCGTAGGAGGGTAGTTTTTTAGTTGAGCGAGGTAGCCGATCTGTCGATTGGTGTGGGCAGTCAGGGCAATCAATCAATCAATCAATCACAGCATTTATAGAGCGCACTACTCACCCGGTGGGTCTCAAGGCGCTAGGGGAGGGGAGGTCCGCTACTGCTCGAACAGCCAGGTCTTGAGCTGTTTCCTGAAGGCGAGTTGGTCCTGGGTCAGGCGGAGGTGGTTCGGGAGGGAGTTCCAGGTCTTGGCGGCCAGGTAGGAGAAGGACCTTCCTCCTGTGGTGGATCTTCGGATGCGGGGGACGGCGGCGAGGGCGTGGCCGGTCGATCGGAGTTGGCGTGTGGGAGCGTAGAAGTTGAGGCGGCTGTTGAGGTATCCTGGGCCTTGGTTGTGTAGGGCCTTGTGTGCGTGGGTGAGGAGACGGAAGGTGATTCTCTTGTTGACCGGTAGCCAGTGCAGATCTTTCAGGTGTCCGGAGATGTGGCTGCGACGGGGGATGTCCAGGATGAGTCGTGCTGAGGCGTTCTGGATCCGCTGGAGTCTCTTCTGGAGTTTGGCGGTGGTTCCGGCGTAGAGGGAGTTGCCGTAGTCCAGGCGGCTGGTGATGAGTGCCTGGGTGACCGTCTTCCTGGTCTCGGTGGGGATCCACCGGAAGATCTTACGTGGCATGCGCAGGATGTTGAAGCAAGACGAGGAGACGGCGTTGACTTGTCTGGTCATGGAGAGGGAGGAGTCCAGGATGAAGCCCAGGTAGTGTAGAGGCTTCCAGGGAGAGCCAGCTTACAGGTCCATTCATGATTTCTGCACCTGACGCGGAGGCCGTCCGAGCCGCGCTGCGGGTGCTTGGCCAGGCAGGCCGGGAGGACCTCCTGCGGTCTGGCGTCTTAGAGCAGGAGTGGGTTGGGATGGCCCGAGGGCGGCGTCGGCAGGAGTCACTGCTGCGGTAGTGGCTTGCCAAGAAGAGCCACCACCGGGAAAAGAAGTGTAGGGGCGGGGGTAGCCCAAGACAGGGAAGCCTGGGGGCAGGCGGCAGAGCCTGCCTGCGCGTCTGCCTGGTGACGCGGCACTGACCGACTCGCTGGCGAGGGAGGAGGGGTGGGCGGGAGGCCTGCACGCACGTCAGCTCGTTGTTACTGAAAGGAACTCGGGACTTGGGTGCGGCAGTGGGGGAGGACGGGGCAGTGGAATGCTGGCCCGGCAGGGCGCTGGGACTGGCTCCGAGCTGGGGACTCACGCAGGAGGAAAGGAACACCCGGGCGAGGAACAGGCCCTGAATTTATCTGGGCATCTGCAAATTCAAACACAAATGCTCGAAATGTGGGGGAAGGCACGCACTCACACAATGTTTCACCTTGGCCCTGCCGTCAGGGCAGTGGTGGGCCACTAAGGGCAGAAGACAGGCTATGCCAAAGGGCTCCTACCCCAGTTAGGATCGAGGCCATGGGCCCGTGGCTCTCGAAGTACCCGGACAGAGAAGCTGAGTTAAAGATTCTATGCGGATTTACCGAAGGTTTCCAGGTGGGTTATCAGGGTCGTAGAGAAAGACGGTGGGCAGAAAATTTGAAATCGGCCAGAGAGTTGCCCAAAGTGGTGGTGGCAAAATTAAGAAAATAAGTTGAGGAAGGCAGGATAGCAGGCCCATTTGTCGATTGGCCGGTAGATGACTATTTCACCTCTAGGGGTGGTCCCTAAGAAAGAGCCGGGAGCATATAGGATTATACACCACTTATCCTAGCCGGAGGAGAGGTCCGTTAATGACTTAATTGCAGAGGAGGATTCGAGGGTGCTGTATGCAGCAGTAGACTACGTGATCCGCCGAGTAAGGTTGCATGGGCAGGGGGCGGAACTGGCTAAATGTGATGTGAAATCAGCGTTCTGTCTATCGCTGATACATCCTGCGGATTTCTCATTGCTGGGGATGCAGTTTGAAGGGGCCATCTTGCCAATGGGATGTGCGATCTATTGCGCATTTTTTGAGATGTTCAGCACGTTTATGCAGTGGGCTTTCATGAAGATAAGTGGCCACTGGGGAGTGTCTCATTACCTGTATGATTTCTTATTCATCGGCAGAGGAATTTCAGGAGACTGCAGGAAGGCGTTACAACAGTTTCAAGCCATTGCACAGCTTTTTAGGATTCCCTTAGAGCCGAAGAAAACAGCAGGGCCCAGCTGTAGATTGACGATCCTGGGCATCAAACTGGACACAGTCCTGTGGTTGGCCATGTTGCCCACGGGGAAGGTGATGGAAATACAGGCTTTCCTGTTATGGGTGATTGGCGATAAGAAGATTGATTTGAGGACAGTACAGCAACTCACGGGTTCCTTGAATTTTGCTTGCCGGGTGGTGGGAGCTGGGAGGACATTTTGCCGACGCCTCGGCATGACCATGTCTGGGGCAGTGCTACCACACCACAGAGTCAGGATTTCAATGGGTGTCAGAGAGGATTTGAGAGTGTGGCAAACATTTTTGACAGACTTTCATGGAGTATCGTTGGACTTTGTAGAAGACCGGACGATCTGGAAAGTTCAAATCTTTTCTGATGCAGCAGGGGCTTCTGGTTTTGGTGTTTTTTGGGATTGTCAATGGTGTGCTGAAGAATGGCCAGGCCATTGGGTGAAACAAGGGAGGAGCATAGGTTTCCTCGAGTTTTTTCCATTGCTGGTGGCTTTGGCTATGTGGGGCCCAGAATTTCAGAATAGTTTGGTGCTGTTCCATGTAGACAACATGACGGTAGTAGAGATAGTGAATAAACAGAAAGCAAAGGACTTGAGGGTCTTGCAGCTGCTGCGTAGTTTCATGCTGAAATGCCCGCAGTGGAATGTAGTAATTCAGGCGAAGCATGTTCCAGGGACAAGTAATGACATTGCAGATGCTTTGTCTCGTTCGCAGTGGCGGTGATTCCGATGACTGGCACCTGGAGCGAATGCATGCAAGACAGAGCTGCCGGATGGCATCTGGGCCTGGGAGTGAGAGTGAGTGATGAGTGATGGGCCTGATTGAGAAGTCAATAGCAGAATCTACAAGCTGTAGCTACAGGCTGGTTCGGGCTGAATTTGGATCATTTATGGGCTTGAGCGTGGATACATGGAACATGTCACGTCAGGACACTGAGCAGGGAGTTATACGTTTTGTTCTCAGTTTTGTTGAAAAGGGTTTGTCACAGACGACGATAGCCGGGAAGTTGGCTAGGATTTCTTTTTACAGTAAATTGTACTCAGGCTTTGACCTGGCAAAATATGAGACACTAAGTAGGATGCTAAAGGGTTGGGGTCAGGAGCAGGGGGAAAGGATCGGGGGAGCACCCAAGGAGGCTATTACTTTTGAACTATTACAGAAGTTGTTGGGGGGTTTGCCCACTTGTTGGATACGAGGTTTCCATTTTCTGTCTATCCATGTTGTGGATGTTTTTTGGGGCGTTTCGGGTTTCAGAGCTGAGAGGCACAAAGGGGCGAATGGGTAGAACATACGAGGAAATATGATTGGATGGGGAACGACTGGGGATTCGGCTGGGGTATTAAAAAACGTACCAGGCACGTAGGGGAAAATGTGTGTGCTTGAATGGGACTGGATGTATGGGAGCGTTCCCATTGCAAAAATGGCAAATTTTCTTGGGTGGGTCAAAAAGGCTGTCGGGCATAATTTTTTGTCACGCATCCAGGGAGAAGATTACGGCTTTTCGGTTATTTGTGGTACTGCACATGGCTTTAAGGGGAGTGGGTAAGGACCCTGCCAGGTACGGCACACACTCATTCCACATTGGAGCAGCCACGGCAGCGGGCACGGCTGGGCTGGTCATGGGATAGGATACGTCAGATTGGGAGGTGGAGGTCCAGGTGCTGTGAGACATGTGTGCATATAAGGGTGAGATGGTTCTCGGGGTGGGGGGATTTATGCAACGCCTAAGGAAGGCAGCCTCAATGTGTGTACTAACTTATTTTTCTTGGCGTAGGTTGTGTGGGGGGCCCAGGGACCAAGCCGGTTACCTGGATTGTTGAACACTCTTTCATACATTGGGCAGCCAGATATGCAGAACGACAGGTCTACGGCCATAACCTGGGTCTGAAGAGCAACCACCACGAGGCGCATTGGTGGGGTAAAGGGGGGGGGGCATTATTGCCCTGGCTGACAAGATTGATATAGCAAAGAGGCTGCCCGGATATGTTGGTCCTGCATCTGGGCGAAAATTACTTGATACACCTGTCAGGACTGGCGGTACTACAGGAGATGCAGAGGGATCTGGAGGTTATGAAACTAAACCTGGCAGGAACATGCATTGTGTGGACAGAGTTCGTGCCACGTAAAGTGTGGAAAGGGGCAGTGAAGCCGGCAACAGTTGAGAAAGCCCGCAGGAAGCTAAAACAGGCAATGAGAGTTTTTGGTGCCTCTAGAGACATCAAAGTAGTTAGGCATGTTGGGCTACGACTGGAGGAGCCTTTTCTTTTTAGGGACGATGGCGTGCACCTTTCGCAATTGGGGAACGCGTATTATATGACAGAGATGCTGGATGCGATAAGCAAATTCTGGAATGAATATATTTGATATCGCAGGGAAGTGAGAGAGTGACGAAAGGAGCACGCCAGAAAGAGGTGGGGCAGGTAACCGCCCTATAGGGGTTTACTGGTTACAGAATTTTGTAGGGTTGGGGAGTCTTGGACGGGCACACCCACCCCTCCGCGGGGGGGGGGGAACAGGTGAATGATGGGGTTGCGGGAAGCAAGAGTGCAACGGCGAGAGGTACAGGAGAGGATGTTAAAAGATAAGCGAGGAGGTGAATGGAGAGTTGGAGGAGGTCACAGAGTGGAACAGGAAGTGAGCAGCAAGAGTGAGGGGAGAATGGATGAGGTGAATGAAAAGTGTTAGGTTGGGGATTGTTAGAGTTAAATTGATGTTTTGGTTAAAGTATTATGTTTTACAGCGTGTCCTAATAAAAGGCCTTTTACCTTCAAGAACAGCTTGGAGTGTAATTATAGTGCGATTATAGCGCAGTAGTACGTTATAGCGAAAAGGACATACCAGGCAGCGGGCACCCCAGGATCTCAGCCCGCAAGCAGATGGTGCCATTCTCGAACCAGGTCTGGGGGTTGATGCGGATGTAGCGGGCCGCCATCGGCGTGGGCAGCATGTTCAGCACGGGCGTCTCGATGTCGCTGTTCGCTTTAAAAATCTAAGAGGTTGACAGACAGCGAGAGTGTTAGAACCTGAAGCTCCTAGAGGGCCGTTTCTTGACACTTTTTTACTGATTGAGTAATATACTGAGAAATAACTGCACAACTGCACAGCTACACACAAAGGTCACCTGTTACACATCACTTTTTTTCAAGTCTCTTGCCATTCTAGACCAGCTCTCTGAAAGTATACCAAACAAGAATTTGCAATGCAATAGGTCTTGCAATTGCGAGATTTTGAGCTATTAGCATTGTAAATGGCATTGCTTTTTATAATATTAAAAGGCATTTTCATTTACAATACCAATATGTCAAACTTTGGCAAAGCGAGATCTATTGTATTGCAGAGCGCTGTGTCCCTGAAGCGAGTGCTGCGTTCACCATTAAAGTTTATTAAAAAAAAAAAAAATAGAGTGCGGTGTCCTTAAAGCGGGCGCCACACTCAGCATTTAAGTTTATTAAAAAATAAGTAAAAGGTAAAAGAAAGTGTTGTGTCCCTGAAGCAGACGCCGCACTCATCTTAAAAGTACATTTTTTTTAAAGCGTTGCAATTGTACCGTGAGAGTCGTTGGGGCGACCACTTTTAAAGTTAGAGCTGCATAGCGCTCCATACGAAAAGCGGCCACCATTGTCCTGTGTGGGCGTGCTGCAAATACACAAAGCAGCTGCCATTAGTCAATAAACAAAATAGTGCTCACTGACTTATGGTGCAGACCGTGTAACAAGCCAAGTAAAACGTCCAGTCCTTATGGGAGGTACCAAATGCAGACAAGGCGGTACCAAGGAGGGACTAACAAGCCTATTAAAAATCAAAAGCCAGCATTTACGAAGGACAATGACACAAGCCAATGACAAATATGGGTGGAGAGTGGGCGGGGCTTCAAGTGCATACTCCAATACAGCATGCCTCTAGGCACGACTTAAACACTGGATGAAGAGTATGTTCGACCAACTGGGCCCAAGATAGAGAATCTGGATCTGGGAAAAATATTAGTTCAAGTCTCATAAGGCGCACTGAAAAAGAAATTCCATAGAAAAATAGATAAATGCCAATTTCGATGCCTGGGATGTGGTTCAGAGAACTGTGTGCACCAAACTCCAAATGAGTTAGTCGGAGTGGGGTCGGATATTTACCACATTTAAATACTATTATTGCAGTGTAGGAAATATCGCCTATTCTGAGAGCTGCACCAGGACCTTTCCTAAATTTGTGTTGACACAGGATTTATCTCCAGTACCCCCTATTATATCAAAATTAAAAATTCGCCTCCATGCTTCTTATTTCTGTTATTTTGACAGCTGACACAGTTTGGTGTATTCTGTTCATTGTATCGTTGTAAAGCCTTAGAGCATAGACGTATATTTTTTTAAGTCATGGTATGTTTTTCTTTTGCATTATCAACGTCTCTAACCCATTTCTGCTTGCCTCATCTCTCTCACTTTTCACAATGCCTGCCTCTACTGGTGTGCATTACAACGTGTATATCAACTCTATAAAGAACAGACAGTGAATTTGTAAGCGGTCTAAAGGGCGCTTGGAGGTGACAGGATTACAAATGGCGGTGCTGTCATTCAGGCCAACGAGATTGCCAATTTTCTTAACTGTAGTAGATTGATGCCCTCACGAATAAAGACACGGCTGAGAGATGCCAAACCATATTTAAAGTGTGACTGGCCCACAGCTGCTGATCTTAGCAACATTTTGCACACACAACAACCTATACAGAAAGGAGCGCACAGTCATTACGTTTTCACAAGCAAAATGCTTTATAATAGTTATTTTTAGCGACACCGTTCTAAGAAAATCCATAGGGAGTTCTTGCATATTTCCAATTCGTTCTTTTATTTCAAAAATACAAAGTTTTGTCAAAGAAAAATATCACAACAACGTCCAGCCGGTGCATTTCGTCCAAGGCTCGTATTCCACATAGAACACATTTTTTCTGTAATGCCAATTTCGGCTAAGATCCCAGGCCCCGTGATAAGGTTCTTATCTGTAGTCATCCGCGTTCTCGCCAGACGCGTTTCAGTCCCCGGTCGATTTGATAATTCCCGCCGTTGACAGCACCTCAATAAGCAGGCAGAAGAGGGTGCTAAGTTGCAACAAATGGCTTAATTTATGGCCTTTTTTGCTGACTGGGGGATGGAGATAGAGGGCATCCAGTGTGCAACATGTCATTTGACCATGTGTCCTGACATCAGAACTTCTCAAAAGTCAAGTGTGCACTCTTCTGCAAGTGAGGGTCCCTGTTGTAAGAGCGATGAAAAGGGCAGCAGAGAGGCTCAGTGCTGTGACTGGACTGGGGGCGTTTGAGGCCAGTGTTCCTGCTCCCACAGCATAGCGCAAACCAGTAGGCACTAAGGTGAATGAACTGTTACCAAGCCACGCCACTTGTTGTTTCCTCACAGTCTCCCCACTGGAAGTGTAACAAGAATTTGAAGGCTATCCCAGCACTCGTGCTGTAGCTGTAAACATCTTAAGCTAAAGCGTGGGTGCCCTGATTGCTTCAAAAATAAGGAAATAGGAAAACACTTTTTAGGTCTCGCCTGTCGATGCGCATGCGCATCGAGCAAGCGAGACTATAGGGGCTCATCCACACTTTATCTAACTTGCAAGGAATCGTGGCGATTCCTTGCAGTGCCCGTGACTTTTAAGCTCAATGCGCATGTGCATTGAGCTTAAAAGCGCGTGCACAGCCACCCGCATTCCTCCGACACCTTTGAAGTGAAGCTTAGCTTCACTTCAAAGGCCCGGCTTGTTCACACCCACATGCCGCTCTGCCCCGCTCCGCCCCCTCCCCTGAGTCATCCTGCCTGCCCCTTCCCGCCGTGTCGCATTTCTCCTCCCCCCTCCCCTCTCTTCCCTCCGTCTTGTTTTGCTACTTTTCCTTATGCTGCCTCAGCAAGTGTCTGAGTTTGTTTGCTCCGTTATGCCGAGAAAAAGGTTTTCTTTTCGTGATCAAGCTTATTTCCGACCAAGACTTTCTTTTTTAGGGGTTGCTTTGCATTTGAGAGTGTTAGTTATAAAAAGTCGCTTAATAACGTTTGTTTGCTCCGTTATGCCGAGAAAAAGGTTTTCTTTTCGTGATCAAGCTTATTTCCGACCAAGACTTTCTTTTTTAGGGGTTGCTTTGCATTTGAGAGTGTTAGTTATAAAAAGTCGCTTAATAACGTATCGTTAAGTCCAGCCCGCTCCGCCCCCTCCCCTGAGTCATCCTGCCTGCCCCTTCCCGTCGTGTCGCATTTCTCCTCCCCCCTCCCCTCTCTTCCCTCCGTCTTGTTTTGCTACTTTTCCTTATGCTGCCTCAGCAAGTGTCTGAGTTTGTTTGCTCCGTTATGCCGAGAAAAAGGTTTTCTTTTCGTGATCAAGCTTATTTCCGACCAAGACTTTCTTTTTTAGGGGTTGCTTTGCATTTGAGAGTGTTAGTTATAAAAAGTCGCTTAATAACGTATCGTTAAGTCCAGGTCAGTGTGCTACAGTCTTTTTAGGCAGTTGATTCTTGAAGTCAAGCTGGATCGATCTGCACAGTTTTGGGTGTGTGCTACTCTACTGAGAGAACTCTACTGTAGTTGGTAGCAGTTAATATCTGAAGTTTCGATGGGAGACGCAGGAGGGCACGTTTTGTTATATGCAAACTCCTTTGCCACTCTTCCCCATGTCCCATCTGTTTATTTATGGCTTGTAATTGGCATCAATTCTGTACACCTTATTTACGGTTCCTGCAAAATGTGTAGCGCCTGACTATCCTGTGATTAGTTGCACAGCCCAATCTTGATTCACCAGCGGTTTCCGTGACACAGGGCTGACACTTAAAGTAAAGGCTTGTTTGGTGTTTAATTTAATAACTTATTTACAAGTGTGTTGTCCATCACATACACGTGAGGGCACATCATCTTGGGCTTACTCCTAGTATCGAATTAGCGTGTCTGCCTGTACCCAATTGGAAGTAATTGGCATTACACGTACATGTGTTCCAAAATGTCTCCCACCGTTAGAGCTTTTAGAAATGTTTATGGCTTTTTTTTTTTTATTCTTTAGCATTGGCTACAGGAAACAAAAATGCTAAAGATTTACAAAAAAACCCATAAACAATTCTAAAAGCACTAACTCTAATGCTGCGAGACCTATTGCATTTCCAATGCTTGTTTACTATTTCTCTTCTTTTAAAGCAATCGAGGCATCGCTCTTTAGCTTAAGATGTTTGCAGGCAAAGCACGAGTGCCACAATTGTAACCAAAGTAAATAAAGACAAAAATTGGCAGCCCCGCGTCCTTTTTTCTCACTATTTACTTTGGTTACAATTGCTGCACTCGCGCTTTCACTGCACATATCTTAAGCTAAAGTGCAAACCCCCACATGCATCAAGTGATTTTGGAGTCGCAAACGGTGCGATTTGGAAAAATCGGCCGTTTGCGATTCCAAAATCACATTTTGGGATGCATTAAACATTTTCACAAAATTCGCAATTTTTTGCCATTCCTAAAAATGCGATTGCATTTAAAGAATCGCATTTGTGCGATTCCTTAAATGCAATGCATGATTTTTTTTTTAAATTGCGAATTTGGAAATAGGAGGTGCAAATTAACACGAGGTTGACCCTCGTGTTAATTTGCGAAATCTTTCAAAAATGCTCAAAAATGCATTTTTGAAAGTGTCTTGTTACACACTCACAAAGGACATGTGTGTGTGAAACTTGCACTTAAAAAAACATTTCAAGGGTGCGGGGGGGGTCCTTTGGACCCCCCTCAGCACCCTTGCAATGCATCAACAAATTGCGAATCGCAAAAAAAAATGCAAAACGGCATTGATTCCTATGGGCCTCTAGGCCCATAGGAATCAATGTAATGCCATTCCTTAATTGCGATTCGCAATTAAGGAATCGCAAATTCCGAAAATTAAGAAATCCTAAAAACTTTTAAGATTTCTTGATGCATAGGATTTTGCAATTCCTAAATTGCGATTCCTTAATTTTCGCAATTTAGGAATTGCAAAATCCTACAATGATGCATGTGGCCGAAAGCCTTGATTGGTTCAAAAGTAAAGAAATTAAAAAACACTTCTTTTCTATTTCTTTACTTTTGAAGCAATCGCAGCACCAGCCCTGAAGATGTTTACAGTTAGAGTGCGAGTGTGGCGATTTTAACCAAAGTAAATACATTTAAAAAAAATGTGCGATGATTGTAAACAAAATATATAAAGATTTTTCAAAAAGCGCCATGTAAGCAAAACACGTCGTTGTGACTGATGTAGGTGAAACTCAATAAAGAAACTAGAGCTTGCAAGTCCAAATAACACATACCAAGTAACAACCGAAGTAAAGGCCCCAGTAGGCATGGGTTGTTACAAATGAAGACAAGGCTGTACTAAGGAGGGACTAACAAGCCTATTAAGGAATCAGAAGCAAGCATTTATGAAGGACAAAGACTCAAGCCAATGAGAAATATGGGCGGAGAGTGGAAGGGGCTTCTCTTTCATGCACCTCTACAGCAGTCTCGTAGTGCAGCGCATGAGCGCTGACTCAGGCTGGACCTAAAAATCAGGCCTAGAAGAAATATATTCCTGTCTAATGTAAGCGCTGATTTAAACAGCAGAGAACTTCATATTTTTAAACTTCTATTCTTCAAGTCATATTTTATTACTGCCAGACCATAAATTCGATTTTAATGTAGCTCTATTCTTTTCTTCGTTGTTGTCTGGCACTTCATTTTATTGATGTGTTATGTATTACTCACACTGTGATGCTCATATTTCAAATTTTTCAGGGCTCTACGAATCAAGTTCTTCTTTTCCTTGACTGTCAAGTGCTTCTTATAGTGACTCAGAGCATCAGGCACCATCCCTTGTTGGAACGTCACTAAAGGCTTGTTCATTGATATAAAGCTTGCAATTTGCAATTCGCAATTTGCTTTTTTGCTTATCACATGTTCAGTGATGCAGCCAAGGACTCCAACTGGAGTCCTTCTGCTGCACTGAGGACATGTCAACCCAGTGCCAAAGGAACATCTATTCTTAATGAGGCTTACCAGAACATAACACACCTCATTGTCACTGCCCTTTCTCCATCTGAGTTGTCACTAACGATATCCTTAGGGGCATATTTATGTGCCACTTGCACCACCGTAGAATCACTTTTTGTGATGCTCGGGTGGAGCAAATCACACAATCATATCTATGAGGCCACACAAAGCCACTTTGTGTGACTTGGCGTGGCCTCACAGATATAGAGTAAATAAGGCAGGGCAAGTCACTGCGTTGCCTTACTCTGCACTCAGGAGGTGTTCCATGGGTTTTGCGGGGGATGTTCCTATGCGACACCCATGGATTTTGACGCTTTTTCAAATTTACGCCTCCCCTGAGCAGGCTCAACGAGGAGGAATTACTATATTTTCTCCACTGTTTTTCTTCTTTCGGTGTGTGCTGCATTCTGCATTTGCCAGTGGCCCGGGGACGAACAGAGCAACCAACCCCTGGTCTGGGGACATGGAGTTGCCTTGCAAAAGGAGGAAGCAACACATTCCCCAGAGAGGCAAAAAAGATTATCCAGAGACCTCCTTCCGCTGGCACAAATCTGAATAAACACCCCCTGGTTGAGACACACATGGACAGATGAAGGAAACTGGTAACTTAGATCATTTGCAAGGCCATTCCTCATACCTGCATTAGAGACAACTGAGAGAGCATATAGCAAAGTGGGTGTAATCTGCCTTTTCTGCATACGCATCCCTCAAACTTCACCTTTTTTTGGGTCCTATTTTGTACCGGTGTTAGAACTCTGTGACCTTTGATGCTGCTGCTCAGCGTCACTCTGTGTGTGATTAGGCTCTAAGATAGTATTGGTTGAACTGGCTTGTCTCACTTGGTCTTTTTGGATTTCCTGTAAGCCATTGGTAGATGGCACAGATACTGCACCAATGGCTTGAAGGATAAATGTGATTTGTTGGTTGCAGTGTGTGTTTATCTACTGCTGCCAGGTGCCCCTCTACTATGGCTGGGGTGCATCTTAAAGGGACTGCAGTAATATCTGGGGGAAAAAATGGGCCTTTGCCAATTTATATAGTATTGTCACCAGGCAGCATGAATACCGGCAGTGTTCCGTGTTCGTTCAAGTAATTCACACGTTTCTTTAGTGTGGCTGCGGAATAGTATTTTTTAAACCATGGGGCTTATTTATGAGAGCCCTGCGTCACTTTTGCACCACATAGAGATTTATGAAGGCAGGCAAAGTCATCCTGCGTGGCTTTGAGTGGCTTAATAAATCGTGAGTAAGGCGGCGCAGTGCAAATTGCTGAGTCCCCTTATTCTGGGCCTGGGATACGATTCATGAGCACTGCAGTGGGTTTTCTCACACAACATCCATGGATTTTGACGCTGCCCCAGATTTACCAAGTGATCTAAACCTGGGGAAGCGTCAAATATGTACACCTCCCATGGTGGGGCAGATCGAGCAGAAATATGTTTATTTCTCCTTGTTTTTTCCTCTTTCCATGTGTGCTACAGAGGAAAATGCCTCTACGGATTGTTTTTGTGCGGGAGGGTGTCTTAACTTGATTTACAGCGCCACTGATACCAGTGTAGATTGTCAGAGCACTTTACATCACATACATTACACAGAGACAATCAATCATACATGTGTAAATCACTGTATAGGAAATGTTACATAAGATAAAGGACTAGAAGGGTGTAGGAGTCACATAACAACCTTACTCCTAGCAGTATAGTTTAATAGTGGTTGGTCTGGAGAAACAAACTCTGAATGTAGAACGTAATACCATGGTTGGGGATTCTCTTTAATAACCAGAATTGATTTATATCCAAATGCACCCTTTTTGCCACATTAGGAAAATAAAAGACTGGTGGAAAAAAAAATGCTCTAATGTATACCTTGCAGTTTCCATTCAGCTCTTAGATGACATTTAACAGCTCACTGTTCTATGTTAGGATTTCAACGTATACACTGCAAGTAACAAAAGGATCTCTGTGACAAAAGCAGTAACCCACTGACCTATTTACATTATGTGCAGTTTGTGATCTGCATGGTACATGGTCTCTGCAGCAGATACATTAACCCTCTACACTACCTTTCGACAAGTCAAAACTTCCACTTGATAAATCTCCATCTCTGTCTAGGAAGAACATTAATCACCAGAATTATCACGGCATTTTAATTGTTGACGAAAATTGCTGGAGGCCAGGAAGGAGGCAGCAGCGCTTTTAGAAACATAATATACTTGCAAACAAGACGCCCCCAACCGAAGTCAGCTCACAGTGCTATCACACCGGTTGCACCGCCCTATAGCTGCCCTCTTCAAGGGTCCTGTAACTTCAGTGACAGAGTCTCCGTCGTACTAGGGTGTGCTGCTTCAAATGTCTGTTTGCAAGACTGGGGGGATAATTCCCCTGCTGTGCTGAACGTTCCACGAAAACGGGTGCGGCCGTGACGAGTGAGCTCGTCATGAGCACAGGAGCACTGTACCTCATAACGAGCTGAGCTCGTCATGAGCATGGGGGAGCTGTGGTCACCCCCCCGCCCCCAGCACAGCGGGGGAATTACCCCCGCAGCAAAGGTGTTAACAGAGAGCAACTGTAGCGCAAGGAGAAAGTGGAAAGGAGCTGGCCTGTGTAACTCCCGATTCCGTCAAGTGGTGACTGAGTCCTAATCGTTGCCACAAGTCACCCCGAGTTCTCTCTGCAGCAGTGGGGCACCTACCAGGCTCCAAGTCTAGCATTCTGGCCAGTGCTTCATTTTACATTTTGGTGCTCTTAGTCTCTAAGATCTCTTTAAAGCATCTATAAAATAAAGCAATATTTATTTAGTTACGTTTTCACATATTGCACCATTTATTTCTCTATGTCCCAAGGCTGCACTTTTGAATAGAAAAATATTAAAAAAAGACATTTCGAGCAAAAGTGTTTTTCTGGTTTTGGATCCATTTCAAGGAGGAAAGAGAGGGTAAGAAACCGTTATTTGAAGTCACTGTTTCCAGTAAGTGAGGAGAGGCAAGACAGAAAGAGAGGGAGAATGAGTGAGAAAGAGATGGGGGGGGGGGATTTGAAGCAGCTGCCAGCGGTAGAGCAGGAGAAGTGGACACTATCCTTGTCTTCTCTGAGGAGGAAGGAAGAGATGTTGCCGTTCCTTCTCTGCCTGCCCTTGTCACCTGATCCTGGACGTGTGGGACGTGTGTTTAAAATAAGAAAGTAGGGGAACAGAATCTATCACATTCAGGACCATACTAGCCATAGTGGGCACTGGGCAACCGGGTGGGGCCGGTTCTCGGCTCCTGGGGGCCGTTTTTGTTACAGGGCCGTTTTTGCAGCATTGTACCAAAATCAGCCGAAAACCGGCCCTGGCAAAGAGCTCGGCGACATCTTCAAATTCCCCCCCCCCTGAGTGGGGAGGGGGGGCGGCCAAGCACTTTGCTAGGGCCGGTTGTTGTTCCCAGTCTGGCCCTGATCACATTAAAGCAGTAGGGGCATGCCGTGCCCTGATGATCCTGCCCACTTCGACCACTGACCCCCACCGAAGTCACCCCGCTTCTGCCACTACTTTTCCTTCAGCCGCACACTGCTGTCCACATACTGTCCCCATCTGTTTCGTAAGACTGCTGGTGAACTGTGCTCCTCTGCGCTGGTTCAGAAATTTACTGTATTGCATTTCCATCTATATAGCGCTAGCAACCCTTGATGAGGCGTTGAAGCGCTTCATGCTTAAGAAACACTGGAAATTTGGCTGTAAGGATAGTGCTTTGCATGGGATGAAAGAGGTGTGTGTGGGGGAGGGGTCGCTAAAGGGGCGTGGCCAAAGAAGATTAGAAATCATTTAAAAGAGTCGAGGCCTACATAACTAAGTATATGGGTTATAATATATGAACAAGAATCCTGTGCTTGGTGCAGTGTGCCCCGACCAACATTTCGGCACCTTGTGAGTTTTTTGTAACTCAATCAAGATATATCACAAACAGGTTCCAGTCTGGCATTGGATTAAGCATCCTGTGTTACTGGACAAATCACTTAATCACCCTGTAGTGAAACACAACACAGGAGTAAGTAAATTAAGATTCATTTCGACTAGGCTGGATGCACAGCACAGGTTACTTCGCGCACCAACTCCAACCGTCTTTTTCTCGTGATCACTCCACGTTCCCTTGCAATCTACCTCTTAAGACATCAATATATTCTACATTTGCCCTACACTACACCCCCTACCTTACAGAGACATAAACATAACTTGAACCATATGCATTTTGATCAACCGGCCAACCCCAACAATGTCAGAACAAATATACAAAATGAAATTAAAAAGATACACAAAGAATCAAATGTTAGCAACAGTTGCATTACATTGGTAATCATTTAACGCTTTAGGACGCCATGTGATCCTTTTCGGTCTTACTCCTATTTCTTACGAAACCCTCTTCTGACCAAGACTATCCAGTGGTTAACATTCTGTCTTTTTCTGACTCCACATGTCTCTCTATTGATCCTTCTTCCGGTTCTACCTCATGTTCCACCCATACTCCCTTGTCACAGCCCTCATTTATTTTACTAGGTGCACACAATGCTATACTTTATTCCAACACTTCCCATTGTCTAACCTCACTGAATTTTCCATTACCTGAATTATACATTGTGGTTCATAGAACTCTTTAGCCACCTTAGGCACTTTCCCAGGTTTTTTAACTCTCACCCAATGTCCCACTTTGACAAAAGTAGTTTTTGTCCTATGCTTTTTATTATAATACTGTTGTACTTGTCATGTTGACTCAAATTTCCTTTGACTTCTGAAAGCTTCCAGTCTACGATTTCTGAAGAAGCCAACCTTCCAGGGTTCCACTTTGATCTTGGCTTCCTTCTCCTCCTAAATTCAAAAGGAGAAAATCTGGTGGCTTCCACAACAGTGACTCTGTACGACCATACTGTTTTAAAAATGTGTACTTCCCATGATATGTCACTCCTGCAAGCAAGTTGAATGACAGCTTTTAAAACTCGATTAAACCACTCTACCATCCTGTTACCGCTGGGATTGTACAACGAAGTAGTTCTGTGAGTAATCCCACTCTCACATACTGTTTCATCCTGTCTGAAGAAAATTGTACTCCATTGCCATTTATAATAACAGCAGGGGTATCCTCATTAAGGAAAACTTCATAAAGAAACTTCAAAACCATTTCAGTGTCCAACTTCTTGATAATCTTCATAATTGGCCTCTTAGAAAAAACATCCATGAGTGTAATGATATATTTCCTTGGACTGCCCACAGGTCCCATAATGTCCATTGCAACACATTCCCACAGACTGTCAGGACAAACAAAGTCACTCATGGGGGGCCTACACATTTTAAGTGTATTATCAGCTGACATACACATTCCATATTCTCTCACGTCTCCTTCCACATCCATATCCACTCATGGCCACCAGTAGACACTCTTGACACTAGACTTTGTCTTTTCAATCCCTTAATGTCCTTCATGAAGAAATTAATATTTTCTTAGAACCTATGGGGGAACCAACCTTTCCCCATGTAACACATTCAACTCATTAATTATCGACCCATTTCAGTGGAGGCTGACTGCACTTTGTGATCCCCAGTAACTCCCTTGGTATGTGTTGTGGTTCAATCAGAATTGGAGCCATTCCGACTGTGGCAGACTGAGCCTTTAACAAAGGGTGGCACACAGAGGAGAGCACTTCAAAGAAGCCGACATCCATAACCGAATGTCACTAAATCATATTTGTGTCTTGACTGTAATGGTGGGACCATGAGTCCCCCACTTTGCTCAATCATAATTTCCCCCCTCCCACTTGTCATCTTTAATTGGCAGTGTGTTGGGAAAATGAGAGGAATGCAGGGAAGCTGAGGGTGGGCAATGGAAAGGTGGTGGACTAAGGGGGCCAGGTTGTAGGCAGAAACTCCGGAAGCTTCTCCCACTCAAAGCTGGTAACCAGGTATAACAAGGGGACCCTCAGACCCACTGTTCAGTACACCACTGGACCTGTGGATACTACAGAAGAAGGATGTTCTGCTGCCCTGCTGGTTGACACATGCACTGCTTGCTGAGATAAAAGACTGGACCTGCACCCTTCACTACAGGCTGAAGGGACTCCAATGGGCAGCTGACTGGCTTCTTTTTCTGAGCTACATGGACACAACAAACTCCAGAGGGCTGGCTTGAACTGCCTAGTGTACTTGCAGCAACTTGCCTGGAACTGCAACTTGAACTGCTTGAACCCTGCTGGTCTCTGCTGGAGTGAAGGCCTGATTCCCAGGAAATGCCTCCCAGGTCCTGAACCCTTGGTGTGGCATCAGTTGAGCTCCTCCAAGAAGGAAAGTTCTGTGCTCTTCACAAATGTGAATGGGCCCATTCTCGCTAAAATGTTGCCACTGGCATTGACTACCAACTCAAAGCTCCGGTGACCCTGACTCTTTGCGCTTCAGCAATTGCCAGCGGCGAACGGCAATGGGAGATCTGCACTTTGCACTACAGCAGCGGCAGCCTGCGGTGACCGCCAACATGAATCTCCAGTAACAACCATCTGTGTTGCCTGACAGGATCTTTGTGCTACAGCGATGACCATCCGTGACACCTGGTTTACTTTTGCACTATAGCGACAATCATCCATGATGCTTTCCCTGCTCCTGAAAGCCTCCTCCACTCCAAATGGAACTCTTCACGCAGGACTGTAGAAGGTAACTTTAGCAGCTGGACTAACATGGCCCCTGTATCCAGCATGCACTCCATCGCGGTCAGCCTGAAATTTTGAGTTTCACCTGATCTTTTAACAACCAGATAGCTGCGAGTGGTGCTTTGTCGTTTTAAGCGCTATACTAACCTGAAATGTTTGATATTCCATATCTCTGGTTCTACTGATTGTATTTCTGTCGTTTTGGTGCCAAATGTTTTATTAAAATCTACTATATTGTTCCAAATTGGTGTGGGATCAGTTCTTGTATTGCTGCATAGATACTTTGCACATTGCCTCTACGTTAAGCGAGACTGCTTTTCTGCCAAGCTACCAGAGGGTTAATCACAGGTTAATTTAGTAACTTTTTGTGGTTCACCCTGACAGGGATTGTGGCTGTTGCTTGAGTAGAGTTTCACAGACTTCAGAACAGTGTTTACTACAGTTTTCTTTAGTCTGGTTTGAAAGAGAATGCTGCAGGCTGCTCCGGGGCCTCTTTCGAAGTTGGCCCCCCCTTGTAGCACGCAAAGCGAATTACCTTGTTCTATTTCTGCATGCTACCCTCCTGTAGCCTAGTTTATCTTGCACGGCTCTACCCTGTATTTTAGGACTAGCAGCTTGGGTCTGGTGTGACAAATGCCAGGGAGAATGTTTCAGGCCTGGGGAAGGCTGGTTCCATTTTTAAACACTGCCTGGGTCTTAAGACCATGAGTTTTCCTCCTGAGTTAGGAGGAATACGCGCAAGAAAGTAGACCCCCTGGGGTGGCAGCCAGAAACACTGGCGAGCCATACTCTTGCTTTGTAACCAGTATATGTTATGGCTCTCCTCTTTCCCATTTTTACTGATTTATACAACCTATTGTCACATCTGTTGCCCTGGGACTACAAATTGTTCCATATGTAATGGGAAATATCACTGGATATTGGTGTTTCACTTACTATTTCTACTTGCATTCGTGAAAAATGAAGATTTTATTTTATGTGAGTCATACAAAACACAATTCTTCATAATGATAATTGAAACCACGGTCATCAGGAACATTCAAACAAAGGAAATGCAAAGTATTCCAAGAAAAGACATTTGAAGAAGGGAATAAAAAAAGTTGGTCTGATGGCTCGGCAGCCTTTGTTCCGAGAAAGTAAATCCTGACCTTGGTAAAAGGTGAGACGTGTTTAATGGTTGTTTTTTACCCCATGTCTGGAAACTAGTTGATTTTGCATCTTTTTGGATGTGACAGTAAAGAACGTCAAGAGATGATAAAAGTTTTGAAGTCCTTTCTTTATCTTTATTCTTTGTGGTTCTGAATACTTCTGTATAACTGTAACGTCTGTACATTGCAGGCAGGGCCCTGGGGATATCCTGCTATGAGAGTGACTCATGACTAGACAGCTCTCTTGCTGTCAGTCACCCAAGAGTTACAGAGGCATGACTCAGCAATCTCAACCAACTCTTGAGACTTTAAACAGGAACAGGCCCACCACTGTCAGGCAGCATCTGGAAGCCATCAAGGAAAAAAGCATGATTCAACATCTGATATCAATGAAGGGACCACAAAAAACGAACCTCCCCCCCAGGAAAAAGCAAAAACAGTAGGAGGCTGAACCCATGGGCATGAAATGCCAAGTCAAAGGCTTCCTTCTGGAATTACCCGTCCATATTGGTGGGCAAGTGGCCAGCTCTTTTGAGGAACAGGCTTCGTAACGGGAGGGATGGGCAACTGGCCTGCGTATTAAAGCTGTAGAGTGAAGGTGCAACAGGAAGCATACAATAAGGAGAGGTATCACTTCCTGTCGCCTGCAGCGATGGCGGAAAGAATGACTGGTACCATCAATACATGGTGACTACAGAAAAGCAGGTGCCCTCTATCCCAAAAGACCACAGAGTGGGCCATTGACACCACTCGGACATCTAAATACAGCGATGTAAACACTGACCTTATACCATGGACCCGTTGAGACACTGTGTGTCGTATCAATGATAGTTCCAAAGAGACATAACTTCCTCTTGAGTTTTGGCTACTCGTGTAAATTATAACTTTTTGCCAATTTGCAAAAGTTTCTATTGGAGCCAAATCTAAATTTATCATTGTGTAAAGACAATCCGGAAATGTCAAAAACAGTCAACTTGTGCCTCTTTCTGTAGTCCTGCTTAGGTGTGGCTTATTAATGGTTACAACATTAAAAAGGATGCATTTCTGTTCCTGATTCATTCTTTTTTGCCAATTAAACCACTGCTAAAACGACACTCTTTTCTACGAACATCTTGTTAATTTCAAATTGATTGATGCACTTAACCAGATCCATTTAGGTGTAAGTTACACGTTTCCAGATCTATAGCATATACATTTAAAACTTTTGTGAATGCCCCTAATGGCTACTGTATTGTTCGTGTTCGCATAATGCGTATTGCTCATTAATGGGCACTCATGCGATACTACCCCTTTTTAGGTCTCGACTACGCAGCGCGCATGCGCTGCTTAGGAGAAAAACCTTTAGCCAACGCTTCAATTTTGTAGAAAAAAATGTGCACGCATTGCATTGCGTTCAATGGCACCGCGTGCATGTTTGGCGATTCCCTTGCGAGACCGAGTTTTCAAAACCATCTGTTAGTAATTAACAGATGGTTCCTCGCTCCTGCAAGGGAAACAGGCGCTGGCCCCCTCCTCTCTTCCCTCCCTCAGCTGCCTCCTTTCAGCGCGAGGTGCACGCGATTGTTCTGGCTGTGTTCAGCTGCCATAGACTTTCAGAAAGGAAATAAACCATGAATCCAGGGCTCAGTGAGAGGATTGCAAATCCTGACACACAATACTGTGTTTTCCCTTCAGGAGCTCCTATTTCGCTGTTTAGAGGGGCTATTATTTTAAATATTATCTTTACATATACCATTAAAGTTCCATTAAGACAGCCATTAAATGGAGGGGGCGCGTGTCTGGCTGTTTGTTGACGTGGTAAGAGGAACAGTGCGAGGCGGGCTCTGATGAGCCAGCATGTAGATACAGATGCCGGAGGGCAGAGAACGAACGCCCTGCTTGTGTGTCTTGGAGGTGCTGTTTACACTGGGAGCTGGAATAAATAAACTAATAGCTGTCAGAACCTGTGACAGAAAATAACTCACTCACAGTGCAACCTTGCAGAAATAGATAGTGCGTGTGGCAGAGGAAATGCGTCTTTCTTTCTTGCGTTTCTTCCTCTCTCTTGCATATTTCCTTCAGTCAGTCAGTCAGTCAGTCATATTTGTAAAGCGCGCTACTCACCCGCTAGGGTCTCAAGGTGCTGGAAGGGGAGGGATCCGCTACTGCTCGAATAGCCAGGTCTTGAGTTGTTTCCTGAAGGAGAGATGGTCCTGGGTCAGTCGTAGGTGGATGGGGAGGGAGTTCCATGTCTTGGCCGCCAGGTAGCAGAAGGATCTTCCTCCGGCGGTGGCTCTGCGAATACGTGGGATGGTGGCGAGGGCGAGGCTGGTCGAGCCGAGCTGGCGGGTGGGTGTGTAGAATGTGAGGCGGTTGTTGAGGTACTTGGGGCCCAAGTCGTGGAGAGCCTTGTGTGCGTGGGTGAGGAGTCTGAATGTGATTCTCTTGTTGACGGGGAGCCAGTGCAGGTCTCTCAGGTGGGCAGAGATGTGGTTGTGGCGGGGGATGTCCAGGATGAGTCGTGCGGAGG
Organism: Lissotriton helveticus; assembly: GCF_964261635.1. Lineage (NCBI taxonomy): Eukaryota > Metazoa > Chordata > Amphibia > Caudata > Salamandridae > Lissotriton > Lissotriton helveticus. The sequence goes on along the minus strand of NC_136059.1, from coordinate 107,790,594 downwards.
CTTTCTGTATGTGCTGGAGTCTTTTCTGTAGTTTGGCTGTGGTTCCCGCATAGAGGGTGTTCCCGTAGTCCAATCGGCTGGTGACGAGGGCCTGGGTGATCGTCTTCCTGGTTTCGGTGGGGATCCATCAGAAGATCTTTAGGAGCATGCGCAGGGTGTTGAAGCAGAATGACGAGACGGAGTTGACTTGTTTGGTCATCGTGAGGGAGGAGTCCAGGATAAAACCCAGGTTACGTGCATGGTCCGTCGGCTTGGGGGCGGTGCCCAGGGCAGGGGGCCACCAGGAATCGTCCCAGGTGGAGGGGGATGATCCCAGGATGAGGACTTCTGTCTTGTCTGAGTTCAGTTTCAGGCGGCTGGTCTTCATCCATTCTGCGACGTCTTTCATTCCTTCCTGGAGGCTGGCTCTGGCGGTGGCGGGGTCGTTGGTGAGGGAGAGGATCAGCTGGGTGTCGTCAGCGTAGGAAATTATGTTTAAGTTGTGTTGGCTTGCGATGGCTACGAGGGGGCTCATGTAGACGTTGAAGAGGGTGGGGCTGAGCGAGGATCCTTGAGGTACGCCGCAGATGACTTCGGTGGCTGCGGATCGGAACGGGGGAAGGCGGACTCTCTGGGTTCTTCCGACGAGGAACGAGATGATCCACTCCAGTGCCTTCCCTTGGATTCCGGTGTTGCTGAGGCGCTGTATTGATGTGCGGTGGCATACTGTGTTGAACACTGCTGAGAGATCCAGGAGGATGAGGGCAGCTGTTTCCCCGTTGTCAAGCAGGGATCTGATGTCGTCGGTGGCTGCGATGAGGGCGGTCTCGGTGCTTAAATTGTTCTTTCATTTTTTCTCATTTCTTTTTGTTGTCTTAAAGTCCATGCTAAACGTTTTCCTTCTTTTTCCTCCTTTTAAGGTCTCGGCCTATGCAGCTCATGCGCTGTCTCGTCGAGAGATTCTGTATAAAGTATAGTGAGGAAAGCCCCGCCCACTTTTCGGCTATTTTTTTAATTGGCTTGTGGATTTTTTTTTCTAAATGCTGCCTTCTGATTGGTTTAGCGACTGCTAGTCCCGCCTTCTGATGGCCATGGCTCCTTCCACGGCTATTGACCCCATTACTGCGTGTTTGCTGAGCACTACTTTGTGCCCGTGCCACTCCTCCCACTGTCCGAGCCTACTCTCCTGCTCCCCCCGCACATCTCATCGTGAGATCACTGCCACGGGCCCGGGGGATTCCTGTGCCACCCCTCCCGCTGTCGGAGCATTCTCTCCCGCCCCCCCCACACATCTCATCGTGAGATCATGGGCCTGGGGGATCACCTCTGCTTGTGTGGGAACTGTGAGGGCACTGCGTGTTATCACCACCGCGGGCTTGGGTTCATGCCAATTAAACTTTTAAAGATTTAAACCAGCTCCGGAGCCTCGGGAACCCTGTGTGCTGCACCCCTGATGTCAGGGAAGAGCCGCACTGGGATTGGTGCCCGCTCTGGGAATGCCTGGCCACAAAGGGCTCGTCCCGGAGAGGAGCTGCTGTGAATTCCAGGAAGAGTATAAGACTCTTAGACAGGACCCCCAACATTTTGTGATATGCAAAATAATCGCTAAATCAGCTTAGGAACTTGATGACCGCAGTATTCACCATTTTGGCCACAAAAAAAGTTTCCGGCAGATGCCGATGGCAGAAAAAGGTCTCACGGCATATGCTGAGCGCGGGCAGCTCTATCTCTGTGCCGGGGTCCTAGCAGCCAGTGCAGAGACCCATTTCTATCACCGCCACTCATACACACTATGGTGAGTGCAAGAGGCGAGGATGTGGCTTTACGGGCAGAGCTGTTGACTTTGGAGCTGGGGAACCAGGTGCGAGCCACGGTGTCGGTTCAGGAGACTGTGATTCTGGACAAATCACTTAATATCCCAGTACCTACCAAAAATGAATGGGTCCTTATGTAATGTAACTGGCGTTCGTGTAAAGCGCTCTAATACCATCAGGTCTTGTTCGCGCTATATACATTGAAACAAAGTAAAAGTGATGTCTAGTGTTGGCATACGATACTAGTACTGACACAGAGATGCTTTATGTCTCCATTACTGTGTAGAGTTGTGCATCAAAAGGCATCCTGAACGTATGTCGTGTGTGCAATTATAATACCTATGGACAATGCCCGCAATGGTTCACAGTAATAGCAACAACAAAAAAAATCTGGTCGAGAAGGTTGTACCACAGCAAGAGTGCATTAAGTAATGTAAAATGTAAATGTATACTTGTATAGCGCACTGTTACTCCATCTCGGAGTGTCCTGACGCTGTATACCGCTGGGGAACCCGTCCTGGCTTTCCCTGTGAGATGGTCCCTCCTGGGCACCCCCAAGGTGAAGCCAGGCATCCCCGGCGCTGATGGGGCCGTTGTGGAGATTAAGCAAGCTATTGCCCAGAGTTGCAGAGTGGGACCCATGGTTAGCTTAGGCACCTAGGCGAGAATTATCGAGTCCGCGGACATTGATCCAAGACCCTGCCGCGACGGGAATTGAACCCTGGTCCCGGGCCGACCTCTGCTTCAGGGTCTGCCGCTTCTAACCAGTGAGCCACACTTCTCCACAATGTCAGTCACTAGATAGCAGCAGGGCATCTCGTAACGCAGGACTGGAGGAAGAACGCCTGACTGGCAATGCATGTGAATCTTTAAACTTGTGTCCCTAAATTCACAATAATGTAATTTACTCTAGTTCATTCACTCTCCTGAAAGTATGGCTTGTGCGGTCTATCATCGGAAATGTAGCTTCTTAACTCCTCTCGCCTGTCTTCAAGTGTACAAAGGCTCTTTTTAACCGTGTTCACTCTTCTCCTCTTTCAAACTTCTGTTCCACGTTCTGGGACGTTGAGTGCTTACCTTGTTGCAACCATTGGCTAATAGAAAGGAAAACGGCAGTCTCCTGCATGATAAAATTATTGTACCATAAACCTGCTATCATCAAACAAGGATTCCATTCTGATGCTCTAATGTTTATAAACAGACAGTACACAGAATTAGCCACAGCATCTGTTTGGTGACTTGTTGTTAGGTGTATGCATCTTTTAGCAGGAGGACACATGATCTACTGCAACAGAGACCTGCACAGCTACCGAGACATATAGTACAAAACTGATCTCAAAATGTACCCGTGGATGAGTTAATGTCTGACATTAAAAAATAAATGGAGAGTTAGTAAACATTGACACAAATACCCTGAGTACAGAGAGGGTCAACTTACAAGTTGCCCAGAGCAGTTTCTGAAATGAGAATAGGTCTATGGGCCATCAGCTTGGTGTTTCTAATCACCCACTAATCCCGGGTCCAGAAACAATGGATCTGGTGAAACGGGGATGGAATCTGCACTCACGTAAACAGTGGGTGATTCTAGACTGGGCACCAGGCCGAGGTGTGCAGTCCTGCTCCACCGTTCCCCTCCTGCATCAAATGGAAGGAGGTTGTTAGAGAACACTGCCCATGATTGTATAATGGAATCAAGCATATGATTACCACGCTTGCCTTAACTACACGGTTGTTGAAATGCGGTTCTGTTACCATGCGTTACCTTTTCCATGCATGTCTTTACCCGACATATGCCTTTTCCATGCATGTCTTTACCCGACATATGCCTTTTCCATGCATGTCTTTACCCGACATATGCCTTTTCCATGCATGTCTTTTTAATGAATTTTGTTGTAAATGCATGATTGGTAAAGGCATATGAACGGTAAAGGTTACGTGAGGTCACGGGACCCGCTTTGTAATTGCCGGCACCCGCCATGTCCCCTACCATGCCACAAACCCTGTGCAACACTCCTCCCCTCTCACCCTGCCCTTAAACCTAAAACCAGCATCTCAGCCCTAAAACACCCAAGCCCTGAAAACTACCCCGATGTTTGAAGGATGTGCCGCCTAGTAAGTTCTTTCTTGTAATATTACTATAACAAAATAGTTCCCTGCTGGTTTTCTGCATATTTCCAATTATTTTGATTGATTACTCCTTCCTTCAAAACGGTGTCGTAATTTTCAAATTGAATTGAATTGAATAGGAACTTATTAAGTGGATACTGTTGCTCCTGTTAGTGCAGTTCTACTCTAATAATGCAGCTCACCATACTGTCCCACTGTTACTTCTGTGATCTTACTCCTATTACTAGTCTCCTGGTGAAATTGTACTTGTTCTTCTTATATTACTGTTATTGCTAAACTGCTCACTCTGCTGACACTGCTATCCTACTAACTTTGCTCATACTGCTGTTCTGCTAACACCACTAGCAATGCTCTAATGGTACCTGCTATCACTACTCTATTGCTCCTGCCGTAACTGCTTCACTACTAAAACTGCTGCATTACTATTCTGCTACTCTGAAGTCATTGTTAACCTGCTAACTTATTCATCTGATACTAAACACAGTATATTATTATATATTCATAATAGCAACTACATCACTAAACTCATTAATATGCCGAGATCAATTGGCATTGCCAATGCTTGTTTCGCCTGAAGCAGCCATAGCTTTTGTCATGATTAAATAAACACAAACTGGTGCGAGCGCTTGCTTTAAAAGGGTGCTGTGGGGGCATCACTTTTAAAATAAAAAATACAAAGACAGAGACATGGCAGTACACAGTTTCAATGCAAAATTCGTGTGCTGAAATCGTAGTAATTGAATCATTCCATTCTTACATGTTCTGTACAGTGCACATCATGGTGGGAATACAGGCGCACTAATGCTGTTTGTGGCTGGGATATTTTGGACACATTATTGTCTGTTTAACAGACAGCGATGTGGAATTATTTAAAATGTTAAATATGTATTGTATTGTCTATAAACATTTATCACATATATTACGTCTCTAGGATAGCACTGAAGGAATTGGAACATTTAAAAACAAAGGGATGCTACTAATTGGGGAAAAAAGAGATGAGCCTTCCACCAATACAAGGTCAGATTTTGTTCTCTAACTTGAAACAATCTTAATTGCCTCGATTTTAAGGCCAGTCGCCGAATTATGCCAAAGGGCAGGCAACCAAACCCCCTTGTGTGTTTGGCTGTTGAGTTCATAATAGTAGCAAATGAAAACCTTTTAAGTGCATAATGGCATGGCTGTCCGTGCCACGATTGTTGTCTTTGATCTCTTTCTTAGCAGAGAGGCCCCAGATCTGAATGTGCATGACAGTGAAGAAGCATTCCATCTAGAGTACGACTCGTAGCAAACCTACATCGCGACAGAACAGAGAGTTCAGTGTGCATTGCTGTTCCTCCGGCCTTTTACACAGGCCCTGTGAGCCAAAGGGAAAGAACACACTCACAGGTAAATGATTTTAGGATCATCCTGTATCAGTCTATTCTGATTCTCCTTCAGCTTCCTATCTTATGGCGCAACAGGAAACTGTTGCTTGCGCTGTCTGACATTCTTTGCAACAAGCATTGACCACGCCAATAAGTCTGGCTTGCATTCTTAGCACTGTGCAAAATATTAAAGAAAAAGCAATGTAAAATAATACAGAATTGTTGCTTTCTGTATACAATGCAACTCAGATATTAATTTAATGTGTTATGATTAACACCCCTTTGGGATTTTAAAACAGCTCCTCATGCATTGTAAGAAAGCTCTCCGCAAGAAGAGGGGTTATGCATCAAACTCCCAGTAGCATGAGGGAAGGGGAAAATAAGTGCCCTTGTTGGACCAGTGTCCACTCTGTATATTTGAAATAACTGGTACCAGCTGCGATGTCAAGCCAGGCCCAAAAAAACAGTGTCTGAAAAATGTTTATTAATAATTCACCCCGTAGCTCCCAGTTTAATAATATTGCCAGTTGCAGACCGAGGGGTTGTTTATACTCAGCACAGCACCGACATTGTTTGAAGGTGGCTCCTTGAGCTTTGTCTGCCTCAAAGTACGCCGATGCTCAAACTGAGTGAAATGTGTATGTGGTTGTTGCACATCTGTGAGAGGCCTGAGACTCGCTTGTCTGTTTTGATGCACATTAGAGATTTAGACAGTGCTTCTTGTCGTAACCATCAGCTGCCAGTCTAGTCTAAGGCACTTCACATTACGTTATTTTCTCTTCTGGGTAGGAAATAAAAATCTGTCTTCTATATTTTTCACAGGATTGTTTCGGAGAGGCACCAATTCACAAAGTTGCAAAAACTGGGAGCCTGCAGTGTCTCAGTCTGCTGGTCGCGGGGGATGCCCGAGTTGAGTAAGTACTTGTAAAGCACTCAATTGTGCGCTAGCAGTAGTTGAGGCCAACCCTCACATTTTCTTTGTCCCGGTTATTTTGTTTTGTTGTGACACTCGTTGATTGTTTGGCTGCCTACAGTCCTTGCCTCATCTTAAAATAAAAAGCATCTGCAATGCAATAGGTCTTGCAATTGCGAGATTTTGAGCTACTGGCATTGTAAAGGACAATGCCTTTTTATTTATGTGTTTAAAAAAACCTGCAATAATAAAAGGCATTATCACTTACAATCTCAATAGGTCAAAGTTTCTAAAATGCGAGACCAATTGGCTATGCCAATGCTTGTTTTCATTGTCACGCATCCTAGAAGCTGGAATCCAAGAGAAGGCCCTTGACTGGACCACGTCCTTCCTCTCCGGCAGAACCCAGAGCGTCCGCCTCCCACCCTTCCGATCCGAAGCCACCGACATCATCTGCGGCGTTCCCCAGGGCTCATCTCTCAGCCCGACGCTGTTTAACGTCTACATGGCCCCCATTGCACAAGTGGCCAGCCATCACAACCTCAACATCATCTCCTATGCCGTCGACACCCAGCTCATCCTCTATCTCACCAAGGACCCACACACCGCCAAAACTAACCTCCACGAGGGAATGAAGGCCGTCGCCGACTGGATGAGGAGCAGACGTCTGAAGCTGAACTCGGACAAGACGGAGGTCCTCATCCTCGGACCCACCCCCTCAGCCTGGGACAACTCCTAATGGCCGACCACAATGGGAACAGCACCAACACCCACCAACCATGCACGCAAGCTAGGATTCATCCTCAACTCCTCCCTCTCCATGTCTAAGCAGGTCAACGCCGTCTCCTCCTCCTGCTATAACACCCTCCGCATTCTCCGCAGGATCTACAAGTGGATCCTGACCGAAACAAGAAGAACGGTGACACAGGCCCTCGTCTGCACAAGACTGGACTACGACAACGCACTCTATGCAGGAATCCCAGCCAAAACACCTACGATGACTACAACGCATCCAAAACGCCTCTGCCCGACTGATCGTCAACGTCCCCCGCCGCAGCCACATCACCCCCCACCTGAGAGACCTACACTGGCTCCCCGTCGACAAGAGGATCACCTTCAAGCTCCTCACCCACGCACACAAAGCACTCCACAACGCCGGACCAGCCTACCTGAACAGCAGACTCAGCTTCTACACCCCCACCCGCCAGCTCCGCTCCGCCAGTCTCGCCCTCGCCGCTGTCCCCCGCATCCAACGAACGACCTCCGGCGGCAGATCCTTCTCCTACCTCGCCGCCAAGATCTGGAACACCCTCCCTACCCACATACGGCAGACCCAAGACCTACTCGCCTTCAGAAGACTCCTCAAGACCTGGCTGTTCGAGCAGTAGCAGCACCCCCTCTCCCCATAGCGCCTTGAGCCCCTCACGGGTAAGTAGCGCGCTTTACAAGTACTCTGATGGATTGATTGATTGATTGTTAGATGTCTTGGACTCCTTCCTCTCCTTCCCCCCTCCCCCTCCATCCCTCCCCTCCCCCGCTAACTCATATCTTGCTCCTGTGAAAATAGTGCTATACTTTTTAGGTTTTATTACGGAAAGCTTCATCTGTGTGGTAGACTTTACTAAAAGCACACACAAGAAGTACTACAAAGAAGGCGGATTTTACTCAGCCCACTTCATTCATTGGCCTTCATGCTTTTTTCATAGTTTGCCATTGCTTGGATAAGCTGTCCGTCAAGGCCATGGCATTTAGTGGATTGTTACATTGCTCCACTTGTGTTCCCGTTGGTGACTGAGCTCAAGTAGTCCTTTTGTTAAACTGAAGAATCAACACGTCATGTAGTGTGTAATTCAGAGTCTTTGCTGTATTTCCTTCACTCGCACTGGGACATTTTAATCGCTGGTTTATGGCTTATTTCTTTAGGAAGCACCTCCTGCTACACTTTACGGCAGGCTAAGGCTGTTTACTGATCACTCTTGCAAGTTTATTTGGTTTACTTTGCTTTGTTGATAACATGTTGTTGGATGTACAGATTTTTTGTTTTCAAAGGATAGGCGGGGCACACACCCGCATTAGTTTTCTTACAAATAAACCAGGAATACTATCCCATTGTCACAAGTATCTCCTTTCTTTTTATGCCTTTTAAAATCACTCCTTACAATGCAAAGACCATCTGCTGGGGTCCTTGAGGGCTCAGCTTCACTCTACCAGCCCAATCTAATCAACAAAGGGGCCCTACTTCCAACTTCCATAATGTTGTACCCATTGAGATGGTTTCCTTATGGTAATTTTTTTAGGAAAGCTGGGAACAACTCGCGCAGTTGCCAAACCATTACTAACTACTTCTTATAAAGTATAGTCAGATCAATTAGCTTTGCCATTGCAAGTTTGAGAAAAGCAAGACCGATTGGTTTTCCCAATGCTTGTTCAGTTTCCTTATTCCCAACTTATGGACAATTCGAGCTTTGTGAACTACACCTAAGTTACACATGTGTAAGTTGCCATATATCATGGGTGTAATTTACTGTACATTCAGAAAATGTGTTATGAATAAAGGCCAATAATTTAGGTATTGCTAAGGCTAGTTTTACCTCTCTCAGCAAACGCCACATATGTACAATTAAAGGAGCTCTGTCTACAGCCATATGTAAAGTGCTGCAAGAGAAAGCTGGTCTAGTATCTGACGTGGCAATGTCAAGACAAGTGCCCTGATTTAGAGTAACCCGTCTCAGGGAACGGGTTACTTCGTCACAACGGTAACGGATATCCTGTCCTCCAAAATAAATCCCATTCTATCCTATGGGATTTATATTTCGCGGACAGGATGCAGGTCATCATTGTGATGGAGTAACCCACCCACCAAGATCTAAAGGCGGCTGGCTCTAGCTCCTGACTAACGTACTCAGATTGAACGTTGCACCACTCTTCATGCCTCAGTATGTAAACTTGGAGTTGTTTGTAGTCTTAACCCCTTCACGGCAGGGCTGTTTCCCCTGCTGTGTTGGGGGCAGGGGGCGCGCACAGCGCCCCGGTGCTCATGGCGAGCTTAGCTCGTCATGAGCCAGGGCACTCCAGTGCCCATGACGAGCTGAGCTCGTCATGGAACACTCAGCACAGCAGGGGAATCTGCCCAGCATGCGAGCGTTCCATTTAACGGGCGCGGTCATGAAGAGCTCAGCTCTCAATGAGCACAGGAGCGCTGTGGCTCATGACGAGCTGACCTAGTCATGAGCACAGGAGGGGTTAATGTGTAAGAGGCTGTAACATCTGCTGGTTGCATCCTCGACAGGCTACTGGAGCACACAGCACTTAACCCTTTAGGCGCTAATGTGCCCATATATGCTTGAGCTAGTGGACCACACAACCATGAGTGCAGTGGCGGCTTTCACTCCTGCCCACGCAGCAGGGGAGTGCTCAGCTAATGGAAAGATATATACCAGCTTATCATGGGCCAGGTTCCCAACAGTGCATCTAGCGGTGTGGCGGGTACCCTTTAAGGAAAACTGAATGCCGATGAGCTGCCATGTGTTTGTTGCCCACTCGGCATTCTTTTTTTGTTTTCACAAATAAATGCCCAAATTGGGTTTTTGTCCCATTAAACAAACTGAAGTAGATGTGATGCCACCGAGGAATGCGCACTGGTGGAAGTGGCAGAGATGCCCCCCTGCAAAGTGAGTGACTTTACTACCAATATTTATGGCTTTGCACAATTTTAATGAGGCCTAACCGACTGCATAGGATCTAAGGAGCACTGTTCCTCCACACTACACAGTGTCCTAGTGGAACTAAGGTAACAAACTGAATGGATCATAAGGGCACTGTTCCATCACACTGCACAGTGTCCTAGAGGAACTAAGGTAACAAACTGCATTGGTTACAAGGGGCACGGTCTTACCACACTGCAGACTGTCCTAGTGCAACTAACGTGACAAATTGCAATGGATACAAGGAGCACAGTCCCTCTACACTGCGCAGTGTCCTAGTGGAACTAAGGTAACAAACTGCATTGGATCCCAGGAGCACTGTCCCACCACACTGCACGGCGTCTTAGTGGAACTGACATAACAAATTGCTTTGGATACCAGTAGCCTCGTCCCACCACACTGCACAGTGTCCTAGTGGAACCATGCCGGGACACTCTTGAGTATCCGTGCTGGATGTAAATGTTTTGTAACATAACATTGGATCCCAGGAGCACCGTCCCACCACACAGTGTGCCAGGGGAACTAACGTAACAAACTCTATTGTATCCCAGCACTGTCCCACCACACTGCACAGTGCCCTAGTGGAACTAACATAACAAACTCTATTGTATCCCAGCACTGTCCCATCACACTGCAGAGTGTCCTAGTGGAACTAACATAACACACTCTATTGTATCCCAGCACTGTCCCACCACACTGCACAGTGTCCTAGTGGAACCAACATAACAAACTCTATTGTATCCCAGCACTGTCCCACCACACTGCAGAGTGTCCTAGTGGAACTAACATAACAAACTCTATTGTATCCCAGCACTGTCCCACCACACTGCAGAGTGTCCTAGTGGAAGTAATGTAACAAACTACATTGGAGCACTGGACCACCACTCTGCACAGTGCACTTTGAGCACTAACCCACTACACTACATTCTGGGGATACTACGCACCACAAGTAGCTGTATACTCAAGACATTAACCCACACTCCATAAAGAATCCCATATACATTAGCACATCACAGGGCCTCTCAGCCAACTGCATCGCCCAGGAATAGAAGTCGGCATATTGTGCTGCATTTTTGGGGCTCTGACCAACCACACTTCACTACATCCAAGGAATAGTAATCAACAAAGTGTAGGTCTTTCTGGACCGGCCATTAAACTACCACAATCCACTAAACTGCATCCTCAAGAAGAAACCCTAACACTCTTTGTGGCATCTTTAGGGCTCTGACTGACCACACTTCACTGAATCCAAGGAACAGTAATTCACCACCAGTTCTATATCTTTGGGGCTGTGATTGACCACAGTTCAATGCATCCTGGAGACAGTAATACACCAGAAGTTACACCTTCCTGGGACAATAGACTACCACAATACAGTACACTGCATCTTAGGGTTTGCTCCCTGGGATGCAGTGTACTGTATTTGTGGTGCATCTTTAGGGCTGTGATTGACCACAGTTCACTGCATGCTAGGGACAGTAATTCACCACAGTACACCTTCCTAGGACATTATCTACAACAGTACACGGTGCTGCATTGTGATGTATTCCTATAGGTTCTGTATCGATCCCCCTGTTCCTGACCCTGTTCTGGTTAACAAATTAACTAGCAGCCATCCCATGATGCAGAAACCGTTATCTGATTAAGCCACACCACGGCACAGGAACGCGTTATCTGATTAGGTCATAACGCTTGCCATCTAATTAGGCAAGCAATATTCCTCCAGCCCCTGATAAGGCATTCGGAGTTCTCAAAACAAATCAAACCTATGACAACCTGGGAAAATCCCTGCGGCCATTGTTTTGATTTCACCGAGAACTTCAGTAAAAGAATGTGCTAACGACCAGTTCGTATGACATCCTTAATGACGTATCTATGTCCATCCTTACGTCAATCTCGGCACCTTACAGGTATAAATATTACCGATATTGCCTTAAGCAAACACACGCGGTGGTGACGAGATCGGAGCAGCGAGACTTGCCGAAGGAGCCTAGCACAGAGCGGACCCCGCTGGCGCTGCCCCGCCTTCCTGACGTGCTGAGAACGAGACGCTGCTTTCTCCTGCCGAGAAATCCAGCTCCGGCGCTTCCAAGCAGCCCTTGCAGGCAGCCTTTAACCCACCACACTGCACTGCATCCTACGAAGCTAAACCATCACACTGTCCGGCATCGCAGGGACACTAACCAACCACGCAGATGCCTGTTTCATTCATTTATGAGCCACTTAAGTACCTGTGTTCATCTTGATAGCATTTCCATTAAAAGGCACTGCCAATACTGTGTCTTGTTGACAGTGTGACTTGGATGAATGTCAGTAGAAGTGGAATTCAAAATCCTGTATTCAGTTCAGAACAGTTACATCTCCCATGACTGCATCACATCTTGCTGTAAAGAATCTTGCATCCTTTCTGTTTCAGATGCGCCATCTCAAAAGACAGATCCAAACCTTCCAATGTAGCGAAAAGCCTTAGTCATAATAATACCTTTAAAAATAGAGTTTCCCCAGACATGATCCACAAATTGTTCCAAAAGGATGTCCAAAACTGAACAATCCCATCTAGATTGCCACTACTTTCATCTAATCAGACCTCTACCAGTCCACCCTTTTACAGAACCATGATATTGTCAAATTTCTATTCGTTAATCAAATCCCAAAGATGCCTTCCAAGCACGACCCTACAAACCTTTAACCTTTGATCACTAGCATTCATCAGCAGTCTCAAAAACAAGTACCACTCACTCCTCTGCAGTCTACAACCTCCCTGTTTGTGTGTCGCCTTACCCTATCAGTTAGGGGAAGCCTGTGGCAAGACCCTTGCTCCTACATCAGTAAGACTGCATTCAACTTTCTAACCCCTGGAAATGAAGAATAGACCTTCACCCCTCTGTAAACCCCACTATAATGTGCAAGAGGTTATGTTACTGAATCACCAGTTTGCCATGAAGCTCTAGGGTCTTGTGAAAAGTGTTGGTTCAATAGCTCTGATACTGATGAAGACCCAACACCATGGACTTCTGACAATAAAATGCAGGGCGGTCTGAGGAAAATTGAATTTTGCCCTGTTATGTGTCCCTACGTGCTCCCCAACATGTAATATATGTGCATGATTAATATGCATATTTCCCTCCATGGCCGAATATAAAGACGCATTTACAGTTGCGTCCAACGTTAGTATGTCAGTTGTCCAGTTCTCCTGAAAGTAACGTGAATTAGGCTTTTAGGCCTATGTTGCCAACGTCTTTACATTGTGCACGTTAAATCATCGAGATGCACCCGTTTCTAGGCCTCACAGGGCCCGGACACCAGATTCAAGCCTCAAGCCTCCTGAAGCACTCCGAGAGATGCAGCCCCGCCCGCATCCCTGACCCTTCACTCACTTCCTGCCAAGCAGCGTGGTGCCCGGCTCGGCTCTGGCCTGGCTGCCAAGAATATGTTATGCCTACAGTTATCTGTTCAGCTCCCCGGCTTCACATTCCTAGCTAACGAACAGCATAAAAATCTCCATCTATAGTCTAGTCTTCCTGTCTCCATGCAAACGATTTCCTGAATTAGTATCCATAGAAGATCCATAGTTCATGCAATACATGAAGAAATATATGCACACACTAGCTTTTAGTGACAAGTAGCCTTTGCCCTGATGACTTTTAGAATCAAGCAACATGTACTCTAAACACGAGGTATCAGATATGCTATAGGTACAGGTCGTTCTGACATCCCAGACTTCAGTCTCCTCTTCTAGTGCTAGGAGTCAGTGGCCCCCAGCTCTCCCCAGTTACACGTCATGACTCGTTTGCGCGCACCAGTAGGTTAAAGGTTCCAGCTGCCCATGAAGCCCCCTCCATGTGTCCACCCACTTATGACACTTCTGTGACGTCTACATCACACACCTCCGTGCACGCCCTGTGCACGCCTTCTTTTCACGCCCATATGTTCTTATCCTCTTCTTTTCACTTGTTACGCCTACTGTATTCAATGCAACTGTACTGTTTTACTATATATATTGTATGATGTTAATGAAATATTAGCTGTCCCCTCTTTTTCCTGAGATTGTCCCTTCCTGAACCTTAGCAGGTGATGGAACCCGATGGTCCATTGGCTCGAGCCACTTAATTAAAGCCCGTATGACTCAGATACCACGGATTCTGCCTCTTATTTATTGAGCTATCCTTTTCAGTTAATGCATAGAAAAATAGTACCGGTAATTATTTATTTATTTACCACATAATGGCGCCCGAATAGGGACGAACCCCTTCCCCACGCGCCGGCGATGTAACGCAGGCCCCCTGACCCTTCTACAGCCGTGACGGACCCCTACTGTGCACCTGCAGGTTTTCCTGCTTAAATCTCCCTCAGGCCCACGGAAGAGACGGAGACTGCGGTCCGGCATCCAGACGAGGCGGTGAGGAAGGCGGAGCGTCCCGACCAGAGCCCAAGCCGAGAGAGCAAGGTCCGAGGTATCCTGAGGCCCACCTGTTTCCGAAGCCCGAGGCGCATGCGTAGTGCGTAGTAACCAGACGTCGTAGCAGTCCAGTCCAGTCCAGTTTCCGAGGCCTTCAGTTTTGCTTCCCGGTGAGTACCGTTGCAGGGAACGCATCTAGACGGGTGCATTAATTTGTGCCCGGTCCGACGGGTTTGGGTACACAGATCCGGTCCGACGTGTTCACCTAGGTGGATACGGTATGACGTGTCTCTTTAGGAGACCGGTATGTTCTGTACTGTTTTAGCAGTGCATCCAGTAATTCTAGTAATTCTGTTCTCTAGTATAGTTTCTCGAGAAGTTCCAGTATTATGTTTTCGATGTATTATGTTTTCAATGTACTAAGTAGTATCTGTTCGAACTGTTATTAATGTGTATTGATGTCGTGGTATGAATGATTTGTTTTGCTATTGCATTACTGTGTTCATTGTGTATTGTGTTCAAGTTCAAGTACGTCCAAATATGCCTCTGTTTTCAAAGTTACGTCAGATAGGGACCAGAAAAGCATTACTCGAAGAATCAGTTCCTGTCCCTCCCAGGGACAGTCCCGGACATTTCATGTATCATAAACATGGCTTAGATGCCATACTGTATCTAGACTTATGGGTGGATTATACCAAGGATCTCGAAGAGAAATATAGATGGCCTGTTTCAGGAACATGGGATGCCGAGTGCATCATGAGGGTAGAGGAAGCATTATGGAAAAAGAAAGCCAGACAATCCCAGAAAGATGCCATAGAATTGTGGCGTAAAGAATCGCATAAAAGAACAGAAAAAGAATTCAGGAAAGCAGAATTAAGTAGGGAATCCTCAGAAAAAGCCCAAGAAAGGGAACTACTAGAAGAAGGTGAACGAGTTAGAGCAGAACAGTCAGACAGACAAAGAAATGCCCTTATTAAAGGTATGTATCCCCTTCTCGCCGAGGGTCTGCCTAAGGCGACCCCGGAAACACCCTGTAATTTACCGCCACCATTGGTCCCGACTAAGCTACGCCATAAACCGACTGCAGCTGAAATTTTCCTTTCTTCCTATTTAGACGACACTGTCCCAGAATATGCAAATCCGAACCCTACTCCGCCTGTTCAACCTCATCACCCTGTTAATAACGTAATTACTGTTCCTCCAGCCGTTGGTCCCGGGAATCCTTCTAATCCGCCAGTACCCCAGGACCAACCCACATTACGTATGCCTACTTTACCAGTCACTTTACCAGCAACGGCACACTCAGTATTAATTGACAATTCTAGTTCAGGAGGAGCAGGGGGAGGTATTCCTGTCACCCCGCCTCAAGTAAAACGAACAACACTAAGAGAAGCAGCATTACAGCGTACGCCAAAAGTGGCTACATACGCAGCCTTCAAACACTTTCTTACTGATTGCAGATATGATCCAATGCCAGGCGAAGATAAGATGATATTATATTCCGTACGTTTACGACGAGTTGCGAATTTTTTGACTACCATGCCAGATATGAAGGAACATTTAGACAGAATATATAATTTCATCCGAACAGGGGAGAAACCAGAAAGTATTCACGAAGCTATGGCGCACAGGAAAGTCGAGATTCAAAGTATGATTTTGCAGTTTTTGATAAATTGTTTAATAAGAGAACAAGATCATCCAGATAAAGACAAAGACGAGATGAAAGCCCTGACAAGGTGGAGTGACAATATAGCAGAAGGAAAACACAGTAAACAAAATTGTATAGAAATCATGTACAGAAAGATTCGTAAAGAAATTCTAGACATACACGAAAGGGAGAAAGCAATGAGAGTAACCGAGAAAGAGAATGACATTTCAGATGAAGATGTTTACACCGAGAATCCAAACAGAATAGCGTACGTAGGTAGGACGAGACCTTTTGACAGACACACACGCCTAGAATACAAGAAAACTTTTCTTCCTCCCGTACCAGAACAGTGTTCTCTTGAACATTTATTCCAGGCTACCGATAAAGTTCTGAAACTTCGAATAGGTTACAGTGAGCTTAGTACCATGCATAAACAGGAACTAGCCCGGTCAGCAGTTCGATGGACTAGTGATTCTAGCACGTTTTCAGACGAAGTAGTGGCCCAAATGTTTCTGAAGCTTCCCCCAGACGAACAGCGACTGGTGGGTATGTACATGATCCAACACCTCATTACACTGTACGAGAATCAGCCTTCTGATCCAGGTCCTTTATATAATGTATTGGACGAGTTACTCCTAAACAGATGGAAAGGCCTAGGTACCGATTTGATTAATGTCATTTTAGAACAACGTCATAAATACAGAACATTCCTGACTCCACACTTTGTTCCTGTTCCACCCCCAGTAAGAAAGACATTTTACATAGACAGACAAAATCCCTTGCGAGAAGTGCATCCTGTTAAGGGAACGGGAGGTGAGCTCGAACGAGTATTTGTTTACACCCCTTTAACGAAAATAGAACTACTAGAAATGAAAAAGTTAGTGCCCTGTCACGATAAAGATCCAGCAGGGTTCCACCGTGAATTAAAAGACATGCTCCGTATGGGAGAATACACGTATCCTGATATCATTAAAATGTTAAAGGTCCTGTTGCCTGCGGGCATATATGAAAAACTCAAAGAAAAAGAATGGGAGGTGGGAGAGAAAAAGATTGACTGGACAGCATTAGAGAATGAAGATAATACACGAGTTCCTGGTACCGGTCTCGGGGAAAAAGCCAAAGCATTGCCCGAATTGTTAATACAAGTCTTGCCAAGATTATTAGCCACGAAAAAGGAAGACTGGGATGCTATCTCAGCCTGTAAACAGAAACAAGACGAAGACACTAGTGATTTCTATTCCAGATTTGAGAAAAGTTTCATTATTAATAGCGGCTTGAAAACAAGTAGTGAGTCGTATCCCCATCTTTTTGTTACCAAACTAGTTGAGAATTCTTTACCACAAGCTAAAAATCGAGTACTGAAAGTCGAGAGTACCTGGCAAGCTAATACCCCGTCTCAGATGCTACAAATGTTACAGTATCACCAGAACCGAATCAGAGAAGAACAAGAACACGAAAGGAGACGTATGAAAGACACGAAAATGAAAGTACTAGTTGCACAGTCTGTTCCAGCAGATAGTCAGAAGAGGGGTACGAATCAGACCAGTCATTCTGCAGCTCCCGTTAAAGGGACATGCAATTATTGTAAACAGCCAGGTCACTATATAAACGAATGTGCAGTTCTGAAACACAATATAGCTACTGGTAAGACGAAAGAAAGACCGCGTCCTCCTAGACAGGAACATGTTCCGCAAAATACGCAACCACCGCAGAGCGCACAACAGACAGTTACAGTACCGCAGCCTATAGCTGCCACACAACACGTTACACAGCAGATGTACCAGTACGCACAGTCAGATTATCCAGAATATCAGCAGTATTCATGAAACAGCCTAGAGAGGGAGGTTGGCTTGCCTCTCATCGAGGTTCCTGTAGATCAAGAGGGTCCCTATGTACACAGTCAGGTATTAGGGAAAGACAGAAAATTTCTGATTGATACAGGGGCAAGTAGGACTACCATCAGTCATGACGAGGTTCCAGGGGCTCCTCTCTCAGGCTCAAGAAATGTTTCCCTGGGATTTTCAGGAAAGCCTATTGTTAACGAAATATCGAAACCAGTTTCCTTAGAAGTTGGTCCATTGTCCCGAACTACAGACTTATTACTTACGAAATCATGTCCAGAAAACTTACTTGGTATTAAAACATTGAAAGAATTAGGTGCCGTAATTTGTTGTTCTCCGGAAGGAGTGAGATTGTTTTTACGTGATTTTAAAGGACATTATGTGTTAAGAGATTTTGATCCAAGATTATTGCATGTACCACAGCATTTATGGGCGCAAGGTCCAACTGATGTAGGTTGTATGCACATTACACCATATCGTGTCACTCTGAAGCAAGGAGTTGTATTACCCCGAATCCGACAATACAAATTGCCACCTGAGGCTGTAGCAGCCTTATCGAAAATTATTGACGAGCTCATCGCTCAAGGAGTGGTTGTAGAAACTGACTCCAATGTATGTAATTCTCCTATCATTCCGATTCTTAAACGTACTGACCCAAATGCACCTCCAGTTTATCGGCTAGTAATTGACCTTCGAGAACTTAATAAATGTATCATACCCCAGTACCCAGTGGTTCCAGATATTTCTTCCCTATTGACTGCCATTGATTCCGAAGCTACGTTCTTTACTGTTATCGATCTCAAGAACGCTTTCTTTAGTGTCCCCATTCATCCAGACAGCCAGTTTCTTTTCGGATTCTGTTTAAATGGAAGAAGCTATAAATTTACACGTGCACCTCAAGGGTTCACAGAAAGTCCTAGTATTTACAGTCAAGCACTTAAACGACAACTAGACAGTATTCACATGCCAACTGACACTGCCCTGCTCCAGTACGTTGATGATCTACTGATCACAGCCCGTACAGAACGTGACTGCGAACGTGCATCGCTGACAGTCTTGTATTTTCTGGCAGAAATGGGGCACAAGGTGTCCCCTTCGAAACTACAATTCTGTGTCCAGCAAGTGGTATACCTTGGACACTTGCTGTCCAAGAGGGGTAGACAGTTGACACCTGACCGTATCCAGTTAATAGCACATCTTCCACAGCCCAAGACACAGAAGGAGGTACGAGCTTTTATCGGCCTCACTTCTTACTGCAGACAATGGATTCCTCAGTATGCCTATCTAGCCAAGCCACCGATACAGTTAACAACACAGGAGGCAGCGACATCGACTGTCCTCCCTTGGACCCAGGAACATACACTTGTTTTTAATGAATTAAAGAACGCTTTATGCCAAGCACCTGTGTTAGCGACACCAAACTACAGCAAGCCTTTTACACTTTTTGTCACTGAACGTGATGGTACAGCATTATCTGTTCTCACACAAGACCAAGCAGGACAACACAAGCCTTGTGCTTATTTTTCTAGCACATTAGATCCAGTAGCCCAGGCTCTGCCTGCGTGCCTCAAATCAGTTGCAGCCACAGCTCTAGCTATCAGACAAAGTGATTCCATAGTGTTAGGACACTCCCTGACAGTACAGGTTCCACACTCTGTGGAAGTTCTTTTAAACCGAACACAGACTCAGCACTTGACAATTGCACGATTAACAGGATATGAACTGACATTGTTCCAGCCACACATAGAAATCAGACGCTGCAACATATTAAATCCTGCTACACTGTTACCCTCGATTACCTCAAACCCTGCCACACATGACTGTGTGGAAGTTATTAACACCATGACGAAGCCAAGACAAGACTTGACGGACATTGCATTACCTGATCCAGACCTGACACTTTACGTGGATGGTTCATGTATGAGAACAAGTACAGGAGAGTTAGTAGCGGCGTATGCAGTAACTATTGAAACTAAAGTTATAGAAACACATCGTATTGACACCCTGTCTGCTCAGGCAGCAGAGCTCATCGCTCTGACCCAAGCCTGCATACGAGCCAAGAACCTGAAAGTAAACATATATACAGATTCACGTTATGCATTCGGAGTCGTACACGACTTTGGAGTCCTCTGGCAAGAAAGAGGTTTCATGACCTCTCATGGAGCCAAGATTCAGCATGGCCCCCTCATTCAAGCTCTGTTAGAAGCAATACATTTACCGACAGCTATAGCGATTATGAAGTGCAAGGCACATACGAAAGCCACTGACACCATTTCCCAGGGTAACGACCTGGCAGATCGAACAGCCAAGCTTACAGCTCAGACTCCAGACATTCCAGCTGACACGACAAAGACAGACGTTCCAGTTCAGACGACTTGTATGACAGTTAAGGATCCCACACAAGACGTACTAGACATACAGACACATGCTACTCCAGATGAAATCAAGAAATGGTCTGAACATGGAGGGGTCCAGACAGATCAGGGATGGTTGACGAAGGGAAAAGCCACATGGTTTCTCCCCGACTCTATGGTTCAAGTCATTATTAACACAGCACATAGTCCAGCACACTTAGGAGAAAAAGCCATGTTAGACAGTATTCAGAACCTCTGGTTTAACAAGCATTTACGAGCAGCAGCGAAGCAGAAAGTACGTACCTGCATGATCTGTTGTCAGTTCAATCCAGGTAAAGGTGTTCCCGTGGAACAAGGTGGATTCCATCCTCCTGACCACCCTTTCGAAGTCCTCCAGATGGATTATATCCAGATGGATCGATGTCGAGGTTTCAAGTATGTCCTCGTAGTTGTATGCGCTTTGTCCAGATGGACAGAAGCATATCCGGTCCCAAATTATACTGCCGCGACCACTGCCAAGCAGTTGGTTCGTGAGTTCTTCCCTCGCTATGGTTTGCCCCGGGTC
Source organism: Lissotriton helveticus (assembly GCF_964261635.1). Lineage (NCBI taxonomy): Eukaryota > Metazoa > Chordata > Amphibia > Caudata > Salamandridae > Lissotriton > Lissotriton helveticus. The sequence continues at coordinate 107,769,886 of NC_136059.1, read as the reverse complement.
GTGTATTCGGATAATGGACAGCCATTCTCGACCGAACTCATGAAACAAGTATCACTTCTGTTAGGGTACCAGTGGAAGTTCCACTGCGTACGACATCCCGAGGCAGCTGGCCTCGTCGAGAGACATAATCAAACTCTGAAAATACGAATAGCGAAGGTCCGTGCAGAGAAAGGTGTAGATTGGATGGTAGCCCTGCCGGTTGCCCTCTTCTATATGAGAATGGTCGCTCACTCCCGATCTGGTTTGTCACCCTACGAAGTTGTGTTCGGTCGTCCCCCAAACATGTGGGGTACACCTATGCCTCGTAAAATCACCGATGTTGACAGTAATATGCTGACAGATTACCTAGCTTCCTTGATGTCTGCACTACTCTCTTGTCGTTCACAGGTCGCGGCTGCCTTTCCAGACAACACCCAGGTGAAACCGCACGAGGTCGTTCCAGGTGACCTTGTTTTGATCCGCAACTTCGATCGTTCAAGCCCTCTGGAGCCCCGCTGGAAGGAGCCGAAACTCGTTCTGATGACCACAAGGACCGCCGTAAAGCTGGAAGGACGTAAAGGCTGGCTCCACTCCAGTCACATCAAGCGTTTCCATGGACTGCGTCCAAAGACTTTTTTCAAGGACTGCCCCGATACTGACTCTAAACTTCCCCTGTTAGAGAAAACTCCGCAGCAGGAGTATAAACTCAAATTGAGGTCTAGTAAGTCAGACAGCGTTTAATTGTTTAAGTCCCTCTTGGGTGAAGCGGTTAGACAGGTTCCTGACATGTATGAGATAGACCCACATAGTGAGAGAGATAGACGAAACTTCAAGAAAATGAAATACTGTAAAACTCTCCGAAGCAGATGCGTCGTTACGTTATTGTTTATGTTATTTCTGAGTCTTACGATCACATGTATAAGTTATATGCTACATGTATTCTTTCCTCCTCTTGGTTCACATGTACACCTTTCCTCTAATGATACAGTAGAGCACACATTTAGTGAACTACCCCCTCACGAGTTATCCTATCGACTTGCAATGCGCAACAATACTTTTATTCGTATGTTACACTATTCACATCAGACCAGCAATGCCACTAATTGCTGGGTATGTGGTCGACTCCCACCTTACCAGACAGTGAAGGGAGCTCTGCCACTCTTTCCCTATCCGTTCTCACACAATGGTTCGTGTGGAGCATGGTTTACATTAACATCATCCTTAGACGATAAGTCCCTTCTGAATAGAACCTGTTTCCCCGACAAGGATGGTCTTTCCCATAGGACAGGGTTAGATCTAGAAAATGAAGTATATGATCTAGGTAATTTTTCCTCCAACCTCATGGTTTTGAATGTTCAGTCCGAGACCATTCCAGACTTGCCTTCTATAACAGTTCTACCAGTGAAAGGCGAATTATGTGTCAGAAAGAATGGTTCAGTACACCTAGGACACAGTGATTGTACTACTGTGGTCGAGTACAGTGACAGTGGGAAATCTACTTTCAAAGCTTCACGTCATTCTTATTTTATATGTGGTCAGACCGCATATGTACGTCTGCCCCTAGATTGGGATGGAACATGTTACATTGCCTTCCTACTGCCACCAGTTTTCCTGGCCCCATCCGATTATCACCGAAATACACATCTAGTACATGTCAGACATAGAAGGGAGATCGAGTCCCCAATTGTCGATCAGACTGAAACTGCATTAGAACAGTATACGGATTTCAATAAAGGTTTCTTCTTCTTCATAGGTCCTGTCCAGAATAGTAAATTAATACGCAGGTTAACCAGAACCCTTGAAGCAGTAGTGAATGAGACTACTTCCGCCCTAGGTAACTTAACAGAAGAGCAGTCTGCTATGAGATTTGTTGTTCTTCAGAACCGCCTTGTTCTTGACGTCATACTGGCCGATAGGGGCGGAGCTTGTAGAGTCATCGGATCTAGTTGTTGCGTTTTCATTCCTAATAACGCACCGTCTGTGTATTCAGCAATAACTAGACTTCATAAAATAGCCCATCAGCTACACCAGAATCCAGGCACCTGGACTTGGTCCGGCTGGCTCTGGAGTGTAATATCTGCCTGGGGATGGAAAGTACTGTCATACCTGGGAGTAGTAGTAATGATCATATTCAGTTGTTGTCTCTGTTTACAATGTGGCCCGGCGATTTGCGGCTTGTGCGCTACATCTTGTATTCCACGTCCAAAGTCCTAATCCCAAAAGATAAAAGACGAGCAAATGATGCTGTATGAACAGATAGATGGTCTCATGAATATTGATGTTTCCTGAAGGGAACGTAGGGAACAAGGAGGGAATGAGGAAAATTGAATTTTGCCCTGTTATGTGTCCCTACGTGCTCCCCAACATGTAATATATGTGCATGATTAATATGCATATTTCCCTCCATGGCCGAATATAAAGACGCATTTACAGTTGCGTCCAACGTTAGTATGTCAGTTGTCCAGTTCTCCTGAAAGTAACGTGAATTAGGCTTTTAGGCCTATGTTGCCAACGTCTTTACATTGTGCACGTTAAATCATCGAGATGCACCCGTTTCTAGGCCTCACAGGGCCCGGACACCAGATTCAAGCCTCAAGCCTCCTGAAGCACTCCGAGAGATGCAGCCCCGCCCGCATCCCTGACCCTTCACTCACTTCCTGCCAAGCAGCGTGGTGCCCGGCTCGGCTCTGGCCTGCCTGCCAAGAATATGTTATGCCTACAGTTATCTGTTCAGCTCCCCGGCTTCACATTCCTAGCTAACGAACAGCATAAACATCTCCATCTATAGTCTAGTCTTCCTGTCTCCATGCAAACGATTTCCTGAATTAGTATCCATAGAAGATCCATAGTTCATGCAATACATGAAGAAATATATGCACACACTAGCTTTTAGTGACAAGTAGCCTTTGCCCTGATGACTTTTAGAATCAAGCAACATGTACTCTAAACACGAGGTATCAGATATGCTATAGGTACAGGTCGTTCTGACATCCCAGACTTCAGTCTCCTCTTCTAGTGCTAGGAGTCAGCGGCCCCCAGCTCTCCCCAGTTACACGTCATGACTCGTTTGCGCGCACCAGTAGGTTAAAGGTTCCAGTTGCCCATGAAGCCCCCTCCATGTGTCCACCCACTTATGACACTTCTGTGACGTCTACATCACACACCTCCGTGCACGCCCTGTGCACGCCTTCTTTTCACGCCCATATGTTCTTATCCTCTTCTTTTCACTTGTTACGCCTACTGTATTCAATGCAACTGTACTGTTTTACTATATATATTGTATGATGTTAATGAAATATTAGCTGTCCCCTCTTTTTCCTGAGATTGTCCCTCCTGAACCTTAGCAGGTGATGGAACCCGATGGTCCATTGGCTCGAGCCACTTAATTAAAGCCCGTATGACTCAGATACCACGGATTCTGCCTCTTATTTATTGAGCTATCCTTTTCAGTTAATGCATAGAAAAATAGTACCGGTAATTATTTATTTATTTACCACAGGTCTTTGGTCTAAAAGTTCACTGTGTGACCTGTCAATGGGGATTTTGATCATAATATTGAAGGTGTCTTTGGTCCACAGGTGCCATCCACGACTTGGCAATAGGGAGTTTAACCCCAACACACAGTGTGGTCTATGGTTTAGGGCTGCCCGGATGACTTGCCAATAAGGCTTAGGACTAAGAATAGTCTTTTGTGTCCTAAGTATCTTTTACAGTCCCATTAGAGTTAATAGAAAATGTAAACCCACTGGGACAATATTTTTTGTAAAAGATATTTGGGATACAACGTTTATGTCAAGAGATATTTGTGTAAACAATACTCGGATATACACCTGCTTGTAATTATGAATTTACTGACTATGGGGTGGTCAAACAGATGTACATTTGTACTTCGCATAGAATTCAGTGAAGGAACTGCTTCTGTTGGAGCAGTATGGCTAACTGTGAGAAGCACACAGTGTTATTGCACACATTTTTATTAAAGAACAATTTTGCTAGTAAGGCAATGGTGTAGTGGAGCCAACAGCCCTTGAGGCCTTCTCAGGCCCCTCTACTAGTAGGCAGAGCCCCTGTCTCCCCTGCTATTGGCTGATTTGAGGTGGCCATGGTAAGCATTGCATTTCCTGCATGTCTCTTACAGAACCATCCAGCGATGCATGATCTCTGCTGGTTTGGCATTTCCATGGCAAAGTTTTCAAACCCCTGCCAAAGCCAATCAGAATGCTCAGATTGACTCGTGGCAGGCAGGAGTAATGTTTCCAGTCATATTTTTTGGGGCGGTTTGAGCAGCTAATGGGGGACAATATTCAAGAGTGTAGCGGACGGAAGAACAGCAGGGGGTGGAAAAGCTACTTACCCTAGACATGGAAAACTGCAATGTGTGTATTGATATTTCTATAATGCTGCACAAATCTAGCTGGGGGTCAATGGAGCAGTGTCCATAGCACTGAGAGTGACCACTGACCTACTGCATGTGGGTGCACCCAATACCACACACTCTGTTCCTCAAGGTCCCAGTATATTGGAAACATTAGATCAGACTTTCCACTACTACAGGCACCAGTACGTTGAGTAAGGACATTTCAATAGCATTCAATATAGTTTTAAATCGATTTAAGCTAAGGTATTAGGGTTCAATTGCATTAATTCTATTTGAATTAGGTTTATTGTAGGTATTGAGGATAGGTGACGTTTTTGTTTTAGTTAATTGAAGTATAACTAATTTATGGACAGGGTTAGCATTTGAAATAGATTAATATGTTACTTATTTATATATGAATTTATTTGCATGCTTGATAAAGTACAGGTCTGCAATGAGAGCCACGTCATTTCAATATTGAATAATTAGACCTTGACTTTCCCCGCCCCCTGTCCCAGCTGTGGAGATCCTTGACTGTTGTGGGCTCTGGATCACTTCCTGGTAATTCAATTACTGATTTCAACGATTGTTGCTAAAAAGAATTCAGGATGCTGCTCCTGCAGGAGGAGGGTATATCTAGGGTCTTTGAGAATCCTTTGTAAATGTGCATTTTCCACGTTTTTTACGAACAGTTCCCGTATAGGTCAATTTCTGGGCTCTGGGCAAATTTCACATGTTTTCCTCAACACCCGGATCAACCTCTCTTCTTGCGCTTACAATTGGTTACTATAACCTGGCTCACCCTGATTGCTCTCAGGAACCAAGCTGTACTCGGCTGATGAGCACTAGGCCTGGGCGGTAAATTCCATTCCGCTTGCGGAATTTGGGTAATGTCGCGTTCCACAGAGAATGCGAAATTGCCCAAAATTCTGCGTTCCGCAACTTCGCGAAATTTATTGCTTGTTCGCGTTCTCAAATGCATGTTCGCAAGATATTTCCCCCGAGCACGCAAACAGCGATTGCGAACAGTAAAAAAAGCAACGCGAACAAGCAATTCCGCGTGTGCACGAAATTTCTGCGTGTTTGCGGATATTTTCTACCGCTTCGCAAAGATTTGCGTAACGCAATTACGCAAATTCCGCCCACCCCTAAACATAACTAGGGTGAAACCGGTCCAGGGTTGCTTGTGTTCTGGTTCAGGGTGACCTGGCTTGGCAGTTCAGGCTGAAATGTTCTGGCTGAAGCAGGGTCAAAACTGATTTGCATATTGCTGGGTCCAAACTGAGTTGGCATGGTGTGCAAAGTAATGATAGACTGGGAAGCGGCACGAGTAATTACAAGTGGCTGAGATTAATTCAAGCATTACATCCATCAGTCTTTTATATACTCATTGTGCTGTCAGGCTATGACAGTAGAGTGAGACTACTGCCTGCATGTACTTGGGAACAAATATCTCCTGGGCTTTGAAGGCGATAAAAAAAGTTTGAATGCTATTCTCTGTGCCCCTGGAAATCAGAGCTGCTAGAAAGATATAATCCAATTTCTTTCAGTTGCCTTACAAACTGGCTACTTCATGTGGTGGAATTTGTAAGTTTGCAATGTTTTCTTTAGGAACTACTACATAGACAATACTGCAATAAATGAGTCTTGATAATACAGAGAACTTTATACCTCCAGAACACAGACAAGGTTATAAAATGTTTCATTGTCAAACTGAACGGAAGACGAGAAGCAGCCTCTCCCTGCATGCAGAACCCGTGGATGCCGCCAGGGGGCAGGCTAACATAGGTTTAACTTATTAAAAAGGGCCCACAACCCTTACCAGCAGGGTCAGGGCACACTCAATGAACCTCAGAGGCAGGTCCAATGTAAACACAGGGGCGAACACGAGCCCTTCATGGAAGACGAGCATCCGTGAGCCCCAGACGCCTCTGGGAAGCCTCGTCTGCAGGGAAAGCTTCACATATCAAGCAGAGATGGAAAGCAGGCCTGCCCTCCGACCCGCCGCGGAACAAAAGGACAAGAGAAACCTCTGTGTGGTGAGAGGAAGCGAGATGGAAGCAGGGCAAGACGTGCTGGGAAGAGAAACAAAACCCCAGCTCTGACCCTGGAAGAAACGGAAAAACAGCTGCGCGCATCAGGAATGTATTACAAAAGATGGATGCATGTGTGGCCGTCTGCATCAGCACTAACGAAGGCAATAGGGCTGCCTAGAGTGTGCAGCATATGATGTATGAGTGTACACGTTGATGTATCAATTGATGAATGACTGATTGACAGCTACACGAAAGAATGGATGAGCGAAGTTCAACGCAAGGAAAGTTGGATGGATTTAAAAAAGAACATAAAAATACGTTTCTGTTTAAGATATTGACAGTATGACTTATTTTTCTTTTGCTCCTTTTAACCGGTTTAATATTTTATTTTGTCCACTTTTGTCATAGAATGTGGCATGCTTTTTTTGTGGTCTATGTTGTGCTGCTGTGCAAACCATAAGACGCAAACTCACAACAGAAATCACGTTTAAGTGAGGATAAGAGTTAACAGACAGTATGAATAAATTGCTTTCTTCATTGTGAAAGAATAGGATACACATCTCTATTTTGAGTTACGCAAGAAGTGAAAGACAAGCCCGCGCCGGATTTCGTGACTCAGTGGACCAGTGCGTCTAAAGCAGGAATGTGCTCGTCACATGATAACGTTATTCTGTAATCATAATCTACCTACCCACGTAACAACTGCAGTAACACAGCACATGTTCTGCACTTATAGGAGAGAAGCCTACCTTAAATAGTCTTTGTGTGTCTGCTCCCTCACTGTGTCTATTGATGATGGGGACAAAGAAAGTTACCTGTTGTTGTTAAAGTTACATTCTACCTAGGACATACATGCACGAGTGAGGTAAGCCACTGGATGGACGGTAACTGCCTGGAATTAAATTCAGCAAAGACAGAGGTCATCCTTTTTGTCCCACCGGAATAAGGCACCCTCCCCACCCCAGTGACTGAAGTCACAAACCTGGCAAACCTGCTAGATAAGGTTACATCCGCCTCATACTCACTGAGATGAGTTAAAAGAAATAGAGAAATATCTGTCTTTTGGGCTCTTGAGGACAGTACTCACTTCTCTTATACTTGCAGGGCTCGACTGATGCAATTGGCCTTCAGCAGGCTCCCTGAAGAAGCCTCAGACCCTGCAGAACTCAGCGCGCGGTGCCTTCTCAAATCCCAAACTTTGAATCAGCAAGCGGGGCTAGTAGGAAACTTCACTGGCTGCCGGTGAGGCATTTGTCCCCTTTAGAAAGACTACCTGGGTTGGGAAACGTTGTCTCGGGGCCTCCGGCCTACTCTGGAATAGCCTACCCTTTGCACTCAAAACAGCTCCTTTTCCATCAGTTTTCAGAAAATCTCTGAAAACCTGGCTTTTGTTCAGCAATAGGACACCTGCTCAGTAAAAGGAGATCATTGTCCATTAAGAGGAGACCAGAACGCTCACCTTCCGGTCTTGTGCAGCGCCAAGATGCCCTTGGGGAGGAGTTTGTGCTTAATAAATCCTTTCGCTTCATTCATTCATTCATTCATACTGCAACCATGAACCCATCTCCTGCAATGCTCCACATCTAGCCACGTGTCACCTACATCGTAGTGGAAGAGGAAGAGGCATCTCCTGCCCTTTGCACTCTAGTGACATCATAAGGAAGGACACCACATAACCTTTGCCTAAAAGAACAAGTTACTTACCTTCGGTAACGTTATATCTGTAAGAAACGTAGGTTAGTTATAGATTCCTTACCTTAGAATTACCCCCCGGCGCTAGACTGGATCTGGAAAGATTTTTGTCAGCAGTACCTCTGTGCGTCAAAAGGTGGCGTCGGTCGGCTCCGCGTTCATCAGTGGCCTCGTGGTCACCTGGATGACGTCGCAGGAGCTACTTAGACGCCATCCTCGCGTACTGACGTGAGTTCTGTACGCGGTTTTCTGCACCAGAAACGCCGAGTCATACAAGACACTGACCACTGGTGCACAAAACTAGGGCCCTGAAAGGATATCCTTAACCCTAGAAATTAGTTCACTGAATGGGGAGGGTGGGTGGGGTTGTAAGGAATCTATAACTAACCTATGTTTCTTACAGATATATCGTTACCGAAGGTAAGTAACTTGTTCAGCTGAAAGAAACATGTTAGTTATAGAATCCTTACCTTAGAATAGATACCCCAGCAATACCAATCCCGGAGGTGGGTCTCTGAACAAAGATCACACCAGAAAGACCTGGAGAACAGAATAGCCAAAGAAGCCGTCTCTCTGGACTTGACTTTCAAGGCAGTAGCGTTTTGTAAATCTGTGCAACGAAGCCCACGTAGCTGCTGACAGATGTCATTCAGAGGAATGCCTCGTCCCAAAGCAGTAGTTGCTGCCATCGCCCTGATGGAATGGGCGCGCAGCCCCACTGGAGGCTCCTTCTTCGCCAAAGAATAGCAGGCTTTGATACACAAAAGGACCCATCGAGAGATAGTCCGCTTGTGTACGGCCCGACCTTTCTTGGCGCCCAAGTAGCCAACAAAGCTCTGGTTATCCACCCGGAACTGCTTGGTGCAATCCAGATAAAAGGAAAGCGCACATTTTTGGTCCAGACAAAGGAGCCTCTCTTCCTCTTTCGAAGGATGCAGAGGCGGAAAGAAGGTGGGCAAAGTGATGGTCTGCCTGAAGTGAAACCTTGGGCAGGAAGGATGGACGAGTCCTGAGAACTACCTTGACTGGATGTACTGAGGTTCCGTGGTTTTCGGGACCGGACTCCATTTTGTTTGCGTTGCTCAAGACGCCATTTTATTTTGCCCTCACGTAGTCCTAGGTAGTAAACGAACGAACGAAGTTGCATGGGCCTCGTTGTTCATGTACGTATTTAAACAGGCCCTTTTCGATTTGCGAGTGAGCTGCAAAGATGCTGACCCCGTCACCTGAAGCTGACCCTTTACGAAGCCAGTTTTCTCTAGCTGACCATTGTCCGAGTTCCCAATCAATGTTCAGGATAGCATTAGTTTTTAGTGTTCTTGCACATATCTTATCCTACTCAACATCTGAATTGTTTCTTTCTTTTACGACTTTTCATTACATGGGTAGTGCTTTCAATTATGGGTTTGTCCGGCTTGTGGTAATCGAATTTGGGACATTCCTAATAATTAACTTGTGGGTTGGTACGATGTAAAGTGAGCTTTTTGGAATGTGATAATGTATGTAAAATGTATTCTATTGGTCAGAATTTGCCGCAGTGGGTGTGCATTTATAATGGGTCGAAATTGTCAATATAAGATGATGTCTCGCTCTATGAAAATTGAACAGTTTCTTGAGTTGTACACCGTGTTGTAGTTGCTGGGATTACTGTGACTAGCTGCAGCTAATAAATTGATCTCTGACACCAACCAGAAGTATTCCGTGTCCCTGTAGTCTAAGACAGGAGAAACCCGAAGACTTCGGGTGTGTCCCTGGCACCGCTGGGTTCTAAGAAAACCCGGTTCTTCAGTACTGATAAGATCAATCAATCAATCAATCATTTGTAAAGCGCACTACATACCCGCGAGGGTCTCAAGGCGCTGGGGAGGGGGGCGGGTGGGTTGGGCGCTACTGATTGAACAGCCAGGTCTTGAGTATCTTCCTGAAGGTCAGCAGGTCTTGGGTCTGTCGTAGGCTCAGTGGGAGGGTATTCCATGTCTTGGCGGCGAGGTGGAAGAACGATCTCCCGCTGGTGGTTGTTCTTCGGATGCGCGGGACGGTGGTGAGCGAGAGGTCGGCGGAGCGTAGCTGGCGGTTGGGGATGTAGAAGAAGAGCCGTCTGTTGAGGTAGGCTGGGCTGGTCTTGTGGAGTACTTTGTGTGCATGGATGAGGAGCTTGAAGGATATCCTCTTGTTGACGGGGAGCCAGTGCAGGTTTCTCAAGTGGGGGGTGATGTGGCCGTGCCGTAGTACGTCGAGGATCAGTCGTGCTGAGGCGTTTTAGATGCGTTGTTGTCGTTTGATGAGCTTGGTCGGGGCTCCCGCGTAGTGGGCATTTCCGTAGTCGAGTCTGCTGCTGACGAGGGCCTGGGTGACTGTCTTTCTTGTAGGTTTGGAGCCGAGGATGAGGACCTCCGTCTTGTCTGTGTTCAGCTTCGGTCGGCTGATCTTCATCCAGTCGGCGACAGCCTTCAATCCTTCGTGGAGGTTGGCTTTGGCGGTGAAGGGGTCCTTGGTGAGGGAGAGGATCAGTTGAGTGTCGTCGGTGTAGGAGATTATGTTGAGGTCGTGTGTCGGGCGACGTGTGCGAGCGGGGCCATGTAAATGTTGAACAGTGTCGGGCTGAGGGAGGATCCCTGGGGTACGCCGCAGATGATCTCAGAGGCTTTGGAATGGAATAGGGGGAGGATGAGGCTCTGGGTTCTGCCGGAGAGGAAGGAGGTGATCCATTCCAGAGCCTTGTAAGAAAGGAGGCTTGGATGAAAGAGCCTGGAGCTCACTCACTCTTCTTGCAGATGTGATGGCTACCAGGAATGCCGTTTTGAGCGTCGGAAGCCTCAATGGACAGTTGGGAAGCTGCTCAAAGGGAGCGCACATTAAATAGGTTAAGACTAGATTAAACTCCCACTGAGTCATAATGAAGAGAATAGGAGGAAAGAGATGAGTTATGCCTGTCAAGAAACGATTAACAAACGGGGAATTGAAAAGAGAAGGGTGATCTGGAAGCCGAAGGAAGGCATAGATGGCCGAGAGCTAGCCCTTGATAGTGCCCAGTGCAGAGCCCTGCTGGGCCACAGAAATAAGGAACAAGAGAACCTCAAAAAGAGGGACCGAGAGAGGATCCACAGTCTTTGCTGTGCACCATGCCACAAATTTGTTCCACCAGCAGACATATGCCTTCGTAGGGGAGAGACACCTGACTGCCAAGATTACATCACAAACTTTGGGAGGCAGGCTCAATCTCCACGCAAGGAGGTGGAGGCTAGACAAGTTCGGGTGGAGAACCGTCTCCTGTTGCTGCGACAGTAGATCCTCCCGAAGAGGCAGACCAGTCGGAGGATCGATGGCCATGTTGAGCAGCTCAGGATACCAAACTCTTCATGCCCAATCCGGAGCCACAAGGAAAACAAGAGCTTCGGTCGCACCTGATCTTCTTCAGCACTCTGGCAAAAGTGGTATAGGTGGAAAGGCATACAACAGACCCAACTCCACTCGCTACAAAAAGCGTCGCCCTGTGAGTGCCGCCCTTTCGAAATTCCAACGCGCAAAATTGATGGCGGATCCTGCTGCTCACTGGAGTTTGATGGGCCTGAAAGATCGGACTAGGAAGATTTGGAGGATGCTGCAAAGGGGGGGTTGGTGGACTGGCCCGGCCTCTGCCCCCTGAACCGGGGCGGTGGTTCCCATGTCCCTGGCCGCCCGAACGTTGGGAAACTTGCTGCGGCCTGTGGCTCTGGGCGGGACGTATCGGGGCACCCCTTCCGTAGCCACGAAAGGTGCGAAAAGCAGACTGCTCAGGGTGGCTGGAGAGGTCCAAGGACTTGGTCATAGCCCGTGAGTTCTTGAAACGCTTTAGAGCTTTGTCCGGTATGTACCCAAAAAGGCGATGGCCATCAAAAGGCATGTCCATGAGGGTATTTTGGACATTCCCCGAAAAGCCAGTCGATCTCATCGAGGCGTAGCGGTGAAGAGCTACTGAGGTGGAAATCGTCCTGCCCAGAGAGTCGGCGGTATCCAGCCCACAATGATTGGTAAACTTCGCCGTATCTCTCCCGGCAGTAACTGCCTGGGAGAGCACTGTCTGGGCCTCCTCCGGACTCTGAGGCAGCACCTGCGCCACCGTATCCCACACAGAGTGGGAATAATGGCCCAATAGACATGCAGTGTTTACCGCCTGCAGTCCCAAGGTGGCGGAAGAGAAAATGTTCTCTCCAAGAGGATCCAGTATCTTGGATTCCATTTCCGGGGGAGCGGTAGGGAAAGCACTCTGGAAGTGGAGGCTTGACCACCAAGCTCTCTGGGGTGGGGTGTTGGGAGCGGAGAGTGGGGTCGCCTGGAGCCAGGCGGTGGCGTTAGGATGATTGCCCATCAACGGGAGCCCCCGTGTTGGGCCTGGGCCAGGTGCCCAAAAGGATGTCAGTAAGGGCCTCATTAAACAGCAGCAGGGGCAGAAGAGCTTGCAGCCAGCTGAAGCACCTTTGCCAGGAGGTAAGTCCTGACCGCCACTGTAGGAAGCTCGAGGTTGAGATCCTCGGCCGCCCTACGGTACACCACTGGGTATGAGGCTCCCTCCTCCTTAGCCTTGGTAGGAGACAACATGCCAGTGTCAGGGGAGGTGTCTAGACCCTTGGCATCCCCCAGTTTCTCTCTCCAGTCCTGCTCAGAGTCTAGCTGATCAATTAGAGAGTCACCTGACCCCTTCCAGTCCTCCTCCTTATCCTCTGGGTGCCAATCTGTCTGAAAAGAGACCCCAGGAGTGAACAGGGGCACAAAAACACCAGTCGGTGCCGGATCTGGCATCGGGCGATGCCAGTCCAGCTCCTTGTCCACGGCCAGGGGTACGACCGGCATCGGTTGCGGTAGTGGAGCCATAGGAAGAGGCGTCGGTGGAGGTTTTATAAAGTCAACCGGCGCCGATCCGGATCCAAGCCTGGATCCAAGGGGGGCCTGTGGCGCCGGGGCAGGTGCCGTTGGCGGAGAAGGCCTAGGACCCCCTACAGTGTCCACGGGACCCGAAGGCAAGCCGGCAGGTTCGGGATGCCCAAAGAAGCCGTGCTTCGCCTCATGAAATTTACGGAGCTGGGCACAAGTCGCCCCGGTCCCGTGAAGGAAGCGAAGCCCGACGTCGCGTCAGCTGACCGACGGGTAGAAGTGACACGATAGTGTAAGTTATAAATAACAGTAATTTTCACACAAATACCAGTGGTTGTAGAAATGACATCCTGTGCCCTTTGATCCCAGGGAACACCACTATTGCCTACAACGACAGGGTATTTTAAATAAGCTTCAAAAAGCCATGGCTACAGTTATCTCACACTGGGGTTAATTTAGACTGGGGCACAGTGGACGCTCAGATGAAATGACCATTCCACCGCCCATTCTAGAGGTGGCGGGACTACTAATTCGGGCCTTTTGCAACCTTCACCTGCTCTGCAAGTAGTCATTCACAGGTGGTGTATGTCTACCATTGGGCTGCCGAGCTTATTGCACTGGGAGTACCGCCCTATTAAGAGCAGTCCATGTACGGAGTAATGTAATCCGTACCCCCAGCGGAATGAAAGACTGTCTGCCAAATAATAAATTAGGCCCTTAGGGCCATATGTATGAACACTTTTTCCCATAGACACAGAATGGGTAAAACCCTTTGATACATCTGCCCCTTAGTAAGGTATTACCAGGATTGTGTAATTACTACAGTTTCTAAGTGCTGTATGAAACACTGCACTTGGCTTCGAATGCACAGTCAGTCCCGCCGGAAGTGTATACAAAGGATTCAGGCTGCAGTGCTGTGCAAGCTTCCTCCCTCCTTACCCACTTTAGTAAACAAGACCATTGCTGGAGACTCTTTGTAGCCGTATCTTCGTAATTAATAGCATGCTGCCTTTGAATGGGCCATCTGCAGTGCAGGCTCAGTTGTGGTTTCAGGGTCTGATCTCAGCACTTCCTCAATTCCAAGGAAGGACAAGCTTCAGGGCGGGGATGTGAGTCACAGAGCTGGGTCCTGCAGAAGACCCTTAGAGATTCTATCTGTGCCATTCACATTCACATGAATGGCCACAAGAGAATCATGCTGTTGTTATCATACAATTGCCTGACTCACACTTTCCCTGTAAAGGAACAAAGCTGGGACCGTATATTTGAATATAGTACTTCATACCTTCTTGTAACTGTTTAAGCACTTATAGGAAAACTATTTACTATCCAATGGAATTGGTACTCGTTTTGCCACCTATAGATGATTAGAAGGCTGCATGAACCCTGTTCAGGGATAGAACCTGCTTTCAGGTATAGTCAATAGGTTTTCCTTGGTTCTTGTCTTATGTAGCTGAGCTCCTCTCCTAGCGTTAGGGTGCATGTATATGTGCCTATTTATGGAGGAGATTGTGGCAGTGATGTCCTTTGAGATGTCATCAGTGATGTCATCAGTGATGTCATTTGAGATGTCATCAGTGATGTCATCAGTGATGTCACTGACCATGTCATGAATGATGTAATATGTGACATCATCAGCAGTGGATTGCGGGCGCGCGAGTTATAGTGAGTCCAACTAACTATAACGTGGGAATTTCAATGGTTTTGTATGAGTAAAATGTTCAGCTAACTATAACTGGTGTGAAACCTATGGTTTTTTCAATGAATTTGAAAGGTTTTTTAAATGCTAATTCCTAACTACAACGAGTGTGAAACCCATGGTTTTTTCAGTGAATTTCAAAGGTTTTTTAAATGCTAATTCCTAACTATAACGATTGTTAAACCTATGTTTTTTTAGTGAAAGGTTTTTTAAAAGCTAATTCCTAACTATAACAATTGTGAAACCTATGTTTTTTTCAGTGAATTTCATTGTTTTTTAAAAAGCAAATTCCTTTGTATATCGACTTTGTAACCTACGAATTTTTTTTTTATTAGCTGTTTTTTATAAGTATTAATTATATATATATATTTTTTTTAAAAAGGATTTGTTCAATGTATATTTTTTTTAATCATTTTTTCCTGGTGCACTCAGGGTGCGCGCACCGGTAAGCTTACCCGTATCATTTTGACTTGGGGCGCTCAGGGTGCGCGCACCGGTAAGCTCTCCCGAGAGCGCAGCGAGAGCGCTATTTCTGCGTCCGTAAAAAAAATATGTATGAAAAGTAAATAATAATGCAAGACATTCAGTACCATACTTATAAAAGTAGTATTTTTGATTTACGAAATGAAAATGATTTTGCATTTCCGTAAAGTTACCAAAACGTCACTCAGGCGCGCCGCGTAAGCGCCCCCGGAAGCGCTCCGGTGCGCGCAGCGTAAGCGTGTCAAGTCATGTGACCTTAAAATAACACTTTTCATTGGTTGCTAACAGTTTTTTTTACAAAGAATGATATCCTCACCCATTTCCTTCACTTCTTCTTTCACTTTTGTGACTGCAAGACCTGTCTTTTTGCTGCTTAATCTTTGTTGGATTATCATGGCTGCCAGAGCATCCAGCAGCAATGATGACTCATAGATGAAGAGCCTCCTCAGCCTAGAGTTAAGGAGCATTTTATCTGGAAATTTTTTGATATACCTGAGGGACGTAAGAAAGTAAATGCTCCAAAGGTGGAGTGTAAGATCTGCCATACTGTACTTTCCAGAGGAGACCCCACAAGGAAGTACAGTTTTGGTAATTCTACCATGATTCACCACGTCGAGAGAAGGCATCCCCAGAACTATGCCCGGGAGAGTGTCAGGGCTCTGGCACGAGAGGCTCCAAGAGATGGTGCCTCTACTTCAACTGGAGGAGCAACTGCATCGGTGAGGGGGCGACCAGAAGAGCTGATCCCTAATATTCAGCCTGCTTTTAATGAAGCCATGATTAAATGCAGACAATGTGATCAGCTACTTTGTTATGGGGAACAAAGTGTTATGCTCATGGTTCGAGCATTAGAGAACCACCGCTGCCGTCCCCAGTCCTAATTTTGATTATTTTTTTTTTGCTCCTGTTGAGCAGTTTCCCATTCCCTGTTTTTGTTTTTGTTCAAAAAAAGGAAAAAAGAAGAAAAAAAAAGTTCTTTTCAGAACTACCTCCAATTCTCATCAAAGAGCTGTATTCTTAAAAAAATGAAAAAGAGTAACTGAAGTGGAGTGCAGTGAGAGAGGAGAGGAAAATGAGTGAGAAAGCAAAGAAAGGGATGAGAGGGGAAGGGAAGTGAAGTAGGGGGACTGAAAGAAGGTGAGTGTGGGGAAGGAGAGTGAGGAGAAGGAGAGTGAACATGGGGAATGTGGATAAGTGAAGAAAATGTAGTAAAAGAACGGGGGTGTGGAAGGGAACGAAAAGAGCAGTGATGTTTAGGAAAGAGTGGAGATACAGACTGGATAAAGACAAGTGAGTGTGTGACAAGGTGAGTAAGGCAGTGAAGAAACAGAGAAAGTGAAAGAAAAAGTGAGAGTAGAAGACTGAGGGCCTCATTTATGAGGCCATGCGTCACTTTTACGCCGCCGGTGCGTCACTTTTTGTGACGCACCAGTGCTGTAAAAAATGCACCTTGTTGAGTCATATTTACAAAGTGACGCATCTAGGTAGATGCGTCACTTTGTAAACCCCTGCGCCACATTATACCTGCGTCAGGTGTAATGTATGCAAAGGGGGCGTATTGACGCAAGAAAGGGTCGTAGAAGTGACGCAGTGAAATCTATGAGATTTCACTGCGTCACTTTTAGGACACCGTTGCGTCAAAATCTTGCGCCTGCCTCACAGCAAGCGTAAGACTGACACAGGCCCTTTCACATGGGGCTGGCACCATGTGAAAGGATGCATTGCTGGAGTTGCGTCACTTTTGTGACACACTCCAGCAATGCATCACTTTTGCGCTTACAGATACGTCAGAAATACTAATGTATCTGTAACTCCTTGCGACATAATGTGTCATACATTAAATATGACGCATGAGTAGAAGAATGAAGGCCTCATTTATGAGGCCATGCGTCACTTTTACGCCGCCGGTGCGTCACTTTTTGTGATGCACCAGTGCTGTAAAAAATGCACCTTGTTGAGTCATATTTAGAAAGTGACGCATCTAGGTAGATGCGTCACTTTGTAAACCCCTGCGCCACATTATACCTGCACCAGGTGTAATGTATGCAAAGGGGGCGTATTGACGCAAGAAAGGGTCGTAGAAGTGACGCAGTGAAATCTATGAGATTTCACTGCGTCACTTTTAGGATACCATTGCGTCAAAATCTTGCGCCAGCCTCACAGCAGGCGTAAGACTGACGCAGGCCCTTTCACATGGGGATGGCCCCATGTGAAAGGATGCATTTCTGGAGTTGCGTCACTTTTGTGACACACTCCAGCAATGCATCACTTTTGCGCTTACAGATACGTCAGAAATACTGAGGTATCTGTAACTCCTTGCGACATAATACGTCATACATTAAATATGACGCATGAGTAGAAGACTGAAGGCCTCATTTATGAGGCCATGCGTCACTTTTATGCCGCCGGTGCGTCACTATTTGTGACGCACCACTGCTGTAAAAAATTTACCTTGTTGAGTCATATTTACAAAGTGACGCATCTAGGTAGATGCATCACTTTGTAAACCCCTGCGCCACATTATACCTGCGCCAGCTGTAATGTATGCAAAGGGGGCGTATTGACGCAAGGAAGGGTCGTAGAAGTGAGGCAGTGAAATCTATGAGATTTCACGGTGTCACTTTTAGGACACCGTTGCGTCAAAATCTTGCGCCAGCCTCACAGCAGGCGTAAGACTGACGCAGGCCCTTTCACATGGGGATGGCCCCATGTGAAAGGATGCATTGCTGGAGTTGCGTCACTTTTGTGACACACTCCAGCAATGCATCACTTTTGCGCTTACAGATACGTCAGAAATACCGACGTATCTGTAACTCCTTGCGACATAATACGTCATACATTAAATATGACGCATCAGGAATGTCGCAAGGAGAGCGCACTGAGAAGTGATGCATCGCTGCTTTCACGCAGCAATGCGTCATTTCTCATAAATGAGGCCCTGAGTGAGAGAGGAAAGAAACATAAGTGAGGGAGTGTGGCTGTGTTATAGGGAGTGAGTGTGATAGAAGAGGAGTGACAGACTAAGGGGTCCGAGAGAATGAGGCTAACAGAGAGAGAATGAGGTAAGAGGAGTGTAGAAGTAAGAGGACAGAGGGAGTAAGAGAAGGAATTAGTGAAGTGGAGTAAGGAAAGTAAGGGAAGGGAAAACAGTGAAAGAGCAAAGTATGGGAAAAGAGAGGAAGAAAAGAATAATGGCATAGATTCTTTCTCATTTCAGACCCATATTCTTGTACCTAACCGATTAAAATTGTTCCCACATATATTCAAAACCAAACTGCACATTTTAATTGGTTGTACATTTCAAGACTTTGAAACTCACATAACATTCACCTATCCCCCCAGTGCTCATTCACCAAGTAACCATGGTAACTCCCTCTTAAACCAGCACACAGTTCACAAGTTCATCATACTATGTTGCAAAAAAATCTATCAGGGTTGTTTGACCTCTCAATCTACTAGCTAATGAAATGAAATGTTTCTTTAAATGACTTTTTCCCAATCATTTAAATGACTTCTTACAAAAAAAAAAGCATGCAGCCTAATTTTCAGTGGAGATTTTTAAGAAAGCACCAATCATTTCTGGTTTTTCAACTGCACTGATTCCCAAGCACTTTTTTTCATAATCAAACTGCCATTTCATTTCCACAATTCATCTGACTAGAAGCACATCTACCTTCAACATGCAAAAAGTCTGGTTTGTGGGTCATAGCTATGTCCACTGGAGTCAAAAATACGCAGCTAACCGAGGTATTTACAACCTTGATTTACTAAATGTGGACATTGTATGGATTGGACAGAGAGGATTGAGAAGTCACCAATTGATACCATTGGTAAAATCCTATATGCATTTACCACACCCTGACCTTATAATTGTGCACTGTGGTGGCAATGACTTGGGCACTTTGACTGGGGTAGGTCTGGAAATGCTTTTAAAGGACATCTTTGGGCAATTGATGTCACTTTTTCCAAAAACTGCCTTGGTATTTTCTAATATATGCCAAAGGCAAAAATGGAACTGGTCCAACCAATTGTGTCCACAGATTGAAAAAGCAAGGAAACATGTAAAAAAATCTGTTTCTGCTTACCTCAGAGACTATGGTATGGGTTCCATTTACCACAACAACTTGCGTTACAACATGCAAGACATCTATAGGAGAGATGGTGTGCATTTTACAGATGAGAGGAATAGAGTTTTCCTCTTGAATATAAGACTCTGCATTGGTACCTACTTGTAGGTACAAAAAACACCCACATAACACAACAACTCTTTTCAGAGCTACCCTACCTCTAAGCACTCTAAATTATTATTTTACTATAATTTTTTACAAAGTTTTTCCCTGTGGTGCGCGTACCGGAGCACGCACCTGGGAATGCACCCAGCGAAAATTAAAAAAAAAAATTTTTTTTTTGCCCTTCAGGGTCCTTCTAGGCCCCCCTCAGAAAACCTAGGGAGTCAGGGGGTGTCTACTCTGCCCCCTTTTAATTATTTCCCCCTTTCTTTTTCACCTCTTGTGTCTCGATTCTACCGAGACACAAGATGGCGGACTGTCCGGACTGTTTAGAATGTTGACAGACACCCGACAGCCAATCGGCTTTCCGCTCGCGCACTCCCGTAGTGCACCGGGTGCGCTCCCCGGTACGCGTACCTGTAAGTGCTCGCAGCGCGCATATAGATATATATGTGTTTTTGAAGTTAATTTTCGTAAAAACCACTGGAGCAATTTTCAGCAAACATAGCAAAGACACATCTGCGTACCAGTCCCTAAAATTTTGTCAAGTTTGGCGTCATTCCGTTCAGCGGTTCGGGCTATAGATTCGTCAGACCGTCCTATGGAAATTAACATGGGGAAACCACGTTTTGGGACCCCCCTTTTTTCTCTGCCCCCACTTCACGAATCCCCCGAAACTTTCAGGGAAGGAGCGGAGCGGAGCTGGCCAACATTTGGAAAATTACACACAAATGCCTCAACCGGCGCCAGAGTTATTCCCAATAGAATGTTGCGGATTTCCTATGGTAGCCAATCCTAACTATAACTACCTACTGGCGACCGCCAGTAGGTAATATGTGTATATATATATATATATATATATATATATTACCTACTGGCGGTCGCCAGTAGGTATATATAGTTAGGATTTTTTCTCTATGGGATTTTTGAAAATTCTATGTCTAATAACTTTGGCGTTTGTGGACGGAATTGGCTGAAATTTTCAGGAAAATGGCACATTTTGTTTCTGAGCAGCCCTTGAAAATTTGGGGGGGGTTCGTCAAGGGGGGGCCGAGAAAAAAGGGGGGTCCCAAAACGTGTTTTTAACATTGAGTTTTCCATAGGGCGGTTGGCCTCACTTTTAGCCCGAACGGCTGAATGGATTTGCACGAAACTTGGCAAAATTGTAGGGACTGGTAGCCCGATGTGCCTTTTGTAGGTCTCAATATATGTGCTCCAGTGGATTTTGAGAAATTAACGTTTAAAAAAAGATATATATCTGTAACAGCGGACCTGGCAGCGTCCCAGGACGCGTACTTTACGCGCAACGGAGCTTTGTGAAGCGAAGCTGATTGGTTCTCCGGCGTCTGTCAACATTCCAAAAAGTCCGTAGCGGCCGCCATCTTGTCTCTCGGTAGGATCGAGAGACAAGAGGAGGTCAAAACAAAGGGGGAAATAACTATAAGGGGGCATAGTAGATCCTCGCTGACCCCCTAGGTTTGATGTGGAGGTTTTAAAAGGGCCCCGCGGGGCAAAAAATAATAATAATAATAATAATCGAACGGCTGAATGGATTTGCACGAAACTTGGCAAAATATTAGGGACTGGTAGCCCGATGTGCCTTTGCTAGGTCTCAATATATGTGCTCCAGTGGATTTTGAGAAATTAACGTTCAAAAAAAGATATATATCTGTAACAGCGCTCCGCTTCGCGTAACGGAGGTTTGCGAAGCTGATTGGTCATTCTGTCACTGGGCTATAGTTGGGCTACATCTGGCTGATATTTGGGCTACATTTGTTTTTTTGTGTGTCTGGCGGCCATCTTTGGGCTACATTGGGCTACATTGGGCTTCATTGGGCTACATTGGGCTACATTTGGGCTCCAACATATATATAGGCCAATGTAGCCCAATATATATTTTTCAAAGTTAATTTTCGTAAAAACCACTGGAGCATATATCTTGAGACATAGCAAAGGCACATCGGGCTACCAGTCCCTACAATTTTGCCAAGTTTCGTGGAAATCCATTCAGCCGTTCGAGCTAAAAGTGAGTCCAACCGCCCTATGGAAATGAAGGAAATGAATGGGTAATTTGTAATTAGCAAATAGCTAATCGCAAACTATTAATGGTAAAGAATCGCTATTTATTCCTTAAAGTTCGCTATTTAGGAAATGCAAAAAACTTTGATGATACATATGGCGGTTCATCTCTAACAAGATAAGAAGCATAGGGATACATTTATGATGACTGGCGCATCACCAGGGATGTGTTAGTCATTCTGTGCCGCTGTTCCGTCACCTATGGTGTGTTGCATTTACAATGCGGCGCATCATGGGGCAAAAACAGCACAGATGCGTGATGTATCTGTGCCGTAAAGGTGGCGCATTGCTGGAGTTGTATCGCAAGTGTGATGAAGCTCCAGCAAGGGTCGGGGGTGCCCCTGTCGCAGGGTTTCTGTTCTCACACAGAACTGTGGACAGAGGATTGGAACCTCGGCGAATTAGGGTGTCCCAAAACTCACGTTAGTAATCAAAAACTCCTTAGCAAGCTAGGTACAGTGTCACATTGGATATAACAAACTCTCAATGTTTAGACAATCCAGAATATGAACTTATAGTACCTCAGGATACGTGGAACTCATGAACAGTCGGTCGTTATATATTTCTTAGAAACCAGAACATGGAGTTAAGAAGAACACATGTGTATTTGAAATGTTTATTTACTAATGCCGTCTTCTCAGGCGTAGTATCTTAGATAATAGAAGTACACATATTATCAGTAGCAAAATTACCAGCATAGTTACTAGTACATAAAAAGCGAATGGTGACAGTATGTTAACATGCTGTAAATTAATAAGAGTTAGCAACACTTATAAGCAGCCGCGGGCCGTGGAGGGAGTTACGGTGGGGCAGGGAGGCGGGGAGGGGGAGGGGCAAGGTAGAGAGGGCTCCACCCTGCTTCTCCCCCTCCCCGCCTCCCTGCCTCACCGTAACTCCCTCCACGGCCCGCGGCTGCTTATATCTCACCCTCTCTAATACACATATTATATTATTTGCTAAGAAGGTCTCTTTGTGTTGGTTTAGGGCGTGCCCATACTTTAGTGTCTTAGATTTGAAGGAATCACATCAGCATACACCAGCTCTCTCTTCATGTGAACCGCATCAACTGTTGTGTATGTGTGTTCGGCAAAGCAATATAAAACCCGCCTCATGCCCAGAATTGGCAGAAGTTGCACTTATGTTATGAGTATGAAGTCGTGGAGATCAGACCTCATAACAATTCTGTATCGTGTTGTTCTTGAAACTTTAGCACTCGCTGTACAGATATAGTTTAACAAGCAAAGCAGATAGTAGAGCAATAACATATTATTCTCATGTAAACCACGATGAACTACTAGGTGGAAAGCTAAAGCAACAACTAAGTGTCGTGTGCAGAAGTTGCAAAAAAGGAAAAATGGCGTTTAAACCGGTAATGAGCCCATGCTAACTTAACACGGTGTAAAGATATCCAGGACCTAGATGACACCTCCCCATGATCCGGAAACGAACTGAATAAGATAATAGAAGTGCCATCTCATGAGAGCAGATTGCAAGTTTATATGTGGACGGTCCGCAAGGTAAAGCATTAAAAACTAGGAAAATTTAATGCTAAAGAAAAATAAAACAGCCAAGTACTTTATCGAGTCTTAAGCCAATAGGCAAGGTAAATAATAAAAACTTGACAAATAAGTCAATGAATTGTCAATGAAATGCTAGTACTCAGCATATCAAACATGAAAAAGGTCTATGACATAACTGTGTATGCAAAATAAGCTGCAACAGCCTCCAATAGGAAGTCACCGTCTTCATCCGAAAACAGTTCAGCCATCCAATTTAAAAGCGGAAAAGAACATACGTGCTCTCCCAGCACCGGATCCTCTATCACCATCAGAGGACAGCTCGGTGGGTTTTCAAGAAAGCTCTGTTCCAAGAAAGACTGTGCTGCCGCCAGTAAATTCCAGGGACCAAGTAGTCCATGCATCAATGCCACAGCCATAATCCTTTCGCCAGGACAAACCAACTCGTGAGTAATGATAGGAGTCATCAGCTGATTAAAGTCGACGTCAGGAGAAACCGGTCCGCAGAGACACAAATCAATGGCCCAATCGAAATCACAGGTCAGGCAGTGAAATACAGGCTGGACACAGGTGAAGTAGGAGAATCGAAAAGATAATCCATATGCCGTGCTTAATATCGCCAACGGCATTGTGCCATAATATTCTAGCATGCGATTGCGGAACAGTGTCAGCAGCTGCAGGGTGGGAGGTTGCATAGGAGGGACATCCATATTTAAAAATGTAAAAAAGCACAAGAGCGTCCGCTGGTAATGCAAGTAAAAATGCCAATCCACGAACCAGAGTGGAGAAAATAGAATGAAAGGAAGCAGGGATGACTCCAAAGATTTTCTCAAATGAAGTCACGAGACCACTGGTAACAACTTTAAAAAAGTGCGCCAGGGTCTTTGTGGAGGATGCGTTAAAGATAGTCGGAACCATCTTGCTGAAATTGAAAGGCAAATCTGAATTAAAAGTATTCCTTTTATCGTAACAGTAAGTGAACGGGTTATTTGCTGCAGAAATGTTCTATTTCCTCCCACACATGAACATAGGGAGTTTTCAATCTGGCCACAAATACCAACCTTGGGACAGATTTCAACGGCATGGCAAGAATAAGAGCTCTTTTGTCTCAGAGAGAGGTGGCCTTGAGTTCGGCCCGTGAAACTTTCGTGCTTCACATAGCGAACACCCGTACAGAGGTGCAGACCCTTTTCAATTAACTCAGAACAATTTTCATTATTGAGCATCAAATAACTACCATTTTCCAACAACTTGAACGTGGGGATGATAGCAGGAACTGGCGTGCCTTGCAACACGCAAGCCATATTTGGTCGGTGTTTGTTGCATGAACCGTGTAACTGTATGTGCCTACACATTAGTGAATGATCTGGCGTCTCAGTGCATTCCTCTCCATTCAGATAAACTTCTTGATCATCTTTGAAACATCTGTATGTGTATGGAAGCGACCAGACCTCATGAAGAAAAGCACTACCTAAAGGTTCATAACGACCTATTGGTATATATTTCATACAATTTGAAAACTTATATAAAGCAAAAGGCAGCGTTATTAAACCGTGGATAAGGCACGTTGCCAAAAAACCCGCAATCCTCTGCTGATGATGTCACTGAGCATGTCATGAATGATGTAATATGTGACATCATCAGCAGTGGATTACGGGTAATAGTATCTCTAGTTTACTCCCCTATAGCTGTCTTTCTTTTAACATAAGTGTCTGTTTCCTTCCCTTATACTTACTGTTTTTGGTTCGCTTCTAGTTCGCGTACCGGCGAGCGAACTGGGAAGCGAACTAAGAGAAATAGAGGTTGGCACAGTTCCAAATATTGTACCAATTTTTTAATAACGGGGAGGTAGTTCTGAAAAGAACTTTTTTTTTATTGTTTTTGTTGTTTTATATTTTTTTTATTATTTTTCGGAACATTTTTTTACTTTTTTTGAATTTTTCTGAAGTTTTATATTTTTTTGGGTTTTTCTTGGAGGGGGCAATGAAAACGATTCATTGTAAAGGGCTCAACAGGAGCAACAAAACAAAAAAAGAAGTATTTATTATTTTGGGCGTTTCGTACAAACTTGCATATGATAGTCAATAGCTCTGTTGATCAGAGTGATGCTTTTTTCTCCGTAGGAAATGAATCCATCGCAAAATACGCAGGTGTGTTTTACTTCACCAAATTTCATTTGTATATTTGGCACCATCTCCCTGCCCTCTGGTCCCGTTACTTCCGGTACAACAGATCTTCTGGCCATAATAGGGAGATTATCTAGGTCGTTCCGAAACTGTGCAGCACTGTAGTTGTTAGGATGCCACCTAGTCATATGGCGATGCATTGTGTAGTTTCCGAAACTGTATTTTTTCTCGGTTCCTCTGGACAGTCTATCTTGACATATAAGGCAAGTTACGTATCTTGCATTTACTTTTTTCTGACCTTTGGGAATTTTAAAAAATTGCCAAATGAAGTTTTCTTTCCGGTGAGACGTCCTGGGCTGCTCAGGCAAAAACTGCCTCTCTTCGTGCTCGTCGTCCTGTTCCTCTTCTTCTTCTTCTTGTTGAATTATAACTTGAGCAGGTGGTCCACTCTTCCTTGGATGTGGTGGAGGTGGTGGGGAAGCACCAGCTGAAGCTACTAAAGAAGCCATTGCTCAGTGATCACAAAGGGTCTTTCTCTCACAATGATGAAAGTCAGAGTGAGGAAAGAAGGAGGGATTTTCATCATTTGGGAAAAACAAGAGTTCTCAACCAATCAAAAGTGTTCATTTTAGATTATATGACCTAGTCTTACATCATTAGGAAACCAAAAGTGAAATGAACCAATGAAAAGTGTTATTACCAAGTCACATGACTTGCTGTGTTTACGTTAAGCGCTTTGCAGGGCCTCCCGGTTTGCTTCCAGAAACCTGCGCTTTGCGACTCGCTTCGCGTACCAGTTCGCTAACGTAGCACGTCATATGACGTATCACGCGACAACGTGAAACGTCATGCGGACGGGAGGCGTCACGATGTTGTTTTCTAACGCGGCACTTGCGGTAAAGAAACGTTTACCGGCTCGCGGTCTATTTCGCGGCATCAAGGTCAGCTAACGGGAAGCTTCCCGATTCGCGAAGCGGGAACGAAGAAAAAAAAATATTAAAAAAAAAAATTATTCATAAACATATAAAATATATTTTTGGATTTAAAGAAGAATACATTTTACAGCTACAGATATTAGCTGTTAAAAAACCAATGAAATTCACAGAAAAAACCATAGGTTATAGACCATATATAGTTAGGAATTAGCATTTACAAAACCTTGAAAATTCACTGAAAAAACCATAGGTTATAGACCATATATAGTTAGGAATTAGCATTTAGAAAACCTTATTTTACTCACACAAAACCATTGAAATTCCATATATAGTTAGTTGCACTAACTATATATCGTGCACCCGCAATCCACTGCTGATGATGTCACATATTACATCATTCATGACATGGTCAGTGACATCACTGATGACATCACTGATGACATCTCAAATGACATCACTGATGACATCACTGATGACATCTCATTTGACATCAATGACCACATCACTGATGATATCATTCATGTGACAATACAATGCATCTCCTCACATTTTAATATAACCTCTGTTTCACCCAGTGTTAAAAAGAGAGTATAATTTTGGAAACCATTGACACACCAATACTAGTTACTACATACGCACTCACTGATTGCTACGTCTACACACACCTTCACTCATTCACCCATACAATCATTGTAAATGTAAATGTAAATGTAAATGTATTGCGACTTATATAGCGCACGTATCACCCGAAGGTATCAAGGCGCTTGCTTAGGGAACCCGTCCTGGTATTCCCCTGTGAGATACCCCGGCAGGGTATCCACAAGGTGAAAGCCAGGCATCCCGCCGCGAGGGGCCGTAGTGGAGATTAAGCAAGCTATTGCCCAGAGTCGCAGAGTGTGACCCCGTGAGTCGAGTAGGCACCGGAGCGAGAATTGTCGAGTCCGTGGAATTTTTGAGCCCGAGACCCGCCGAGGCTGTGAATCGAACCCTGGTCCACGGCCAATCTCAGCTTCCGGGTCTGCCGCCTCTAACCACTGAGCCACGCTTCTCCATTCATACATACAATCACTCATCTTTACAACACTATCATATGCACTCATACACCTATACAGACACTCACAGTCTGCCACTCATCCATGGAGTTACTCACACACCTAGTCAGTCCTGTAAAGAATCAATGACACTTCCATTTTCTTGTCTATACAGTTAAACATAGAGCACCTTACATTTTCAAACATATACTAACACATACTTACCTTCTTATACAATCATTGATACAAGTACAGATTGATCTGCACAGAGTCACACACCTCCCAGCTTGCCACACACACACTCAGTCTCCCATACAAATACTTGGGCAATCAATCAATAACCCATATAGTTACTCATATAGCTACTGATCAACACATGCAGCAGTTTACAGAACAACAGACATAATGATGCACAAATTAAGACAGTTTAGTCACTAACCCATGCAGTCAGTGAGACACATTTAATCACTCACTCATACAGTCAGTCATGCACCTACTAAATCCTTCGTCCAGACACTTACACATCCACTCATTCTTCAATATGTAAGACATATTTAAACTTTATAGAAACAAAAAATCACTGGATGTTGTTATCAGTAATGTCATCAGTGATGTCATTGGAGATGTCATCAGTGATGTCATCAGTGATGTCACTGACCATGTAATGAATGATGTAATATGTGACATCATCAGCAGTGGATTGCGGGTGCACGATATATAGTTAGTGCAACTAACTATATATGGAATTTCAATGGTTTTGTGTGAGTAAAATAAGGTTTTGTAAATGCTAATTCCTAACTATATATGGTCTATAACCTATGGTTTTTTCAGTGAATTTTCAAGGTTTTGTAAATGCTAATTCCTAACTATATATGGTCTATAACCTATGGTTTTTTCTGTGAATATATATATATATATGTATATATATATATAAATATATATATATATTTATATATATATATATATATATATATATATATATATATATATATATATATATATATATATATATATATATATATATATATATATATATATATATATATATATATATATATACTATATATATACACACACACATTTCCTTGATGTCAACAGTGGAAGGACACATCTCATCCAGTCAAAATGAAGGGTAAAAAAGAAATGTTTAAGGGGTGGGGCGAATAGAAAAATATGGAGGAAAGAAATCCAACCAAGAGCAAGAAGCTGAGATAGCTCAGAAAGCCATCAAATCATATTGCAACAGTCTGTCCCAAAGTCCACTCTATATTGTATTTATGCAATGCTGTCTCTAGCAGTACTGCAAACAATAGAACCTTAATTGAAGAAGCAAAGAAGCCAGCAAAGTCAGTTCTAGTAACTTTGGACAATAAATATACCCAAAATGAAATAAAATTCTATTGCAATGCTCTATGGTTGGTAGGGGCCAACTACTCTTCGGGCGTATAAACTTAAAAAAAACTAATTTGTAATATGATATTAAGTCTCATACTCTGGACTTGGCATGAAAATAGCATCCTCCAGGAAGTAACAAGTAGACCAATAGACTTACCACTTCCTCTGTCCCATTCTTACAGGTGGTCCAGACATGAGTATCATTGCTGACTTGGACTTTGTAGGAGGTCACCCAGTCATCTCTGTGGAACAAAACACAATAAGGAATGCTTTAAAAAACTGAAATACATTCAAATATATTTTCCAATTTCCGATATGCAAAATAACATGAGTGTGAAATTACAAAATTCTAATTGACTGGCTCACCATGATTCATCAACATCTTATATAAACTTTTTAGGATTGTCCCCCATGCATCTCATCTCATTACGTGTGTCCATATCCTCGAACAACTAACTGCAATGATTTATATATGGAGCTGTGCTATCTTCTTTTTATGCCAAGTTCAGCCGGTGGTGGCATGCCACCATCAAGAGTAAAGACATTAAAGAGATGGCTACAATGGTAAATATTTTGAATATGGTGTGGTTATAGGGTACAGACAGATACCACATATTTGAATTTGAATTTGAATTTAAAAGAATTTGTAGAGCGCACATACACTATGCAGTTTCTTGGCGCTGGGGGTTATTTTACTGGGCAGGAAAGGAACAGCAGGCTAGGAGCTGAACGCTTGCTGAAACAAAAAAGTTTTAAGGGCCTTACGAAACTCCATGTAGGAGGATGAAAGTCTAACAGGGGACGGGAGTGCGTTCCAGAAAGTAGGGGCAAGGACCGAAAATTTCTGACCTCCCGATCTTAGTTTCTTAAAACGAGGGATTACCAAAAGAGATTTGGTGGACGAGCGCAGGTCTCCAGGAGGGCAGTAGTTAGTAACGGCCGAATTTATAAAGGCGGGAGCCGTGCCCGCACGGGCCTGAAAAGTAAGGCATCCCAGTTTAAACAGGGCCCGTTGTTTGATAGGAAGACAGTGTAGAGCAATAAGCAAGGGAGAGGAATGGTGAGATTTGGATAGGCCATATACCAGGCGTGCTGCTTGGTTTTGTACCATTTGGAGGCGTTGGAGTGCGTAAGCGGGGACACAATTATAAATGATATTTCCATAATCGATCTTAGATAGGACCATAGCCATTAGGATCAGTTTAAGTGCAGGGGGAGAAAGAAAACGAGATATTTTCCTAATGGTGCGCACGGTAAAGAAACAGGAGGAGACAACAGAACTAATGTGGGAGTGAAGTGTCAAATGATGATTGAGTATAATGCCAAGGGTTTTGACTGAGTGTGATGGGGTGGGGGATAAACCTAGAGAAGGGGGCCAAAACGAGGGGGACCAAGGGTTACCACTGCCACCAGTCAAAACCAACTCTGTTTTATCCGGGTTGAGTTTAAGGTGGTTCGCATTCATCCAATCCCGGATAAACAGCATAATGGACTGGAAGCTAGTGATACCTGATGTAAGGGGGGACAGATTAAAAATGAGTTGGAGGTCATCAGCGTAGTTATACACTGTGACCTCCATTTGTTGCAGCGCAAAAATAAGGGGAAAAAATAAAGGTTGAACAAAAGAGGGGAGAGGGAGGAACCCTGAGGGACACCGCATTGCACCCTGCGAGGCGGGGCAGAGAACTCGGCCAGATGAACAGCTTGCGTACGGTCAGACAGGAAGGAGCCGAGCCAGGCCAATATCAGTCCCCCTATGCCCGCCGCCTCGACACGGGATAAGAGAATGGAATGGTCAACCGTGTCAAAGGTGGCGGACAAGTCCAGGAGGACAAGGGGCTGGGGGGTGTTGGTATCAAGCCCCTCCTTGAGTTGATCCATGACCGAAATGACCACCTTTTCGGTGGAATGCAGAGGACGGAAACCCGCCTGGCAGGGTGCAAGGTAGTTACTATCCTCTATAAAAGAGCTTAGAACCTGGGTGACATGGGACTCAGCAACCTTTCCCAGAAACGGGAGAAGGGATATAGGGCGATAGTTTGCCGGGGAGGCTGGGTCCGCCCTGGGTTTTTTTAATATGGGAATGATTGTAGCGGTTTTGAAAGCGACAGGGACAATGCCATACGTGAGGGAATCATTCATGAGAGTGAGGACAGGAGATGAGCAGTCTGAAAAAATCTGACAGAGAATGCGGGCCGGGCAAATGTCAGCTGGAGAACCTGACTTGACACGCTTAAGTAGGGGGAGAAGGGATTCTCTAGTCAGTGCAGGAATGTGTGTAAGAAACAGGTTATTGCCTGGCTTTTGGGGATCAGTGTAGGTGGGCGAGGGGGGGGGATATTAGCCTTAATGTGAACTACTTTCTCAATAAAAAACTCATTGAGTGAGTCACATAGGGCCTGAGAAGGGGGCATCTTAGGCAGAGTTCTATCCGATGAGGCCAGCTCGTGGACGGTGGCAAAAATCTCACGCGGCTGGCTTTCCGCAGCTAGAATACGCCCCGAGAAGTACTCTGTCTTGGCTACTAAGATGTCTTTTTTGTATTCACTAAGGATGGTAATATAGTGTTGTGTGTGGGTCGGGCAGTATGCTAGCCTCCAGGCTCGTTCAGCCTGTCGCACCTCCAGTTTCTTGGCTTTGAGGCCAGGGCTAAACCACTTGTTGGCATTATGTGTGCAGTTGATGGTAACCCGCTTCAGAGGGGCCACCAGGTCGCAGGTTTTGGTAAGCCAGCGCTCTAAGGTGGTTACTTGAGAGTGTAGAGACGAATCCGACAGATCAGGGCAGGTGGTAGTTAATGAGCCACACAGAGACGGAATATCGACTCGATTCCAGTTCCTTGCCCAGGTGTTTTTGGGGAAAAGAGGTGTTTTTGTGATACTAAGATCCAAGGAGAAGGCAAGCAAGGAGTGGTCAGACCATGTGCAGGTCGCAATGATAGGGGCGGAAATCGGAATATTTAATGTCCATATCTGATCAAGAGTGTGGCCCCGGTTGTGAGTGGGCATATGGACGTGCTGAGTAAAATTAAGACTGAGCAGCAATTGGGTTTGGACATTGTATCTTCGGCAGGATCATTAGGCCAAAAATTAAAATCTCCCAAGACTAGGACTGAGGCACTGTTAACTGCCAGGGTGGCCAGCAAGTCCTGAATGGCAGGAAGAAAACCAGGGGATAGCTGAGGTGGTCGGTACATTAACACACATGTAATTGGAATCTTAAAGGAGACAGAACGCACTACAAGGCAGTCTGCTGCTATTATCGCGGGCGATGCAAGTGTCTGAAAGTGGAGTCCCTCGCGAGCAATCAGGGCGACTCCGCCACCTGCCTTCCCCTCCGGTCGGTCAGCACGGAGTACAAAATAGTGGGGCGGGAGGGCCACCAGGACGCTGGGTAAGGAGTCCGGGCGATACCATGTTTCAGTTAAAAACAACAGGTCTGGTGAGTTAGAATCCAAAAGGCTGAATATTTCAAGTTGGTGCTTAACAGCGGACCTTGTGTTCAAAAGGAGAACAAAGGTGGTGGGAGAGGAAGTGGGGATAGAGGGGCACGGAAAAGACACCATCGTGGAAGGGTGAGGGGCCTTTGTGAGGGACAGGGGAGGCAAGGGGTGAGCAATACCAAGGGCCTGAACACGAGACAGTGTCTCAGAATTGAGCAACCAGTAATTTTGGAGAGAACGCAATTGCGCTGAAGAGTATGTTAAAAGACGAGCGTGGTGATGTGCCCCTAGCCCCGGTCGGCCACGGACGGGCGCAGACGGGCCTAACTTTGGCGCAACTTCGGCGCGCCATCGTCACGCCCGCTGCGCTCGTCCGCTGCGCTTCCGGAAACACATGTGCGCTTTATGCGGGAGAGCCTCGGACAATTAGACCGCCTAGTCTGGTCTCTGTGTCCTTCAGGCTGTCCCAAGATGGCGCCCGCTTTCCGCCCGAGCGGCACAGAGAGCCGTGGGAGAAGAGCCGCCCTCCACGCAACGGCAGAGGAGCCGCGATGGACCGGGGCGTGTGCAGCCACAAGAGATGGTAAGCCCACAGTAATGCAGAGTGTCAAAGAATAACAGCAATTTAAAAAAATACAAGGCGCCTGCACCTGATCGTACAGCGCATCAGGATCAGCAGATGCAGGATACAGAAGTAGCGAGTGGCAAGAGCCAACACAGAGCACACTGTAGTTCCTTAGCCTCGTAAGCCCCCAGTGATGCCAGGAGCTGCCACCACCCTGACGAAACCCTAATTGTTCGTCATTATTGTTAGGTTGAAAGGCTTTTGAGCCATTGTTTTCAAAAGACAATAACTTTGGGACTAAAAACACACTTAAGAGTGTTTGAAGTCCTAGAAAGATGTCTGCTAAGTTGGCCTTGGTTTAATGCTTCTCTATTCAGGGACCACCAAACTTAGTCCATCCTCTATTTCTTGGTTCATAACCAAATGTATATATAAATGTATAACCAATACAATAGTTCACTACCATCAACAGCACGACAAGGAGCAGATGTCTGGAGTACAGATAAGGTTAATCAGAAAGGAAACTCACCCCTAGAACATGTTTTCATGCTGGCCCTGTTTTACACTCAAATGAGCAGTCTCAGTGAACTTTTAGGGTCCTGTTACATGTTTTGCTGTATGGAGGGACCAACTATTAGTTGATATGGCGATAGCCTTTTTTAAAACCTGTATCTAACATCTGTCTTCATTCAGGTGGTACTAAAGCTTGAATGGTATTACAACCTCTGGGTAACAGTCGAGCTGTCTAAATAACTAACACTAACATTAATCAGCATAAGAGCACTAGCTTATACTGTGCAGATCCATGTGCTTTGATGTCTACCTGGAGATTAAGGTATTTTCAGAGACATAAGTGAGGAGCTGGCATTCTCAGACACATAATTGGAAGGGCTGGTAGTCTCAGACACATAAATGGAAGAGCTGGTATTCTCGGACACATAAATGGAAGAGCTGGTATTCTTAGACACATAAAGGGAAGAGCTGGTATTCTTAGACACATAAAGGATTGAGCTGGTATTCTTAGACACATAAAGGAAGAGTTAGTTTTCTTGGACACACAAATGGAAGATTTGATATTCTCTGACACATAAAGGGAAGAGCTGGTATTCTCAGACACATAAGGAAAGCGCTGGTTTTCTCGGACACATAAAGGGAAGAACTGGTATTCTCAGACACATAAGGGAACAGCCGGTATTCTTGGGCATATAAAGGGAAGAGATGGTATTCTCAGACACATAAAGTTAAGAGCTGGTATTCTCAGACACATAAAGGGAAGAGCAGGTATTCTCAGACACATTGATAAATGATTGATTGATAAAAATTTATAATGCGCATAAACAATAACCCGCAGGTATCAAGGCGCCTAACAATACGATCAAATTGAAACAGATGTCCTTACACATAGGCTTCTCGAAAGAGGTGAGTTTTTAAAACATTGCGGAAATTCTGTAGAGATGGAAGAGATCTCAAATCAAGCGGAAGGTCATTCCACCATTTGGGGGCTAGCGTCGAAAAAGCCCTGCCACCCCATTTGGCTCTTCGTACACGCGGGGCTTTAAGGAGCAATTTCCCGGAGGAACGCAGGCTCCTACCAGGGGTATAGTGGGAAATGATAGAGCCGAGACCTGTGTCGCTATTTTTTGCGATGGCTCTGTAGGTCATACATAGCACTTTGAACCGGATTCGAGATTCCACCGGTAACCAATGCAGCGATTTCCTGGCCGCAGTGGCTGAGGAGCGCCTGGGAATGTCCAGAACAAATCTGGCTATAGCGTTTTGGACCACCTGCAAGCGCTGTAAGTGGCTCCGGTTTAGCCCAGCATACAGCGCATTGCAGTAATCCAAACGAGAGCCAATCAATGCAACAGCAATTTGCTTTCTTGCCTGCAGGGAAAGATATTTCCTGATCCTTCGCAGGGTGTGGATCAGGCCCCAGCAGGTAGAGACAGTTCTGCTCACCTGAGCGCCCATGTCAAGGGCTGGATCTAACATCACCCCAAGGTTCTTAGCAGACGTGGTGGGGGAGGGACATATTCCTAGTGAGTCAGGCCACCAAAGGGCTGACCAGATGTTTTCTTTTCCCCCAAACACCAATATCTCAGTCTTCTCCCCATTCAGTTTAAGAGAGTTCTGAATCATCCAGTGGCCAACCGCCTCCATACAGGATCTAAACTTGGAGGCGGTAAGCACATCAGAATGGGGGAGAGAGACGAGTATTTGGGTGTCGTCTGCATAAGAGACTACCTCCATCCCGAAAGATCTTATTAATCTGGCTAGTGGGGTCACATAGATGTTAAAAAGGGTCGGACTAAGCGCCGACCCTTGAGGGACCCCACACTGCACTGGTCGGGATGGAGATAGGAACTCTCCCAGCTTGACTCTTTGTTCTCTCCCAGTAAGGAAGGAGGTCAAGAGATCCAAGGCTGCCCCCCTCACCCCCACCTCCTTCAGGCGAGATGTAAGCACTGAGGGGGAGAGGGTGTCGAAGGCCGCTGTTAGATCTAGCAGGACCAGGAGGGAGGTCTGGCCCCCATCTACTGTCGTGCGGATCTTATCAAGCACGATGGTGAGGGCTGACTCGGTGCTGTGTTCCCTCCTGAATCCATGCTGGGAGGAGTCCAAGCATCCCGAGCTTTCCACAAAGATAGCGAGATGCTTGTTAAGATGTGCCTCAAGCATCTTCGCTGGAGCAGGAAGCAACGAGATGGGACGGAAGTTTTTTAGGACCTCCGGAACAAGGGATGCCTACTTTAGCAGAGGTTTGACTACCGCCTTCTTCCACTCCATAGGGAAGATACCATCTCTGATAGCTAGATTCATTATGTCTAGCAGCGGTGGTAAGAGAGTCTCCCTACACTGCTTGATGATTTTCAGTGGGCAGGTATCCAGAGGGGATCCTGATTTGATCTTATTGATCAGGATCTCCAGATCTTGTAGGGCCAGCGAAGGAAAGGAGTCCAGGGTGCACAATGGGGAGATGTCTGTAGTATTCATATTCATCTCAACCCAAGTGACAGATGCACTAACACAGACTCTTTGTTCCTCGAGGGCCAGATGGATATCCTGTATTTTGGTGTGGAAAAAGGAGGCAATCCTGTCACACAGATCCTGCGAAGGAATGACAGGGTCAGGGGCTTGCAGGTTGACTAGAGAGTCAACAGTTTTAAAGAGCTCCTTCGGCGAGGAGAGCGAGGTGGTCAGGGTTACAAAGTAATCTTGTTTGGCCCGGATAATCTCAGCTTTATATTTCCTAACAAGGAGTTTATGAGCTTCCTTGTTCTTAAAGTCCCAGCTGGCGTGCCAGAGCCTCTCCTTTCGTCTCACTTCTTGCCTAAGAAGTCTGAGGGAATCGGAGAACCAGGGGGCGGATGGTCTCTTTCTGGCTCGGCGACGGAGCTGTACTGGGGCCAGTTTGTTCAAGGCTTCAGTAGTGACCTGCTCAAAATGGCCAACTGCAGTCTCTACGCTGTCCAGGCTAGTGACAGAGAGACTTGCGGCCCAGGGCACAAAAGAATCACTGCTAAGGTTCCTAAAATTTCTAGCAGTTTCCAAAACATGATTCCCTCTTTTACAAGAGTCCAACCTATGGTATTCCAAAATAAAAGGAACCGCTAGATGGTCAGACCAGGATAGGTGCATCGAATCCTTAATAGTAAGCCGAGGGTCATTAGAGAAGAGGCCATCCAAAGTGTGGCCAGCACGATGGGTCGCTCCTCTGACTCGTTGCTTGAGTCCACAGGACTCCAGGGCCTCGATAAGGCATGATGTATCCGGTAAGTCATGTCGTTCTAAGTGATAATTAAAATCACCTAGGATTGAGAAGTTATGTTGGCCAAAATAGGGTTCCAGAGCCTGGAGAAGGTTGTAAGTGAAATGAGTTCTCGAGCCAGGTGGTCGATATACTAAGATACCATTAAAAAAAGGACATTGCCCTTCCTTTATTGTAAAATGAAGTGCTTGAGAACTATCAGGGAAGTCGAGTAGAGGTACAAAGTGGCATTGCAAGTGGTCTTTGTAAAGGATCGCATAAGGGAAGAGCTGGTGTTCTCTGATGCATAAATGGAAGAGCTTGTATTCTTAGACATATAAATGGAAGAGCTGGTATTCTTGGACACATAAATAGAAGAGCTGGTATTTTCGGAAACATAAAGGGAAGAGCTGGTATTCTTAGATACATAAAGGGAAGAGCTGGTATTCTCGGACACAGAAAAGGAAAAGCTGGTATTCTCGGACACATAATAGGAAGAGCTGGTATTCTTGGACACATAAATAGAAGAGCTGGCATTCTTGGATTCATAAATGAAAGAGCTAGTATTCTCAGACACATAAAGGGAAGAGCTGGTATTCTCAGACACATAAGGGAACATCCGGTATTCTCGGACACATAATAGGAAGAGCCGGTATTCCTGGACACATAAAAGGAAGAGCTGGTATTCTTGGACACATAAATAGAAGAGCTGGTATTCTCGGACACATAAATGGAAGAGCTGGTATTCTTGGACACATAAATAGAAGAGCTGGTATTCTTGGATTCATAAATGAAAGAGCTAGTATTCTCAGACACATAAAGGGAAGAGCTGGTATTCTCAGACACATAAGGGACCAGCCGGTATTCTCGGACACATAATAGGAAGAGCTGGTATTCTTAGACACAGAAAGGGAAGAGCTGGTATTCTTAGACACATAAATGGAAGAGCTGGTATTCTTAGACACATAAAGGAAGAGTTGGTTTTCTTGGACACACAAATAGAAGATTTGATATTCTCTGACACATAAAGGGAAGAGCTGGTATTCTCAGACACATAAGGAAAGCGCTGGTATTCTCGGACACATAAAGGGAAGAACTGGTATTCTCAGACACATAAGGGAACAGCCGGTATTCTTGGGCATATAAAGGGAAGAGATGGTATTCTCAGACACATAAAGTTAAGAGCTGGTATTCTCAGACACATAAAGGGAAGATCTGGTATTCTCAGACACATAAGGGAAGAGCTGGTGTTCTCTGATGCATAAATGGAAGAGCTTGTATTCTTAGACATATAAATGGAAGAGCTGGTATTCTTGGACACATAAATAGAAGAGCTGGTATTTTCAGAAACATAAAGGGAAGAGCTGGTATTCTTAGACACATAAAGGGAAGAGCTGGTATTCTCTGACACATAAAGGGAAGAGCTGGTATTCGTAGACACATAAAGGAAGAGTTGGTATTCGTTGGCACATAAATGGACAAGCTGATATTCTCTGACACAGAAAAGGAAAAGCTGGTATTCTCGGACACATAATAGGAAGAGCTGGTATTCTTGGACACATAAATAGAAGAGCTGATATTCTTGGATTCATAAATGAAAGAGCTGGTATTCTCGGACACATAAAGGGAAGAGCTGGTATTCTCAGACACATAAGGGAAGAGCTGGTAATCTCTGACACATAAATGGAAGAGCTGGTATTCTTAGTCATATAAATGGGAGAGCTGGTATTCATGGACACATAAATAGAAGAGCTGATATTCCCTGACACATAAAGGGAAGAGCTGGCATTCTCAGACTCATAGGAGAAGAGCTGGTATTCTTGGACATATAAATGGAAGAGCTGGTATTCTTGGATACATAAATGAAAGAGCTGGTATTCTTGGATACATAAAGGGAAGACCTGGTATTCTTGGATACATAAAGGGAAGAGCTGACATTTTTATTTTAGTTTTATATAGCGCGGACTCGACCCGAAGGTATGAGAGTGCTTTACGTGAGCACCAGTGGCATTACAGACAGACACATTAATTTTGATGCATGGGGAGATTAAGTGATTTGCCCAGAATCACAGGATGTAGAGCATCCCTGCCGAGACTTGAACTCGGTTCCCCAGCTTTGAGGTCGACTGCTCAACCAGGCACTCGGAGAAGTGCTTCAAGCCTCAGAAGGGTTATGGAAAGCGACATATAATAACTAACGCAACCCTAAAGAGACAACTTCCTGCTGGCGTGAGCTCGTCCGGCACCTGGAAAAAGCAGTCTCTTTTGGCATATCGTCTAAATCCTAAATTAGAAACATTTGTAATTTTCATTTTTGTTCTTGATCCCATCCCACCACCTACATTAGCTCCTCTGGTTTTCTGCTGGCCTTGCCGATCCGCACTGTAGAACTTCCCCACATCATTCCATTCCATCATTTAGCTAAAGCAATTTCTTCCCTTACCCAGTTCTAGTTATCTTCATGTACCCCTTACAATCAAATGTCGGTTTCAGTGGCCTCTCCAGGCAGTTTTATTTTGTATTTTCAGCCCTAGTCTCCTGCAGGATGTCGGTGTCTTGTTTGGTAGTACTCTACCCTTCATGCTTCACTCTCCCCCCAGGCTCACAGTTTACATGGTCTCTGTTTTCCACCCACAACAAAAAACCCTTTATCAAATAGTCATTTCCTCACTGGACAAATTATAGACAACTGCTCGCTGTTTATTCTTTACCAATTTTTTGGTTAATGGCAAAGTGCCAGTTAATACAATGTTTATGGCGCTCTTGACACGCGTGGCCCCTTTGATTTACAAATGTGCTGGATTTAAGAGATACTCTCAGCATAGATGCATGTATGCAAGAGGAGGTGTTCATGCAGCGCTTATCTCGACAGTGTGCACGGTGCCTGCATCTCCACGTACACGTGACAAGGGCACGTGGGTGCTTACCTATGTGAGTTCCCATTATGGTAGTGCAAAGTTGTTCCCATTATTGGCAACACACCCCACCCACCACAACAGAGTATGCATCCATAAATAAATACACAATACAACTTTTGTTTGGGAAAAATATTGCTGCATGTTTATTCTATACAAAAGTATGCAAATATGGTGGGCTATCTTTCGGGCAATCCGAGGGCAGGCAGCTGTAACCGACCTATGCTGCCCTGCCCACCTGATGAGCCAGCACTGTTGGGAACCCAATCAGCGCTACCGTTATGGGGTGATCCCCTTACTGGAACACTTGACACATTGGTCCCTTTTTACTCACTCCCCTTTCAGGGCGGAGCATAGCAAGGCAAGCCCCCAGTTGTTCATGTGCAGGAAATAATGCTGCAGGGGCTATGCGGGGTATGAGCTGTTTAGGATGGCACGCAGGGGTGTAACTGACCAGAAGCATGGCTGAGCTGTAGCCTTGCAATGCCTGTCAGTTACCCAGTGAAGTGGCAAATAAGGAATAAACTATATTACCACACCTGATTGCCCCTTGTAATCAGGGTCATTGTGATCTTCTCCTGCTGAACTCCACTGTGCGTTGAAAAGCTCTCTAGAGGTCTATACATTTCCAGGTTTAGCGGGGTTTGATAAGAGCAGAAACTATCTGCTGAATTGGTAAAAGGATCTTGTAATACACAGAATTACTTTGTGACGCAGAATGTAAACTAGGAACATCTGCAAATCTTTGCTATCCAAAACCAAAAGATGCACACCTCTAGTGTCCGTCTGCTGTTATTAACAGGTAAACAGCCCTCACAACGAAACTGTCACCCCACACACAATTACAATGCAGTTGTTACAAAAGCCATGTTGTAACAACGCATAGCATTACCCCGCAAGTCGAAACAACGACTTGCGGAGTGGTGAGAAGGTGTTTGATTTAAAATGCAACACCTTCCCTACTGTCCGCACAGAATGGAGTTGGAATAGTAAATTATACTATTCAAACATCTCCGCAAGTCGTTGTTTTGACTTGCAGGGTAATGGTAAGCGTTGTTACAATGCGGTCAGTGTAACAACCGCTTAGTAATTGCACATGGAGTGAAGGCATGCGTGAAAAGGAGGTATATTCTTATTAACACTTTACTGCCAAGCACATTGGTGTATGACAGCCTCCCGCCCTGGCTGGAGTGCCAGATATTCTAAGCCGACCCAACTTACTAACACTGTGCTGCTCAAGCACATTGGTGTATGATGGCCTGCCGCCCTGGTTAGAGTTATAGATATTCTAAGGCGACCCAACTTACTAACACTGTGCTGCCCAATCACATTGGTGTATGGCGTCCATCCGCCCTGGCTGGAGTGCCAGATATTCTTAAGCAGACCCAACTTATTAACACTGTATTGCTCAAGCACATTGGTGTATGACGGCCTCCCGCCCTGGCTGAAGTGACAGACATTCTAAGCTGACCCAACTTACTAACACTGTGCTGCCCAAGCACATTGGTGTATGACGGCCTCCCGTCCTGGCTAGAGTGACAGATATTCTAAGCGGACACAACTTACTAACACTGTGCTGCCCAAGCATATTGGTGTATGACGGTCTCCCGCCCTGGCTGGAGTGACAGATATTCTAAGTGGACCCAGCTTACTAACACTGGGCTGCCCAAGCATATTGGTGTATGACGGCCTCCCGTCCTGGCTAGAGTGACAGATATTCTAAGCGGACACAACTTACTAACACTGTGCTGCCCAAGCATATTGGTGTATGACGGCCTCCCGCCCTGGCTGGAGTGACAGATATTCTAAGCTGACCCAACTTATTAACACTGTACTGCTCAAGCACATTGGTGTATGACGGCCTCCCGCCCTGGCTGAAGGGCCAGAAACGTGTGAATCATGGGGGGAGGGAGGTAGATGTTTTTGTAGGGTTCACTCTACTTCCATTTTTATAATGTCCTTAACCAAAGGGGAGTGAGCACCACTGGTCTCTTGGGGTCCAGGTATTGTAAGTGTTGACCTGAAACCCTCAACCAATCTCTGGCATTGGTGGTGTTAGTTATCATCACTGTGGTGTGTCGTTCAGCTGTGGAGTATTCATTGGGTTTCACAGCTAGGTACTCGCTTCCCTAAGTGAGTTCCGCATCCTTTAAATAAAAGTACTAGTGGGCTCCGTCTAGTGGTGTCTACAATTGCCTCCTGTCTCCCGAAATGTACGTTTAATATGGGTGGATAAGCTTAAAAATGAAGTGGTGATGTTTTAGGACTTGTTAACTATCCACAATTTAACTCGTGAGTGGTCAACATGTTTCGGCCTCTAATACCCCAAAAAAAAAGAAGGTCTGGGCCTTCGTCAGGACTTTTTTAAGTTCAACGGATCCCTTACTGTTGATTTTTTTAGACTTGTAAGTCACTCACTTACGTGTCTTCAAACCAAATTGATTTTTGGAAGAATGTTCTCGGCTTCCTTTAGCTGTAAGGTAGGACGTGGTCTTTCATGCTCCGGCCATCACACTTTTTTCATGATGCGCGAGCGTGAAAGACCACATCCTACCTTACGCGTTGGAATATCCTTCACTATTTGCAATATTCACCTATTCGTTTTCAACTTACCATAGTGAACATCGTACCATTGCACTGGATTAGGCGACTGATAGACATTGACTACATCTTTAACTTTATTAATTTGAGGTTTGACAGTTCTCTTCACGATCTGCGCAGCTGAAGTACATTTTCAACCTCAGTACTGTTGTTTATTGCCCTGAGGAAGCCCTATTCAGGGTGAAACGCGTTGGCTGCATTGGTGCACTGTTGTTTTGAACAAAGCACTATTAGAAATTCTGACCGACGCCTCTGACGAGTCCGGAGAGATTTTGTTCACCTTAGCATTTTTGCAGTTTTACTTTTTGAGTTGCCTCTCTGGGCTTTATTCTTTATATTAATTGTAAATAACACTTTCAGGTTAGTTGGCCTTTTTCAGAATTTTCTTGGTCAAAAGGCACTCACGACTTATGTAGGAGAGCCCTACTACTGTTGATCAATTTTCCCAAAGTCTATACAGGGGTAATTGTCCCATGAATATGGTATGCCGCCACCTCTTGAAGAAAATCAGCAGGTCTGTTACAGGAAACTTGACTGTAGCAGGACCACAAAAAGGTATTTTATCTATGTAGCAATGTCTGGCTACAGGCTCCACCTTCGCTCCACTGAAAGATTTGGGGTTGACCGGGATGAATCACCATATCTTTTCTGACCTTTGCTCCATCCCCGCTGACTAGTAAAGGTACCTGTGGCCTGGTGTAATGCTCCCCATAACAGCATTGGTGATCGTGTTTCAGACAGTTTTATATCCATTGGTGTCATCTCAACTCTAAGTTTCTGTACTTAGCCCACTTAATATCATTAAACGTTCCATTTGAAAAAGAGTTGACCTGCCCATATACAAATTATTAGCATACCATTCACTCAGGTATACTGACCCAATATTCTGGTCTACACTGTAATCATACTTACATTGAGAGTTATCCATCTAATCACATCTCCTTCTACCAAGTCCCTAAATCTAATTATTAACCAGTTGTATTCATTTTTATATGTTCACTCTGTCTAGTCTTTTGTTTTATATTTATTTACTCAATTATTTACTTGAGTGAGATAATCTAACCATTTATACCTTATATGTGATTATTGTTTTCTCTATGAAACGACATATCATAGCCTATTATATGTGCAGAAAGAACCTATCACTGTGCCCTAGTTCCTATGTTTGCTTTGTTCTCTATTTGTATCTCGAAAGTGAGGCACCTGAACATATTTCCTAGAGTCTAGTGTTTTTGGCATAGTGCGTTACTCAACCATCGATGTTTCATGAGGTTAGTTTTAGGATTTTTATATGACACCTTCTTCGATTCTGATCCAAGAATGTAAAATTCTAAATATAAATCAAAGGGCTGAAGCAGAGAAATAGCTGATTAGTGATTGAGTTAAAGATGAGTCAGGAGTAAATGCTGCTGGTTTACTTTATTGTAAATGTGCACTTGAGGAATGAAACTGCATTATTCCTAGTTCCTTGCATAAATACACATATCTTCCTTCTACTGTGCCTCTATCTGCATCATTTTAATTCAGGTACATCTCCTGTGTATCCTTCCAAATAAATAGTCCAATAAATTATCACTCATAGCAGCAAATAAATAATGTTCCCAAGTTCCCTCAGCAGTGATCACTCCGTCCCTTCTCTACTCTTGATGAAATGCAAATATTAGTTATTAGTATTAGTTGTACTACCTACATATCATTTGATTTTCATATAAATCTTGCCTCCAGC
The DNA here is from genome assembly GCF_964261635.1 of Lissotriton helveticus. Classification (NCBI taxonomy): domain Eukaryota; kingdom Metazoa; phylum Chordata; class Amphibia; order Caudata; family Salamandridae; genus Lissotriton; species Lissotriton helveticus. Next base: position 107,726,480 of record NC_136059.1, on the reverse strand, counting down.
AGATACTTACATGAATGTCCAGGTACATCACCAGTCTACTCTATGGCACGCTGTGTCAGTTTGTGTCATCCCCTCTCCTCAGATCATCCTTTTTTAGATCTGGCCTAACACATCTCAGTGGTAGAATTTCAACAACATGGTCACATTTCTATCTGACTCCTCTTCTAAATGCTTCGTAGCTGGATCTTTGGACAGCTACATTTGATTATGTATCTGTTACTTTTTAATCTTCCATGCCACCAATCTAACAATCTTCTTGAAAGAGTTTTTGAAATGTGGTCCAGTTATTCAAATCCTCTTTCTTACTTAAAATCTCCCTTGGTGCTATACAAGCTTTCTCCAGATAGACGAGATGTCTGCAGGAGCGATCTGCATTTACTAGACGACAAGCTGCTTCCAGATCTGATTCCTTCTGCTCTAATTCGAATCGTGTCTATTTCTTCACAAATGATCAGTCCCACTTGGTAATACCTCTTGGTCTCCCAGTTGTATATGTTGTCTGCAGAGCCTTTGTTATACTCATATGCTGATCGAAACTTGCAAAAAAGGACATACCAGCCTTTTCAAAGTAAGTTTTATGATGCCGTCTACACATTGTTATAGCAAATTTAATTGACTAACTTAGATTCAGTGTGCTTCAGTTCATGAGATACCAAAAATAATTGATTCTTGTGCGACTTTCAGACTGTCTGCACTACTCTGCAACTATCGTCTTAATTATATAATTATATAATTATATCATTATTCACCAACTATCTGGCGTTAATCCTTTGGTCATAGTGTGGATGCCCACCTTAAAGAGGTCAACAGCCACCTGCCCCTTGTATCCCTCTCTCCTTGTTGGATTATCCATTTTCCTCCTTTCCTAAACAATGCGGCTGCTCAGCTTACTACTGCTGAGGCATTTGATCATCAACGTTCAGATATCCATGGGCCGTAAGGCAGAACCTCTTAGCAGGTTTCAGTTAAAGGAGTTTATTGCATTGAGATCATATCTAGCATGGTCCGCTCCAAAAGTTGCATAAAAAATGTATTTCATTGTATTCCATTTACATTCACGAATACTAACTTTTACTGCTGCCATGTTGTTGTTACTTTTCAAGTGTCTTCTTTCATCTTCCCTCTAAAATGTTTTTGTTATTTCTCTCATTACTTGGACCACTCTTGCTTTTTTATTGAAAGCCCCCACCCACTTGTCACCTACATCCTCACCAAGACCCTCTTCGCCTTAAATTTCCTCCTTGACCGAGCCTAGTCCCAACTAACCTGCAGAGTAGAGAGCAGGGCCTTCCCCCATTCAACACCCTGGATGCATTGTCTTCCTCTGATGGATTCTGAGCTGCGCGGTTTGTTGCAACGGGGGATCCCCGTCCCTGTTAGACACATCATCTTGTGAGCACCTTGCTGCATGCCAATCTTTTTCCCCCCATTTAATGAATAATTGATAACTAAGATATCACAGGTTGTGAGGCAATCCAATTGTTTGCACCCCACCCTATATTCATCTCCTACCTTAACATCACCATTTTTAATCCAATTTTCAACATAACAATTTTAATGACAAAAGACCTATCTTTGGATACTTATTCTAAGATTTAGGATTCCCTATGTAATAAGATTTTTATGTGACATTGTTGAACGATTTAGGCCCGTGGACTGCAGTGGCCAGGCATTATGGCACGTATCTATTTGTTACATTGGGCAGCCTCCAAAGACATATCTTGAGATATGAAAATAGTACATCCAGCTGAAGCTTTATGCAATTTTAACTGCTGGGTGGTAAAATAGAAAAGAAAGAAGATTTCCAGGTCTCTAGAGTGATGCTGGGGATTCAATAGTTTTTAATTCCGTTAGAGCCAAAAATAATCATTCACCAGAAACCAGCATTATATCTCTTCTCAAATAGTTTCCACGTTTGGTCCCGTTTCTGGAATTTTGTTTATTTTCATAATAATAATTTTTTCTTTTTATCAAAAATGCATTCATAAAAAGTAAACAAAATATAAACATTATAATTCCAATAATTTCCCTTTGTGTTATTGTTCCTTTTTTTATTTTTATTAAGGTACTTATGCAGAAATGTTTTTATTGAGCTTAGTTTTATTAACCATATACAAGCACATTTGGTATATAGCTAGCCTTGAAAGATCTATTTCTTATAACCATGCTTCTACCATTATTATGGGTATGTGTGCCCATTTATTTACAGGCACGTATTTTAGGGCGTATTTTGCTGCCCAATAATCCTTGTTTAAACCATTTTCTTTGGCGTATTCTAGTAATGGCTGTTGTAAAATCATACTTAAATCTGTTTGTATTATGTTGACATATACATATGAAGAGAAATGTTAACAATTATAAAAGTAATTATGAACGTATCCATTATTAATAAAATATGGATATTGTCTTGTATTTGCTGGGATTGTATTAACCATAAAGCTTTCATGACCCTAGCAGGCCCAGAAGACATAATCAAAATTAGGCAAGGGGTGACTCCTTCTGTTTCCGACATCATTAATGTCTCCTTGAGAATCGGGGCATTCCTGACAAGTCTAAGAAAGATGTTGTCCGTCTCGCGGTAACCTCTATAATGGATGATCTCAGGATGATGATGGACAGGCTAACACGGGGCGGTCATCCTATTATATCAACTCCCAGCCTATGATACTGCTAACCACATTTTGATCCCAAGGCTATCTGTGATTGGGTGGGTGCTGCAGACCTTGATAGGGTTTCATCCTTTCTCAAAGGTTGAACTCAAGTAATTCAGCCAGGGTCATTCAGATCAGAGATGTAAGAAGTAAAATGGGATGTTCCCCAGGGCTCATCACTTTCCTCTTCACCCTCTATCTTCAGCCACTGGCAGCTGTGACAAAGGACTACCAAGTGATCACCAGGGTGCATGCAGATAACACCTAGGCTGTGATCAATCTTAAAGCAAATCTGATGGCCACTAGCCTTGGCCGCTCTGGTGATTTGAAGTGTGTTAGTGGTTGAACCCGGTTAAATCTTGCTGTTGACTACTAAGATCAATTTGTGGGAGACAATGCTTCCGCTACCTCTATCGGGGTTTCTTCTGGTCCCAGGGCAGGTTGAAAGGCACTTAGGGAACCTACATGCATTCATATCCGGACTTTAATTAGCATATTGTATACGTGGATACAACTTTGTTTTCAGTCGCAGACCATTGAAAGATGTCCCTCCCTTCCCCTCTTTCCCCCACAGATTCACGGTAGCAAATGTCGTTTGTGCAATCGGGGCTGGCTTGCTTTATACAATTCTAGTTATTTTGGACTTAAGAAGGGTTTACACAAACCAAAAGCTATCGAGACTGCGACGGTGAGATTAATATTGAACCTGCAGACATCTGAGGGAGTCTCATTCTATCTTTGTCAACTCTACTGGTTATGAGTCCACAAACCTATCAGGTTCAAAGTTTCCTGTGTGGCCTACCAGACCTATCAAGTCTGTAGTAATATCTTATTACTTACCGGTAATCTTCATTACCCCGATTGGGGTCCTCCCCGTCCCAGTCCTAACAACGTGAGGCAGTCCTGCCTCCACCCAGCCAATCACAACGCCAGTATTTTTATAGTACATAAGCCCCGCCCACCTACCGCCATGCCTGTTATCAACAAGACTCTGACACAAACACAGCGGGAGGGTGGGAGGGAAGAGGACTGGGACGGGAAGGACCCCAATCGGGGTAATGAAGATTACCGGTAAGTAATAAGACGTTACCCCCTCATGGGTCCTCCCCGTCCCAGTCCTAACAACGTGAGGAACTCACAAGCAGAGAACCAATAAAGAAAACACGCAGGACACCAGGGATCCATGCAGAGTACAAAACTTTAATCAATAAAAGATCAATGAACAACAGCGTTCAAGACGCCAACAGAAAAACTGTCAGCAGAGGCATGTAAAACATCAAGCCGATAATGTCGCACAAATGTGTGATGAGACTCCCAGGTGGCCGCCCTACAAATCTCCTGGATAGAGACCCCCGCCGCCTCAGCCCAGGAAGCAGACACAGAACGCGCGACTGACCCTGTCGGAGGAGGCAAATCCAAAGACTTGTAAGATTGACAGACCGCCAAACGATCCCACCGACTGATCGTGGAAGTGGAAACCTTCTTCCCTTTAGCCACACCCCCACAGGAGACAAACAGGGCAGGAGAACTCCGGAACCCCAGAGAACGTTGGACGTAAATCTGGAGAGCCCTGCGAACATCCAAAGAAGGGGGAACAAGGGAATCCCCCTCAGCAGGCAAATCAGGAAGAATCACCTCCTGCTGCAAATGAAAACTCGAAGAAACCTTAGGCAGAAAAGCCGGATCAAGCCGCAAAACGACCCGATCCGGGAGGAACTGCAAATAGGGAAACGAAATGAGCAAGGCACCCAACTCACCCAACCTGCGAGCGGAGGTAATGGCCAACAGGAAAGCCACCTTAGCGGACAGCCACAACAAATCTGCCTCCATCAAAGGCTCAAAAGGGGGCAACTGCAAACCACGCAAAACAGTAGGCAAATCCCAAGAAGGAATGAGAACAGGAGAAAACGGCCGACGAAGCCGAAAGCTCCGAAGAAGCCGACTAACCAAAGGAGCAACACCCTCCAAGGAGGCCCCAGGACCCCGACAAGCACGAACCGCCGCCCACTGAGCAGACAATGTGGAAGGGGAAAGGCCTTTCAAAAAACCATCCCGGAGAAACTCCAACACAGAAGTAGGAACCCCCAGTACAGGATCCACCCCATGAGAAGAACACCAAGAAACAAAAGAACCCCAATGGCGGCCATAGCACTTAAGGGTCGAAGGGCGGCGAGACAACTGGATGTCACGAGCCACCACCGATGAACAACCCAAAGACTCCAAAGTCAACCGCTCAAGAGCCAAGCCGTCAGCTGCAAACGACGAAGACAAGGCAGAGACAGGAGTGGAAACTGGAGAGGAGATGGACACAAAGGAAGCCGGACAAACCGACCCTTCGCCAGCTTCAGCAGGAGAGGAAACCAAATGCGGCGAGGCCAGAAAGGAGCAATCACCAGGACCGAAACCTTCTCCCTCCGAATCTTCTGCAGCACCCTCGGGAGGAGGGGAATGGGAGGGAATGCATACAGAAGGCCCGAAGGCCAGGGAATCGAAAGAGCATCCACCGCCCAAGCCTGAGGACACAGCACCTCCGAACAAAACCGGGGCAGGAGAGAGTTGTGAGGGGACGCAAAAAGATCAATCCAAGGAGTCCCGAACCGAAGGCAAAGGGACAGGAACAGAGGAAGAGAGAGATGGTACAGAACAGAAGAAGGAAGGTCGCGGCTCAAAGCGTCCGCATGAAAATTCAACCGTCCCGGAATGTACACCGCCCTCAAGGCCAACAGATGAGATTCCGCCCAAGCACAAATCATGGAGGCCAACATGTTCAGAGACGCGCACCTGGTCCCCCCCTGACGGTTCAAGTAACAACGAGCCACCTGGTTGTCGGTACAAACCAACAGATTCGCCCCCAGGAGAGGAACCTGAAAGAACTGCACCGCCTCCCAGACAGCCGCCAACTCCCGCCAGTTTGAGGAACGGGTGCTGTCCCCCTGAGACCACCGACCCTTGGCTTCCAAGGACCCCAAAGTGGCCCCCCAACCCCAGAGACTGGCATCCGTCGTCAACAAAATGGGAGGAGGAAGACAAAACCGCACCCCCTTCTCCAGGTTGGGAGTGCAAAGCCACCAGTCCAAGTCCCGAACCAGAGCAGGAGAGAGAGGAATCAGAGTCTCGTAATGCGCCCGGGAGGGGTCCCACCGAGCCAACAGATGAGTCACCAAGGGCTTGAGATGGAGGCGAGCCCAAGGAATCACAGCAGTAGTCGCAGCCATCAACCCCTGGACCCGCAACCAAACACGAGCAGGGGCAGAGGGACGACTCAACAGATCCCGCAGCAGAGTCTGTAAGGAAAGGATCCGAACAGGAGGGAGAAACACCGCCCCCAGAGAGGTGTCGAACAGACCCTCGATGAACTGAAGTCTCTGAACAGGATCCAGATGAGACTTGGCCAAATTCACCTTGAACCCCAGCTCCCGGAACAGGGACAACGTAGCCTCCACCGCCAGAAGAGCCTGAGGGAAAGAGGAAGCAGAGACCAAACAATCATCAATATAGGGAAACACGGAGAAACCCTGATGTTGCAAAACCCCCACAGCAGGAGCCAATACCTTGGTAAAAGTCCTGGGAGCAGTGGAGAGGCCGAACGGCAGAACCCGAAACTGGTAATGCATCCCCTGGACCACAAACCTCAGGAACCGCTGACTGGCAGGATGGACCGGAACGCGAAAATATGCGTCCTCCAAGTCCAGGGAAGCCAAAAAATCTCCCTCCTGGATGAGGGGAATGACGGACTGCAACGTGACCATGCGAAAATGATCCAACCGCACCAACTTGTTCAGGGAACGGAGATTCAAAATGGGGCGGAAGGAACCATCGGGCTTTGGAACCAGAAACAGACGGGAATAGAACCCCAGGCCCACTTCCTCCACTGGAACCGGCACCACCGCCCCTTTCTGGAACAACATGGTGACGCCGGACAACATGGCAGACCGCCGCACGGGGTCTCTTGACAACGGGGTAACCAGAAGACAATCCAGAGGGGGAGGGCCTCGGAAGGGAATCCGGTAACCCCACCTGATGATATCCAAGACCCATTGATCGGAGATCAGAGCTGACCAACGGTCCAGAAACAAATGGAGACGAGCCCTCACAGCGGCATAGTCACTTTTGTCCAGCACCAGAGGGAGGCTGTGGCAGCTGCTGCTGCTGTTGCTGCTGAGGCCGGGATTTATAATGGAACGCGGCCCCCCGACCACGGGCCCGACCACGAAAGGGCTGAGAGGACAAAGCCCCCTGAAACCCCTGCTTCTGGAATAAAGACCTTTTCTTAGGAGCAGGCTGAAAAGGCTTCAACAACTTCTTCTCCTCCGCAGAGCGCTGCACCATCGAATTCAAGGCATCCCCAAAGAGACGAGGACCCTCAAAAGGCAGTTTATGGACCAAAGACTTCTGAGCAGCATCAAGACGCCATGGCTTAGTCCACAGAGACCTCCTCCCAGCCACCGCCGCCCCAGCAGCCGAGGAGAAAGCCCACAAGGAATCAAAAGTGACATCTGACAGGAATTGCGCCAAAACCTCCATTTGAGCCAACACAGGAGTAGGGTCCCCATGATCCTGAAGACAGTCAAACAGCCTCTCGAAATCCTTGAGCAGGACCTGTGACGCATAGGCCGCATAAGTGCTAGCACGCACCCCAAAGTGAGAAGCGCCGTAAGAACGTTTGAGTGCAGATTCTACCTTACGCTCCACCGGATCAGACAGGGAAGCCTCCTCCGAAGATAAAGAGGAAGAGGAGGAAGCCATAGAAGACAAAAGAGAATTAACCTTCGGAATCGCAGGAAACTGGGAATCAAAGTCCGCCAGGCGATATCGCTTCCCCAGGAATCGCGGAATACCCTGCTTATCCACCTCCAGCCACTCTTTCGTGAGGATATCCTTCAGGACATCATGGAAGGGGAGGTCATCCACCACAGAGGAACTATACTGTGCGTAAAACCCATCTTCAGACAGGGTTTTAGGGTCAAACCCAAGCACCTCTCGAATATGCACCAGCATGTCCGAAAAAACCTTGCCCTGGATGTACTTTCCCTTAAGGGAATTGTCCAGTTCATCCTCATCATCCTTAGCCCGCTTAGCCGCAGGCTCAAGCAGCGCAGACTGGACCGCAGAATCAATCAAGTCACGCAAATCAGCTCTAGAAATCTGCAAGACGTCGTCCTCCTGTAGATCCTGAATATTATGCTGTTTGGAAACAGCCTTAGCCGGCACAGGAGAAGAAGCCCCCTCACTCATGGTGAAAAAACCTAGAAGTAACCAAACAGGAAATCACCACAACAAAGGAAGTGCCCAGCAACCTCCAATAAATACTGCCCCCAATCAACCAATCACGCAAAGGTGTGTTGAAGAATGAAATAAAAAGAGGGCAGCCCTGACGTCTCCACCCACAGCCACAGGTCAAAAGAGAATGGCCGCGGGGGCCAGACGCTGCGATAATGCAGCAGCGCCGGAACGACCCGAGGCCAGGACACCATCAAAACTCCCCGCCCCAGCCCAGCACATGAGCGGGGAGCGCACCTGACCCCAGAACAGGAGCCCGGCCGACCGGAAAACTGGAGCGGCCGAGCCGTGCATTACAAGAATAAAACAACAGAATTTATTTAAACACACATGAAAAACTCACGGAACCGCCACCAAAGGAAACTGGATCCAGGGACCGGAACCGGGAGCACCAGCGTTCCGACAGCCGTCGGAGCAGAAAAAAAACAGGCATGGCGGTAGGTGGGCGGGGCTTATGTACTATAAAAATACTGGTGCTGTGATTGGCTGGGTGGAGGCAGGACTGCCTCACCATGTTAGAACTGGGACGGGGAGGACCCATGAGGGGGTAATGTTGGCACTTCCTTTGTGGATAAAACAATTGTGAAGTCTGCCCATACTCACACTTTGAGGGCTCGGAATCAAGGCTTGTTTCATTAGATATGGAGACTGCGCCTACTCTTCTCAGATTTAGGAAGAAACTGAAAACCTTCCTCGGTGCAGAATAAATAAAGATAGTTAAGAGAGGGCATCTTTGAAACAATTTCCATACTTCAGAGGCAACCCTCTTATGCAGCACCAAGAGAGTCCTTGAGAGTTGGCGACTTCTTATAAACATATATATATATATATATATATATAACATATAGCCCAGCTCAACTCATTGAGCGATATAATGGTCTATATACCAAGCTGACTCTACACCAAATAGTATGCCTAATGGCTAACACTTACAGTAAACACTTTACTGTGGTGTCATCCTTCTCATGTACAACTTACGTCCATATTGAATTCTTTCCCTGGGTGATGACCCCGGTGAATCGAGTTAGCCTTCTGGCATCAATTTCAAGCCACTGGTTTTTGTCCTTCTCCTCAGCACACCAGGCTCCATCATACAAATCTTCATCGTAGATGCCAGACTAGAAGGGAGAAATCAGAGCAAACGTGGCATCATGTCAGCAGCAAGGAGGGTTCTGATCGCACCAAGGATTTTCATTTGGTGAAAGAAAAACAAGGGTTGTATTACCAAAAGGGAGCAACACCGTGGTCTGCACTGTTGTGCGCCATTATACTGCTCACCAGTGTCGGCTCATAAAATGACTCACCAATGCAGCCTCTAACACAGCCCCTGACACTGCTTACTGATGCATGCTCATCACATTGCTCACCAGTGTGAGTTCATCAAACCACCCACCCATGCAGCCTCACACTGCCCAATGATGCAAGCTGATCACACTGCTCACCAGTTTCGGCTCATCAATAGACCCACCAATTCAGCCTCTAACACAACCCCTCACACTGCCCACCCATGCAAGCTCATCATACTACTCACCAGTGTCGGCTCATCGAATGACCCACCAATGCTACCTCTAATACAGCCCCTCACACTGTGAACCAATGCAAATTCATCACACTGCCCACCAGTGTCGGCTCATCAAACAACACACCAATGCAGCCTCTAATACAGCCCATCACACTGAACACCTATGTCAGCTCATCATACTACTCACCAGTGTCGGCTCATCGAATGACCCACCAATGCTACCTCTAACACAGCCCCTCACACTGTGAACCAATGCAAATTCATCACACTGCCCACCAGTGTCGGCTCATCAAACAACACACCAATGCAGCCTCTAATACAGCCCATCACACTGAACACCTATGTCAGCTCATCACACTGCTCACCAGTGTCGCCTCATCAAACGACTCACCAATGCAGCCTCTAACACAGCCCCTGACACTGCCCATCGATGCCAGCTCATCACACTGCTCATCAGTGTAGGCTCATCAAACGACACGCCAATGCTGCCTCTAACACAACCCCTAACACTGCCCATCGATGCAAGCTGATCGCACTGCTCACCAGTGTCGGCTCATCAAACGACACACCAATGCAGCTTCTAACACAGCCCCTAACACTGCCCATCGATGCAAGCTGATCACACTGCTCACCAGTGTCGGCTCATCAAACGACATACCAATGCAGCCTCTAACACAGCCCCTCGAACTGTGAACCGATGCAAGGTGATCACACTGCTCACCAGTGTCAGCTCATCAAACGACACACCAATGCAGCCTCTAATACAGCCCCTCATGCTGACCACCGATGTCAGCTCATCACACTGCTCACCAGTGTTGGCTCATCATACGACACACCAATGCAGCCTCTAACACAACCCCTAACACTGCCCATCGATGCAAGCTGATCACACTGCTCACCAGTGTCGGCTCATCAAACGACACAACAATGCAGCCTCTAACACAGCCCCTAACACTGCCCATCGATGCAAGCTGATCACACTGCTCACCAGTGTCGGCTCATCAAACGACACACCAATGCAGCCTCTAACACAGCCCCTAACACTGCCCATCGATGCAAGCTGATCACACTGCTCACCAGTGTCGGCTCATCAAACGACATACCAATGCAGCCTCTAACACAGCCCCTCGAACTGTGAACCGATGCAAGCTGATCACACTGCTCACCAGTGTCAGCTCATCAAACGACACACCAATGCAGCCTCTAATACAGCCCCTCATGCTGACCACCGATGTCAGCTCATCACACTGCTCACCAGTGTTGGCTCATCATACGACACACCAATGCAGCCTCTAACACAACCCCTCACACTGCCCACCGATGCAAGCCCATCACACTGCTCACGAGCTTTTATGGCCATTTGGTCGGAATAAAGTTTCTTTTATATATATATATATATATATACATATATATCGTGAACAAGGCAGCAGTGGCTGTGAAACGCGTAGATGTTACCCTCGTTTAAATAAAGCGCTAAAAGTGTCTAAAACTTTACCTCGAGTGCCGGATGGTTATTCATGGAATTGTCGAGTAATCTCATAGTGGATATATATATATACACACACACACACACTACTCAATTAAATTTGAGTACATTTTAGCCCAAATAGAAAAGTCTCGTATTAAGTGGGCGTTGCCTCTAATTGTCATAAATTGCACCCAATGTGTGCAAAGTGTTGGCTCACCTGCATGTTGAGGCGGCCACGATGAGCGCCCAGTCCATAGCGCTCAGTGCTGGAGGCTCGAAGCTGGTGGTCCGTCACTCTGAGGGACTCCAACCCCAGGGGAGGGCATTCTTGTGAGGGAGAAAGAGGCAAGGAAAGGAAGTGAGCGAGGCGGGAGAGTCTACACATCACTCAACACATTGTAGACTAACTAGAAAAGCTTGAGTCTTCCGTAAGCGACTGAATAAATACACTTTGAAGCGGCTACTGCACATTGAAGCGTCTCTAGGCACTTTTCTGATGCCAGAATGGAGAACTACATCCTGAAAGTCAGCATCATCATCATAAAACTTATTAGGCTGAAATGCCATAAAAGTGCACAGTAATAAAAACAATTCATGTACATATGGCTGCCATCTGAAATAAACCAAACGAAAATAATACATCTATCAGCTATTGGGATATTGTTATTTTGCAAAACGCACAGTAGTCATACTGTAAATGAAACTAACGTGTGACAGATCCTAAGTACAAATAATTCATGTACATATGCTCAAAGTACACGAAATAGACAATACAATCACTTTAAAAAAAGAATTAGTGCACTATTCACCAAATGAAACCCAAAAAAACAAATCACTGAATAATTTCCAGAGTACCGTATCTGTTTCTGATCACCAGCGCACAACAAATAAAATGTGCCACTGCTACACATATTTCCAAATGATTCAATTGCTGCAGATCAACCAAGGTTTCCAAATGTTGTCTGATGCTAGACGTGCGCAGGATTGGTGCCAAGTACCGCTTCCTTGCACAAGAGTCCATCTGACAGAAAAGCATAAAGTGCACACTGCTTTGGGGGAAACATTATCACAGGGGCACATTGGTACAGTAGGACCCCAGCCCACCTCTCTAGGAAATGCAACTGGGAGATGCATCATGCTAAAAAGAAATCTTGTTCACATTTAAAACAGCTCCCAAATAAAACCCGAAGCCCTGGGAATGTTTGATTAAATTGTACTTGATCCTGGAGCGCAGTCTATCAAAGTCCTTGATGTAATTGGCCTGCAGCACAGTCTATCAAAGTCCTCCGGATGAAGTCTAACTCGCCCGTCCAAAAACATTCTTTTCACCTGCATCTTTGATCGTGCCTCTATGATCTCTGGATTAAAGCACACCTCCAGCAGATCGAGTTTCCCCCAAAAACATTTTTTATATAATTAATCCAGGGAATTGCCAAGCATTGTCCAAGGAAAGTCAATCTACCATCAAATCCCTTGAAACACGGGCTTCTTGATTCCCTGAAGATCACTTTTAATGATCTGTTCTTCGGTGTGGTCTGGTTATGACCCTCAGGACTGAGTCCAAAGCAGGTTTGTGGTCTAACCTCTCACCATGTAAATGACTTCCATTTCTGCTGATCATATATAAATGTAAACCATGTGTCAGCCTGAACATCTGGCAAGGATCCAGCTGTCATCGACCAAAGTTGGACAGGTCTGCCCTGGATTTTAGGCCGTACGCTGCTCTTTAAAAGATCCATAAACATACAAATGCTAATACCACAATTAGCCCCCCCTAAGGGTTGCCCCAAGGATACTGCTCTGGACAACTCCAAGAGATCTGGTGTTCCTGGGCCTGAAGTTTCTGGATCCAGAAACACTGGACTGATTTGGCCAGATGTTGATTACCATCCACAGAAAATGCGTTGGGGAATGTGAAACTGTTAATACCGGCCTTCATGATTCTCGTTAACTCACGGGGAGATACCATCTGGAACAGTTAATACCGGCCTTCATGATTCTCGTTAATTCACAGGTAGATACTATGTGCAATTCTTAAAACCGGCCTTCGTGATTCTTTTTAATTCACAGGGAGATACCATCTGGAATTGTTAATACCTGCCTCGTCAGCAAATTACCGGGGAACTGGTAACGGAGGCCCTTGTATTTATTGTGGTGTGGTCCTTGGTCCGTTTTACTCCAGATGTGAGCCGAACCTTGCACCATAGGGATCGTCTCCAGCGGCGGGGTTCCTGCTCTTCATATGGAACATCTGGTTTCCAATCATACTGTCTTACTCAGAATGTTAGGTCAGCAAAACGGATACATTGTTTTATTCTGGACTGCTTCAGTAATGTCAAAAGACATGACTTGGCAAAATGTTCGATGCGCTTCCTGGAAGCACAGCTGTGAGTCTCCTCCTTTAGATTTTTTCTATGTAAGAGCATCTTATAAAACGCAGAGAAACTGAGAGTGTCAATAAATCTTTTAACATCCATTGAGGATTGGAATATATTTTCTTATCCATAAAGAATATGCGTTTTTTTAGATAAAATAGAATGAGACAAAGAGAGAAAGGTAGAGCAAAACGACAAGAAAAAAGAGGTAGTGGAAATGGTAAGGTGAAAGAAAAAGAGAGAGAGAGTTGGTTGGAGAGAGCAATATAAGGAGACAAGAGAGAGAGCGAGAGAGAAATGCGCGAGAGGGAAAGAGAGGTAGAAGAAGCAGAGGAGAGGGGCGGAATGCCAGACTGACACAGAGAAAGGGAGAGAGGCCGAGAGGTGAAATGCTGAATCAGAGACACTGTTGTAAGGAGGGAGAGTTAGAGAGCGATAGAACAAAAGGAGAAGGAAATTAGAGAAAATAAATGAGAGAATGAAGAGGTAGAGAACCCGTGCCCAGGAGAGAGCGCGCAATTACTGTGAATACATCTTTGGTTTTGAAACTATATTTTGATGGAATCATTGAACGTAATCTACACCTTGAGTGTGAATTTATGGCCAGAGTCTCAAAACACTACAGTTATGATTATGATTTATGACTTGTTTAGGAACTTGTACGAATTATATTTTCGTGGCGATGCGCATTAAAGTTAAAACTGGTTTCCTTCTCCGTCCTAGGCGCACCCGACTGCTAGGAGCTAGTAAAACCCTATGAGATAGCTAATTTTTAATGTACATTTTTTATTTCAAGCACGTGGCTATCTTTTTAGAGGACATCATGTTTTCTCTAATCTTTGTTTTATTTTTGTGGCATATGCTTGCTTGCCATAAAAACGCAAACAGCCCTCGCACTAGCTTGCCAGGGCAGGCCCAGTGGCCTCGCCAATCCTGTTCAATGTTAGGAATACGGCTCCTGTCGCGCGCCTGGTACATCACTCCTACCATTGTGATTATATACATGTATTGTGAAAATGTAAGGGGTGAAAGGTATTTCAAAGTCCAAAGCATACCTCAATTTAATTTGTGAGGCACATAAGAATAATCGAATGTTATCCGTTTTTAACTAAAACTTGCACTGCAGGGGTGGAGTGTGCTAGCCTTTGTGTAAAATGAAAAACAGACATTATTGCCGGATGGACACACATAATACGGTCAAATGAAGAGAGATTTTTTTCATAAACCACAAAAATCCTCTTCCTGTGTTTACTCAATCTTCAATGTGTACGGATTCCCTCCCAGGGTCTTGTAATATGTGCCCTCCTCACAAGCTGACTCAATAGAATAATATTGTGTGTGTCCTTTTCACTAGAAGTGGAACAGCCCGTTCTGAGGCAATCTCTCGCTCGGATCTTGACACGGTCTGTGTTTCCAAAGGCATCAGTTTGAAGATTATGTTAAGCCTGGGGGACAGGGCCGTTTCTAGGTGTTTCGCCGCCCTAGGCGAGAATTGAAAAATGCCGCCCCCTCACTTGCTCTAATTAGTTCCACCTTATTATACCCACTGCCCAAACCTGCCCCCTGTTTATGTCCCTTTTTAGACTTCACTTCTTTATCTCCTCTTCTTCCTCCCGCTTTCTGCTAGTTTGGATATTTTCACGCATCTCTTACCGCAGGTAACTGGTTTAATTTAGTTCCTAAGTGCTGGCATTTCAAATTCTGCTGTTGTGTAAGAGCACCAACACCATAGCTGGGTAGAGTTGTGCTATAAATGTGAAATAAATGCCATTTCAGGCTCAGCTGCCTCCCCCAGGCCTCAGACCAGGTTTTACTCACTTCATGTGCTCCTTGCTGGCACCTTTTATCATTCAAAGGCCCAGTTTTACTATTCATGACAATTTCAATTCTCACCTGGAAAACTCCCAGGACCCAGAAGCTACTAACCTTCTAGGCTCCAACAGGCTTCCCACAACTTTTTAAAGATGCCACAGATCGGCTGCACACACTCTCAAACCCATTGCTACCAAGCATAATTTGATTAGTGTCGAAAGGCCTTTTCCTCCTTTATGGTCACATCACGCAGCTGTCCCTGTCTTTTAAAACCCTTATCACTCAAAATACATTTAAAAATACTATTCCCCTGTCTCTAACCCGCTTATGGGCTAAAATGAACCGAGATAGCTTTACTTGGGCGTCGGACCTAGGTATCTTGTTTTACTCTGTTAATGTTATCGCTAAATGCAAAGGCATTTAATAATTGGATATCGAATACCCATGACATCATAGCGCCCAAAGACGTGGCCCTCTCTGCTCTCTTATTTACTGAAAAACTCAGAACCACCAAAAGAATCTTTTGGTGAATCTGAGTTTTTCAGTAAATAACGTTAATGTATTTTTTTTAATTTTTTTTTATTTAATGCTATTTTCTAAAGCGCGAACTTTACCCGAAGGTGTCAGAGCGCTTTACATAAAAACCAGTTGCAAAACATAAGGACTTAGGATTACATGCGTTACATAAAAGATACAAACAGAAAAAATTGCAAATGTACAAGATGTAAAGTCACACAAGGAAGAGATACAAACAGAAAGAAAAATTGCAAATGTTCAAGTAGTAAAGTCACTCAAGGAAGAGATACAAATGGATATACTCTAAGAGTCACATAGGAAAGGTAGAGAGTACAAAGGTCTACTGCATATACTAGTGATTAGAGTTATCTCTATACACATATATAAACACATAGTAGATTTTCTCAGGTCAAGACCCCAAAAAATAAACCAAGAGAGCAGAGTTCCATTAAGTGGGGTTGGAGGGGGGACGCAGTCACAGAACCAAGGGAGATTGGGAGGTATACAAGGGTATGGGGAAAAGGAAAACAGAAAAGGGAAGAAACATTTGAGGATCGTCAAGGGGAAACGAGGGAAAAGGGTAAAGGACGAGGCAATGACAAGATTGCGGGTCAGGGTCCAGAGAAAAGCGGCCGAGAACAGCAACAAAATGGCGGCCATGACAAAAGAAAAAGTAAAGAAGTCCATGAGAGTCCGTGGTGGGACAGGTGGCTCCGATGAAGAGTGTTCTCTGGGGGCCTGGGGTGGGCATGTTCCGGAAGGGGCTGCGGTGTGCAAAGCAATATAGGTCGGGACTGGAGGGACTAGTGTGCGTAGCTTAAGCCTGCTCTGGTGGTGCCCCCTTCTTCACAGTTACACGCAGCAGGCCCCTCTCTTTGCTGTCACGTTAGAGTGTTACAAGGGTTCTCCGCTCTCTCTTCCTTGAGGCTACTTCACGTTGTCTCCCGCTCCGATACATACTGACTTTGCTTTCCTGCCTCAGTGCCGTGACGGTCACTGTCTCAAAACCGTTTAGCTCGGCGGCACGCTCCACTCTGTGTTCTTCAGCACACACAGGCACGCACACTGCTCTCGTCTCGTTGGTGCAGCACTCCCATTCCATTCCATGAGCCTCACTTTCCTGGCCCTTGGCTATCTCGTCAGGTCCCCTCTGTTACTCGGACCCCGCGGGAAGCATCTGCTGGTGCATTAATCGCATGCCGCAAAGATGCTGCTTGAAATGTTTCAACCATTGAAAAGTAAAGAGTGGTAGAATGAAGAGTTAATAGCGTGGGCCTAATATGTGCAAAATAGAAAGGCAGTCAATATATCAAATTGCAAAATTCAAGGCAAAGTAATGAGGAATAACTGATTAGCTTGAACCTCCATCCTATTTTCTTCTTCCCGCCATCTCTCGTGCCCCTCCCCTTAACCCCTTGCATGCTGGTGACGAACCCCATCCGTCAAGCTCCGCGGTGCTCGTGTGCTGATGACGGCTGGGGTTCGTCACGGCCCCGCCCTGTTCGTTTGTTTACCGCACAGTGGCGGAAACGGGCCAGCAGCGAAGGGGTTAAACCATGGCCTGCGCACCTGTGCCTGCACTGCGAACTTCTCTTTTGCAAGCTCAGCTTTTTATTTTATAGATCATGACCTGCCACTTTCCCCACAGCTGCCTCACTAGTGATTG
Source organism: Lissotriton helveticus (assembly GCF_964261635.1). Taxonomy (NCBI): domain Eukaryota; kingdom Metazoa; phylum Chordata; class Amphibia; order Caudata; family Salamandridae; genus Lissotriton; species Lissotriton helveticus. The sequence goes on along the minus strand of NC_136059.1, from coordinate 107,709,190 downwards.
CTACTGAAACAACCTAAGTAAACGTCATTTTTCGCGGCCAAAACACTTTTCACATTGTGGGCCGAACCCAGTTCCAGGCAAAAAATCTGAGTGCATTTATGAGGCATAATCGCCGAGAACGGATTGGTCATTTATTTCAGCAGGCATTTTCCGGCAGGCGGGGTGGAGTCTGGGTCACGGGAGGCCAGTTTTTGAAGGTCGATGACCAGTGTGTCTGTCCACAGCTCCCCGGGGTATATGGTAGCTGGCAAAAAGAGAAAGCGTGGAAATGACATAGGAAGAGAGAAAAAAAGACAGGAACAGAGTTAGAAAGACAGGAACAGAGAGAGAGAGAGCGAGAGAGAAAGACTGGAACAGAGAGAGAAAGACTGGAACAGAGAGAGAAAGGCAGAAACAGAGAGAGTAAGACAGGAACAGAGAGAGAAATTCAGGACAGGAACAGAGAGAGCAGGACAGGAACAGAGAGAGAGACAGGAACAGAGAGAGAAAGGCAGGAACACAGAGAGAAAGGCAGGACAGAAACAGAGACTACCGGTAAATCTGTCCACAGCTCCCCGGGGTATTTGGCAGCTGGCAAAAAGGGAAAGCGTGGAAAATACACAGGAAGAGAGAAAAAGAGAGGAACAGAGAAAAAGACAGGAACAGAGAGAGAAAGACAGGAATAGAAAGACAGGAACAGAGAGAGAAAAAGTCAGGAGCAGAGAGAGAAATACAGGAATAGAGAGAGAAAAATGCAGGAACAGAGAGAAAGACAGGACAGGAACAGAGAGAGCAGGACAGGAACAGAGAGAGAAAGACAGGAACACAGAGAGAGAGACAGGAACAGAGAGAGAAAGACAGTAACAGAGAGAGAAAGAAAAATGAAAGTGTGTGCTTGCATTGGGAACATCGCATTCAAAGACATAGGGAATCCAATCCCAGTCTATGCCTGGCTCCCCAGCTGAGAGCACTTTACCGTCCAGAGTGGAACATTGCACAAAAGCCATAATATCTCCCTGGTGGTATATGGAAATATTCATACAGTTAAAGTTAAACCCTTTATTTACTAGTGCCTCGATACGTAGAAGTGCACTGTGAAATTCTACATAAAAACAAATTATTTCCAATAATACAGAAAAGGCTGTACTGTCACGCTATAATGCTATATTCCATGGAAGAAAGCTTGATTTTTTATATGCCTGGAACGCTGCACCTGCAGAAGCCTAATGCCACGTCACAGCAAAAACGTAAACACTATGAAATAGGCAGGTTACAAGCAATGTCTTTACAGACTTTGTCTATACCCTTCCTTCCTAAAGCGCACAAAAGCAGCAATGTGTGATGAGGAACACACCGCCTCAATATTGTTGCGAGTGTGCGGAGAATGTTGATTTGCGCATTGTCTCCCAGCCTCTGTAAATGTTCTGTCAAATGCTTGTTTAAATACTTGGATAGGCAGCACATGCCAAATGTGATAAATAATGTCCATTATATGATCCATAGACGTACCCATGTAAAGGTTCATATTAAAATCACTGGGTTAAAGAATTTGGGTCACTGGTTAAACCAAACCTTTATCGCCCGTACAGTGGCATGTTTTTTGCCGCCCTCCCCCTTTTGCCGCCCTAGGCGGCCGCCTAGTCTGGCCTAATGGTAGAAACGGCCCTGCTGGGGGATGTTGTGAAACCTGTCACGTGGCCGCCGCACGCCTCCTTCCTTCGCTGCCAGCAGCGTCGGATTGGTACGGGGGCATTCGGGCAATGCCCGAGGGGCCGGGGTCCGTGTTCCAGCTGAGGGCTGCTTTTGAGCAGCCTGGGGGCCGATTTGGGCGGTGTCTCTGTTGTTGGACTATACCTCCAGCTGCCCAGTGGTTGTCTGAGTGGCCTTTCTGGAGGGAGATGGGCGCTCATTATCTCCCGTATAGCAGCAACAGGTAGAGGTGTCACACCTTTTCTCTCGCTGGGCCTCCCATTAATGTAGGCATACTGAGCGGGGCAGGGGGCCTGAGTAGAAGTGGCCTCACTTGTTTTCAGGTGTGTTTCACTAGTAAACTGATGCGTGCATTTTTTTTATCCGCCCCCCCCGCCCTTTTATGTAAAATTACGTTGAAAGCAGTGATTTGAGGGAAGGCATTATGCAAATGTGGGCCGATTTTTTTATGCGTGCCCGGGCCGATTTTTAATCTCAATCCAACCCTGTCTGCCAGGACCGGCTTTAGCACTAGTGGTGCCCGGTGCGACAATGTTTGTTGGCGCCCGCCCAATGACCACCTCCGCCACGGATTCCCTCACTACCACCATTTAACAGTGCCCCTCAAGTCTCCATAACCACTGTCTCGCACATTCATTTAGTTTTATCGCGCCACTCGTAGCAGTTTAAGATATCAGAGCACTTTACATCAGACACACTTTGCACAGAGACAATCACATGTGTGTAAGTCAGTATATAGGAAATGTTACACAAGAGAGAGGTCTACAAGGTGTAGGAGTCACATTTCATCCATACTGGTAGGCAGTATAGTTCAAGAGTCCTTAGACTGGAAAAGCACACATTCAGAATTTAAAATATAACACTATTGTTAGGGATTTTTTTTAATAATAATAATTAATTTCTAAGCAAATGAACCCCTTCTGCAATATTAGGACAACGAAAGACTGGGCAAAAAATATATAGCTCTAATATGTTCCTTGCAGTTTGCATACAACTCCTTGATGGCAGTTAGTAGCTCACTGCTCTATTATCAGGATTTTAACTTAAAAACTTCAAGTAACAAAAGGATCTCTGACATAAGCAGTAACCCATTGGCCTATTTATATTATATGCACTTTGTGATGTGAATTGAACACGTTCTTTGCAGCAGGCATATTTATCCTCTGGCTAGGAGTCAAAACGTTCACTAGATGGTCCCTTTCCAGGAAGAACATTAATCACCGGAGTTGGCATTTTTATTGAAGCCTGAAAATTGCTGGGACAATGTAGGTGGCATGGGGTGCTTTTAAAATAGATGAACATAGCGCCCCCACCCCAAGTCAGCGCCCGGTGCGATCACACCGATTGCACTGCCCTAGAGCCGGCCCTGTTCTCTGCTCCCGGAGATGCTGCTCCCGACCTTATCCCTACTCGCTCTGTCTCCTGCATCTTTTCTGGGTCCCTTCCCGATGATGTCTCAAGTGCGAGGTGTTCGGCCCGTCATGCAGCTGATATCCTCACCTGCTTTTCCTCTTCGCCTCCATGCTTCCTGGTGGCCCTACCTTTACAAAAATAGTCCTACTGACAACACATGCCCTCTTGCACCATGGAGCAAGGCTATCTGCATTCACGCTAGGGTGTCAAAATGGCACCCGCACAGGGGCAAAGGACAGGAATGCACCGTATTGGATGATTACAGTGCACTATTGCCATTTCCCCTGTGGTGCAGGGTAGTGCAGACAGTTCACCTGTTGCGCTACCCTGCACCACCAATCCCATAAGTACCCCCCTGAGTCCTTATCTACAAGCGTCCACTTGAAATCATTTGTTTTGTTTTTGTTATTTGCAAAGTTATTTATAAGAGGATGATTCCCTTTCTCTGGTGCTAGTTTGATGTGAAGTTCACTGGCACCAACTGGTGATGAGGCTCTATGTAAGAATGTAATGAATGAATAAATAAATAAATGTAGCTCCTCAAGGTCTAGCGATAGATCAGTGTGTTGCAAGTGAGTATAGGGTTACTGCGCCACAGAGCTAAGGCTAAAAATCCAGTCATAGAACACAGAGGGTAACTTCTTTGGCACATTGAAGAAATGTTTCAGGCTCTGGCCAAGTATTCACTACAGACAGCTCTACAATCATAATCTGAACATTTTGGAAATCTACAAAAAGAGGCCAACAGAGTTTCTAGTCAGAGGAAGAACCCGAAAACCAGGAAGGACACTGTTTTAAAATGAAAGACTGGGGGCGTGGCTTGGACGCCGGCCAAGATGGCGGCGTAGACCGGGAGCTCCGGCAACGTTCCTCGCCCGCATCAGATTTGGGGCAGTTTACCCGCGACTTCAGCCACAATGCAGCGTGTCCCGCGAATCGGAACGTGAGGAGAGCCTAGCGCCCTCATTGTTTCCCGGTTTCGCGACCCTACACGGCGTCTGTGAGAGAGGTCCGTTTTCGCGGCAACGGCCGCCATTTTGTGCGCCGGCCGCGATTTTCGGAGGCGGCCGGCTTAAATGCTTATAAGCTCATTTACTCTCTCCTCACTCAGCAGAAGACATTCGCTACACGGACTACTACTGGTGAGCCTCCTTCAACTATGACTATGTTCGGAAGCGTTCTCCCTCTCGCGCTTCTCTCACTGTTGATTTTGGGCGCCATTTCGCGCTTACTGCGCTTCTCCTCACCGCCCACCTGCTTCACTTCTTTGTCTTCCTGCATCACAGCTACTAAAATTTTCTCGTGCAACGCCTTTCAGCATTTGAATTCACCCTTTTGCTATGCCATGCATTGAAGTACTGCGTCAGGAGGTTCTACCTTAACGGTTGCTTTCAGGGAGTCAAGCCACATTCATTGCGCACTTCATACAGTCTTTCTCATACCTGTTCTTGCCTGGAAGATTGACATTGTACTTTTATGAGCTTTTGCAACGCTGGCTGTGGCTATATTTACTCCTGCTGCTTTCCCTCTCCTACGCATTGTCATCATCAATCATGCAGTTTGTCTCAAGGCTAATTTGAGTTACTCTCTCAATTAGTCGTGATCTTCTTCCCGGCCTAATACTTGCTATTGTGCTATGTGTTTCTCCCGCTTCTGACCATGGCTTCGTGTTGAGACTTTCTGTCATTGCTCTCCATGCACTCTTCCTTATCAGGAGGATTTCATACTTTATATTGACTTGTTGTCTTCACTTTCATTATTCTGGCTGCCTTACATGGAGAAACTTCGCACTTTGAAACTCACCAACTTACCGAAGCTACCTGTTGGTTCTGACTCCGACTCACCTACCCAAGAAAAGGAAGAAGGCAAATACTCGAAGTCTGATTCTAAACATGGGGCCATTCCTAAGGCTCAAAATGGAGGGAAGGAGCAGTCTTCCTTGACTTCACCAAGCATCTGAAGAAAGACCCACCGTCTCCTGGGAGTAGCACTTCACCTTCCTCTATGGATCTCATCCTGGAAGAGCTACGGGCCTTCAAGCCATTTATGGAAGCAACCACAAAAAATATGCAGGCCATGCAAGAGAAATGGACATCTCTAGACTCTCGTGTCACGATCTTGGAGCAATCCTCGGATTCTTTACATTCTGCATGCTCCCACATCCCTTCAATAGAAGCTGAGATCCTTCTACTCAGGCGTCAAACAGAGGATTTGGAAAATAGGAACCGCAGGAACAACCTACGCTTATATGGTCTTCCGGAACTCACAGAGGGGTCTAACCCTAACATCTTCTTCCAATCTTTCCTTGCGAAGATCCTAGACACCCCGGCCTTATCCTCCATTACCATTCAGCGAGCTCACCGACTCGGTCCTAAGGTATCTTCCAAGCCAAGGGGTGGTATTATGCTGTTCCTGCAATACACCGACCTCTTGCATGTCCTTTCAGCCGCCAAGCTCAAAAAGCAAATTATTTGGGAAGGTCATCGCCTTTATCTCTCGCAGGATGTCTCCAAGGCCACCGCGGATCAGGGGAAAAAGTTTTTAGACCTACGGCCGCAGTTAAGAGCCCTCAATGCCAGATATGGTCTCTTATATCCTTGTCTCTTCAAGGTCACCTATAAAGACAGAACAACCACGTACGAAGATCCTGCAGCCTTGCAAGCTTTCCTTCGTCAACAGAGTTCTGATGTCATGGACACCTCCAAACCTGGATGAGAGGCTTTACTGTTCATTGCCTTATTGATTTCACCACATTGTGGTTCTGCTTTTCTGCTTTGACATTGCTTGATCTGTTTTCTTTACGTTTTTGCTAAAATGTGTGTTTTACCACTCTACTGTTTTTATACTCTATGCATTCCATTTCTGTCGTGTTTTTGTTGTAGACCCTTGTATCTTTCCTAATGTTTCTCTCATTTCTTCAGATATGTCCCTCTGCATCTTCATCCTGATGTCTCCTACTGTTTTCTTATCTTGCTCATTGGATTGTACTAGAGGTTCGTTGTCGGCTCTGGTCGTTGTCGTCGTCATCTCCCGCCACCACCACCCCCATCTCTGTTCTGGAATTTTCCGTTTTCGTAAGTATGTCTTTCAGTCGTTCGTTTCGGACTTGTACTGTCTCTTTGTTTATTACTGTTTCTGTCCTCTTTCTCTCCCTTTTACTCTTGAACTTTCTCTTGCAATTTCCTGGTCTCTCCTTCTTTCTTCTTTTCTCCCTTCTCCCTGGTCTCTCCTTCCCTCTTCTTCTTTTCTTTCTTCTCATTCTCACTCCTTTCTCTATAACAGTTTCTCTACTTTTTCCTCACACATTTCTTCCTTCTTCTCCTTTTCTCTTATCACTCTCTCTTTATAACTATGTTTCTGTGAGAAGTTGGCCTGATATGCAGTGCTCACTATTCTAGTGATCACTATGTATCAGTCCAAACAACCCTTATTGATGATTGGTTGTAAGTCAACCTTATAGACCAGCTATCCTAGTAGCATGGATACGAGCAGTCTAAGGCTAAGACTCTAGAGGGCGTGTTAAGCCAGCTGTTTTACCATCACATTACCCCTTGAACACCCAGTGAAAGGACACCACACAAGTTGTTATGAAAATAAACAGTGTATTTATTTATAACAAGACTACCCTGGCTCTTTATGAGACAGGGAGCTAAGCACACAACAAAACTCTTATAAAAATACTTAAGTTAGCACAGTATACACAAATGCCCGAGGGGCACGAAAAACCATATACTCTGAAAGTGGAATGCGAAATTACTAGCAGGTAAGTACAGTACTAATAGGCTTTGGAATCGCTAGGACTTGACTATAGAATCGTTAGATTACTTCTAGGAGGCCCAGGGGACTCGGGTGCAGAGTGTGCACTCTCACGCGGGATGCGGGACAAAGTCTATGATAGCTAGTAAAGTTAAAGTTAGTGTTCACGGGCGAACCCGACCTGGTAGGGAGAAAACGACAGTGGATCCTGACCCTTGGATAGTGAGGCTATGCTGGGGCACCGAAATGCCGAAGTTACCTAGCCCAGGGGCTGCAGCTGCATAGGTCTCAAAAGACGTCGGGAATCCTCGTAGACGAACCAGGAGCCTGGAAGAAAGATGCTGGCAGGCGACCAGTGAAGAGAGTTCGAGTTGATCCAAGCCTGGATCTGGAAGATGGATGACACCTGAAAGCAGAGGGGACCAAGTTCGTGACTACTAGCCAGTAGTCAGTGGGCACCAGGAGGGCACCGGATGGTAGTCACCTCGACTAGGTGAGTGGGCGACGCTGGGCTCTGCAGATCTCACGGACCAGGAGGCGTTGTCGGCGACCAGGATGGAGGGGCGAGCTGTCCCACGATGGATGAAGCTGTCGGCATCGAAGAGCCCAGGATTGGGCAACAAAGCCTTGGCTAATTCAAGCCCACGCGGTGGACTCAAAATGGCGTCTTGAGTGGACCAGGAGGGTCCGGGGTGCTCCTCTTCTGGAAGGGAGCAAGAGCCAGTCTGGAGCAACCAGACCAGCAGCAGTGATGTCGTCGGGCATCGTTCAGAAGGCCACAAGCCAGCGGGCTAGTAGCCAAACAACGCGGTGAGCAGCAAAAAGCAGAAGGGCCCCACGCCGATCGTGGAGATGCTGGGGGGCTGCTCTTCGGTGCTGGAGCTGCTCAGGGTGGGGGCTTCTCGGACCCCAAAGCCCTCGCCAGGAGATTACTCGGCGGGCTTGCTGTGAAGAAGTCGTGCAGTCTTGGCAATAGTCGGTCCCTTGAGGTCTCGTCGCACTCACGGTTCTCAGCTTGGCTGTAGAGGTGAGTAGAGGTCGGAGGTGCCAGGGAAGCCGGGTCTTGTTGAGCTGGGCAGTCGGATTCCGGAGGAAGGACTTGCAGCAGACCGCAGTGTTCTTAAGGTGGTGCCTGCGGATGCAGGGTGACTACTCCTTAGCCACAAGGGAGAATCTTGAAGAAGAAATCTTGATGTCCTTTCGTAGAAAGTCGTGTCTTGATTCCAAAGATGATCTAATTTGGAAGGGGGCCTGCTCCTACCTTTATCTGGGAAAAGGGGGCTGGCACGCGACTAAGTCCTGCCCTATGGGTGGGACCAGGAGGGGGGTGGTTACACCCCTCTCCTTTGGCGGGCTTTCCCCAGGCCAGGGGCTGGAGTGCCCCTGGAACTGGTTTCAGCCGGCCTATGCACAGTGAGCACCGGGGTGCCACTTGCAGTCACCTTCCTCTGTAGCCCTGCCTACCTGGAATACACAAAACCCTGTCTGGGACGGTGCTGGCACCGCCCCTGGCAGGAAACCCTTTGTCCTTGCCTCCTGCTCTGGGAGGACTCCCAGCAGCAGGAGGGCAGACTTGTGTCTCGGTGGCAGCATCCATTTTGTGGAGCTGAGGCTATGTCTGACTTTAACCGGGGTTACAGGTTACATACATGTCGTGTCCCTCTAGAAGGGTGGAATGCTAACCCCGTCGCCAGAATTGGCGAGGGGTTAGTATTCCAATTCGTATGACACCTTACTCGACATGTTTTGATAAAGCGATACCAGAGTTGGCATATAACCGCGAGGATTATAATGCACTTAAGAGTATATGGTATGCGATATCATGGAAACGGCTAAGGGATGGATCCCGAAAGCCGCAGACAGGCTCAGCTCATGCCAGAGCACCATCTCACACGATTCCAAGCACTCTGCCTTCAGGATTGTTAAGGCCTGCCATAGGAGTGACTGATAGGAGATCTGTGTGTCCATTTTTAGGGTTAGATATAGGTATACTATATCTAAAGCAAAGGGTGATTACACCACCTTGCCCCAGCTGTCGTGCAGCCAGTTGTGTCAGTTTAGTTAGTCAGCCCAGGGGTGGCACAATACATGCTTCAGCCCCTGGGAGACTTCTGGGTGCACCTCAGCCCTGGGTACAGGGACTTAGAGAGGGCCCAGTGCCAATTCAGTACCTGAGTACAATTTGGATAGAGAGAACAGCTAGGCTGTGGGTCTGATTAGCAGGCCCACAGCCAGGAAGAGTCGTAAACCAGTGCAGCAAAAAGCAAAAATCTGGGTGATCATAGGATTGCAGACCCTACTCTCCTACATGACCCCCCCCCCAAACTTTGGGACAATAAACTAACCTTGACCAGGTGAGTCTTCTTGCTCTAAGTGGAAATACCTGGAGAGCCCATCAGCATTGCTGTGATCAGTAACAGGTCTATGCTCCACTGTAAAATCCATCCCCTGTAGGGAAATGGACCACCTAAGCAGTCTGGGGTTTTCACCCTTCATCTGATTTAGCCACAAGAGGGGTTTATGGTCGGTCTGAATGGTGAAGTGAGTGCCAAACAAGTAGGCCCTCAGCTTCTTCAGGGCCCAAACCACAGCAAAGGCCTCCCTCTCAATAGCTGACCAATTTTTCTCTCTGGGGGTCAGCCTCCTACTAATGAAAGCAATAGGCTGATCATTACCATCAAAATTCAGCTGAGACAGAACAGCTCCCACACCCAACTCAGAAGCATCTGTTTGGACAATGAATGGCTTGGAGTAATCTGGACTCTTTAGGATAGGTGCTGTGCACATGGCCTGCTTTAGGTCATTGAATGCTTTCTGACAGCTTGCTGTCCACTGAACTTTCTTTGGCATCTTTTTGCTTGTCAGGTCAATAAGAGGGGTCACTATGGACCCATAATTTCTGACAAACTTCCTATAGTACCCAGTCAGGCTCAAGAAAGCTCGAATCTGAGTCTGGGTGATTGGAGGAGCCCAGTCCTGGATGGCCTGTATTTTACTCTCCAATGGCTGAACCTGGCCTCCACCTACAAGGTGGCCCAGGTATACAACCTGTGTCTGCCCTATCTGGCACTTAGTGGCCTTGATAGTGAGGCCTGCCTTTTGCAGGGCCTCTAACACTTTCCTCAGGTGGACCAGGTGATCCTCTCAGGTGGAGCTAAAGACAGCAATATCGTCAAGATATGCTGCACAGAAGTCATCCAGCCCAGTGAGGACTTGATTCACCAACCTTTGGAAGGTGGCAGGTGCATTTTTCAAACCAAAGGGCATTACCACAAACTGATAATGCCCACCAGGGGTAGAAAATGCTGTCTTGGGTTTGGCCTCCTCAGCTAACCTGATTTGCCAATACCCAGCTGTCAAATCAAATGTACTTAAGAATTTGGCAGAAGCCAATTTATCTATAAGTTCATCTGCTCTTGGTATTGGGTGGGCATCAGTCTTAGTGACTGCATTGAGGCCTCTGTAGTCTACGCAAAACCTCATCTCTTTCTTACCACCCTGTGTGTGAGGCTTTGGCACTAGAACTACTGGGCTAGCCCAAGGGCTATCTGAGGGCTCAATGACTCCCAGCTCCAACATTTTCTGCACTTCTGTCTTGATGCAGTCTCTAACATGATCAGGCTGTCTGTAGATTTTACTCTTGACAGGCAGACTGTCTCCAGTGTCAACATCATGGGTACACCAATCAGTTTGGCTGGGTGTCAGAGAGAACATATGTCTGAAGGATTGCAGAACTTGCCTGCAATCCTGTTGCTGATGTTCAGTGAGGCTGCCACAAAAGACAACACCATCTACTGATCCATCATCAGGATTCTGAGTGAGCAGGTCTGGGAGAGGGTCACTCTCTTCCTCCTGTCCCTCATCTGTGGCCATGAGCAAGCTCATGTCCTTCCTGTCAACATATGCCTTGAGCCTGTTCACATGGAGCACTCTGAGAGGGCTCCTGGGAGTTCCAAGGTCCACCAAGTAGGTAACCTCTCCCTTTTGCTCAATGATGGTGTGGGGCCCAGACCATTTGTCTTTCAGAGCTGCTGGGGCCACTGGCTCCAGCACCCACACCTTCTGTCCTGGCTGGTACACAGTCAGCACAGCCTTTTGGTCATGCCAAGCTTTTTGGAGTTCTTGGCTGGCCTCAAGGTTTTTAGATGCCTTTTCCATATACTCAGCCATCCTGGAGCGGAGACCAAGTACATAGTCCACTATGTTGGTTGCAGGCTTTTTGAGAGGTCTCTCCCATCCTTCCTTCACCAAACACAGGGGTCCTCTTACAGGATGCCCATACAGAAGCTCAAAGGGGCTATAGCCAACCCCCTTCTGTGGGACCTCTCTGTAAGCAAACAAGAGGCAGGGGATCAGGACATCCCATCTTCTCCTAAGAGGTTCAGGTAGCCCATGAATCATCCCTTTGAGGGTCCTGTTGAATCTCTCAACAAGCCCATTGCATTGTGGGTGGTAGGGTGTGGTGAACTTGTAGTTCACACCACACTCCTTCCACATTGCAGTCAGATATCCTGACATGAAGATTGTACCTCTGTCAGAAACAACCTCCTTAGGGAAGCCCACTCTGGAGAACACTCCAACTAGGGCCCTTGCCACTACAGGTGCTGTAGTGGTCCTAAGTGGAATAGCTTCAGGATACCTGGTGGCATGATCCACCACCACCAGTATAAACTTGTGCCCTGATGCTGTCTGGGGTTCCATTGGACCAACAATGTCAATCCCCACTCTTTCAAAGGGGACCCCCACCACAGGTAGTGGTATGAGGGGGGCCTTTGTTGTGCCACCTGACTTACCACTGGCTTGGCAAGTGACACAGGAGCGACAAAACTCCTTGGTATTCTCATTCATGTGGGGCCAGTGAAAGTGTGAGACAAGCCTGTCCCACATCTTTGTCTGACCTAAATGACCTGCAAGGGGAATCTCATGGGCAAAGGTGAGAAGGAAACCTCTCAGAGACAAGGGGATGACCAGCCTCCTGGTTGCACCAGGCTTGGGGTCTCTTGACTCAGAGTACAGGAGTCCATCTTCCCAGTATACCCTGTGGGCACCTGTGGCATTCCCTGCAGCCTCAGCAGCAGCCTGCTGTCTGAGGGGTTCAAGGGAAGGGCAGTCTAACTGTGCCTTCCCCAGGTCTGCTCTGGAGGGTCCCCCTGAGCCCAGAAACTCAACTTGATCAAGTTCAAGCTCTTTAGGCTCAGTTTCCCTCAGTTCTCTCAGATCAGCCTCCTCAGAGACTTGATCCTCAACCTGGGGCAAGGGGGAAGGCAAAGCCTTAACCCTACTGCTCTTCTTCTTGGAAGGTGTCTGGTCCATACTTTCAGGATCCAGCACCTGTTCAGTGGGGCATCTTCTGGCCTGTGACCTAGTCACAGCAAGCACATGTGCTGGCAAGCCTAACATCTCCATGTGAGTCCTCTGCTCCACTTCTGACCATAGTGATGACTCCAAATCATTGCCCAACAAACAATCAACTGGGAGGTCTGAACTGACTACAACTTTCTTTTGTCCCTTCACTCCACCCCAGGAGAAAGCCACAATCGCCATACTATGACTGGTAGTGACGTTGCTGGCATTGGTCACCAGGAAATCTGTGCCTGGCATGATCTGTCCAGGGTCCACAAAGTTAGGTGTCACCATGGTGACACTGGCACAAGTGTCCCTATAGGGCCTGAGCCATCTTGCCATTAATCAAAGGTGTCTGCCTGTATTTGGCCAAAGTATTGGGACTTATCTCAAGGGACATATCCATATCCCCTGTACAGACAAGGACAGCCTGAGTGAGTGTGCCAACTAAGTTGTCAGACCCCTCAGTTCCCAAGGTTAACCCAACTAATGCCTTGGGAGGTACACTACCACTACTGACTGTACTAGGGGGTGCAGTTGCCTTAGGGGCTGTAGTGGCAGGAGTTTGTCCTCCTCTTTTGGTGCACTCACTAAACCAGTGAGACTTACTTTTACAGTACTGGCACCACCTCTTTGACTGGCCTTCTTGAGTCTTCTTCTTCTGGGAAGCCTGACCCCCACCCTCTTTGGTTTGTTGGGGACCTGGTGAAGACCTCTGGTCATTTTGTTCACTCTTAACATTACCCTTCTGGTCTGCTTTCTTCTGACCACCCTGGTTCTGGTTCTGGTTCTGCTTGATCCTTGTCCTGACCCATTTGTCTGCCTTCTTTCCCAATTCTTGGGGAGAGGTCAGATCTGAATCAACAAGGTGCTGGTGCAACAACTGGTTCTGACAATTATTTAAAATCTGTTCTCTCATCATGAGATTGTACAACCCTGTGTAATCAGTAACCTTGCTACCCAGCAACCAGCCCTCCAAAGCCTTAGTGGCACAATCCACAAAGTCAGACCAGTCCTGAGACTGAGTTTTCTGGGTGTCTCTGAACAGCAACCTGTACTGCTCAGTGGTTAAACCAAACCCATCAATCAGTGCATTTTTCAGGACCTGGTAATCATTAGCATCCTCCACTCTTGTAGTGAGGAGCTTATCTCTACCTTTACCATCAAAGGAGAGCCACAGTATAGCTGCCCACTGACTCCGGGGAATGCACTGCACAGTGCAGGCCCTCTCCAGAGCAGCCATCCATTTCTGGATGTCATCCCCTTGCTTAAAGGGGGGCACTATCTTAGTCAGGTGTTTAGTATCTAAACCCTTCTCTCTATCTCTTGGGAGATTGCTGCCACCAGTGGGAGCTAACCCACTCATCTGCTGCTCTCTAGCAAAGGCAAGCTTTTCTTTGGCCAGGGCAAGTTCTTCCCTTTCAATCCTCAGAGTAGCCTGTCTCATCCTAGCTTCATGCTCCAGTCTCTGAGGGGAAGTCAATCTCCTCTGGGGAGAGTTCCTTCTCCTCTGAGAAGAGGCATTAGAGTGCAGAGATCTATTGGAGTCCCTAGAAAGAGATCTATCTCTCCTAACTCCAAGGTTAGGCCTACTTAGGGTCAGTACTGGGGGTCCCCCAGATCCTAGCCCAAGCAAGTCTATGTTGGCCCTAGTTAGCCTTCTGACTACCTCAAGACCTTTGTCTACCTCATCCCCAGAGAGTTCCTCAGGATCCTCCTCCCCAACTGCATTTACAGTGTTGTGGAGGTGTGGATCACCAAGGTGCCCCTCTAAGGCTGGCATATTCCCCTCTCCCTGAGATGCTCTACTAGCATCATAGGTCTCTAAGAGATCCAACAGGAAGGGAGTGGTGGGGTTAGCCCCCTGTTTCAATTTCCTGGAGGTACACAAGTGTCTCAACTCCTGGAAATTGAGAGCTGCATATCTTGAGCTGACCTGTGGAGGGTCAATCACCACAAGAGGGGTCCCTGAGGACTCTCCCTGGGTAGACATGCTTTTCTAGTGAGGTGTAAGTGGTGCACTTACCTACACTATATGTTTACCTACTGATCCCTTGCTAGAGTTGTAGTTTAGGGTGTGCTAGGCCCTAGGAGCTACAACAGCTGGTTCAGTAGAACTCAGAGTATTCTAAGCTAAGTTATATGTACCTTTAGTACTTATGTGATCTTTCACAAGATATTCTTAGGATATGTGTGGTAAAACAACAGCAAGCTCAAATCCCAACCGCTGCTCACCAATGTGAGAAGTTGGCCTGATATGCAGTGCTCACTATTCTAGTGATCACTATGTATCAGTCCAAACAACCCTTATTGATGATTGGTTGTAAGTCAACCTTATAGACCAGCTATCCTAGTAGCATGGATACGAGCAGTCTAAGGCTAAGACTCTAGAGGGCGTGTTAAGCCAGCTGTTTTACCATCACATTACCCCTTGAACACCCAGTGAAAGGACACCACACAAGTTGTTATGAAAATAAACAGTGTATTTATTTATAACAAGACTACCCTGGCTCTTTATGAGACAGGGAGCTAAGCACACAACAAAACTCTTATAAAAATACTTAAGTTAGCACAGTATACACAAATGCCCGAGGGGCACGAAAAACCATATACTCTGAAAGTGGAATGCGAAATTACTAGCAGGTAAGTACAGTACTAATAGGCTTTGGAATCGCTAGGACTTGACTATAGAATTGTTAGATTACTTCTAGGAGGCCCAGGGGACTCGGGTGCAGAGTGTGCACTCTCACGCGGGATGCGGGACAAAGTCTATGATAGCTAGTAAAGTTAAAGTTAGTGTTCACGGGCGAACCCGACCTGGTAGGGAGAAAACGACAGTGGATCCTGACCCTTGGATAGTGAGGCTATGCTGGGGCACCGAAATGCCGAAGTTACCTAGCCCAGGGGCTGCAGCTGCATAGGTCTCAAAAGACGTCGGGAATCCTCGTAGACGAACCAGGAGCCTGGAAGAAAGATGCTGGCAGGCGACCAGTGAAGAGAGTTCGAGTTGATCCAAGCCTGGATCTGGAAGATGGATGACACCTGAAAGCAGAGGGGACCAAGTTCGTGACTACTAGCCAGTAGTCAGTGGGCATCAGGAGGGCACCGGATGGTAGTCACCTCGACTAGGTGAGTGGGCGACGCTGGGCTCTGCAGATCTCACGGACCAGGAGGCGTTGTCGGCGACCAGGATGGAGGGGCGAGCTGTCCCACGATGGATGAAGCTGTCGGCGTCGAAGAGCCCAGGATTGGGCAACAAAGCCTTGGCTAATTCAAGCCCACGCGGTGGACTCAAAATGGCGTCTTGAGTGGACCAGGAGGGTCCGGGGTGCTCCTCTTCTGGAAGGGAGCAAGAGCCAGTCTGGAGCAACCAGACCAGCAGCAGTGATGTCGTCGGGCGTCGTTCAGAAGGCCACAAGCCAGCGGGCTAGTAGCCAAACAACGCGGTGAGCAGCAAAAAGCAGAAGGGCCCCACGCCGATCGTGGAGATGCTGGGGGGCTGCTCTTCGGTGCTGGAGCTGCTCAGGGTGGGGGCTTCTCGGACCCCAAAGCCCTCGCCAGGAGATTACTCGGCGGGCTTGCTGTGAAGAAGTCGTGCAGTCTTGGCAATAGTCGGTCCCTTGAGGTCTCGTCGCACTCACGGTTCTCAGCTTGGCTGTAGAGGTGAGTAGAGGTCGGAGGTGCCAGGGAAGCCGGCTCTTGTCGAGCTGGGCAGTCGGATTCCGGAGGAAGGACTTGCAGCAGACCGCAGTGTTCTTAAGGTGGTGCCTACGGATGCAGGGTGACTACTCCTTAGCCACAAGGGAGAATCTTGAAGAAGAAATCTTGATGTCCTTTCGTAGAAAGTCGTGTCTTGATTACAAAGATGATCTAATTTGGAAGGGGGCCTGCTCCTACCTTTATCTGGGAAAAGGGGGCTGGCACGCGACTAAGTCCTGCCCTATGGGTGGGACCAGGAGGGGGGTGGTTACACCCCTCTCCTTTGGCGGGCTTTCCCCAGGCCAGGGGCTGGAGTGCCCCTGGAACTGGTTTCAGCCGGCCTATGCACAGTGAGCACCGGGGTGCCACTTGCAGTCACCTTCCTCTGTAGCCCTGCCTACCTGGAATACACAAAACCCTGTCGGGGACGGTGCTGGCACCGCCCCTGGCAGGAAACCCTTTGTCCTTGCCTCCTGCTCTGGGAGGACTCCCAGCAGCAGGAGGGCAGACTTGTGTCTCGGTGGCAGCATCCATTTTGTGGAGCTGAGGCTATGTCTGACTTTAACCGGGGTTACAGGTTACATACATGTCGTGTCCCTCTAGAAGGGTGGAATGCTAACCCCGTCGCCAGAATTGGCGAGGGGTTAGTATTCCAATTCGTATGACACCTTACTCGACATGTTTTGATAAAGCGATACCAGAGTTGGCATATAACCGCGAGGATTATAATGCACTTAAGAGTATATGGTATGCGATATCATGGAAACGGCTAAGGGATGGATCCCGAAAGCCGCAGACAGGCTCAGCTCATGCCAGAGCACCATCTCACACGATTCCAAGCACTCTGCCTTCAGGATTGTTAAGGCCTGCCATAGGAGTGACTGATAGGAGATCTGTGTGTCCATTTTTAGGGTTAGATATAGGTATACTATATCTAAAGCAAAGGGTGATTACACCACCTTGCCCCAGCTGTCGTGCAGCCAGTTGTGTCAGTTTAGTTAGTCAGCCCAGGGGTGGCACAATACATGCTTCAGCCCCTGGGAGACTTCTGGGTGCACCTCAGCCCTGGGTACAGGGACTTAGAGAGGGCCCAGTGCCAATTCAGTACCTGAGTACAATTTGGATAGAGAGAACAGCTAGGCTGTGGGTCTGATTAGCAGGCCCACAGCCAGGGAAAGTCGTAAACCAGTGCAGCAAAAAGCAAAAATCTGGGTGATCATAGGATTGCAGACCCTACTCTCCTACAGTTTCCATTTTTATCAATTTTTCCATTGTATTGCTAATACATTAATAAGCATGTTGCTTTTAGTTGTTTTCTTTAAATTGTTACATTCCGTGTAACGACATGGAACGTTAAGGGATTAAATAATCCCATTAAAAGACAAAGGGTTCTTTCACATCTAGGAAGACTTAAAACTGACGTTGCCCTCCTCCAAGAGACTCATCTTGCTGAGGCGGAAGCTCTGAAACTCAAACATTGTTGGGTGGGTCATGTTATTTGTTCTCCTACGACAACTAGAAAGAATGGTGTTTTAATCCTGTTGCACAAAAAATAAAGTTAAACGTTTCCTCGATTACTCATTAATGTGATGTTGATGGTCGTTGGGTTATTGTTACATTACTAATAGATAATATTCCACTCACCCTCTTCAATGTGTATGCTCCCACTGGGATCGACAGATCCTTTTGGCCCTCTATTTCTACTAAGTTGTCTTCCCTCTCTGGGGATTACATACTTTTCGGTGGAGACTGTAATCAGATTGTGGACCCCTTCCTTGACCGCCGTTCAAAAGTCAATTTTATTCCCTCTAGAATGCACACTCAATTTGTAAATTCTTTTCAGAACAATGCCTTAGTAGATATTTGGAGATTATGTAACCCAGATGCTAGAGAATACAGCTTTTTCTCCCCCCCTCACCAATCCCAATCCCGAATTGACCATATCTTTCTCAGTAAATCCCTGTACCAACACGCTATCCGTTCTGAAATTGGCTCTCTCCTACTTTCTGATCATGCTCCAGTTTTTGTAGATCTTGACCTACTCCCATTTTCACCCCACTCTGGCAGATGGCGTTTTAACAACGCTCTACTTTCAGAACCCACTTTTTGTACAGAATTTACTGCCTTCGCCAACAAATTTTTTCTATTAAATCAACCTCCTGATTCCCCTTTTGTTATGGTTTGGGATTCTTTTAAAGCAGCCTCTAGGGGTTTTATTATTAATTTTGTAGCTCGGCGGAAGAAACTTCGTGAGGCCAAGTCAGAGATAATTTTAGCTGATATTAAAGCTTTAGAGCTTGCTTACTATGCTTCTAAATCTGAATCTTCCCTTAAAACTCTTATTGAGGTGAAAATCTCATTTAATATATTCACGACTGACGCTGCTTCTAATACCCTGTTAAAATGTAACTCCAGATATTATTGAGGTAAGAATAAAATGGGGAAGCTTTTGGCCAACTATTTAAAGATTCGCAAGGAACGCACAAAAATTCAATCTATTAAGACTTCCTCTGGAGAATCCACTTTTAAGGATAAGGACATCCTTAATGAATTTGTCAACTTTTATAATACTCTCTATACTCCAGAACAAGTTCCGAAACCTGATGATCTCCTCTCTTACTTTCATTCTCTCCCTTCTCCCTCGGTTTCCCATGTTGATTTCCAATCTCTGGAGCAGGACCTTTCACTTTCTGAAATTTCGCATGCTGTTTCTAATCTTCGTCATGCTAAATCCCCTGGCCCTGACGGATTTACTGTTGAATTCTATAGCCACTTTTCATCTCTCCTTCTTCCTAAACTTTTACTCCTCTTTCGTACTTTCTTTGAAGCGGGTTCCTCTAGCGGTTCTTTTCAACAAGATTTAATTTGTCTTATTCCCAAAGAGGACAAGGACCACTCCTTATGCAAAAATTACAGACCAATATCTTTGGTTAACACTGATTTTAAAATTCTAGCAAAAATATTAGCATTACGCATGGATCCCCTCTTACCGGATCTTATTGGTCCTGAACAATCCGGTTTTGTCAAGGGACGTCTCTCCTCTGATAATTTCCGGGCATTCCTCAACATTCTTAGCAAGGCTTCCTCTTTGACTCTTTCTTTTGCAGCTATTTCCTTAGATGCGAAGAAAGCCTTTGACAGGATCGGGTGGGATTTTATGTTTCAGGCTTTACGTTGGATTGGCATTCCTTCCAAATTCATCGCTATTGTTTCTTTACTTTACTCCGACCCTCAAGCCTCTATCTTAGTTAATGGTATGTCCTCTGATTATTTCTCTTTACATAGGGGAGTTCGGCAGGGTTGCCCCTTATCCCCTTTACTTTTTGTAAGTGTGAAATTCTACCTCTGAATCCTCTGTCAGAAAAATCTTTTCTCTTCCACGGGTTTTTCATGGCGACCTTCTAAGATCAAATACTTAGGGGTTTGGTTTGCTCCTCCTTTATCTGATACCCTTAAACTAAACTTTGATTATGTTTACAAGAAAATGGATACGGCTATTACTCGTTGGCACCCGCTCTTTCTGTCCTGGTGGGGTCGGCTCAACTCTATAAAGATGATGTTATCCCCCTTGCTTCTCTACACTATTTCCATGCTCCCTTTGCACATTCCACTCTCTTTCTTCAAAAAAATTGATTCTTTATTACTGAAATTTTTATGGAACGGTAAGCGTCCTCGGATTGCTCTTACCTCCCTACGAAAGGATAAAGCTCATTCTGGTGTTCGTTTTCCTGATTTTAAAGAGTATCACCGAGCTTTTTCTTTGAAACAATCCATCCGCTGGCTCACATCTGATCTCCCACATTAACCTCCTGTCTGGCTAAATATGGAATCCTCTTTTATTTCTCCTTTCACCTTCCACGAATTCTTATCCTTTACGTCTCCCTTAGCTCGTCTTCGCACGCCTATTATATCGCATTCTCGTAATCTTCTTTCACCTTATTTATCCTCATTTTACCCCTCTCTCCTCTCCATTCACGAACAACCCATTTGGAATAATAAACTTCTCAAAATCCGTAACCGCACCATTTTTTGGAAATCTTGGCATTCCCGAGGAATAT
The DNA here is from genome assembly GCF_964261635.1 of Lissotriton helveticus. Classification (NCBI taxonomy): domain Eukaryota; kingdom Metazoa; phylum Chordata; class Amphibia; order Caudata; family Salamandridae; genus Lissotriton; species Lissotriton helveticus. Next base: position 107,689,232 of record NC_136059.1, on the reverse strand, counting down.
ATTGGATTTCTCAACTTCTTTCTCACAATACACCTCTTTCCTTCCGGGAGCTTCAAACCCTTTTCTCTCTACCTGCTTCTGCCCGCTCACAATACACTGCCCTTTGCCCTGTCTTGATTTCCTATCTTCACTCTCTTTCACCTTCTAATGATATTCCTTTAGATCGTAGATCCACTTCCCTTTGCTTCTCCTTCTGCATCGGCTTTATATAACTCCCTTCGTTTTACCGCTGATAGACTGAAATCTCGCATTGAAATTGCCTGGGAGTCGGATTTTTCTCAGAATTGGCCTGTACTTTTTTGGGATAAAATTTGGACTAAACTTCATAAAACCTCTAGAGCTGCTAACACTACCCAAACTTTATATTTTATTTATCACAGAACTTTATTCACCCCACTTGCATTATCCCGTTTTTCACCAGGAACTCCCTCCACCTGCTTGTCCTGTCCTTGCCCCTCTGCTGATCTCAAAACATATGCTGTTTGAATGCCCTCCTACCTCCCAGTTCTGGCAGCAAATTTGGAAGCAAATACAAAAAAAAATTCGATTCCGGGTCCCCTTTTCCCCTACACAAGTTTTTCTAGGTTCCCTTTCATCTGAACTTCCCCATTCTCCCAATCACTACCCTTTACTTGATATTTTCATTGCTGTAGCTTTTCAGGTCATTACTTCAAACTGGAAGCAAGCTGCAAATATTTCCTATCAATCTTGGTGGAATGCGGTCTGTTTTCATCATCGTCTGGATACCAACTATTTTTCTCCCACCTCCCTAGCTATCAAACGAGACCTGATTTGGCTACCTTTTGGTAACATACTTCTCTTCCTCTGCCCCCGCAAATTCCTCTCCAGATGTTACAACAGTTGAAGTACATAAACCCCCATGATTTCCCTATTTTCTTATTATTCATTTGTTCTTAATACCTGATTGCTATTATTATTATTGAGTCTCAATATAATGTATTTCACTTTTTATTTGTATTCACTTGATATGTTCATAATTTTTCATGCTTGTTATGCTTATTTCTCATGAAATTATTATTGTTTGCTTATTTCATCCATCTACTTATTGTAACTCTTCTCCCCCTTCCCCTCTCCCTCTTTCTTTTCTTCAATGAATCAAACTTAAAAAAAAAAATAAAAAAAAAATGAAAGACTGCTGGTGATCATGAACTTATTGTCACCAGTGATGTCATTGATGATGTAATTTGTGATATCTTGTGTCAGGTCATGAGTAGTGTAGTGGAGAGCGGGGGATTGAAGTTATGGTTGCATAGCTCCAATAGCTAGTGAATTTCAGTGGTTTTCCTGTTTTGATATTAATTATAACACCCCCTTAAACGATGTATTTACTGAAACTGTTTAAGATTTGTTTTAGAAAATTGATAAGTGCCTAACTATGCAGAAGCTGTAAAGCAGGCCCAGATAGAGATTAGCTCTGATTTTAGTTTTTTCAGAAATAACATAATTTCGCAATTATTTTGTCCATTTTTTACCCAGGCAGACAACCACCCTCAACATTGAACACCCTTCTTGTTGGGCAGTCTTATCCATGCTCTCAATACTTGCAGATGAATTTAACCAATACTTCTTATCAATGTCTGCCTAAATCTCTATAGACTAGATAAGCAGTCCTTAGTGGCAGGGGTTTGTGAAGCACTGGATGAGCTGATTTGCAGATTTGCTACATATGAGATAGTTTTGACAAGAGAGAGTAATATGAATATTCTGTGAGAAACTAGGTGGCACACAGGCAATCCCTGCAGACTACTCAAAGAGGACATTGATTAACTGTTTGCATGACTTGAGACTTTATTCTTTATACCCCTTTCAAACATCTACGAAACTGTTGAAAAAAGCTCCACATACATTTAAGGGAATATCAACCCTGGATCATATGTTCGTGAGTATCCTCCTTTTAAAAACTCCCAACGGTAATCGAGCGCCAGGAAAGTGGCCACTACCCATCAAGAATGACATTTCAACTTGTGTTGTATATGGTGGAACCATTGGTACTGGAAGCATCAAAGGGGAAAGAAAACTACACAGTTATAAGAGGGCTAAAGTAGAGTAAGGCCTGTTTATCCCACTTTAATGCACGGAGAAACATGTGTAGCCTACAATATACTGCTGATGATCCTACAATGGGTAACTATCTTCCGGAAAACTGTGATACAATGACAGACTCCATATTTAATGCAATAGGAGGAAAAGGGCATCACAAACCAACAGTAACAAGGATGCCACGGCTACAAAAGGTTGCATCACTATAGAAAACTGGGTTGTGCACGTTAACAAACTCTTTTTGGACATGACCTCACAATGTGACAGTACTCAGGAACATCTGACCCATCCGAATAAAAATTCCACGAACATCCTTATTGTCTCTGCTGACACCCACAAACTTCTCCGCTTCATTAGAGAAAACGAGGCACCTCGCCCAAATGACTTGCCGAGGTCCCTCTTCAGAGCAGACATCGAGTTTTGGGTAAACTACCCGACGCCTCTTTTTTGGGAATCATTGCAATCTATTCAAGGCGCAGAATCGTGGAAAGGCTCTATTTTACACCAAATATATAAAAAGGCGACCATTCAAATCCAGCAAACTATTGATTAATTGCTCTCCGTGATGTCATGGCGAAGGCCTATGCAAAAATATTACTGCACAAACTAGAGGAATGGGTATCTGATGCAAATCTGATCCCTCTTTACCAAACATGGTTTAAGCAAAAAGTAGCTACAGTAGACAACATAATGGCTGAGCCTTTCGTGATATATCATTCTTCAATGCATGGTCACCTCCACCCCCCCCCTTTTTTTTTTGCATGCTACGTTCATTACTCAGCAGCCTTTGATGGGGTGGAGCGAAATATCTTGTGGGACAAGTTAGTAAATGGGACATACCACTCATGGGACTCCAACACATGGGTGCCCATTAAGCTCGGCCAAAGAAACAAAGTTACGAGCCGGATCCCTACCAATCACGGGTTAAACAGAGCTCTATGCTAGCCCCAATGCTATTTACACAGCAGATCTATGTAGTGCATTGACCAAGGCAAACATTTTTTGCCAAGAATTAGATCCCACAGGCTACCAATCATACAGTACGCAGATGATCTGGTCATACACGAAAATACAAGAATTGTTAAGCAGCGCGCTCTCGAGGAGCTAAACAAATACAAAATACAAATGATTGCCATGCTGAGGTTGGCTACCACATTCTCAGATCACAACAACAAGCACATTATCAGAGAGACACCTGTATTTGTGTTTTTGATATAAAAACGTATCTAAGGGAAAGTATAGTGCGTAAAGCAGGAACACAGATAAATTCTATGGTGCCATGAGATCGCATTCCCTTAAATATTACCCCAACCAGTTTTATTATTGCTAATTGTGGCTTTGGTTTTTATATCATCTTATTGGTGTAAATATTGATTATACTTGTAACCCGCAATGAGGTTGGAGAGACAGTGTGACAATAGTGTTTTTGAGTCTCTATCAACAGAATTCACGGAACACTGAGTTGGATTATATAAATATTCAGAAAATAATCCTATTCTTTATTTTAATATCTCCCACGATGTAATTATCAATGTCATCAAAGGAATATAATCAAGAAAAGTCAAGAGATTTATGACAGAGAATAGGAATTCACTTCATCTTTTATGTTTTGGACATTCTTTAGCTCTTAAGTGAGTGTATAAACATGTTTTGGTGGCTTGTCGGCAAGGTCTTAGATTTAGCACATTGAATTATTCCACTAAGATCAAGTTTTCTTTTGCTGCAATGTGGATGAAGCCACACTACTTCTATGCCTTTGCCGGCATCCGATTGCAATTAATTGATATGAGCTGAACCTCTTCATTTCAGATTCCTAATCCAGCGATTCTTGAAGTCCTTCCAGGCCTCTTGCCTTCTGCGTCACTGTCTAAGTGAACTATTGTACCTCTCATGTTTGATATTTTGCAAGCAGTTTAGCGCACATTTGCTAAGCTGAACCATGTTTTTTCTTGGTGGAATATTCTCCCATGTGGTACAATCCCTGTTAGAAAACATGTTTTTGGTAATCAGGGTAGGTATGCACCAGGTACAAGCAGCAACCACCACTCCATTCAGGGTAAGCTAGATACACACTTAAAGAAAACCTGGGCTCACCCTCTGGTAGCTTGGCACAGTTCAGTCAGGCTTATCTAAAGAGGCAATGTGTACAGTATTTGTTCAACACACACACAGTAACATTATGAAAACTCCACAAAAATATTCAATTTTTGGATTAGAAAACACAATATTTTTAAGAGTAAAACAAGACCAAAACGACAAAAATCCAATAACTAGAACCAGAGTAATGAATTTATAAAGAATAAATAAAAAAGGGGGGCTTAGAAGCAAATATCGCTTAGGAGTTACTTGCGGTCGGACTGGAGTATGGAGTCGTTCAGACTCCAGTTACAGTATCTTAGAAATTAAGACAAAATGAAGATATTGCAAGGTGCCGGGGAGGAGAGGCGTCGCTGAGGCTGGTGCGGCGTTGATTCCTTACTCTAGGTGGAGGTTGTTAGCACATCGGTGTTCATGACGGTGATTTGCTCAAATGAGGCGAGGTGTCACTGAGGCAAGTGAGGCATCAGTTCCTGGAGCCGGTGCAGAGTCGTTGAGCCATTGACGTCCGGGACATTGCAAGGCATAGGGGGTGTATTGCGGCGTTGGCATTGAGCGTTGATTCCCCTGGCTGTGTGGGGTCGATGAAGTGTCGGGAGTCAAGCCACAAGGCGTCAACTTTGCGGTGCTGATATCACGCCATAGGGCCACAGTTGCTGCAGCTCTAGACACCTGCTATGACTGCTGGGCTTGGTTGCAAGTTACTTCATTGTGTCGGGCAGGCATCACAGCTCTGATGCAGGCAGCGGCACAGTCTCTGAAGTCGATGTATTGGTTCCGTCTTACTTAGTACAGCAAACTCACTTTCTAGGCCCCCGGAACTGGATTTGGCACCACTTGGCAGAGTAGGCCTCCCAGCAGAAAACCCAGGTGCTGCAGGTAAAATCTTTGATGGCCCACCAGGAGGCAAGCTCAACTCAAGCCCTTGGAGAACCTTGGAAAACAGGATGTAGAGAGCAAAGTCCAGTCCTCTCACTTCCAAGACAGCAGGCCAACCCAGCAAAGCAAGCAGCAAAGTACTAGTCCCTCCTGGCAGCTCAACAGATCTTCTTCTTGGCAGAAAGTTCTGAAGTGTTCTGATTATATGGTGTTAGAGGTCCAGTACTTATACCTATTTTAGGCTTTAAAGTCAGTAGAATTCAAAGAAATGTCTTTGCAGTGCACAATACCCTGCCCTTCCTGGCCCTTGTTCCAGCCACATGACAGGGGGTAAGCAGCTCTTTTAGAGGGGACTGGCACAGGCCTTTTCAGGTGCAAGTGTCAAGTCCCCCCACTGCTCTAGCTCAGGAAGACCCATCAGCCTGATGATGGGCCAACAGGATATTCAGGGCACACCTCAGCTCCTTTTGTGGGTGACTGGCATTTTCAGACCTGCAATTTAAAAAAAACAACTTCACTAAAAGATGTGTTTTTAAATTGTGAGTCAACAGACACCAAAGTCCAAATTTCTTGCAGGTGTATCCAAGATACACCTGCAAAGTGTTACAAGTCAGCTCCAATGCTAACCGAGAGGAGAGATAGGTATTGATGTAGTGAAAAACGAGTTTAGAAGTTTTTAACTACCAGGACACGTAAAACTTAAAACTACATGTCCTACCTTTTAAATACCCTGCACCCTCCCCATGGGCTACATACGGCCTACCTTAAGAGTGCCCTGCATGCAATAAAAGGGAAGGTTTGGGCCTGGCAAGTAGGTGTACTTGCCAGGTCGACTTGGCAGTTCAAAACTGCGCACACAGGCTCTGCAGTGGCAGGCCTGAGACACGTTTGAAGGGATACTTATGTGAGTGGAACAATCCGTGGTGGAGGCCCACTAGTGCAAAAAAGAACAATTGATGGACAGAATGCAGAACAAGGTCATACATACACCTTAGTACAGAGATCCCGGCATAAATCCATCGGGCCTTATTTATGAAGGCCTTGCGCCGCCGGTGCGTCACTTTTAACATGGGAAAAAGGGACGCACCGGTGGCGCAAGGCTTTCATAAATGAGGCCCATCGTTTTTTGCTCACCATGCCATTCCAGTTTCTACCGAGCCATATGCAAATCAGTCTAGACCCTGCGCCCAATGGGAGCAGTCCAGCCCGAACTGCCAGGCCAGGTACTCGCTTGACTGGAACCAAGCATCCTAGGACAGGTTTCGGGCTTTCAGCCCACATCAGCCAGGATAGCTTGACTCCAGTGGCATGGAGAGCACGGGACCCACGTCTGGGCATACCCGTCCCACTCGGGTGACGAATGCAAAAAGACCAATTGATGGACAGAATGCAGAACAATGTCATACATTCACCCCAGTACAGAGATCTAGGCCTAAATCCATTGTTTTTTTGCTCACCATGCCATTCCAGTTTGTACCCAGCTATATCATATGCAAATAAGTCTTGACCCTCTCCCAATGGGAACAGTCCAGCCCGAACTGCCAGGCCAGGTCCTCTCTGGACTGCAACCAAGCATCCTAGGACTGGTTTCGGGCTTTCATCCCTCATCAGCCAGGATAGCTCGACTCCAGTGGTATGGAGAGCACGGGACCCACGTCTGGGCATACCCGTCCCACTCAGGGTGACAAACGCAAAAAGAACAATTGATGGACAAAATGCAGAACAATGTCATACATTCACCCTAGTACAGAGATCTGGGCCTAAATACATCGTTTTTTTTGCTCACCATGCCATTCCAGTTTGGATCCAGCCATATGCAAATCAGTCTTGACCCTGCGCCCAATGGGAACAGTCCAGCCCGAACTGCCAGGCCAGGTCCTCCCTGGACTGTAACCAAGCATCCTAGGACCAGTTTCGGGCTTTCAGCCCTCATCAGCCAGGATAGCTTGACTATAGGGAGGCCCACTAGTAGCGTTAGATTGACAGGCTCTGGGCACCTGTAGTGCACTGTACTAGGGAAGTATTAGTAAATCAAATATGCTAATCAAGGAGAAATCAATCATGCCATGTTTTAGAGGAGAGAGCAAAGGCACTTTATCGCTGATCTGCAGTGGTAAAGTGGTAAAGTGCCCAGAGTCCTAAACCTAACAAAAAGAGGGTCAGAAAAATAGGAGTAAGACAGCAAAATGTTTGGGGATGACCAGGCAAAAAGGGCCAGGTCCTAAACTTCATGAAATTGTTAAGCGTGCCAAGCCCAATTTTCCTCTTGATTCTTTCGTGGTACTTTGATGGTAGGCAGCAGGAGCTTGGAAGGCGGACCCTACATATCCCTCCCTACATATGAAAACATGATCACTGAGTGATCCTTTGTCACCCGAGGGAGTAGGACTCAACATTGTACCCCCTTGCACATTCAGTGTGGGTTCTAATTCCACTTTGTTGCCAGTTGTTGGCAGTGAGCTGAGTGTCAAAGATGTCAGTGAAGTGGAGGTAGGACACATGGACTCATGCAAACAGTTTGTCAGAACAAGTGCAACAAGCTGTTTATCAAGCGGAATGCAGACAAACTGCTCTGTAGGGCAAGAAATCCTTGTCCTAGTCAGTGGGAAATTATTGTGCCCTTTAAAACGAGAATACCTCATTCTGATCAGTGAGGAATGCAAAGATTGAGGTATTTTTGTGGCATCCAATATTGTCAAAAGCATGACAATGTAATGACCCAAATGACAATTGCATGAAATGCTAACCCTAATAAAATTAATACATTGCATGGACCCACACAGTGGTTCTATAAGCAGCTGGGCTTTTGGTATAAAGCTTTTTTATCCCTCAACGGAGCAGCGGATCTGCCCCAATACCACGTTAGCGCAGAGGTCACACCAATGTTAAAACAGGGAAGGACGATATGCAATGGAATATTTGGAACTCAAGCTATGAAAAAGTATGAATGTTCTCAACGCAAGTGTCATTTCTGAATTTTATGATTTTTTTAAGATAATTGCAAAAAGAAGAGGAACAAGCATTCCATTCCTGCTTAAATAACTCCACCCTGGTGGTGTTCCAAGGATCAGCCTTAGGGAATATGGTCTACTCCCGTCTCCTCTGCGCCACATCATCTTTCCTCCTTTCGTGATCGCCAAAGAAATGTTGGCTCTGACAATGCTTGTTTCATATTTTGTTTTGATTCCTGTAAGTAAGGGCCTGGGGTGGGAGGTGGGTTAGCATTCAGCTGTTTGCAATATTAAAACAATATTTCTGGCAAAGACCCACTGCAATCTTTTCCGAGAAGAATCTCACTGCTTTTACTTTAATTATTAGTGATCCTGGTTTTATGGTATTAATTTTTTTGACATCCATGTTTTTATTTATCCTTGTGTATTTTTTGCAAATAATATTTGTGTTCATCTATATTTATTTTGGGTTTTGTGAAAAAAATGAAGCTGAAACTGGTATATCTCCACTTTTATTTAACTGATCCATATGCACTCATGCTTGAATGCCTGCCAGGATTCAGTGATATGGACACCCACAGAAGATAAATCAATGCTCTTATATGAAAATATGCAAACGTCAGTATCAACCTTGTGCATACCTTGTGCATTTCTACTGCTGTTTAAACCGCTTTCCTAAAATAATTCCTTTTGATAACCCTGGCAGTCATCACAGAGAGTATTTTGAATCACACAAAGAGCAACTCAATTTACGTTTTTATCAACATTTCGAAATGAATACAGACAATAAAATAAATATTTTTCTGTCATTATTTATCTATATAAAAACAAGTAAAAATTGAAACTAGGGAGCCTTAATGATGATATTTGTAAAGTAGTAGCAGAGTAGCAACAAATAAGCATTAACACATAGAGAGAGGAGTGTAGAGAACTTTAGCTCGAAGATAGAATTGAAAAAAGAAGTGGGTCATCTTCCAGTCAACAGTATCGGTTTCCCTCCTGGTATTTGGATAATATGAGCCACTGTAGCAAACATGCAGACCCTGTGCAGAAGGCCTCCTGGACTAACCTATGCAAGGGCCACATTTCTGTAATACAGAAGGGCCAATTTAGATGTTCTAAAATCAGAAAGTGAACCTATCACTACACTGATGGGACATTCGGGAGCGGGCGTTCCCTGGTTTGTATGGGACATGACCCCATGCTAATAAGGTGATTCTATTGCCTGTGCACATATTCTCATTAGAGAACCATGCGAGAAAGAGGTATTATCGGGGTGCCCTGACTGCCTGGTACCGAAGGGAAGGCAGATATCAGTGCTTAATTGGAGCCGGTGGTTTCAGGTGCTCTGCACCAACACTTAATTGTTAGCACCTGCGCTTACGACAGACTTCCAAATGGTGGTGCAGTCTGCCTATTGTAGATATGAACATAACAACAGCTGTGTATTAATTCAATATACATTAACATTGACTAATACCTGCTCCCCACGCCATTCTTATAACTTTGGGGGCTGAAATACTAGGAATTGTCACTCTTGCAAGCGGTGATGATAGTTGTGTTGGTACTATCGTTAACAGCATCGGAGGGGGCAATAGATGGCGCACGCTGCAGTGGCTTTCTGACAAGGGCCCTGGCACTTATTTTTTCACAAATGAAGCACTGGCAGATATTAACCTCATCGCCGCGGGTCTAATTCCCCCGCGGCGCGGGGGGAGGGGTGCCGCGCGTGGCGCCGCGGTGCTGATGATGAGCTCAGCTTGTCGTGCAGCGCGGTGGCCTTGTGCTGAGCTTGTCATGGCCACGCCCGCTCAAAGGAACGCCCAGCACAGCGGGGTAATTATCCCCGCGTGGGCATTCCGCAGAGGTCATGACGAGCTCAGCTCGTCATCAGCACACGGCCACCGTGCTGCATGACGAACTGAGCTCGTCATCAGCATGCAAGGAGTTAAACATAGCTCCCCTCAGGTTACACTTGGGAGGAGGCAGGTGGAATCCATCAGTAACAAATCTATGTGCATTATGCACAAGGCCATGTGGAAGACCGCACCAGCAATGATCTGTTCTTTAGCGACCCCTTACCTCCCCCACAGATCACTGCGATCTAGCACAGCATTCCTGGCCACCATGAACAAAATCAAACGCACCAGATGGGGCGGGCGCTCTTTCTCCTGGAACGCCGCCAAGGCTTGGAACTCCTTGCCTACTACCCTTCGCAGCAAATCTAACCTTCTGAAATTCCAGAAGGAACTGAAAACTCTTCTTTTTATCTAATCTTGGTCTTTTCAGCTCACACTAGTCAGACTATACTCAGCGCTACGAGGCCTCCGGGTTGTTTGCGCTTAACAAAACACAATTAATAATAATAATAAAGTAACAGTACAGTGTAAACGGTATTATTTACCCATGTTTTTTTGCAAATTTAGTTATTTGGAGCTGTTAGAATAACACAACACTAAAGCACCATAAAAAAAGATGTCTAATACTAATTCTGGTGGTGATGGAAGAGGATGCTAGCGTACGCTGAATGATGGACTTGAAGATGTTGAGCTTTAGAAGAGCATGCAAGGCCTTCTCTAAACCTGCAGAGCGCCACCAGGGGAAAGCTGTAATTTTGCTATCATGCCTCTGTTGTACCTCAACGAGGCCTTTGTAGGCGCCATTAAAATGAGGAATATCAAGGGCATATGTATCATTTTATCACACAGCAGGGAATGGGCAGGAATCAGCCATATTTATGCGGGCACCCTTGCATTATTGTGAAAAGCCGTCTGCGTTGTTAGCAGGATTGTTTTTGTGAAGGAAGGGGCACCTCCCTGCATAAAAACAACCCCTTGATGCATTTTCCACCTTCTGTCTGTGCTGCAAAATGCAGCACAGATAGAAAGAGGAACTAACAAGGAGGAATAAACCCATTTTCCTTGTTACTCCTCACCTGGGGTTTTGATGTTTTGATGCATTTCCAGTTCTACCACTTATCATATATTTGGGAATGCATGAAAATGCATGGGTTTTTGCGTGGGAACACCCATGCACCACCCATGGAACGCCTGCCTGTGGCAGAGTAACACAATGCAGCAATTTTTGCTGATTTGAAATACTCTGGATTTATCAAGCCTTTCAGGGCCTAGCGAGGCTTGATAAATCACATCTCAAGGATTGTGTCATTTTTGCACCCCGTTGTGTGGTGCAAAAGTGGCACAGCCCTTGATGAAATTGCCCCAACTCAAATATCTGGGTATCCATTTGAGGTCAGAACTCTCACTCCTATTTCAGCTTTAGCCGTATGACTACCATCATTACTACAGTTGAAGGAGAAGTGCAAGTAATGGAGGAGGCCTGGTGTACAGAGGAAATTCAAGCTGTGCCACAACTTTACGGGCATCATTGCCATTGCCCAGGTATTTCTAAGAGGTGAGGACAGTGTGTGGAATGGGATGCACCAATTCCTGCTCCAACATGCAAATCTTAATGCTGATGATGAATGTTAGAAGAGCATTTATACTTCCAGCTTAGGCAGAGGTTGTCAACCTCGGGCCGTGCTCTTGTGGGGGGCGCAACTTAATTCCAGGAGGACTCAAAGGACACAAAAAAATTGTTCATGATCCATAAGGATAACTCTCACCTTTAAGTTCAGAGCTTTAGAGATGAGCAGAAGCATTAGTTAAACAAAAGAGACATCCCTTAGCCTGCCTGTCAACTATAGACACCAGACTGCTGGTCTTTCTGAGGAGGCTACCACGGAGAAAACCAAGTCGCCCTCTGTCTCTTCCATCAAAAAATTGGATAAAACTAATTATATTTATATGAAAGATTTGTATGTGCTCCTGAAATAAATTTATTTAAAAAGTGGCTATCTGAAAAACATAAGAAAGAAATCCGATATCTAACACCCTGGCTGCTTTTATCTATTCATCTGACATGAATTCTTTTGTATAGCACACAATACAGAAGGAGAATTTTTTTTGCAACAAAAAAAAAGACAAATATTAATACAAGGGCTTTCAATTGATTACATTCTGAAAAAATAATTCTGCCAAGCACTTAAACGTTTTTTAAGAATAGATCATTAAGACTGTAGTCTATCAAATAAATATATAATACGAAGAGTAAAGCAAATAAAAATAATACATAATATCACAAGGTATCTTTATTATATATAATTAATCACATCTAAAAATGCCAAAAATTCATTGAATTGGAATTAATATTTACATTTCAATTTTCATATTTTTAAATTTAAAGTTGCTTATAAAGCGCACTTATGGCCATGGGCAGTGTCTGTTGGCGCTAAGGATTCCTCATTCTAGGGCATGTACGATGAACCAAAGGTTATTTCATATCATTGGTAGTATAGACAGATTTAAAGCAGGTTATGGAACTTGTAGAAGACACACTCTGATTGACAAGAAAGTGGTAGTGAGTTCCACAGAGGAGACCCCAGATCTGAAGAGATCTTCCACCCCAACTTTGGAGTTTGTCTTTTGGACTAGAGAAGTGTACAATGAAGGAGGATCTCAGTTGATAGGAGGGGATAGATCTTTTACATTTGTTGGAATAGAATGCAAGGGAGGAACCATAAAATACTGTGTGCATCAAACAAGCACATTTAAAATGAATACTCTTGCTGATGGGTGACCACTGAGGTCAATGAGAGTCAAGTCAAGTCAAGTCAGAGAATTTATATAGCGCACTACATACCCAGAGGGTCCCAAGGCGCTTAGAGAGGGGAGGAAGATTACTTGTCAAATATCCACGTTTTAAGTTGCTTTCTGAATGCTAGGTGGTTCTGGGTAAGGCGAAGGTAAGCGGGGAGTGAGTTCCATGTTTTAGCAGCCAGGTATGAGAAGGATCTGCCGCCCATGGTGGTCTTGTTGATGCGAGGTACAGTGGCGAGGGCTTGGTTGGAAGAGCGTAGTTGGCGGGAGGGGGTGTAGAAGGACAGTCGTGAGTTGAGGCATTCTGGTCCGATGTCGTAGAGTGATTTGTGTGCGTGAGTTAACAGTCGGAAAGTGATCCTCTTATTGACGGGTAGCCAGTGGAGGTCCTTAAGGTGACCTGAGATGTGTTCGTTGCGTGGGATGTCTAATATGATCCTGGCTGAGGCGTTTTGGATTCGTTGGAGTTTCTTCTGGAGTTTAGCGGTAGTACCTGCGTAGAGGGTGTTTCCGTAGTCCAGTCGGCTCGTGACCAGAGCATGGGTGACTGATTTCCTTGTTTCGGTGGGGATCCAGCGAAATGTTTTTCTAAGCATGCGAAGAATGTTGAAGCAGGAAGAGGATACGGCGCTGACTTGTCTATTCATTGAGAGTGAAGAGTCCAGTATGATGCCTAAGTTCCGTGCGTGGTCTGTCGGGATGGGTGCCTTTCCGAGGGCTTCCGGCCACCAGGAGTCGTCCCATGCAGAGGGGGATGTACCTAAGATGAGGACTTCTGTTTTGTCTGAGTTCAGTTTCAGACGGCTTTGTTTCATCCATTCGGCAACTTCTTTCATTCCTTCGTGTAGGTTAGTTTTGGCGGTGCTGGGGTCATTGGTGAGAGAAAGGATTAGTTGAGTGTCATCCGCGTAAGAGATGATGTTGAGGTTGTGTTGGCGGGCGATGGTCGCGAGGGGGCTCATGTATACGTTGAAGAGGGTGGGGCTGAGTGAGGATCCTTGTGGTACGCCACAGATGACTTCGGTGGCCTCGGACTTGAATGGAGGGAGGCGGACTTTCTGAGTTCTTCCGGTGAGGAAAGAGGTGATCCATTCAAGTGCTTTTCCTTGGATTCCGATGTTATTGAGGCGTTGTAAAAGGGTGCTGTGGCAGACTGTGTCAAATGCTGCAGAGAGGTCGAGGAGGATGAGGGCGACTGTGTCTCCGTTGTCCAGCAGAGTTCGAATGTCGTCTGTTGCTGCGATGAGGGCGGTCTCAGTGCTGTGTTTTGCTCGGAAGCCAGATTGTGAGGGGTCGAGGGATTTGTTGGCTTCGAGGAAGGCGGCGAGTTGGTTGTTGACAGCTTTCTCGATGACTTTGGCCGGGAATGGAAGGAGCGAGATGGGGCGGTAATTTTTGAGTTCGGTGGGGTCCGCTGTGGGTTTCTTCAGAAGGGCTGTGAGTTCAGCGTGTTTCCAGTCTTCCGGGAAGGTGGCGGAGTTGAGGGAGCTGTTGATGACGTCTCGGAGGTGCGGTGCTATGACGGAGTCTGCTTTGTTGAAGATGTGGTGAGGACATGGGTCTGTGGGGGATCCTGAGTGGATGGAATTCATCAGGCGGATTGTGTCCTCAGTGGAGATTGGGTTCCAGTTGTTAAGGGTGTTCACGGGGGGAGAATGTTCAGCAAAAGGTAGGGTGGGTTGGTTTCCGGGTTGGTTGTTGAAGCTGTTGTGGATGTCTGCAATCTTGTTGTGGAAGAATGAAGCTAGGGAGTCGCAGAGGGCTTGAGAGGGGGTGATGTCGTTGGAGTTGGCCGAGGGATTTGAAAATTCCTTGACGATGTTGAAAAGTTCCTTGCTGTTGTGGGCGTTGTTGTCAAGTCGATCCTTGAATGCTGTTTTCTTGGCCTTACGGATTAGTTGGTGGTGAGTGCGGGTGGCGTTTTTGAAGGCGTCCTTGGTGCTAGTAGTTGGGTCTTTTTTCCAGGCCTTTTCGAGGGAGCGGCAGAGTTTCTTGGACTTTTTAAGATCATCGTTGAACCATGAGGCCTTTTTGCTGGCAGGTTTGTTTTGACGTTTCTTCAGTGGTGCTAAGGTGTTGGCGGTGTTGGATAACCATAGGGTGAGGTTGGCGGCGGCTTCGTTTGCGTTAGAAGAGTGGGCTGGGGTGTTTAGAAGGAGCGATGCGGAGATCTGGTCCGTGGTGATTTTGTTCCAGTTTCTTTGCAGAGTTGGTTGGAGGTGGTTGGTGAGTTTTGGTTTGTTGTAGGTGAAGTGAACACAGCTGTGGTCAGTCCAGAGGAGCTCCGTAGTGTGGCTGAAGGAGACATGATTGCTGGAGGTGAAGATGGGGTCGAGTGTGTGACCTGCGATGTGGGTGGGGGATGTGACCAGTTGTTTAAGTCCGAGGTTGGCGAGATTGTCCAAGAGGGTGGTGGTGTTGCGGTCGTTGATCTTTTCAAGGTGAAAGTTGAGGTCTCCCAGAAGGATGTAGTCTTTGGAGGGGAGCGCGTGAGGAGTGATGAAGTCCGTGATGTCTTCACTGAATTTTGCGCGGGGTCCTGGTGGTCTGTAGAGGAGGGTGCCTCTGAGTGTGGTCTTGGGGTCGATGTGGATCTGGAAGTGAAGGTGTTCAGAGTTGGTGAGATTGGCGTCAGAGCTGGTTGAGATGCGGATTGACTTCTTATGGACGATAGCGATTCCTCCTCCTGTGTGGCCGGTGCGGTCCTTGCGAATGATCTTATAATCTTCCGGGATGGCAATGGTGATGTCTGGGGCGGAGGAAGCGTTCATCCAAGTTTCTGTAAGGAAGGCGACGTCCGGAGAGATGGTGTCTAGTAGATTCCATAGGTCAATGGCGTGTCTGTGGACTGATCGGGTGTTGAGAAGGATGCATTGTAGGTGGTTGGGGTCAGGGGTTTGTGTTGTGGTCGTAGCGGAGATGTTGTCGGTGCCGATGAATTTGCAGGAGTAGCAGGAGAAAGGTCCATGGGTGTGCCCGGGAGCGGCTTGGACGCAGGTGGGGGCGCGACCGGGGTTAAGGGCTAGGAGGGTGGCGGCGTCGTAGGTAATGCGGGGGGGCTGGGCAGTGCGAGGGGCAGGGGATCTGGCGCTGGGCGCGGTCCAGGCGCGGACGGGCGTAGACGGGCTTACCTTAGGCGCACCTTCGGCGCGGATTGGGCGCGGTCGCTGCGCGTAAACGCTGCGCGCGGGAACTACTGTCATATATGGAGAGTGGGGGGGGAGGGGCGAGGGCGGCTCAGCTGGGAGGTGGGGTCAAACCTCTTTAGATTCAATACTACATTGACTGCCACGTCCTGAAGTCTTTGCAATCAATCCAGTGTCTTCTTGGGGAACCCAAGCGATAGAGTTGCCACAGTTCAATCTAGACCGGATGAAGGCTTTGGCAACAATCACTCAATGAAAGAGGAAAAGACAGGACCTGCAAAATAGACATTGTTGTGTAATGGATGAAACCTGAGGTTCAAGTGAAAATTTGGAATCCAGACTAAAGCTCAAACTATGAGCAGAAGAACCGCCTCTGGTCTGGCAACCCAGGACATTGGCCGAAAACAAGCACTCCAACTACTAATCTCATAAAAAAAGAGCCAATCTCAATCTTACTGGTATTTAATTACATTATAAATTCGATTTCATCCAATTTTGAGTCACTTCTACTGTTAATATTAGTGTGGACCGCTGACAGATGAAAGGTGTGTCATCAGCGTAGAATTAAGAGTTGACTTTAAAGGTTTGCATGTAAAAACTTATGCCATACAGATTTTTGCATCACCCCATAGCCCACAGAACTTTCTCAGGCTTGTGTTTTACATGGTATTCAAGAATCTCTGAAAGACGTGGGTGAACCTAATGAGTTATCTTACTGGTATTTGAATCCGTGACTTCCATGTTACACCAGTGCTGCAGAGAGCACATTAGCATTGCTAATAAACTATCAATGGCATATACATAATGTGCCAATATGTGAGTGCATGCTCACAAAAATATTCCTTCTCTGATGCACTTTAAGAGCTGGAGATTAGGAACTGCCTGGCTGGGCAGTGAATGAAAATGACTGGAGACTCTTGGCTGAGGGGCTGAGGGCAAGGTGTCAGGGAGTCTCACGGTTTGCAAGGGATGGCATGGGTAATTGGCAGTATGGTCAATGGGGTGTGTGTAAAGATTTCTGAGGGCGCAGATGAGAGATAAAGAGCTCACAGTAATGGTTTGAAGGCCAGCAGTACTGCTTTGAGGTTACTTGAGGCTGAGATGCGAGCATCACATGGCCAGATAAGGTTCTCTTTAGGGATGTAAATGTACATGTATTTATATAGCGCAAATCACTGACACGGTATCTAAGCGCTTGCTTAGGGAACCCGCACTGGTATTCCCCTGTGAGATACCCCGGCAGGGTATCCACAAGGTGAAAGCCAGGCATCCCGCCACACGGGGCCGTAGTGGAGATTAAGCAAGCTATTGCCCAGAGTTGCAGAGTGGGACCCCGTGAGTCGAGTAGGCACCGGAGCGAGAATTGTCGAGTCCGTGGAATTTTTGAGCCCGAGACCCGCCGAGGCGGGGAATCGAACCCTGGTCCACGGCCGATCTCACCTTCCGGGTCTGCCGCCTCTAACCACTGAGCCACGCTTCTCCACATTGGTAGATTGGTGATTGGCTCCAAGATCCATGGAGAAGGTCCCAGTGGGGCCTAGTTATGGGTTTGGAAGAGTTGCTGGGGCTCTCACAGGGATGGCAGAGGGTCCCTGAGAGCTGGGTGAGGGTCTGTGAGAGCTGGTTGACGATCTGTGAGAACTGACTGAAGGTCAACAAGTGCCTGCTGAGGGTCTGTGTGGACCAGCCGAGGACCAGCCGAAGACCTCTGAGAGCCAGCTGGACTCCATGCGGGCAGTCTGAGGGAATGTTGTTGGTGGTTGTATGACTCTGGGCACTTTACCACTGCTGCTCCGTGCTAAAGTGCATATTTTCTCTTTTGTTAATTGATTTTATGGATTATTGACTCCATGATTGGCTTATTTGATTCACTTGTCAGACCCTAGTACAGTGCACCATGAGTGTCCAGGGCCTGGAAATCAAATGCTGCTGGTGGGCTTGCAGCACTGATTGTGCAACCCACTGAAGCAGCTTGTAAAATATGGCTCAGGCCTGCCATTGCAGAGCCTGTGAGCAGTCTGGGACTGCCATGTCGACTTGGCAAGTGCACCCACTTCCCAGTCCCTAAACCTTCCCTTTTCAACATGTTAGTCACCCCTAAGGTAGGCTCAAGGGACACCTATGGGCAGGGTACATTGTATGTGAAAGGTAGGACATGCCCTGGTGTGTGTGGCATGTCCTGATAGTGCATTACAACCACTTTCGTTTTTTTTCACTATTGTTTAATTATAACATCTTATAATCCAAACTGACCCAGGGAACAAGGTAGAAAAACGGGTTTAGTATGCCTGAACTCAGAATGTTCATACATCTTTTAGTGTGGGTAATTTTTACATTCTGTGTTTAAAAATACCACTTTTATAAAGTAGGTATTTTCTTGCCTAACCATCCAGTATGCCTCTGCTAGGTTTGTGCATTACATGTCTGGTGTGCGAGTGACAGGGGGCAGGAGAGGGCTTTGGCTCCAGCAGTCTGAAGAGTCAGGGCTGGGCTCAATAGGACCTGGGTTGAATAGAGAGTAGGAGGGGAGATTTCCTTTCACTTGCCTGAGCCTACATTGAATAGAGAGTAGGGCAGGAGATTTCTTTTCTGCTACCTGGGCCAGGTCTGCTTTCAACAATGCTGTCTCCAGCTCCTGCCAGGAAGCTGCACCAGGGACGACAGAACTGGTTTTGACTAGGTACAGATACTCCCTGCCTTCAGAGAACTAAGGGTTTAGTAGTATAAATATTGGGGCCCTGACCCCAGAACTTTAGATCACTTCTGGGACTCGAGACAAAACTTTACCAAGGAGAGAAACCAAGGAAGCTGAAAGAGGAGACTGCCCCTGCTCTGGTTACCGTTTGGGGTTGGCCTGCAGTGGCGACTTATTGCCAAGGAAAGGAGAAAAGGACCTTTGTGGGTACTTTATCATCTTGAGGAAGATCTCCAAGGGCTTGAAGCTGAGCTTGCCTCCTGTTCTGAAGTCTTAGGGACACAAAGACTTCACCACCAGCTCCCCTAAATTTCCTTGCTTGGAATTCTTCCTGCAGAGAGGTGTCTGCTGTTGTTTTAGGACCTCTAGAGACTGCAGGTCGCTGGGAGCTGAAAGCACGAGGCAACGAGGAGAAGCGTGTCACCGCTGCAGCTGTCGCATCGCCAAAAAAGCATGCAGCCACTGCAGCTGTTTGCCGTCGCATCGCTGAGGAAGCGTGGCACATCGCCGGAGAAGCGTGTCGCCGCCGCAGAGGTTGCCGTCGCATCACACGTGAAGCGCGTTGCAGGGCCTGTTGAGGCTTAAGAAACCACTGATTTCACCACACGGCCGTCGGGCGTGCACTCATCGTATCTAATTTGTCGCATCACATCAAAGACGCCATCTTGTCGCATTTCACCGGATTGCTGCATCGCATTGAGGTGCCATCTTGTTGCATCGTAACCGGAACGCAGTAAGAAACAGACGCATCCCCTCCTCTCCGGTAAGGAACAGACGCATCACCTCCCCTGTGCTGCAGTAAGGACCCGACGCATCACCTCTACCGAATCAAGGAACTGACGCATCACCTTCCCTGAAACCCTTTTATTTGTTTTGCGTAACGCATCCAAGGTACTTTAAGAGTAAAGTGTCGCAGTTACCATCTACATTGAATTAAGCTATTTCTACCAAATGAAAGTCATAGTTTTTAAATACTGTATTGTGGATTTTTGTCATTTGGTCTTGTGTTAAATCTAGATAAAGATTATTTTTTTTTTCTAAACTGGTGTGGTGTCCATCTGTAGTCTTTTCACTGTATTGCTGTATGTGTTCACAAATGCTTGACTCACTGCCTCTGAGATAAGCCTGTCTGCTCATTCCAAGCTACCAAGGGGGTGAGTAGGGGTATTTTAGGAGTGTATCCTAATTTCACTGACTAGAAGCAAGGGTCCCTATTTGGACAAAAGTGCAGACCATTGCCAACTAGAGACCCTCATTTCTAACAACAATCAACAACCTAAGCTGGCCACGCATATCCTTCTAAATGCATGCCTCTCGGGAAATTGATTTTATACTGCTATTCAGTCACTTTTCCCATCAGTTTCATAACTATGCTACACTATTGATGTGAATTACCACCATCTAGGACCTTACGTCAGTCATTCCTCTGTGAGTCCAACCCACGGTGGACCACACCTGAAGACCTTTCTTGCATTAATTCTGGTAGGTTCACAGTCAGCTATCATGCTGCTCCTTCCCCATGTCTAACACACCATTTTAAAACCCACCCATTTCTAATTGTGCAGGCTGTCCCGTGTATCGCTATATCACCTTGTCCTTAGGAAGACCTGCCATGCTTATTAGTCAGTCACGCACCCCACTGGTGCTCCTGATAATCCTGACCTTACTTTCTCCGCTCCACTTGAAATGTAAATGTAAATCCCAAGTGGTGTGGAGCTTTATGTACCAAGTGATGGATGTCCTTTGAATGACCAGTTTCAGCAAATCTGTACAGCACTGTATACATTTTGTTCATATTTAGCACTTATTTGGCACCTTTTTGCACCATATCACTTGTACCATTGGAACAAATTATGTGTTTAGGAACTTTGACAGCCTTCTAAATTTTATTTTGACCCCACAAAGTGCAAAAGAATATATTGACTTATCCTTAAATACAGACTATGATTGATTTCAAATTTGGTGTGGGTTTTGTTTATGGTGTTTGTCCTTTCTTCTCTCCCCTTTTCATTGATTATTACTGAAAGGTTGGAGTATTGTTACTTATTGTTGTTTGTTTTTTAGTTATTATTCAGTAAACCAAATAATAATTCTGTACCCGACAGAACCACCTTTTCCACATTCTTGTACACCCAGGTTCTGAGGGGCACTGGGTCACCTCATTACACTAGATGTCCATTAACAGGCTGGATACAAACTATTGCTAAAGCAATGTTGAACAAATATATGCCATAGGACCGTGTCATAAAAATCAAACATATAATGCATAAACCCTATAAAATTATTTGTGAATGTATTATGACCCCACAGCAAGTGAACTCATGTAGGGGGTTTCAAAACGGACCTAGGAATTGCACACGCTCGTGCGTGTGCTTTTTCTTTTCTCCTACGCTATTAGCCTTTGTGTGCGTCTTTTTAACAAGGAGAGAACGCCATTGGCCAAAGGCGGGTGCATTGCTCCGCCCATGGCCTATTGTTGTCGGTTACCCGCACCACCGCCATGTGGTTTCAATTATCGTGCCCAGACACGGGCGCGATAACTGAAACCACATGGCTCGATGCAGCGCGTGTGGGCTTGTTCATTTTTGGTTCCATTTCACAGGGAAGCAACTAAATGAAAGAAGGAAAGAGAGGTTGTGAACCGTTTCTTCAAGTCACGGTTTTCAGTAATTTATTTCGTAGGCACTCTTTGTTCCCCTCAGCACTGCACTCATGTGTACTTGTGAATCATGCAACGGAGACAGGAGAGATAAAACGATTTTTTTAGAATCGAAGTTACCGGGAGAAGAAACTACTCCGACGACCGTGAAGGCAGGCAGTGAGTTTAGAGGAGATAGAAAGCGAGACAGAGAGACTGCATGCATACATAGAAGGAGATCAAAGCCCGGGTCGGTAACTAGGACCCACTGACCTGAAGCAGACTCACTACACTAACATCGGAGAAGAGTGGTACCCAGCGATCCGGGTAAAGAGTCCAGCCTTCAAGGTAAGGGGGGTGCGGGCCGGGGGGGCAGAAGGAGGATGTCCTGCAAAAGGCGACTTTTTGGTGCAAGTTGCTCATGCCACATCACTGTGCTTCCGTGCATTGCCCAGTGGCCTACCCAGGGCTATAAGTGGGCCGGGTCCAGCCGGCAGTTCTTAAAAGCAGGCGCCGAGATGGGTCTCTATCGGGCTCTTCATTTTTGCCAACACCCACGGGTTGAAAGAAAAATCTTACCTCTGCAGCAGCACCACCCTTCACTGCTTTTGAGGTAATGTTCAAGGGACTCTGTATAGTTCTTTCAGTCTCATCATTTCAGACCTGAAGCATTTTCAATATTATATAGAGCAAAGCCATAGTTGTTGCTTATTTATTTTTTGCAACTAACAACCATTTACAAACGTAATAGTGCTGGCTTGTTGTAGGTTTAATGTTACTTGTTTTATCATATATCTGGATGCAGTGACAGAAATAGCAAAATACCAGTCGGACGGCACACTGTGCAAAGCACAGATATTTTAGCTTATGGAAATGGAATAGGATTTATAAACGCATGGCTGCCCGTAAGCTTCCCAGCGCTGGTGAGTGTGCTAAATGAAGAAAATAAGAAGGATTTAAGGAAATAACCAAGTTTTCATCAGTTTACGGAAAGGCAGATGTTTGGCTGTGCCCGAATGGCAGGTGGTAACGAGTTCCACAGTTTGGAGGCCTTATAAGAAAAATGACGTCCCCCCGATCGGGCTCTCTTGATCCTGG
Organism: Lissotriton helveticus; assembly: GCF_964261635.1. NCBI lineage: Eukaryota > Metazoa > Chordata > Amphibia > Caudata > Salamandridae > Lissotriton > Lissotriton helveticus. The sequence goes on along the minus strand of NC_136059.1, from coordinate 107,667,009 downwards.
GCATAGAAGCCAGGTGAAGATGAATGGATCTAAGGGCTCTATTAGTTTTGTAGGACACAATAAGATCCTTAATGTCATCAGTCACGCCCCTTTGAGAGACCTTAAACTTTTTGACTACCACTTACAGCCCTGGGCCCACCAACCACGGGCAGACCCACTCACTGACCCCGGGGCCCAATGAAGAAAGTTGAGTTCACACTGTGACGGGGATAAGCCTACCCAAGTTGGCATTTTTCACCGGGAGGAAATGAGCTCAATGCCCTTTTGGACTCAGTTTGAGCTGCCATCTTGTTAATATTAAACGAGCCCATTTGCAGGCAGGCAGGTTCAAGCATATGAACGTGGTCCGTCAGAGCCTTGCTTCCTGCGCGACGGTGTACTGCGCGCGCCCCCGGAGAGGCAATTCTGTTCCTTGCCCTTTGAACTGCGTCATTGATTACACTGTGACTAGAGGCTTTTTTTTGACAAAACTTAAAGAAAAATCAGCATATGTTTGTGAAAACTTACAGCGTTGCGAATGAATGACTGACAATTGAGAGACTACGAGTACCATGATGCAAAGCGTGAAGTGAATCTAAAGGGGGCTGCACCTGCCCAACCCGAAAAGCGTGTGGTCTGGTCTGCCATTGCTTTGCATCAGTTTAATTTCCTATGTTCTCATTGGGACGTCATTCACAGCATTATATTTACATATAGCACCTAGACACAATCCCGTTTACACAGTGCTCTGTGAAAAAAGAATTTCGCACTCAATGCTAACAAAGCGCAGCAAGGCACACAGGGAAATAAATGAAAAACTAATAGTGCTGGCTTGTTGTAGGTTTAATGTTACTTGTTTGCTTTTTTGGTGTTTTTTATAGGTTTATTCGAAATTACCATATTTTAATTCTCTGTAAATAGTAACTTATTATTCTTGGATGAAAGTTTTGATTAAACATTGAATATATTGTGTTATTAACTGTGTCATGTTGCATCTGAGATGCTAACATGGTGCAAGGATGCCTGCGTTGTGGGGAGATTGTTTTTGTACAGGAACGGGGCACCTTCCTGTACAAAAACAATTATTTGAGGTGATTTCCTCTTCCAAAGTGTGCTGTAGAATGCATCACACATTGAAAGAGGAAACAAATGAGGAGAAATGAAACCATTTCTCCTTGTTGCACCTCGTTACGACACGTGAAGGGTGGCGTAGCATTCTGACTAGGGGTGGGCGGAAGTCGTGTAATGGACTTTCGTGGAGAGGCACGGATATTGAACCAATATCCGTGCCTCTCGGCATATTTCTGTTATGCGACGCCTGCCCGCCCGCCGCCTGCCTCCCGCCAGCCCCCCGCTTCCCGCCCGCCTTATTAAATTCTATTTAAAAGCCTGAAATGAAACTTGAATAAAACTTACCTTATTGCTGCCGCATCCTTCCCCATCGCGTCTTCATCTGGAAACTGCGCATGCGCGGGAGCCTGCGCATGCGCATTACTCGCCAGGACTGCACATTCAGAGGCTTCCGCGCATGTGCAGTTTCCAAGATGAAGCCGCGATGGGGAAGGTTGCGGCGGCAATAAGGTAAGTTTTATCCAACTTTCATTTCAGGCTTTTAAATAGAATTTAATAAGGCGGGCAGGAGGCGGGCGTGTGGTTGGAGGGGCGGCCAACTTCCGTTCTGCCCCCGAATGTGCGGAAATTTGCCACAAATTTCCGCCCTCTTTGCGCAAGGGCAAATCTCCGCACATTCCGTGGGTGGAATGGAGATGTCCGCCCACCCCTAATTCTGACGCATTTCCAGATTTACGATTTCTCGTAAATCTGGAAATGCATCAGTGGACATGGGTGTGGTGTGGGAACACTCACAGCAACACCCATGTCACGCCCCTAACATGCAGTGTTGCGTGAACAGGAGCGATATTTACAAGCACATGTAAAGTCACACAGAGTGACTTTACCTGTGCTTGTAAATTTCACTCAGAAGGCTGCGCCACCGGTTCATCACACAACGTGATGGACCGGCGGCGCAAGGGGCTTGTAAATCTGCCCTAACATCTTTTGCACCCCTCCCGGACACCTCGATTGGTAGAAAGTGGTTCTGACAGCTTGCCAGGTGGCACAGACCATGGTTAGTCTGGCACACATGTTGCTTGGGATGACCAGATTGAAAACTCATAAAAGATCCAGGAGTGAGGCATGGGTGGAAGAAGGAGTCTGCTGTGGGGCCAGTGGTGTTCTGCAACTAGTCTCAACACCGGAAGTGGGTAGGGTTCAAGATAACATCTCACTTCATTCTGTTTGTAGTTTTTTTCGTTATCTATGTTCCTTTGACACACACTGAACTGTTACTGAGTAATTACATTTAATGGTTGTTATTTTTCTTCATAGTGCGAATGCTGCTGACAGAGGTTTTCACCCACTCAAAAGAGATCAAAACATTGTTCCAAACGTATCAGTTTCCCAAGATCTCAGTAAGTTTCCAGCAAGAAATCCGAGATTTCAGCTCTTGCAAAATGAGCCCAAGGCAAGGAGGGTGGAGCGTTCTGTACAGGACGAACTGTTATTGTTGAAAGAGAATATATTGTGCTGCATTAAAACAACTCTGGTGTTTATTGGTGTCATCCAACCCATTTGGCAGGTCATCCAGTGATTAAAAACACATGCACTTCTGTAAGGCAGAGCAGCAGATGCACGCGGGCAAACATGTTCTTTGGTGTGCTGAGTCCATGAACTCATGCACTCGTCCTGTGTGACGCCAGAGACTTCGGCGGGACATCAGACGTGATCGGGCCATGCCCAGGGTGCGCTGCCATCATACTGATGGGCACTGCTACACTAAGGCACTCATTCTGGGATATGCAGTAAACCTGGGCTCTGGCATGAACAGTATTTTCACCTAGTTCTGGATTCCTAGTTGTTTGCAAAGCAGAGCTTAATTTGAGCGGGTGGTTTCCGGTGCTCAGCAACGGCACTTAGGCCTTCATTTACAGGGATTTGGAGTAGGGCCCCACAGCAAGTCACCTTGCTGTGGTGCCCTGCACCAAAGTGAAAGAACAGTACTGCACCTTATTTATGCAATACGCTTCATTCCTGCCCTTTCTGCCTGTGCTGGTGCCGTATCGGTTGCCTAGCGCCATCGTAGGCACCTTTGCACCGTGGTGCAAGAGTGCCTGTGTTGTCGACAGGATGGTTTTTGTGCAGAAAGGGGCATCTTCCTGCACAAAAACAATCCTAACAGACATTTTCCTCTTTCTATTCTGCAGGACACATACAAAGAGGAAAAAAATGAGGAGAATTAAAGTTATTTCTCTTCCTTATGCCTCACCTCGGGAGGTGTAAGGATCCGGCGCTTCCCCACGTTCACATGAAATTTTAAATCTGGGGCAGCGTCAAATTCCATTGGTGTTGCGTGGGAAACCCACCACAACTTCCGTGGAATGCCTCCCGAGCACAGAGTAAGGCAGAGCAGCGATTTCCGATGCACTGCCTTACTCCATATCTATGAGGCCATCCAAAGTCATGCATGGTGGCTTTGCGTGGCCTGATAGATATGAATTTGTCATTTGCGCCGCCATAGCATTAGCAAAAAGTGTTGCTTCGGCAGCGCCAAGGTCTCTTAAATAAGCCCCATAATTCTTAGTACAGGCACTTGTGACAGTCTGCCAAATATGGTCGCTATCTGCCACATCTGGACATGAGCACAAGAAGTGTTTTAATCAATTTAATATATATTAACAAACACTAAAGCGTGCCACCCAAGCCATTCTTATGGATTTGGAGGGGATGTATGACGTTACAACGCATACTTTTACAACGCCTACCTTTACAACGCGGTTTTTACCACGCATACCATTACAACGCATAATGCTTTTAGGCGCTGGATAGTGAATAGTTTAATTTACTATTCCAACTCCAGTCCCCGTGGATAGTAGGGAAGGTTATTGGATAGTAAATTAACCTATTCCCTATCCTAGAGCGCGCCCCAGAGCAATGCGTTGTAATAGTTTGCGTTGTAAAAATTGTGTTGTAATGGTAGGTCGTTGTAAAAGTTTCGTTGTAAACGTTGTTCACCATTTGGAGGCCTTGAGTAGTCTGAATTGTCACACTTGTAGGAATGTGATGGTTAGTAGTTGCATTGGTACTGTCACTGGCAGTGCTAGCAGTAGCAATGAATGGTGCAAGCTGCAGGTGTCCTCCTGATGAGGGCCTCAGCACTTATTGTTTTACAAATAACCAACTGGTAGAAAGTTCACGATGAGCAGTAATTTTCCCCCGCACCAATTTCAAGACATGTATGTGTGGAGAAAACACTTTGTTATAGAGAAACTGCATGGGTTTACATTTCGGGAAAAACAATTTCTAGCGTCATCACTGTACCAACCTGAAAATCGCAGACCAGGTCGAAAACAAGCAAAGTACGGTAACCGTTTGTCCGTCGGGCAATTCTAACACCTAGTAATTCCGAGATTCTTGGAATGAGGGCCTACCATGACTTGGAAAGGATTATTAGAGAACATTAAAGTACATAGTTTCAAGTAGCTCCTTACGTTTGACAGAGGTACACAGTTCATATTCGTACTCTAGATTAGTGTTTTTTTAACTGTTTGACTGCTATGGACCCCCACTTCATTATTAGTGAAATTTGGGGATCCCCACATAGGGCCATATGTATCAACATTCCGTTTTGCAATTCCTAACTAGCGATTTTTAAGGATTCGCTATTTAGAAATCGCAAAATGGTATGTATGTAGAAATTCGCTTCTTTTTAGCGAATTTCTTGAAATTCCTTAATTGCGATTAGCAAATTGCTAATCGCAATTAAGGAATCATTTCCCATTTATTTTTATGGGCCAGGAGGCCCATAGGAATGAAGGGGAAATGTGGGATTCACAATTTCCTAATCGCAAATTGAGAATATTTTCAAGGGTGCAGGGGTGTCCAAAGGACACCCTGTTGAACCCCTGAAATCTGCATGGGTGCACATATGGCGCACATACATGCCCTAAGGGCATGTATGTGCGTCACATGGCACTTTGAAAATTGAAAAAATATGCATTTTGAAAGGAATTCGCAACTTACCACCAACTAGAAGTTGGTGGTAATTTGCGATTCCTTAAGGCCAATTTGCAATTTTTTTTAGCTTCTTACATTGCATTTAAGGAATTGAAAAATTTGCGATTCCTTAAATGCAATCGCAAGATAAGGAATCGCATAGTTTGCGATTCCTTATTTTTCAAGCATATTTCGTTAATGCATACCATTAGTCCAAATTGCATTCGCAAGTGCCAAAATTCTGCGAATTTCGGCGTTTGCGAAATCAATTTGGCTTGATACATATGGCCCTTAATCATTATTGAAACCCGGGAAGTCATTACTGGAAGCCGGTGACCCCGGCCCAAGCATTTTTGAAGATTTGAACCACATAAGAATACTCAAAAAATACAGAAAGAACCATTCCTGAAACAAACACACATATTTATGAAATATTTAATTCACAAAAAAAATCAAAAAAATTATTTAAAAAATATTTCAATGGGAAGTTTCAAAATTGAATTGAGGCCGCTCATCATCGATACTATATTCTGTTTGATGCACTTGCACTACTTCCACAAATCAATCTGAAGATGCTACCTTCATTTTTAGTCTCCAATTTCAAATTCCTTCACATTTACAAAATATTTTTACATTTTCAATTGTACTTCTTTATTTATGTACACATTATTTACATGTTAACATGACTTAATTTTCTAAGCAGTTGCGGACCCCCTGGGTAGGGTATGCGGACCACCAGGAAGTTGCAGGACCATAGGTGCATGGCAAATGGTGCACAGTTGTTTGAAAAATGCCCTTTTCTACTGCAGCATGTGCTGCAGCCCTTTTCCTAGCTGCAGCAGAAGTTGCAGTAGAAAAAGGCATTGTACGACCACCTACATAGTGGTAGTATCATAGTTGGGGAGGTGGAACCATCGACTCCTTGTCAGTTGGTCACCTGCCTCCAACGATAGTGGTCGGACGCTCATCCGACCGCCATCGTAATAAGGCCCTAAGAGATGATTTTAACTTTCAGCATCAGGCCTCATGGGTAATTTAGTTGCACTACATAAGTCCTTATTCATTGACTGATTGACTGATATATGAGATATAATGACTGGTATTTTTATTCTTTTTTTACATTGATACTGTTTGCCATTTCGAGTATATATCTTATCATGACTAGTGTGATACATATTTGTTACAATATTTGAGGGTGTAAGAAACATGGTTGGACCCATATATTACTAGGTGAGTTCCCTGGCACGTCTGTTTTTCTCCAAACACTGTTTTGTCCTATTTGAATTGCCATAGCAGAGGTCTGAGAAACCTTTTCATTATCCCTTCATCCACAGAGAAAATTATACACCTACATCTTTGGGGGATTTTGGAATTTGGCCATTTGTGCTCGAAAAGGTGGGTGGGGGTACATAACAGGAGGAAAAGTTTCAATTTCTTTAGTAGAGGGAGCTGGGTAAAAGCCATATTGTTTTTTATGCTGTGTAATCCTTGACGTTCAGATTAGCGTCAAAGGCTAATCCGCGTGATTTAGAAAGGATAGCCAATAATGAGAGTTACTTTTCATCTTATGTTTGATTTCAACATTGAAATCGAAATAGGCCTCAATGTAGTAATAAATGCGCTTGGTTCTTATGTTGAGGTGAGTAGAAAGGTCCCCAGATCCTTACAATTCAGCTCTGAGAGCCAGACTTCAGTTCTTCTTTGCAGTCACTGGCACTTGGCACACATTCTGTCTTGGTGGCATTCAGTTCGAGGTAGGTCTTGGACATTCATGCTTGACTTACAGTATAGCAGTCCTTCAGTGGATGCATTTTGTACACTGAGAAGACTTTGAGGCGCGGCTGTGTAGCATCGACATACTGGTGAAGCCTGATATCTTTGCGGCAGCAGGGCTTGCCGTGGCTTTTAAGGGTTCCAAATACACACGGGCAAGACAAACCAGCCTTGATAGATTCAAACTGATTGGATCCTGTGAGACTCAACTGGACCAGCTTTGATCCCAAATCATGATATGAGCAGTTGGAAGACAACGCTTTATGAGCTCATTCGGTATGTTAGGGCCTCAAGTGGGCCTCAATGGTTGAGGGTGTTGGATGCTGTGTAGAGAGCCAGCCGAACAAAGAGGCAGTAAAGATGATTGGGCACCATCAACCATCTGAATGGATGCTGCTGCTGTCTGACGCTGCAATCATGGGCTGGAGTGGGAGTCGCGCAGGAGCATCGCAGTTGATCTTTTTGTGCAGCTGTTGGCGAAAGATTGATGAATGACCGCTCCCATGATAGGCAAATGTTTATCGGAGGATAAGTTGCAGGGTCCTAGGTGTCCAGGTTTGTCTTCCTCGTGTGGGAGGGATGTGGAGAGGCCTGAGGGCTTTAGCCTCTTCTCTCAAGATGGTGTGGTACCTTTGTTTACAGAGAGCCCTTTAAAGATTGGAGAAGTCTTTCCAGAATGCCAGCACATGATCGAATGTGTTCACATGAGAAGTCTACACTGTGGTTTCTGATCTTGACATTCGTGACTTTGAGGAATAATTTGATTGCTGTTCACTTCCTGGAATGTTGGTGTTTTGAGTCTAGTGTTTCTAAACTGCATAGAATTTCATGATTCACATATTTGCCTCTCGAAAACAATAATGTTCCACAGTAAGAAGGCAGACATTGAAGATTCTCTCCAGTGCCTCTGAACATAATAATAGAAATAATGATAGGAATAACAATGATGTTGATGAGACACTTCCAATAAACACCACACAACCCCCTCACCTCTTCAATGGGCTTTTATCCCTCTCTTGAAGGAACATGTTATGATCATGTGACTATGAGGATCTATTTTTCTGTAAGGCCACCTTTTTATATCAGGCTTTTTCTTCTGCATCTCCCAAAGTAACTAACTCTAATGGTTACAAACTTCAATGGTAACAAAGGCCGTGCCTCGGTCACTCCACAGTGAATTCTGAGCACTGACCGCAGAGCTCGGAAGACATGCGCAGCTCTTCGGGGCTCACAGTAACATCTTTTTAAATCATTAGGCAACATTTCTAATTAATGCCAATCATGTTTTGCATGTGTTCCTAGTTTAATTTGGTTACTATGTGTTTTGTTCATTTACGGAAGTGAGTCACTTATTGTTTATTGGGACACTGAACATTTTGAAATGGGCAGTCAAACCTTTCAAATTAAATGAATATGTTTTTTTTCTGCAAGACAGGTCATATTTCCTCTCAAGATCTGCAATTAGACATCTACTGCGCTTCTTCGCAAGTACTGCATGTCTCTTTACTCCACTACCAAACACTCCCTGTCCCTTTAACTCGCTCTTGTAGGGTCCTGCTTGCTCCATTGGAGACTGTTTTCTATGTTTCTATTTCTTTTTGCTTTGTTTGTTTCTCTCTCTCTTGCTCTCGGGAAATGTCTGATGCAAAAAGTAAGTGCCAGTGGCCCCCACTGGCAACCATCGGCTCAAATTAAGCACTGCTCCTCTCTCCAAAACCATCTGAAGAGCTGGGCCCTAAACTTGGCCAACATCCCTACAACCAAAGACGAGCATTTAAAAGCAAGGCAAGTCTCTCCAGTAGGGGCAGTCTTCCCTGCATGGACCACATATATTTAATTGAGTGTCCCATTACACTGCAAAGGCAGACCCCTCACACCAGTCAGCACTAGAGTAAGCCAGCTGAAAGCCTAGATTGAGTGCAGACCGTGACCTTACATATTGCAGTTTATATCCAAACTGCGTAAATTTACGCTAATGTGCGTTACATTGTTTTTTCCCCTTTCCCATGTAGAGTATGCATGTATGAAGTCACGGAAGTGAACCGCGCTTCCACCATTTTGCAACCGCTCCAACTCTTCCGTATGATTACCGCACATTCCCAAGGATACCGGGATCCAGTTGAGGCTTGTTTTACCTGGGGATGGCGGTACTGGAAAAACTCTGGGTCTCAATATATTTTGGTGTAGGGCATCGCCGCAAGCCTTCCTGCTGTGCTGCCCTATGTCAAAAGAAAAGGGCTGGAAATATCTATTATATACGGCGCATTCCTGTCCTCTTTCACAGTGGTGGCGCACAAATGGCTGCCATGAGCCAACACAGGCACCCTTGCACCGCGGTGCAAGAGTGTCTGCTTCGAAATCAGGTTGTTTTGTGGGGGAAGGGACACCTTCCTTGCACCTTCCTTTCCAAAAACAACCCTTATGCCACCCTTCTGGAGACGTAGGCTTTTGACGCATTCCCAGGTGTACAGCATGCTGTAAATCTGGGTATGTGTCAAATTCCATGGCACCCGCCTTCCTGTCAGTTGTGAGGCAACGCAGTGACTTGTGCTGCGTTGCCTTACACCATATCTACGAGGCCAAGAAAAGCCATGCAGGGTAGCTTTACGTTGCCTCGTAGAGATAGGTAAGCCCAGTGCATCGCCGAATGTCATTTAAAGTGACGTTCCGGCGGCACAATTGGCTTGTAAATAAGGCCCTATGTTTGCGGGACATTGCTTGGCTGGTGAACTTCCAAAGACATCCAGTGGCAAATGATGGGGCAGATAATTGCAGTGAATGATGTTGAATACCTAGGAAGATGACAGAGACATCTACTAGAATATCATGGTTACTGTGGACACTTGGCGGCAGCGAGGGGCATGCTATGTGGATACCTGGGCACATGATGGGATTCACTGGCATATAATGGCACATACATGGGCAGTGACTGCACCTGAGAACATGGCAGCAATAACAGGTGAGTGAAGGAGATGCAGGGGAACATGATGGCACTGATGGGCACACACATGACCACCTCACATACAGTAACAAGATTCATGGATAAATAAGGAGTAGTTTATGGAAATGTTCAGCTGACACCTGGACAAGTTTACGTGTGAGCCAACGACATCTTCTACTGATGGCTTTATTTCGAGATGGGGGGTTATTTCCAGTGCAAAGACGGCCGGGTACAAATGAGGTTTGCAAAATATATGAGGCGTGTCCTATGCACCACATTGTAACTTTTGTGGTACACAGTGGGCAGAACATGTGCAAACGGTTTTTGAGGCTGGTCTGTCCTACGTGTAGAAATTATGAAACACTGCACAGATCCTTCAGGGTAAATGACAGAGCCAGATTATATTCTACACTCCTGCCTCTCACACCTCCTCTTCCATCACACTGGTTGGCGCTTCACTCCAAGAAAAGATAGGAGGACCTCTCTTGGGAGTCCCGTCTGACACCAAAACACTTTCCACATAGGATCACAGCGAATACAAAACTCTGCAACCAAGCACTTCCCCATGGTGGGGCTACCTGCCCGAAAATTAGCTTTGGCACCCCAAAAGCGAGCATGAAGTATATATATATATATATATATATATATATATATATATATATATATATATATATATATATATATATATATATATATATATATATATATATATATATATATATATATATATATATATATATATATATATATATATATATATTCCTCCCTACTTGTCCTGTAGCTGCAGGATCGCACACAACGGGGCATTTATGAACCCTCCGGTTTTTCTTGCCTCATGCTGCTTGCCTTTGATGGCAAGCCGACGCGTTTCGAGGCTCTGCGCCTCTTCTTCCTAGGCTGGGACAAAGGAATTAATGCTTAGTGATGAATGTAATGTCACGGGGGCACGAGAAATAAAAGAAGGAACAACAAGGAGGTGAGCTCTCAGTTTCCTTTGTCCCAGCCTAGGAAGAAGAGGCGCAGAGCCTCGAAACACGTCGGCTTGCCATCAATGTGGGGGCAAATCAAAGGCAAGCAGCATGAGGCAAGAAAAACCAGAGCGTTCACAAATGCCCCGTTGTGTGCGATCCTGCAGCTACAGGACAAGTAGGGAGGAATATATATATATATATATATACTACAATGCAATGCAGGACATGTGCTATCCTGCGGACGCTTCAATATGTATTTATGTAATTATTTTGATACTTTTTTATAGCACGAACATGACCCTTGTGGTTATCAGAGCGGTTGATGTCCAGCACTCTAGACTTCTCATGCCATCGGTGCCTGAGGCGTGAAGGTTCTTTGGTGAAGGTTATCTTCCTAAACCCAAAGGAGTGAGCTGCAGGAACACATGTGCTCCTGCTGGAGTGTTGCTATGTACAAGCCTACAAGGGTAACTTGAATAAACTGAAATATTAGCGTGTCTCCACACTTCACTTCCATAGTGCAGATATAAAAATTAATAGACATCTCCTCCTGAGGGAAGTTATGAAGAAAGATTGACTTGTTAAAACTGCAATGGTTTTTAATATCTATCGGGAAAAAAAATTAATAAGCAGAATTATTATGTACATACCTTTTGCTTGTTTTTCTTGGTCTTCAGCTAAAGTTGACTTTTTCAATTTCTTTACAACCTTTTTCATTGTCTTTATAACCTTGACCTTTTTCTTCAGTACAGGCTTGGCTGCAAAAAGTCAACCAGAAACATAAGAAGTTTTTAAACCTCGTCTTTTCCTTTTTATACAGACACATAATGCACGTAGGATGGCGTTAGGACCATGCAATATGCAAGTGTAATGTAGATTCAGGATCCATCTAACCCCCAAATGAACTGCAAATTGATAATGTTTCTCAGGATAATTGAACATGCTGTGAAATCTAAGGTCAATTAAACAGTTTTCTCATTGAGGGTCAAACGCTGGTTGTAATTTGACCTGTAAGATTACCCTGCTAAGAAAAAGCAGAGTTCATATCCTACTGATATATCTACCCGGTAGTAAATACATGTGACTCACCATAAGGACTCTGATTGGTCAATCTGGTAAACACCGGTCTCAGAGACTCATGAACTTAAACACATTAGAAAAACCAGTTCAGGTTAGAAACGCAAATAATACGTGTATTACCCTATAATTGACATTCTTAAACTTGTGCGTCCCAACTTTATCTTAATGTATAGGGCTCGCCGAAACATCACAATCAAACATTGCACCGTGTAAACTGGACATTACACTTTGGGATTTTTTAAATATAATATTTATTATCTGGCAACTGAAGTTTTTAAACTATTCTGTGATAATTCCATCTTGTTGGATGGGACCTGTTGAAATAATTTTTAAACCTTTGTTTTTAGTCGTAATTGATCTATGAGGTAAAAAAGCTATGGTTTTAATTAACTAAACAAATAACTTTACTTACTTACTTACTTACATTGTAGATTCATACAAACATCCTCAGTGAGGGTTAAATTCATAGAGCAACCAAGTAAAGCAGTGTTTAAAAAACATTAAAATCACAAAATCAATATAACAGAAAAAGATTAACAAGCATTGGCAATGGCTGCAGGGTTGGCTTGTAACTAAAAATGCCTCTTCAGTTTCTCATGAATATAGGCACAACATGTGTTAGAATAAATGCACTCAGTCACTCATCCTCACACCCATACAAACATTCATCCACCAACTGACTCATTTTTGCATACACCCAGTAATCCCACCCAAAGTAAATCAGAGAATAACTCAACAAGTATGGGGGAGATAAATTAAAAGAATAAAAGTAGAAAAAGAACACATGCCGCCACCTAAATATGCAGTCATACTGTACATAGTGTATACTTGTTTTAAAGTTCCAACATAGCTATCATGTTTACAAGTAATGTGTTGGCCAGCTTGGAGGGGTTAAAAACAATGATACACTATGCACCACAATATCATTCCAGAATGCCTGCATAGTAAACATTGCACTGGGCAGTCATCTTAGAATGCTAAAATGCATCATTTATCTCTGTTATACTGCTCCAAGGTGGCCAACATAATGCATTTAAACATGGAGGCCATCTTGGAACAGTAAAACAATGATACACTATGGAGAGTACCATTCCATGATGGCTGTCCCGTTTAGAAATAGAGGCAGCACAGGATGCAGAACACTGCAGATGAAACGAGGAACAGGTAAGTATCCCAGTAAGATAGTCTGGGGAGCCACAAGATGCTCTTAAAAGTAGAAGGAGAGAAATGGAAGAGGACCTTTTCCAGGACAAAATGGAAAACTAAAGGACTGACCACCAGCCCACTCACTGAATCGCACTCATTTTCAGGTAGACACACATATGTGATTAGGCAAAATAATGTTCTTCAAAGGGCAATAGAGCCAATGGCAGAAATGAACCTATCAACTACCCCTTACTGTATGGCATCATGGGGGAAGCACTCAAACAGACAGAAGAGGGCTGACCCAAATACCCTCTGCATATGTATATACAAGAGGAAGATTGTTAATGTTTGTATTACGTTGGCCTTTAAGGGAGCTGCACCTCCTAAGTCCTCCCTCAGAGTAGAGATGCAGAATTGATCAAAGGACGTAATTAACACCGAAATCCTTTTTGCTCATGAAAATAGAGTAAATGGCGCAAACATTTATGAAATAGTTTTATAAAATCATGTTAGAATCCACCCATGTACCTATGAAACCTGACCAGGTAGCTAACATCCAAAGTTGTTTTGTTTATGTCCTGATGATGACCCCCAGTCATGAATGTCAAAGCGCAGTTGACTCGCACAAGCTACATTTGGACTATGAATTATAGCATGGTTTAATAAATCTATTTAATAAATGTATTGATTCATGTATGATTTTGTTGTAATTTTGGTCTGGGCTTTAGCATTCTGTACTTTTTTCACTTGAGCCGTTTACAAAATGTTTATGAGCACAAAGTGTTCACTTCCACATTTAGTACACAACTTATAAAGCATGGTTGATTCTGCATTTTGATCTGCTGACTCTTATGTTCATTGCTTTACTGACATTATAAATGCATCTAACCGCGTTCCTGGGACTATGTGTGCTATTTACTTTATGCTGCATATTTAGGTTATTCCTTAAATTACTTCCCCTCATTGATTCCCGTTGAGACATTGCTGCATGTTGCTGTCTAGAGGCATTGACACAGATCCATATCAACCCACCCTCAGAGGCCTATTGGTGATGACATACGTTTTTCAATATAAGTCATGCCTACTGAGAAAGTAGATTACTTATATTTTATATCTGCACCTTAATACTGTTGTATGTATGTTAATCTTCCAATGCTTTTGTGTGCCGTAACATGTACAGTTGAATTTTATTATTGAATTGAATGCTACGTTGTTTCTATTCATGCCTAAAGATCACCAACTTCCTAATATGCATGTTAAGTTATTTTCATTTCTAATGCACTGCAGCCATTTTATTTCATGTTATACAGTTTAGGGGTGTGAGAGATTAGAGTAATTTTCATTCATGTAATTTCACAAAAAGGTAGGTATGATAACGCACACTATGTGTAATTTAAACAAAATTTAAGATACGAAATAGTGCAAAAACAAAATCAGTGAAAAACAACTGTTTGTGTTCTGTTGTTCACAGTAATTTTTACACACTGAATTGCGCATTTGCTCTAAATTTTTACAGTGAAAGGTGAGTAATTATGCAACGTTCCATGACGCATAATTGTGGGAATTTTACGTAGAAAGAGTAACAAGAAATTCCAGAAATTACGAGAAATATATTGTCATAATTTTAATTTCACTCAGACTTAGTTCAATTGCACAATATCTGCACTATTTTAAAACAAGAATCTCTGTGAAGATTGGCACAACTAAATGAGGATGTTAGAAAATAGCTGAGTCAGCTCCTCTCTGTGCCTTCTCTATCAGTTTGTCAAAGTTTTCTCATATTCTTTCTCATAAGAAGATCCTGGCACTGACTCATTAGTGAATATCCGTTAGTTTCCTGCTCAGTCACATGTTCCTGTTTCCATTCCATTGCACTGAGAAAAATTGAAAAAATATTACAAACTAACGTATGAATTTTACCATTACGTGCTCCTGCTGCTTGAACCCCTTCGCTGCGGCCGCGATTTCCCCCCTGTGCGGTAAACAAAAGAACAGGGCGGGGCCGTGACGAACCCCAGCCGTCATCCGCACACGAGCACTGCGGAGCGTGACGGCTGGGGTTCGTCACCAGCATGGGAGGGGTTAAGGTGGAAGCTTTGGTTTGGTGAAACAGCAATTGCCTTGCATTATTTTTTCTTGCATATCGAGTATTTTGCATTAAATGCATGTTAGATTTTATAGTATCCTGAGTGTTGAGTCCCACAAGGAATGGGGACAGCCAGATCACCCAACATCTCTGCGATCTCCACTGGCTTTCAGTCGAAAGAAGAATAACCTTCAAACTCCTCACCCATGTATACTAGGTCCTTCAGAACACCGGACCCACATACCTGAACAGCCGCCTCTCCTTCCACTCACCGAAAAGACAGCTCTGATCAGCCCAGCTCTCTTTGGCCACCATCCCACGTGTAAGCAAGACAAGAATGGGAGGAAAGTCCTTCTCCTACCTCGCAGCCAAAGTCTGTAACACCCTCCCCCTCTACCTCCGGCACGCCCCCACACCGCCCCAGGTCAGGACGGACCTCAAGACCTGGCTTTTAGGATGACCCTAGCACTCAACGGAGCCGTCCCTCTTCGCCCCTAGCGCCTTGAGGTTCTCACACATGAGTAGTTGTGCTTTACCAATCCCTGAATGATTGATTGATTGATTGATTGATTGATGGTCAAGAGTTATTCCAGCATTGCCTGTTCAACTGAGATGGCTCGGTAAGATGTAGGTGCTGCTTTTGTGCAGGGATTGTTATAGAAAGTGAGATGTCCACTGATGACGATGCGCATTGGATTGCAAACTAAGAAGTTTGCGGAGTTAGTGACCAATGCAAACCATTGCCTGGCTTCTCATGAAAGAAAGAGAACGTTGGATCAAAACTGATATCATTGAAACAACAAAACATGCAGCAAACAGTAAAAGAAAGAGGTCCGGGGGCCCTTAAAAGGGGGAGGCGAATGGAGGAGAGGGCAATGGAAGACCCCAGGATCTTTCTTTGCATGTGGCCAAGTTGGGCATTCAAAGCAGGATAGTCCAAAAACAGTGTTCATGTTCCCGGTCTTGCTAATCCCCCTCCCCAAATTTCAGCAGATTATGCAATACTCATATCCTGATCGAGTTTTAGGACAGCCCAAGAAGTTCCAGCAGTGTCAACAATGCCCTAATTCCAGTAGATCAGATAGGTCCTTAGTTAGACTGCCTTATTAATGGTAAATGCACCACTGGCATCAATGACAGTGGAGCTAGTGCTCTGCCTTGACACCTCCTGAGTTTCACTCATTTACTCTTTCAGGCTTGTCCATAGACACAGGGGTATTATCAACCAGCGTGCTCCCAATCACATCCCTGACCATATCTCTATCTCCCTCACACTTATCAGTGATAAGTATTCCTTATACTCAGTCCTACGTCACCTGCTCATCGGATGAGACGTGACATCCCGTGTAAATTAAATTGTAGTGCGTTTTGCACCCCTGACAGCGCTTACCTTAACGTACCCAAGCAGCGTCAGAAGGACGTTCTCGCCTTTCTATTTGAAAACACCAATTTATAAATCTACTGTGAGTTACCATACCACATCTCCAGATTGAACTGATTGCTTTCCCAAGAACAGTCCACATTGTTGTCTACAGGCACCAATAATATGGGATTAATAACATTGAGGAAACCTGTGAAAATCAAGAGTGATCCACAAAGCTGCTCAGAATACTGAAATATCCACTCAAACCAGAGGCTGAGGCAGGGATTCATCCAGTAATAGCTGATTTTCTTAAGCAGGGGGAGCCAGTACCTATTGTTAGCAGGTGTCATACTCTCATTTTGCCAATTTGGATGGTGGCTAAGCCCAGTGTGTACCGGTTCGTTTGGAGTATGCAAATTATAAATAATGAGGTCATCCCTAACTTCATTGTGGTCCCAAAACCTGCCACCATCTCGTCCTACATCTCCGTGAATGTTTAGTGTAATTTAGAAGCTTATAAAGGCGCAGGAATCAGGAGGGGTATGTCCACGCTGTTGTAGTGCAATGCCAGGGCTACATACATGTAAACCACAAAGAGTTCCATTTTCAGGAGTTTCCTGAAGCGCAGGTGATCATCATAGCTTTGCAGAGTATGGGGTAATGAGTTCCAAAGCCATGGGGCCCTACGAGAGAAGGCTTTGCCTCCCGAGTGCGATTTCTTCAAATGGGGATTAGTAAGGAGATCTTTAATACTAGAGCGCTACACTCTGCTTGGCTGGTAGGGAATGAGTTTCTAAGCTAAGTTGCTAGGTCTTTTGCCTTTTAAGGCTTTATGGACAATACAGCACACTTTGAATAGAAGCCTCTGGCAGATTTCCAGCCAGTGGAGTTGTTGAAGGAGGGGAAGGGAAGTCGTTCTGGGAGTCATATTAGTGACCAGCCACACCACCGTATTCTGTACAACCTGTAATCTATTCAGCAGAATTCATTGGCCGCGTCCAGAAGTGCATTACATTAGTCCAGGCAACTAATGACCAGTGCCTGAACTAAGGTTTTACGAACAGCTGGTGGAAGGAGGGAGAAGGCTCTGTGTAACAAGCGTAACATGTAAAAGCAGGTCCCAGATATAGCCACAAGTTGGTCCTGCATTGACAGTGTCTGATCTAAGTACACCTAAGTTTTTAAACACCATTTTAGGGATGGGCAGTACCCAAGTCAGTTGGCCACCAATCCAAGGACCAAAGTGTCTTGCATTACCGTATAACATAATCTCCATCTTACCAGCATTTAGCTGGAGGTAGTTGTCCATCATCCATGAGAAGATAGCTTTCATGCCCTCTGAAAAACGAGATTTTGTGGTTGAGGAATTTGTATTGAAAGATAAGAGCAGCTGGGTATTATCTGCATAGGAAATGGGAATGAAACTAAATTCCCTCACAATCTTAGCAAGGGGAACCCCATATATATTGACTAATGTGGGGCTTAGCACGGGACCAGAAGGAATCTACATTAATGACCTGCATACGGTCCACCAGAAAGCTTGTAAACCATTGAAGAGCACAACCACAAATTCCAATCTCCTCCAGTCTTCGCAATAAGATGTGATGAGACAGTCTCAAAAGCCTCGGATAAATCCAACAGCACTAGTAACACTGGTTTATTGCTGTCCAGAGAGCATCTGATATAACCAGATCCTGCAATCAGGGCCGACTCCGTGCTGTGCATAGGTCTAAAACCTAATTGAGAAGGGTTTAGACAACCAGTAGACTTTGTGTGCTCGGTAAGCTTTTAATTAATATATCTTTCCAATAGTTTGCTCATCAGAGGAAGAAGGGAGATGGGGCAATAGTTAGACAGAACCGATGCAGATAAATTTGCCTTTTTGCGCATCAGAATCACTTGTGCTTTCTTCCACTCTGGGGATATAGGCCCTCCCTCATTGAGAGTTTAAATAATGCGCACATGGATGGGGCAACCTGAGCAGATGGTAGGCCAGCAACCCTAGCTGGTATGATGTCGGTGGGACACCAAGACTAGGCCGAATTTAGCATTTTCTCCACAGTGTGTACTTGTAGCGGGGTAAAGCTGTCTAAGAGGAGCATCGTATTAATTATTGTAATGGGGTGAGAGTGGTTCCAGAAAATGAGGCGTAAATAGAATTTATTTGATCTTCCACGTGGGTAGGTATCATTGCATATTCCTTGAGATGGAGGGGTAGGATCATTAGCTACCGTGGGATTTGTTAAGGATTTGAGAATTTTATACAACTCTTTTGAGGAGTTTCCTGAATGACTAAGTTGGGAAGTGATATGTGTGCTTTTTTATGTTTTTGTGATTGCGTGATAAGGTTTCTTTATAGATCTGTCTCTCCATCTGAATCTGAGATGAACGCCAACGTCTTTCCAACCGTTGACATGCTGATTTCTCTTTACCTAACTTCAGGGAATACCAAGGTCTCATCTGTTTCTGAGTGGAATTATACTTTTTTAAAGGGGAGATACAATTAATAGCAGAATTTAAACCCCTGTGGTAATGCTCCAAACTAAAATGAATATCCCCTTGCTCCACGCTCAAAGTGCATGAAACCTTTCCTTTACCCCTTAGCTGCGGGGTGTTTTCCCCCCGCTGTGACGGGGGGGGAGGGGGAACGCGCGCGGCGCCGCTGTGCTGGTGACAAGCTCGGCTCGTCATGAGGCACAGCGGAGCTGCCCTCATGACGAGCTGAGCTCGTCACGACCACACCCGTTTTGGAACGTTCAGCACAGCAAGGAAATTATCCCCGAGTGCGAACGTTCCAACGGCTGTGACGAGCGCAGCTCGTCATGAGGGCAGCTCAACCGTCCCTCATGACGAGATGAGCTTGTCACTAGCACACAAGTGGTTAAAGGCTCCTGGTGTAATTTTATACCGTTGTCTCCTAAAACTATGAAGGGTAATGTTTTAGGAGGCTCCATCAGGGTTCTAGATATCTGGAAATCAATTACGGCAAAATAGTTCACTGTAGTAGACCTTTGTTCTGCCTTCTTCTCCATCCACTTACATGAAAAGAGTCAGTTCCTCTTCACGTTTTCATTCCGAGGTTTGCAGGTTTCATGGTGGAGTCTCCCTCAAGGATTTACAATGTCTCTGTCGATCTCTTGCCAAGCTTTACAAAAGGACCTGGACTCATCGGTTTTCCTCCTGGGTTTTGCTTTTGTTCAGTATGTTGATGACTTACCTTGGCATCAGTGCAAAGTAGACTCAATTTACCTTCACACTGAATTGGCCAAAAAGGCTCACAAGGCTTCAGTTCTGCCTCCCTGAGATGGATACCTTGGCTATGAAATCTAAGTGGGGTAACGGCACCTGTCACCCAATCATGTGAAAGCCATTTGTATGTTAGCCCGTCAAATGATCATTGCCCAGTAATGTACTTTCCTGGGTAGGGCTTGGTACTGAAGTCAATGGATCCCGAGCTACACCATTATGTCAAAAAGGACCCTCCCTAACCTGTGCAGTGGTCCAAAGAAGCCAAAAATGTTTATGCACATTATAAAGCTAGTCTTGACTTTGGTGCCACTTTTGAACATGCTTACTCGCAAGATGATTCTGGCACTGGCTCACTAATGAATATGGCTTGGTTTCATTCCAAGTAAGGTGTTACAATTTCCATTCACTTGTATTGAGAACAGTTGTATAAATATGTCAAGATTATTTATGGATTTTAGAAGTATATAGTCTAGCCAATTTAGGGCAGAAACTCTGGTCTGTTGAAACTGCAGTTGTCTTGCATTATTTTTGCTTCCATATCAGCTATTTTACATTAAACATATATTAGACTTTATAGACTATTCCCAGTGTTCTGTTTTGCTTTTATTCTACTAAACAGATCATACCCATCACATCTGAAATAACTTTTCTAACTTTTCTAACGAACCAATCAGGGCTATACCATTCATCAGTGACTCATTACCATTACCCAGGTAGGCCTACTAAACTGGGTGTATGCTTTCCTACAAGGTAAACATCATGTATACAGTCATAAATATAGACAAATGTACAAAACTGGTAATGGCAAAGAATATACGACTCCTCCTCAGAGGGTCTAACAAGGATTCTCACAGTGAATATCTTTTACCCCCAAGGTTTTGTCAGAGGGTGTCATAACAAATCACCTTTAGATGTCTATTGGATTTAATATATGACTTTGACAATAAATAACTCAGTTCTACTGCTTTTGCCATGACTTTTCACATTAAACACATCAGACCTATAGTTCCTGCCACAGCGTTTCCTCATGAACAAATCACGCCTATAGCATTTATACCTGACTGGTTTGTCACCGTAACAAACTATGGCCTCCTGTACTGCACGTAAACAGGCAGCTATCAGGCACAGAGTGATAAAATAACTAAATTACTGTAAGAAGGTGGAGTACTGTGTAGTGATGTTGGTCAGAGTTAACTTTGCACTACTCTCACAATACCCCAAGATTGCCGTTGGATTTACAACTATAAATCCTTAGCAAAGTCCTGGTAGAGTGGGAAAGAACAGTCATATTTTACTAGAGGAACACGTGTTAAGCATTTCGGAGTACCAACATTGATGATAAGTAATTGACAACTCAGAAAAAATCGGACACCTATTTATATATGTAAAGCAGATTTTTATATAAATTTGGACACCAAAATGAATCAAATTGGATATGTATACCCAGAGTTATGGATTTTAGCAGAAAAATAAATTCCTTGGTTCTGGGATGTTCTTTTTATCTGCCGCTGCAGGGACTAGTGCCACTAGCCCAAGGGAGTCTGGAGCTGCTGTTGGCTCTCAAAGGGGTCCCCTGTCTGGAGGAGCTATTCTTTGGTCTAGGATGAGTCGCAGTCCTGATGTTCCAGGATGGTGGTCACAGGTGCAGAGTATTCTACTGTTGGTTTGTGCAGCTCCTGTTGTTGCAGACTTGGGTCTCTTCTTTGTCCTTCTTTGCAGTCATCATAGATATGATGGTCTGATGCCACAGTTGTCCCTTAAATCCTAGATTATGGGGCATTAGGGGTGTGGGTGCAGGTAGCCTTGGGCTACTAGCCCCAGCCACTAATCGGCCCCTGAGGTGACCACATTCCTGTCTTGATGGCAGCAGCTGCGGGCCGACTGCCAGAGCACAATAAAGGCTGGGGCAGCCAGGTGGGCAACCTTTAAGCCAACTAGCTGCATGCCACATCGACCTTGACACTAGAATCATGTCAGGGTGGCACAAACAGTGCTTCAGACCCTTGTGACTCCTATGCCCTGTGTATCACTGGTACAATTTGCCAAGGACTTATATGAGGTTTAAAGTCCTTGCCAGACACTGGGGTCTGGGCAGCAGGCTCCAGTGCACTTTCAGAGTCATAACCATCAACAATGGAGCAAAACGTATGTGTGTGTAGGGGAAGGGGTGACCATACAAAAATTGCACTTTCCTACAATTACAAATATATACAAAATTACAGTTGAAAAAGCAATATTCAATCCCTCAGAAAGGGCCCAACAAGGACTATCACATAAAAGAATCTGAAACACCAAGAGTTTTGTTTTAGAAAGGGTAACCAACATGAAAACCCTTACCTACTACAATAGTCTACGAGATTTGATGTAACAGTCTACAGATTCCAACAACAATTCACCCTCAAATGCCGAAAGGCTTTAACCCCTAGAACGCGTGTGTAATTCCCCCACGGTGCGCGATTCGGACGCCCCCCGGCTGTCCGATGAACACGCCCACCATGACGTCGGATGGCCGAGGGCAATCCCACGCATGGAAAGGGTTAAAAAAAAAATCACAATAAATTGGCTAAACCTACTCCTTTGCAATAACTTTTCATAATAAACAAATCAGATCTATGTGATCTGATATAATTTTTTCCAAAGCACAAATCAAGCCTATCACCTTTATAACACTGGCTTGTCACTACAACTAACTCAGCTCTGCTGAATTTTGCTTACCCTCTTAAGTGCTCTTTCTTTGCATAGCTCCTTCTTGGCAAGTTTCGCAGTGGTCCGAGAAAAAGGGGGTTCCCAAAATGTAAATTAAATCCCCATGCAATTTCTATAGACATTTTTAGAACGCGGTATGGTCAAAACAACTGAACGCAATGACACCAAATTTGGCAGAAGGCTAGATCTTGATCCAGAAAGCATGCTTTTTGTGATTTGGTGTAAATCCATTTAGTGGTTTTTGAGAAATTACGGTTAAAAAATATTTGTATGGCTGGATGCTTGAGAGAATCCTGCGAGCACAACTTAAAAAAATTGAGATTTCTGATTGGCCAAGGGGGCTTTTTGTTTCCTTTGGCCAACTTACCCCCGCAGGAGTGAGGGTTCCATGGGAGCGCTCTGAATAAGTGGCGGCAACATGAAACTAATCATATCAGCGGCTACCTCCCAAACCATGCATGCTTCCTTTGAGATGGACGGGTGAAGGGGGATTGTTCACATTGCATGCCAAATCCTCCAGCCTTTCTCTGAAATGGGCAGGCTGAGGGTGATTGTTTACATTCCCTGCCATATGGTCCTGGCTTTCCCTGAGCTGAGCTCGACAGACCCAGGGTTATTGTTTGCATTGCTTCCGATATCCTGCAAACACAACATCCTGGAAAAAGCAAAAATTCTTAGGGAATGCAAGATTCAGGAAACTACATCGCTGAAATTAATTACCTTAACGTTTTTTACAGTCAGAAAGTAGTCAGTATTTTTTCATATAACGCTAGGGAGATAAATATCTGCCCTATTCGGACATGTTTAAAGGGCAGGTTTTAATTACTGCTGAGCCTGAGACCTGGAGGGATCTGCCCCATTTAAAGCCCTGGCAGGAAGTGTGGCTAGGGCCACACAACCAGCTTTTTCTATCCTAGACCGCAATAAAAACAATAGTGCATTTGGAGGGGAACATACCTGAAGGTGTTAATCTGTAAGAAAGAACGCTCAAGTATGGAAGGCTCTCAGGTCTCAGGACTGAAGGTTCTATGTCTCGGAGACATGGAGTCTCTCAGGTTTCAAGAGAGGAAGGTTTATGTAGTATCCAATGCTTATTTGTAGAATGTGTCTCGTCCAGAACCTCACTGCATCGGAATTCTGTGTCTAGAATTCCAAGACTGTCAGTTGGCGTCTTACCCTGATTCCTGATGGCTGTTCTGCTTGTGGCTCAGCTGTAATCAAAATTAAAAGACTTCTTCAGCCTACCTGGTGTTCTTGTGCCTTACAACATCATTTTGGTGACGAGGGCTGGGCCACGCAGACGAACCCATGGCCGAAAAGACAAGATTCAACATTCACTATTCCACGACGAGCGGAGTCTTCATTTGCTCTTCGCTCACCGAATCCTGACTTCTGATGTCCCACATGCTTCTCGACGCATTGTTTTTGTGGGAAAATGTCATCCGTGAGCAGAGCAGCGCAGGGATAAGGTCAGGGACCTCTATAACGCACATTTTGAGGCATGCGTTCCAGCAACGAATGGCTGTGTGCGTGCCATACTCAAGGAGACCCATCCTCATTAGTACGTCGTGTGCCATTCCATTTGTGAAACGCAAGGAAGTACCAATGACGTCAGAGTGGCGGATATATCACAGTGCATTCCAGTGGTGAACCGCAAGGAAGTGCTGATGACGTCACTGTGCCCAATTGTTGATCCTACGATCGGGATTCAAGGAAGACACTCCTTGCTTGCTGCCTTTGCGTCACAGTAAAGCAAAGAGAGCGGCAGGCAAGGTTTACTCAAAAACTCCAGGTACTGTGATTTTGATTACTTTTATATAGTACAAGGGATACCCAAAGGAGCAATAGGCGAGGGACCTTGGGTGCAAGTATTACTTCAAAAAACAGTGGTCCCTGACATTCAAAGGATACTGAAAAAAATTCATATAGACCAAAATTGGAATCTATAGCATCTGTCCAGCCGGACAGGTTTTAATTACACATTTTATATAGATAATCAGTATTTACAGTAAAATATCAAAGTGGAACACAGCCGTGTCCTACTACTGTACAACGACATACATGGACAAGTGAGGCAAGAGTTAAGAAGGCCGAAAACAACATCCAGCCAGCTTGTTGATGTGTGTCGAGAAGGAAAGACGTTCATTAAACCAAACCCCCAAGTTTTTTGCTGCATTCCCTGATGAGGTGGGTGAAGGAAACTCTGGAGGCCAGAGCTGCTCTCTATAATTAAACAGAGGTTCTGCTCTTTGGCAAATTTCCCCTTAATTATAGCCATTTAAAAATCGAGGGCAGACAGTGTTGAACCGGTAATACCGTGTCCGCCTCTTTGTCCCAGGTAAAAAGCAGCTGGGTAACATCTGCATATGCCATCACCTTAGCCCCCAACTCCTCTGCCAAATAGACCAGCGGGGTCACATAGATGTTAAAAAGAAGGGGGCTAAGTGAGGAACCCTGTGGAACACCGGTTGTTACCGGTTGAGGGGAGGAGGAGGATGGTGGGATCCAGATCTGCTCGGCACGCCAATCCAGAAATGACCTAAACCAGTCCCACACGACGCCTTACAGACCGATCTTAGCCAGACATGAGAGAAAAGAACGTGTGGGACCGTGTCGAACGCCGCCGAGAGGTCAAGCAAAATTAATGCTGCTCTCCCGCCGGCATCAAAGCACTCCCGGATGGCTTCAGCCACCTCCACCAGCACCAATTCTGTGCTGTGGGATGCCCTGAACCCTGATTGAGCAGGGTGCAGAAGCAACTCCCTTTCCACAAAGCCTGTCAACAGCTTATTGACCACCTTCTCACACACCTTCGCCACAGCAAGGAGGAGGGAGATAGGTCGGTAATTCCCTGGGCAGAGGGGGTCCAGCAACTGCATTTTTCTTAGAAAAGGAAGGATCTTGGCCTCCTTCCAAGCCCGCAGTACCACCCTTTTCTGAAGAGACAGATTGATAATGGTATTAACCTCAGTGTTGATGACCTCGGCAACTGCTGCCAGTGTCCTTGCTGGGCAGGGGTCGGAAGGTAAGCCTGATTTCAGAACCTTCAAAATTTTATGACACACCAATGGGTCCACTGTGCTGAATACGGACCAGGTGGGGACTAGACCATCAGATGACATTCTAAAGGTATCTCCATAGTGCTATTGTGAGGAATAAATGCTGCTTGGATAGCCTGAATCTTACACCTAAAACAGCAGGAAAGGGTGTTGCACCAAGAAGGTGAAGATAGCGACACACTTGCTAGAGCCATTGGGGACGTGAAGCTCTGAACAACAGCAGTAACACACTATCTATTTACATGATATGCATTTTGTGATCTGCGTGGTACACGTTCTTTGCGCAGGCATATTACCCCACCGTGGCTACCTTACCAAGAGTCAAAACGTCCACTAGACAAACCTCTGATCTCTCTCAATAAAGAACATTAATCACCGAAGTTATCTTCACATTTTTATTGTTGCCTGAAAATTGCTGAAGACCAGGAATGCAGCAGCAGGTATTTTTCAAACCATAATGCGCTTGCAAATACGACGCCCCCACCCTAAGTCAGCGACCTTTGTTTACTTGGTGCATGAAGATGCACGATTCATATACATGTTTTTTTAACATTTGGTCTGATTACTATATGACTGTAAATAACAATACAGCATACATGCAAACTGTGACATGCCTGCTTTTGTCAATATTTTACTTTGAAAGTATGCAATTGTATTTGTTTAACGGGTGGTGATTTGTATAGGGTCACTGGGAAGTCCACAAGGTTGTCCCTGTCCCCCCCAGAATTTTAGTGTCTCCTACGCCCCTGTCTATGAGACATAGTCACAGGTCTCAGGGCTGTAAGGTTTAAGACTCTGAAACATGGGGTCTGTCAGGAGGGGAAGGTTTACATCTCTGAGTTTACGTCTCTGAGCCATGGAATCCCTCAGTCTTACCACCTCACACAGGTCACCACAAGGAGGTCACGCAGGGAAAGGTCACGGGTTGCTGGTATATTACAGACGCGCTGCTGCAGAGTTCCTTGGAGGAGGGACACGCCCCCGCTCTTTTAAACAAGATGATATTTCGGCCCGTGTTTATCGAGCCACGAGTAAAGTCTTCAGGAAGAGACGCCAAGAGCAACAACACACACTCCCTGGAGCCGCCGCAGACGCGGAGCCTTGGCGGCGGAGAGAAACCCCTCTCGCTGCAGTCTACGGGGGAGATGTCATTTCATCCGCACGAGCTGTCTGCTTCTCACTGCTTCAGGAATATATGAATTAAAGACCCCTGTGTTTGCGATCCTGCAAAATCCGTTCACAGCTGTAATAAGGCTCAGACACCGCGTTAGGTGTTAAACTTATTTATTTCTTATTAGAGCGCCGGGGCTGACTTCCTCCAGCTTAAGCGCCAGAGAACAATGACCCCGCCTACCACGTCCTGTGACGTGGTTCCTGTTCCGCTAAAGGAACACTAGAGCGCTACCACATCTCCCCCCTTTATGCACCATAACCAAATGTACAAAGTCTTACTTCCAGTCCATTTCATAGTCCTTAAATCTCTCTGGTACCTTAATTCTCCTCCCTGCTCGAGTCTCCACTCTCTCATTCTTTCTCTCATCTCCCGTTGTCTCGTTTTCTCTTCTTTCTCTCGTCCCTTCTACTTCCACGTCCTTCGTCATCCTTTCACTTCCTTCTTCTCCTCTGCTTCTTCCTCCCGTCGTTTCACTCCGCTCTCTTTCTGTACCTGCCCTTAGTCCTTCTATTCCTATCTCATTCCTTCCTGTCCTTTCTTCACTTTCGCTTTCTCCTTCTTCCAAGACATCCTCCGTTCCTTCTTCCACATCATCTTCCCATTTCAGTATCTTGCTGCATTTAGCCATTCTGTCCATCGACCAAATCTTACCATCGCTCAGGAGAGCAGATCTGGCGTAGGGTTCCACCACTCTCTCCCTTTCTCTTCATGATGGCCAACTTCACCCTTACCCAATCACCTTTGTCCAGTTCTGTGCTGCGAGTGTTCCGTCTTCTGTTGTAGTGGGACGTGTAGACTTCCTGAGCTCTCTCCAAATTTTTCCTGACCACCGCCGGTGACCACTTGCTCTGGACAATCAACTTCCTCCACGCTGCATTGTCCTTGGTGAACGCTTCTCTGCCTCTTAAGATCTTGAAGGGGCTGTAGCCTGTGCTACCCGGTGTGATCCGGTATGCCCAAATCATCTTCTCCAGCTCCCTTTCCCAATCCATTCCATCTTCAATGGCTGCCTGTATGGTGCCCATGATCACCCTATTGAAACGTTCCACTTGGCCGTTCCCCGCCGGGTGGTAGATCGGGGTGTGCTTCACTTCGATTCCGTTTCTTTTGGTGAAGGCTGTCCATTTTTCCGAAGTGAACTGGGGTCCATTGTCGCAGGTGATGATCTTTGGAATTCCTTCGCTGACAAACGTGGTGCGCAAAAACTTTATCACGGCTTCAGTGTCCACTCGCTCCAAGATTTGTATCTCGGGCCATTTAGAATACCTATCGATGGCAACTACCACATACTTTTGAGTGCCTTCCTTGTTCAGGACTGGCCCCATTATGTCCACCGACAACATCTCCCACGGCCCATCTGGAATCGGAAACCTTCCCAGCGGTGGTCTCAGCATGCTCTGAGCTTTGTCCGACTTTGCACAAGACTCGCAAGAGCGCACATGTCTTTCCACCTGCGCGTCGATGGCAGGCCACCAGTATGCTTGCCTGGCCAAGGCTTTCGTTTTTGTGATTCCCTGGTGCCCTTCATGTAGCAAGGACATCAGTCGTTCCAACAAGTCTCTGGGCGGTACTACCTTGTCCCCTCGGAGTAAGAACGTTGGATTTTCAGCCAAGGACAGTTCCTCTCGGACTTCCCAGTACCTCTTCAGTTCCTCCTTTAAGTGTCTTTTCTCTGGCCAGCCGTGAACTACATAACCTTTTACAGCTACTAAGTCTGTATCTACACCGTAGGCCTCCTCCCATTCCTGGGCGCTTATCACCTCTTCAGTGTCCTGGATGGTGGCTACCACGTACCCATCCCATTCTTGTCTGTCCTCGTTCCGTGCTTCTTCCATGGCGGCTGCCCTACTTAGGAAGTCGGCTACTTTGTTCTGTGGTCCAGGGATGTGCTCGACTTCATAAACATAGTCCAATAGCCGTAGAGTCATCTTGGCTATCCTGGGTGTAGCGTGGTCATGTCCGCTGGATGTTAGCACGCGAACCAATGGCTTGTGGTCAGTTCTCACGAGGAACTTGGCGCCCCACAGGTATTGTCTAAACTTCTCGACCGCCCAGACCACTGCCAGCATTTCTTTCTCCACCACACTGAACTTCTCCTCATTGGGTGAGAGCGAGCGGGAGGCGAAGCTGACAGTCGACATCTCTCCTGACTCCCCTTTCTGCATCAGTACAGCTCCCAAGCCTCGATCGCTGGCGTCTGTGGTGAGAATAGACTCCGCTTTGGGGTCGAATCCTTTGAGGGGAATGGCTGTTCCCATTTCCAGCTTGAGCGCGTCAAACTCGGTCTGCTCTTCCTTCCCCCATTGGAACCGGTTCTTTTCCTTGAGCAGCTGTCGTATGTGGTGTGTCTTTGTAGCGAAATGAGGAATGAATTTGCTGTAGTACTCGGCCATTCCTAGGAATGACCGAACATCCTCTTTCTTTTCCGGGGTGGGTGCTTCCATGATGGCTCTCATGTTTGTTTTCTTCGGCGTTATCCCTTGCCCGCTCACCTCATGTCCGAGGTATGTGACTGACTGGACGCCTAGATTGCATTTGGTCCATTCGGCGGTCAAACCACTGTCCTGCAGCTTCTGTAGTACTTTGTGAAGTTTCACATTGTGTTCTTGCCTCGACTTCCCCATCACCAGAATGTCATCTTGAAAGAAGAGGACGTCTTTCAGGTCTTTCAGGAGCTTGTGCATGATTTTCTGGAATACAGCAGCGGCAGAAGCTAGGCCGAAGGGCATCCTCACGAACTCATAGCACCCGAATGGCGTGATGAACGACGTGAGGTGGGTGCACGACGGATGGAGTTTGACCTGATGGTAGGCCGACGAGAGGTCCACTGTGGAGAACCATGCGACGTCCTTCGTTTTCGCCAGCATTTCACTGATGCGTGGTAGAGGGAATTTGTCTATGACAATGTTTTTGTTTAACTCTCTTAAGTCCACGCAGAGACGTACCTTGCCATTGGGTTTTTGGGCTACAACCAGGGGCGACAACCACTCTGCGCTCTCTATTGCCCTTATGACTCCCTCTTTTTCTAACCTTTCCAGTTCTGTTTGTACCGCCTCCCTGCTGCGGAACGGGATGTTCCTCACTTTGTGGACGACTGGTACTGCCCCTTCTTTCAGCTTGATGAGGTGCGTGTACTTTCCCAGCTCACCTATCTGCTCGTTGAATACCTTGGGATATGTCTTCCGCCACAGCTGTACGTCTTCCTTGATTTCCATATCCATGAGCAGGATTTTCTCTATGCCTCCTGGGTTGAGCTGGATCCCCAAGGCTCCCTGGTCCTTCCAACTCAGTACGGAAGGGCCTCTCTCTGCAACGTACAGCTTGCACTGCGCATGGCGGCCTCTAAATTCAAACAAAAGCGGGCAGTAGCCTAGCATGGGGATCTTTTGTCCAGTGTACGTTACCGGTCTCACATCCATGGGTAGGAGTGCTCCTTTGATCCTTGATGCGAAGTTGTCTTCCCACACCTGCCTCTGGACGATCGAGATGGGCGCTCCACTGTCCGCGATCATCTCCAAGGGTATTCCTCCTATGTGCATATCCAGCCTGGGCTTGTCTGAGTTGGAACCATCCATCTCCAGAATCTGGACGTCAATGTACAGGAATTCCTCCTCCTCCCCTTTGTCGTCCTGATCGCTGTAATCATCTCGCAGATCCTGGTCCACCAAGCGCACCACGGCATTCTTCGGTTTCCTGCGACACACCTTCTCGTAGTGTCCAAAGATGTTGCAATACGAACATCTAACTTTGAAAGCAGGACACGCCTTGTCGTTTCCTAGGTGGTTAGAGCTCCCACACCTGTAACACTGGTTTTTTCCTGTCTTGTGTGACTTGCTGTCCACCTGTGATTTGTTGGGGAAATCAGCTCTATTTCCTCCCTGGGTCTTCCTCGTCTCATTTTGCCTCCAACGGTCGTTTCTGTTTGGCGCCATTATTCTACACACCGCTTGCGTTTCCTGGGCGTCTCTCTTCGCCGCTTGGGCGCACCTTCTCGATAGTTCTGCTTTCTTTACCATCGCATCGCCCAGATTTCTTTGAGTGGAGCGTCGCCGTTCACCCACAATTTCTCCTGTATGTGGGCACTAGAGGTATGCATGATGATTTGGTCCCTGATGAATTCATCCAGCAGTCCTCCAAATCTGCACGTGGCAGCTAGCTTTCTCAGCGCTACAACAT
The DNA here is from genome assembly GCF_964261635.1 of Lissotriton helveticus. NCBI lineage: Eukaryota > Metazoa > Chordata > Amphibia > Caudata > Salamandridae > Lissotriton > Lissotriton helveticus. The sequence continues at coordinate 107,636,254 of NC_136059.1, read as the reverse complement.
ATTCATCCACGGACTCTCCGCTCTTCTGCTTCCTCTGAAAGAAGTTAAATCTGTCAATGGCAACGCACACCACAGGCCTGTAATGTGCGTCCAAGTCTTCGATGGCATGATCAAATACCTCCGTGTCCGTTGCGGCTCTTTCTCCTTTCACGATCGTGTCGTAGATCCTGAGCCCTTCTGGACCTAAGTTGTGGAGCAGAATCTTCTTTTTCCTCTTACTCGAGAATGGGGTGTCCCCTTCTTCTTCTAGCGCCTCCAGATAGTTAAGGAAGTACCTCTTCCAGTCTTCCCATTTCCTTTCCGGTTCTCCGCTTTTCGTGAGTAATGGAACTAGTTGGGTGAGGGATGTGCTCTGGCTCGCCATGGCTGGGGCGTTCCTCCTGGGCTTTGGTACAGTGACTGTTTGCCTGGACGGACTCCCTGGGGCGTCTTGCTCTTCTCCCTCGTCCTCTCTGTGCTCTCCCTCGCTGTCCTCTCCCAGTCCACTTTCTTTGGTGCGAGTAGTGGCTCGTGAGCTGCCTCCCCCCTTCTTGCTCGATGGGCCTGCGGTTTCCGCCAGCGTGCGCCTCTTCCCCCTGGTGCAGAGGCACTTCAAGGGCTCACCGTGGTGTTGGCCAGGTACTTAGGGGATCCTCGTGGTGACGTCAGCAGCCTCGCAGTGCACACTACCCCCTCGGGGTATAGTTTCTTCGGGCTGTGGCCTTTTCTGGGCTCTGGCAACTGTGTGGGGTCCCCTTCTGGCTTGTGCGCGTTTTCGAGCGTTTTGGCACCCTTTCCACGCTCTTTGCTGTCTTGCCGGCTCCTCTGCCGCGCTCCGTGTCCGTTTTTTCGTTCCTCACGCGAGATGCGTGCAATTTCAGAGGTCGCGTGCGTTCGGGTAATAGTGATCCCGACTCGTCGCCATTGTAATAAGGCTCAGACACCGCGTTAGGTGTTAAACTTATTTATTTCTTATTAGAGCGCCGGGGCTGACTTCCTCCAGCTTAAGCGCCAGAGAACAATGACCCCGCCTACCACGTCCTGTGACGTGGTTCCTGTTCCGCTAAAGGAACACTAGAGCGCTACCACAACAGCGTGGAAGCACCGGGCATGGCGTCCGCAGAGATGTTTCCAGGGAGGGGCAAAATTTTAACTTAATCACTCGCCTTCCAGGAGGGGGCAACCTTTTAACTTACTCACTCGCCTTCAAGGCATGTTTAATGCAGACGGCCCATTGTCATTCTTTATATGATGATCAGCAGCAGAGAGAATGACAATGGGCCTGTCCACAGTTTGCTCGAGGTCAGGGAGGGGCTGCTGAAGCCTCTAGAGTTCAAAGAGAAGTGCGAGAGGCCCCAAATGAGAGAACATTTAAACTCCTGGGGCTTCTCACAGGGGAACAGCCTGCTGTAATCTTGAACATTACGGACCAAAATGATTGGGACCGGCGATCCAGGGGGGGGCAAGCGCACCCCCTTGCCCTCCTCTGCGGACGCCCATGGCACCGGGTGGAGACCACACTGCAGCGAGGGCTGCTGTGCACAGATGGAACACCATAGGATTACCCCTCCTTCCTTAGGTACATACAGGTAGTTCACTAATTCAGGACTTACTCAAATTCCACTTGCATTTCTATATTTCATCTCAGTAAATGTCATAGAAATAAAAGTAGGATTCCAATGACATCTTCATCACAAAGATCCAAACACTGCTTTATATCAGACTTTTATTCCTAGTCCTACATCTTTATTACTAAATAATGACAGAAGGTGTCAAAGCACGAAAGAGAGGATGAGTGACGTCACCAGTGCACATGACCGGATCTGTAGTGAAATCACCAATGACAGTGCCAGGACACCCCGGGTTCTCAGTCACCTCACCAAGGACCTCACTAGTATTTAATGACAGGATCACCAAGTGTTTAATGACAGGAACAATGGCGCCTCAGCGCTCGTTGACAGGCTCAGTGATCTCAGCGGTGACGGATGCAGGCCCAGTGACATCACCAGTGCGAATGACAGCACCAGCAGTCCCCACAGCAGTGCCCGGATCCCAGACAGTGACATCAGCAGCGCACTACGGAAGGGCCAGTGATATCACAGAGTGTTTAGTGACGGGACCAATGACGTCATCAGCACCCTTTGGAAGGAATAGTGTCTGCAACAGAAACCCAGGAAGCAGAAGAGCGCACAAACGGATGGTGAGCTCAGTAGCGACAGATGCGTGATGGGTGACATCACCAATACTGACGGCAGGACCAGTAGTGACCTCACCAGTGCCCAGCACCGAACCAGTGGCATCAGCAGTGCACGTAAGAAGACTAGTGATGTGTATCACGTGTACTAATGACAGGGGCAATGGTGTCCTGAACACTCGTGGACAGTATTAAGTGTCAGTTCCATTGACAATGTCGATGACAAGCGCAGTGCCAATTAATGGGGCACCGATGCACTAATATTCAAAGCCTTGGCACCATCAACTGCAAGAATTGTCATATCACGAGCGTCAGTGACAGGAAGAGCGGTACCAATAGTGCTCTGTAGAAGGACCAGTGACACGGTAGTGCTGAATGACAAGAACAGTGACATCACTAATGAGGACTATAACATCACTGCCATGTGACGGCCATGTGACGTCACAGTATTCAGCGGCAGGATCAGTGATGGGATTATTTCTCAGCATCATGCCAGGAACATCACCCTCACCTTACCAAAGATCTCTATTTATTTATTTATAAAGTTTTATATAGCACGAACAAGATCCCAAAGGACATCAGAGCGCTTTACAAAGGAAGGAAGGACATAAATCGATATTCCCAGTGTTGGTGTCTCTACCCCCATTATGTGTAGACTTTTTTCTCCTGCGCGTGCTCTACACCTGGACCCCTACCCTGTCACCACAGCACAACAACCTGCTCTCAGCTCACACTTCTGTGACCACAGCTACTTACAACTTCCTTGGATCCTCTGATCACAGGAGCCTTTATAATTTTGTGCACCTACAGTCTACGACACTAAAACAGAAATTCCTACTGGGAATCACCTTAACGTCTTAACTTCCCCTCTCTTTCCTCCCACAGCTCTGACTGCACACTAACTGTGCTCTGGAGTAATCTCAAGTCATCAACACAACATCCTATAAAGGCATCATTTCCTGGGCATCTGTTTCTCACTCTGTACATCTCTTCTCCTATCTTTGGACTGACATATCACATTCCTTGCCCTCAGTCTTCATAGTCCTTCCTCCGACAGCCTCATTAATCAGACAATCAATGGTGTTGTGGTCCTACTGATCACACATTGTAATATCAAATCACATACAAGCCTTCTTCGAACACAGTCGGATCACTTTCCCAGGTACAAGAAAAACTTTTTTTTCCAGTAGCAAGATGTTAGTGGTGATAGCCTTGGGTTACACCCTTTTCAGACAGGATTCAGAACTGACTGCAACACACAACTGCAGGTGACTGCATTTTTGGATGACACCATTGTACACTCCATCTTCCTTTCTAGACACCAAGAAGTAAGAATTGGAAGTAAATACTTAAGTGATTAGAATCTTGTCTGACTGGACAGCAGTAAACCAGTGCTTAATTTGAGCCAGTGATTTCCGGTGCTGGGCACGGGCACTTAATTTTCAATACTGGTGCTTATGATATTCTGCCACATGGTGGCACTGTTTGACTCATTTAGAAACCAATTTCCAATTCCAAAGACTTTATTTCTGTCATTACAGACCATAAAAAGTAAACAATACAGGTAGTGAAAAAGACAATTTAAAAAAAAGATTGGGAATTATATCAATTAACTGTCTAAACCACCAATGGAAAAGGAGTAATACAATAATACATTATTGTTGATTTTTAAAATGGTAAAAACAGCTAAAAACGTTAATAAGAACTGTTTTTAAAAAAAGGATAATGGTAAAATACGAATCAATGCTCAGTGGTGGAGATTACTGCCTTCAATGATAAACTTAAGAATCCCCTTCGACTCTGCCACATTTAATTAAAAAAACGTGACATTGCAAACGCAATGGGTGGGTGTGTGTCAGTTCGTAAAATTCTGAATGCCTCTAAACATTGGTTACTCGCTAGATTTCTACAAAGAGGTACGAGCCAACGCTCTCTAGACTTAGTATAGCCTGGGGAAAAAAAGAAAACATGGATAGCCGTCTCATCTAGACAGGTACACGCAGGGCATCCAAGAGGAGGCACTTTCTGCCACTTGTAGGTGAAAGCATGCAATGGCAATGTTCCTGTTTCGAAACTGAATATAAAGCTTCCTTGCCACATTGGGGTGAATGACATCTAAGGATGCTCTATAAATGAGTCAGTTTGAAATTAAAAAATCAATAACCGGCGAAAACGTGAGTACCGTGCACTGAATATCATTGGACAAAGTGTCCAGCTGTTCGACAGTGCAATTCAAATGGGTAGCAACCCAGGTGGACAACCCCCCCAGAGGGCCTACCTCTTCCCCCTGAGGAGGCCATCATATTATAAGTTGCAAAGCCCATCCTCACAACATCTTCCCTTGCCCAGGCTTCCTGGAACATACACACCTCAAATTCACCCAAGAATAGCTCCCAGTCAGGGGAATGAAGCTTATTTTTAATTCCAGCAATGTTCCAGGATAGGACCTTCAACCTTTGGACAGAGTTTGGGTTGCTGCGCTTGGGATTACTGTTATTAAGATTATGGTTTGCTGATGCCGACAGGGCCAAGATGTCCATTCCAGGTTTACTCCCTGGGGCTTAAAACCTGCCAAGAATGAAAGTAGAGGAGTCAGAAGGATAAGGGGCGGGTGGGTTAAATACCAGCCCACAGCTCCCAAACTGGACTATATCTCCCCGCTGAATTTCTAATTGGGAGACCTCTTTCTCCTCCCCACTTCCACCATTGTTGGTCTGGCTCTTCTGCCCACTAGAACAGTCCCCATGTTCCCCAACCATCCACCTGGAACCATGTCCAGGAACGTGGGAAACAGTCGACCCAAGTAAATCAACCTCCTCTAGTACCCCAAATATATTACCAACTGAGATGTTGTATAAGAGAGGTCTAGGGGGAGGGTGTACAATTGAATGCACTTGGGGCCAGTTTACTGGGGTCCTGTTATGTGAGGTCCGACATTGGCAGTGGGAGTAAAAATAGTACAAAGGAAGGGCTTTGATTACGGTATTTAAGGCAAAAGGACCAGCCCACTGTGCTACTAAAGGATGTACAGTCGAAGTGTTGTTAAAGTTGATGACTATACAGTCCCCTTGCATGGATTTGGGGTTCTTGCCCTCCCACCCCACTCTACCGACCACTATTATTTCTCCTGCCTGATTGTAGGGAAATTGCTTGTGCTTAACCAACCAAAAAAGACACTTATTCCTAGGATCAAACTGGGTTTCCTTCTGTCCTTTTTTTAGCTTGTGTACACCAGTCAGTATGACAACGTAAGGAAGTTAAGCAGGGGGCAAATTAATGGTTGGGTGTATTGGTGGTCCCTGTCCACTGCCTTCTACCTCTACAGAGTCCACCCTATCCCGTCCCGCCCCATACTCTAGATGGGCAAGTCTGCTTCTAGTTAGAGTCTCCTTATTCAAAACAAGATTAAGAGACTTATTAGTGTTAGAGGAGCTCTCTGGTCCAGTCCTAGCCCTCCTCTCTTGGGTCGATGGGATACCTAGATCTTCTGGGTGCCCCATTGGGGATTCAACTGGGTCTTGGTTGGAGTACCCCATCCCACTAGCAGCTCCACCAACAACCCTTCGCCTGTTAGTGTGTGCCGCCTCTAAAGGACCTAAATTGCCCGGAGCCGGTGCCTTACGTTGTCCGTCTGGGAACTACAATCAACCCTTTACCCTATAGCGAAGGCGGTACCAGCAATGCAGGTTGCCTGGATACTGGGGCCGCTTAAGTGGCCAGTACCCAGAAGGTTTAATAGGTGGGCCAGCTCCTCCTTAACAATTACTCTCAGTTCTACCTCTAAGTCCACTATCATCTTCCTTACCCAGGTAGGACAGTCTAGGGTCGTTTAAAGATTGATGGGATTTTCAATTGCTCTCTGAGAGGCAGGAGGTTCCTCTCTGCTAGGAGTAGGCTCAGATGTTCTCTTTCTCTTGGCACCTGCCCCTAAACATGTTTTGCGACCCCCATTTTTAGGTGCTTTAGTAGTTGTACCGTCCTTATCATTTCCAGTATTTGCTGACTTCACCACCCCATCACCAGCTTTACCACCTCTATTTCTAGATGACCTAATAGAGATTCCAGCATCACCAGATGCTAAGTTCAATGGAGGTGCTTGAGGTGAGGGTGGAAGGGACTCTAATTGGTCCTATCATAGTTTCCTTTAAACTAGGTGCAGATCCAGATGTTATAGCTTGGGGGGGAGGTGACTCAGGCACAGTCCAAGAAATATCTGGAGTTAAGGACAGGCTACGCTCCGTCAACTCGATTTCAGTCGTTACCACACCTATAGCCCTCTGGAGCATCCTGTCTATTGAGGTTTGGGGTAAAGGTGGGGGAATGGGGACTTTATGAACACAAGCATGTTTTCCCATGATTAAATCATTGGAGACTAGAGCAGTTGCTTCGCCTCTAAACAAAGCTTGATAAAAAGATAAAAACAGAAGGAAGGTGCAGAAAAGTCAGCTAAATCGTGTTCCAACGCCACGCCATGGAAATTACAGGTGAGAGACAATAAAGCAGTAATCACCCAAGAAAGAAAAAAGGAACGGCTCCACTACTACCCCATACATAACATAACATAAAGACTTTTCCGTTGGTTATAGTGATGCCACTAATTGCCGCAAACAAATAAGGATCAAATGGTCACCACCAAAACTGCAATCCAAGTGGATGGAATAATTTATTTATTTATTTTAAAAATTTATAAAGCGCAGCATATACCCGTGGGCGTCGTGGCGCTATGACTTAGCTAACGATCTCTGATTAAGCAAGTGTCTACCTTAGGAAATGTTGAGCTGAGCAGTTATTGGTCAAATAACCAAGTTTTTACCAGTTTCCTAAATTGGAGTAGCGAAGGTGCCAACTTTATTTCCATTGGAAGCATGTTCCAAAGTTTGGCTGCGGAATTAATGAAGCATCTGTCGCCCCATTTAACCGTCCTGGTTCGTGGCACTACCAGTAGAAGTCTTTGTTCAGATCGAAGAGATCTTTTCGGAAGGTAGTGGCAAATTTTCTGTTTGAGAAACGCTGGGCCGTGACCCTTGAGAGCTTTAAAGGTGAGACACAAGGTCTTAAATCTAATGCGATTTCTCACCGTTAACCAGTGGTAGTTTCTTATTGCTTGCTTGGTGGACTGAAATCTGGGAATGCCAGATAGTAGCCTTGCGGCAGCATTTTGAATAAGCTGCAGTTTGGCCACCACCCGTGCCTGAGCATTTACAAATAGTCCGTTGCAATAATCAAGTGATGAGAGTACTAAGGAGCTCACCACTGTTTTCCTTGTACTCTCAGGCAGATAGGGCAGGATTTTTCTGATGATCTTGAGCTTATAAAAGGCAGATGACGCTACCTGATTGGCATGGCTGGTGAGATTGAGATTATCGTCGAACATAATTCCCAGATTTCTGACCTTATGCACAGGTTCTGGGGGGGCTCCAAGCGGAGTGGGCCACCATGTGTTAGACCATTGTGGCGATCGTTTTCCAAAGATCATTACCTCCGTTTTATCTGAATTGAGACGCAAGCAATTCACAGCCATCCATTCCTTGATAGCCACCATGCCTTCCTGGAAGCTAGCAGCTACTTCCTCACCATCATTCTCAATTGCGATCACCAGTTGGGTGTCGTCGGCGTATGAGGTAAGGCTCATCCGGTAGTTCTTGATTACCCTAGCTAAGTCCGACACATAGATGTTAAAAAGTGTCGGACTTAGGGATGAGCCTTGCGGAACGCCACATGGAAGGGCGAGCTCGGTAGATTGAAATTAACACCATGACTGCTAGAGCAATTCCCATGCTGTGCTGAACTTTTCAGATTTCCATGATTCATGACAAGCTCAGCTCGTCATAAGCACACGAGCAGTGTACTGCATGACGAGCTCAGCTCGTCATGAGCATCGAAAGGGTTAACACTAACCCATCTTAAGCCTATAAATATACCCTGTACCCCAAAACCAAAACCTATCCCTAAACCCTAAAAATACCCCTGGACCCCAAAACCTAAACCTAGCCCTTAACCCTATAAATACCCCTGTACCTCAAAACCCAAACCTACCCCTGAACCCTAAAAATACCCCTCTACCCCAAAACCCAAACCTAGCCCTGAACCCTAAAAATACCACTGTACCCCAAAACCCAAACCTACCCCTGAACCCTGAAATACCCCTGTACCCCACAACCCAAACCTAGCCCTGAACCCTTAAAATACCCCTGTACCCCAAAACCCAAACCTAGCCCTGAACCCTTAAATACCCCTGTACCCCAAAACCCAAACCCACCCCTGAACCCTAAAAATACCGCTATACCCCAAAACCCAAACCTAGCCCTGAACCCTAAAAATACCCCTGTACCCAAAAGCCCATATCTATCCTTAAACCCTAAAACTACCCCTGTACCCCATAACCCAAAACTATATCTGAACCCTTAAAATACCCAAACACACCAAAATATATACCTCAGTACCCCAAAACATATACCCCTATACCCATACTTACCTTATCCAAACATTACAAAAAAAACATGCTTTTACCATTCATGCATTTACAACGACTTTCGTTGTAAATGTATGCGTGGTAAAAGCATATAAAATGTAATGCCATGCGTTATAATGGCATTGCGGAGTCATGGTACTTTCGTAATGAAAGTATGCAGAGTGATGGCATGCGGAAGGAAAGTTGCGGAATAATGGGTGTTTACCCTCCCCCGGTAAGTACATTGGTGGCACGCCGGCCCACATATCCAGCAACATACTCATATTTTTTCACCACCCATTTGAAAAATGCACAGGTCTCTCTCATTGATGGCCAGCACCGACATACACTTTTAGACACACCTCCCGCCACAAGTTCTAGAATTGCGAACTTTAGAGTTGGGGAGCTACGTTCGAGTCTCGGCATCAGCTCAACATCCTGTGATTCCAGGCAAATCGCTTTGTCTCCCCGTGCCTACCACAAATTAATATGTTCTTCTGTAATGTAAATTGTGCTCATGCCATGTTGTCGAGTTCGCGCTATATAATATTGCAAGGAAAAGGGAAACTCGAGTTCACACACTACTGAACGAGCACTCTTAAGTGCATCAGCAGTGCACTGTGAATCGGAGCATTTCACAGGCCCGTCACAGATAAGAAATGCTATCTAAACGAAATCCTACAAAACAATATACTACTGGCCGGCAGCAATTCATCCCCGGACAACGTCGGGACGGGCTGCTAGTCTTTTATAAAAAGAGTTCAGGTGATTCAAAATGCTGCAACATGGATTTTATGCAAAATTCCCAAGTGCCACTCTGTTACCACTGCCCTGGCAAGGTTGCCCGTACTTAAGAGAATACATTTTAAGGTACTGTGATTGGCTCATAAAGCAATAGATAATAGAGGTCCCAAGCTGATCCCAAATCTGTTTACCCAATATAATCCTGCAAGAATGCTGCACTCATGCACTGAACACTTTTTCACAGTACCTAGGGCAATGAGGCCCATGAATGGTGGTAGATCTTTTGCCTTCCTAGTACCTAAGCGCTAGAATGGAATTCTGTTGAATCTAAGAAAAAATAAATGTGAACCGTGTTGCAGGAAAATGTTAAAAACCTTCCTGTTCTAATCACTCACTCAGCTGTGGATTACCTGGTTGTTCTAGCGCTGGGAAGTCTTCACGGGTAGCCATGTGCTTTAGAAATCTTTAAGAATAGAATAGAATAGAATAGAATAGAATAGAACAGAATAGAAATAACCAGCTTGCAAAACAGAAGGCCACAACCTGCCTTGATTAACAACTTCTTCTTAGAGCCCAGAAATGAATCAGGATGGAGGAGCTCTTCAGATGATACAAAAGCCATATTCCTGCCTGAAAGACATTATGGTGAGACCGAGGATGATGATTTTGAAGCCAGCAATCTGTTGCCTCCATCTTACTCCACTGCTGGTCTTTACCTTGATCAACAAAGTGATCAGTGGTCTTGATACCTTACCAGAGGAGGATAGGCCTTACCCCTGCTGGAACCGGCAAAGGGAACCTCTTCCTGGAACCTTGCAGTGCGTAAAGCTGCACCAACACTAGAAATAACTCAGTCCACGAGGTGCTAATATCTCAAATGTTGATGGAGACTGTGCAGCCTCCTTCTCCAGCTGGCGAGACCTTGCTTCCATTTAACAGGGGCTCTAATGGAACCGTTTTTGACAGCATGGGAACTGCGCTTTTCAGGCTCAGCAATCCTCAGACAAGTTGCCTGATGCCGTAGAATCACTCTGATTGACTCAAAATGTTGGCTGAGAGCCTGTGGTGCGGGCTCCACCCACAATCCTGAACTCAAATGACTTTTCTACGTCACCTCTGGAAGGGAAGTCAAAACATCTGGATGCCCTGGGCCGGAATATTTTTGCTTCTGGCAGTCTCATGCTCCTTATGTGAATGCCACATGCCTACTAGGCCACTATGTCCACCCTTACTAGGCCACTATGCCCATGCCTTATTAGGCCACTAAGTCCACCCTTACTAGGCCACTATGCCCATGCCTTATTAGGCCACTATGTCCACGCTTTAATAGCCCTCTACACCCATACCTTACTAGACCACTATGCCCATGCCTTACTAGGGCACTGTGTCTATGCTTTAGTAGGCCACTATGTCCATGCCTTACTAGCCCACTATGTCCATACCTTACTAGGCCACTATGTCCATGCCTTTTAGACCACTATGCTAATGCCTTACTAGCCCACTATCTCTATGCCTTACCAGGCTACTATGTCCATGCCTTTTAGACCACTACGTCCATGCCTTACTAGGCCACTATGCCCATGCCTTACTAGGGCACTATGTCTATGCTTTAGTAAGCCACTATGTCCATGCCTTACTAGCCCACTATGTCCATACCTTACTAGGCCACTATGTCCATGCCTTTTAGACCACTATGCTAATGCCTTACTAGCCCACTATCTCTATGCCTTACCAGGCTACTATGTCCATGCCTTTTAGACCACTACGTCCATGCCTTACTAGGCCACTATTCCATGCCTTACTAGGCCACTATGCCCATGCCTTACTAGGCCACTATGTCTTTGCTTTACTAGGCCACTATGTCCATGCCTTACTAGCCCACTATCATTTTCAAACACATGGGCAACCCTAGAACAAGAGCCAGGGGCTATAATGATAATTGTCCAAACAGTGGCTCTTGAACAATACTCATACACACTATAAATTAAATACCCATAAATGTACATAAAGCATACAAGAGAAATTGAAGTAAAAGAAACAGATAAAGAGAGGCCTGAAAAAACCATGATATCAAAAGAAACCATGTACAGCGTATAAATAGTTTTAATCATACCCAAAACTCATTAAAACAATTACACTACTACACAATATAAAACACAAGACATGTGAAAAAATCAAAAAACACACAATGGCAGAGGGAAATACTTATACAACAATCAACACAGAATATAATCAAAGTAATAATGTCCCCAATGATTTAGGCCATGTTGGAGGCGTCAACGGCGTTTCAACCCCAGATGGTTTTCAGGGTCATGTCTGCCTGTGTTGTACAGGCTTTGCAGGAGGTGTCCAGGCTCCTTGGTGGATATTCCCTGTGGCGAGTGGCTTTTCATCGAGAAGGCTGACTCATCTCTGGAAAACTTCCAGAAGAACAAAACTAGGCCTTTCTCACTGGACCTGACCTCAACTGCTAGGCAGTTCCCTCAGCAATGCCCAGAACACTGACGCTATTCCAGAGCTCAGCAGCCCCAGCAGAGACAAGCCTCTCTACCACATACCTGCCAACTTGAACAAAGATCTCACTGTATGAGGAGGGGGCGAGGTCTTGGAGGACGCGGGCCTCATGCTGAGAAGTACCTAAGGGGTACTTTTGCCCCCACCCTGACCCCAGACCCTACCACCAAAACCAAAAAAGCTTTCCCAGGCTGATGCTGATGTCCTTGGGTGATTTCACGCCCCTTAATGGATGTCAGTAGTTCCAAGCCACGGAAAACGAGCTGGAAAACCACTATTGACAGCGCTTTTCAGATCGTTTTCCCTGTCACCGCGTGATATCGGCTCCTCACCGGGTGACCATGTGATGGGAGCCGATATCACGTGTCTCATGGTGGCACCTTGTGAGTTGGCGTGTCTGCAACCAGTTGAGGCACACCAGCAATTGTACATCTCTTTCCAAGGTGGAGAAGGGCTCTAAACAGTGCCATAGAGAGCCGGACTGGCTACTGGCAGTTTTGGAGGGCTGGTAGGGTGGAGACCAGTTTCACAACCATGGGGGATCTGGATCCTAATGCAGCATTGACTGCCACTCTGCTCAAGGTCAGAGGTTAATCACCTACATGTATTTACAAGGCGACGTCGATACTGGCATTAGACCTCATTGGCACTCCCCTCCCACCAATGAAGGAGATGAGACCCCGCCCATCACACCTCTTTGATTGGTGTTGGTGCTAGAAGCACTGGAGTCCCCAAGATACGGCTGGCAGTACCCCAATAATAATCTGGCAGCTGGCTTTACAGAATTGTGTAGTTTTCGGGGGAATGCTCTGTCCCTAACAGACAACATCCCAAATGTCCTCTCTTTTCATAATTTATGTGCCACTCAAGCTTGAGACGAACCGATTTCCAGAGTTGTTTGAAACTGAAATAGGCAGAACCTGTTGCTCCACGCCTACCTGCACTCCGAATGTCACTATTGTTTTTTTATCTTTCTAATTACAAAGTGCATCTCTGGTAGTGGCAAAGAGCTTAATTTGAGCAGGTGGTTTAGGTGTTCGGCACCAGCACTTAATTGTCAACCTCCAGCCCTTTTGATGGTCTGCCACATGGTGGCGTTGTTTGTTTAATTTAGAGACAAGCACAACAGTTATATGCCAATTCAATATACCTTAAAAATGCCCAATGCCTGCCCCCAAATTTGGGGGGCTGGAATAGTCTGAGTTGTCACACTTGTGGGAGTGTGATGGTTAGTAGTTGTGTTAGTACTGTCATTGGCAGCGCTGACATGGACAATGGGTGGTGCAAGCTCCCGTGGCCTCCTGACAAGGGCTGGTGCACTTATTTTTTTCACAAATGAAGCACTGATGAGTTTGGCCCTGAAAAAAAGAATTCCCCTGCTCAGTAGCAGGTACATATGCCATCACTCTTAGGCTATGAACGATGAAATCTCCCTGCACGGATCATGCATGTTAACTGGGAAAGCTGCCACCAGAGCGCACTGTTTTTGTCATCCAGCACATGAGTATGTTTACCACATTCTCGTTGCATCATGCACTTAGACCTCTCATGTATGACACACACATGTTGTCTTTCATATAACACCTATCCCAATGGATGGTATCTTTCCAGACACTTCCGCATCTGACAGATGGAGATAAGGGAAGCAATGTTTGGTGAGTTGAAGTGAGGTGTCCAGGATCACACACTTTCCTCAAGTGGGAATTACGTTAGGACGCCTGATTCCAACTTGGGCGCTGAAGCCCCTACTTTTCATATTCTGTGCGTGCTAGCCCCAGCCAGAGCTACGCCCACCCGGTGGAAGCCAAAGGGCCACCTCTCGCCATCCACGCTTGTCTGCAGCCACCTGGAGCTGTGTGACACCTCGCAGCCGCGCCTCACAGTTCAGACATGTTTATATCACTGCGGACGCTGCTCAGCAAACTGCACAAAATTAGTTTCCCCCGTTGAGAGAATTATGTTTTACTATGATCTGCAAGCACACTGTATGTCCATACTGCGGAAGTGACTTTTTAATAATAATAATAATAATAATATCAATAGTGTGTCACTATAGTGGCGGGTACAATTTTGCAGTTTCGAAGCGCTATAATCTGATATCACCCCATGTGACGCGCGAGCTAGGGGTACCAGAGGGCTTGGGACACCGTCTTCCTTCCTGACATTGGCGTGCATAAATAACCAGTTGGATTATGGGAGTTGTTGTTTGCATTTCCGAAATGGAACCGACTGTACTTGATTATCAGATTACGACAAGAGCCGGTAAAAGGCGGTAAAAATCTGTCAATGCAGCGTACGGGAGCCGCGAGTCAAATGCAAACTTCTGGTATAATAAACCAGTTTATGTCTTGGATAGCGCTAGACGCAGCTTCTATGCACTCCGATAATATAAACGTATAAAACGCACACACACACACACACACACACACGCACGCACGCACACACACACATATATCACAATAAATCCAAAACCTTTAAAGTAAGCAGATAGTTCCGGAAATCAGCTCTGTATTCGGATAATTCAATTGGCCAAAAGATGACTTTTCAATATGTTTTCTTTTTATTTTAAATTCCGAAAGCATCTCTTGTGTGCATCCTTCATGCATTGAACGCTGGGCAGTGCATTTGACAAGACCAGTGCTGCTCGCGGCGGGCAGGGTGGCACGACTCGGTGCACGAGACGCGGCTCCGCACCTTTCTCACCTGGTTTGGCAGCAGTGGGCTTCGGGGCGCTGCTCTCCCGCTCAGCCTCCTCCGCGCCCTTCCGGACCCCACCAGAGACAGAGGACCGGGCCGTCCCACTGGCCCGCTCGGTGCCCCAGGGCGCACTGGTGCCCCCTGCCGGCGTGGGGTAGCTCTGCGTGCTGTCGGTGGCAGTGGTGGGTGCGGGGGTTGTGCCCACAGCGGGGGCCCAGGCAGAGCTGGAGAGCCCGGCGAGGAGGAGAAGAGGCCACTGCATCCTGCGAGCTGTCCAGGCGCTGTGTGAGCCCCACAGCTGCTGCAGCTGTTACAGAGGGATCCCAGGCTCAGACGGAGCCCCCTCCCCTCACACACCCACCCCAGCCCCTCACACCGCACACAGGGCTCAGAGACCAAACTCCGGAACCCCTGCAGAATCCATGCATGCGGCACTACCGCAGTCTAAGGAACTGCTGTACCGAGCAGAGTGAAACTTTAGGAAGAATTGTGCCTGCTGGCCAAGCACTTTCAAATAAAATTTACTATACAAAATATCATTTCCCATCCTGTCCTCGGGCCTGTAAATCCCTGTTTCTGTATGTTTTACAAGTTGTGTCATTTGATCTGGTGCTTATAAAAAACGTCTAATGGGCCGAATCCGCGCAAACTGCATAACATGTTGCAGGCACGCGCAGCCTTATGTAACAGTCTAATACACGTCTAAACAAAAGCATGAACTTGTTTCAGAACCTTTTGTCCTGAAAATAATACCCGCTTCCGTTTGGTTGACCCTCGTCCCAGTTCTCCCGACGTTCTATTTTTTAATTCCACCCACAAAGGGCACTCGTGAACTTGATTTATTACTCATTTGTCTTGTACAGCGCCTATGCCTGCCACCTGCCGACCACTTCACAGCGCTGGGCGATGGAAAACGGGACAGGGTGAGAATTGCTTACATGAGGCTCCTTCTGGCCAGTTCTCCTAAATGGCAATGCACCCTCGGGCAGGGGCGGCTGGTGACATTTGAAAGTGGTGGGCGTAAACTAATTTGCATATTGCACCGCAGCGAGCGCAGCGAGCGAGCGCAGCGAGCGAGCCCGAACCACCTTGCATCCATCCATACATCATTCATTCATCCACCCATCCATCCATCCACCCACCCACCCATCCATCCACCAATTCTGCATCCATCCTGCATCCATCATTCATTCATGCATCCACCCATCCATCCAGCATCCATCATTCATTCATGCATTCACCCATCCATCCATCCTGCATCCATTATTCATTCATGCATCCACCCATCCATCCATCCACCCATCCTGCATCCATCATTCATTCATGCATCCACCCATCCATCCATCCACCCATCCATCCTGCATCCATCCATCCATCATTCATTCATGCATCCATCCATCCACCCATCCATCCACCCATCCATCCACCCATCCACCCATCCATCCTGCATCCATTCCTGCATCCATTCGTGTCCACCCATCCATCCACCCATCCTGCATCCATCATTCATTCATGCACCCATCCATCCACCCATCCATCCCGCATCCATCATTCATTCATCCACCCATCCATCCATTCACCCATCCACCCATCCAGCATCCATCCATCATTCATTCATGCATCCATCCATCCACCCACCCATCCATCCACCCATCCATCATCCATTCCTGCATCCATTCCTGCATCCATTCATGCATCCACCCACCCATCCATCCATCCTGCATCCATCATTCATTCACGCACCCATCCATCCACCCTGCATCCATCCTGCATCCATCATTCATTCATCCACCCATCCTGCATCCATCATTCATTCATGCATCCACCCATCCATTCATCCACCCATCATTCATCCTGCATCCATTCATGTGTCCACCCATCCATCCACCCATCCTGCATCCATCATTCATTCATGCATCCACCCATCCATTCATCCACCCATCATTCATCCATCATCCATCCATCCATCCACCCATCCTGCATCCATCATTCATTCATGCACCCATCCATCCACCCTGCATCCATCCTGCATCCATCATTCATTCATCTACCCATCCACCATCCATCCTGCATCCATCATTCATTCATGCATCCACCCATCCATTCATCCACCCAGCATTCATCCTGCATCCATTCATGCATCCACCCATCCTGCATCCATCATTCATGTATTTTTATGACCATATAACTTGCACACAGCTTGTCAGTGTTTAATACCAGTCTCGAACCTTGTACTCCAGCACCAATGATACATGATTAATATTAATTGTTTTTAAAAACATGTATTTATTCGACACCAATTTCACACCTTAGTCGGAACATCATTTTTATTTGTTTTTTAAAATATCTATTTATTTAACACCAAAGTAAGTCATGTATACATTTTTATGGTTTGATAAGAGGCTCGAACCTGGTTTCCCAGCACCAAAGTCGGCCGTGCTATCCGTCAGGGGTTATGTAACCGGGCTATGTAGTGACCAGCCAATCCTGCACCAGGATTGGCTGGGGGGGCACCATGACTCCTCGCCCAGTCGCCCTGTGTAACCCCGGGGGCTGCGGCCCGCCCCCTGGTCCTCTCTCTAAGGGGGAATTCACAAGAAAACGATCTGCGCATGCGCGGGCATGTTTGTGCCCAAAAATACACTTGCGCAGCTGCAGCAGCCCGATCCTCCCCCCCCCCCTTGCGCACTCCGGGAAGGTCGGGTGTCTCCCGGTTTCCCGGCCGGCAGATAGCGCGATTTTTTAAAATAATTGTGTTTGGCTTCTAGTGACGACGTGGTGGGTCCATGGGGCTTAGTGGGGCTTCGCCCCTACGCCCCAATGGACGCACCGCGCCTGCCATTGAGGGCTGCGGGCGTGGACAGTAAATGGCTCCACCCTGGTGAGGTGGTTGTGGCGAGGGGTTCTTTTTCTAACTCTCATATAAAAGCAGCATTGAAGATCAGAGTTATCCGCTCTTCTTTTAACTTGTGTAAACGTGATGGCCATCTCTCAACGGAATCTCTCCTAGCATGTGTAACTGAGGTTTCTGCATTTTGAGGGTTCGCCTTCCATGCCTTCTCCACCTGGCTCTCTTTTGCACAGTCGAGCAGTGAACCCGGATCTTGGGCTGCCTACAGGCACCTAGCGGGTGGTCAGCTTCACCAAACCCATCTGTGACGTGGGAGGTGGTCAAGCAATGGAAGGCAGAGCTGGTGTGTGCATTCTGTTACCGGTCCAGGCACTCCCTTGCAGGCTGATGGTTGATCCTCTGCAGTTTTTAGGGCTCGCCTGAGCCAGCGCGTATGTGCTACCCTGTGTGGCTTTTAGTAAGGGCTATAAACTTGGAACACACACTCGTTCGTGTGCTTTTTTTTCCATCACCCGCTATTGGCCTTTGCATGCGTCTTTCTAAGAAAGACAGCACGCGATTGGCCAAAGGCCCGGTGCATGTCCCGCCTTTTCTCTCCCCTGTCCTAGAGAGCTCGGGATCAAGCAGCAGCGCAGTCGGGTGCCAGCTGCATACTTTGCATTCCTTGTTGCGAGAGCAAGCAACTGCGCCATCTGTTTTTAATTATCGCGCCCACGTCTCGTGGTCACGTTTTTTGGAAACAGATGGCGGGGTGTGCATATAGCAGGTGTGCTGAAGAACAAGATGGCACCGTCATGGACAGAGGAGTTTGTTCCACTTTAGTCAGCAAACACCGTGCGGAATTACTTCCCTTTACTCCAGCAGTGAGTGCTTTCCTTTACCCAAGTTATCTAATAGTCGGGGCACTTGCAACGAGAAACAGGAAAAAAAATCTGCCACTTCCTCGTGCCTCGCTTTGTAGCTGCTGCAGAGTTTGTACCTGCCTCAAGCCGCCAGGTAAGAAGGGGCTGTGCCTGCTAGCAGTTCAGGTGGGGGGAGGAGGCTGAGGCGCTTTCCGTTAACCCGCCTCCCCCTGGTAGCCGAGCTCCAGCGGACAAGTAGTTCATTTTGCCCGCTGCGTGTAGCGCCTCAATCCCTGATCAGGTTTCAAGTACACACACAGGTGAAGAGGTGTCACATGTGCGAGCAGACACCGCCCCTTGCAGGCAGCCCTGGCTCCAACCCCTGGAATGATAGGGGGCAGGGCGTGCCCCCGGAGAGAGGGGGGGCAGCTTTCTGCTTCTATGAGCGTTCTCACAAGGCACCCCCGCCAAACGCTACTTAGAGCCAATTTCAGTATGTGCACACAGGTTTACGTTACGTGTGGAGATGGGTGTCAGCTCTGGGAGCTTTGTCTCGCTCAGCGGCATACCATTTCCGAAAGAAGGGGTGGGACACCTTCTCTGCTTTCTTTTCTCCCTGCTTACATCATTTGACAGCCATGTGATGTCTTCGACTGAATCTCCAAGCCATTGATCTGCTCCAGAAAGGTTTCCACCCGACGCATAATAAGGGGCATCTCCTAGATCACATCTTTAGTAATTTGGATAGCTTAAGGGTCGAGTTACCTACACCACTACCTTGGACCGACCACTACTTAATACCCTTTATATGGTCCACAAGTACCCGCCCCATCTCACAAAACAATAATAGACACTGGGGGAGAAAATGGGTCTCGCTTCCCTTTTCCAAGTGGAAATCGGCTCTCATCGAACATCTACCTCCGAAGGTGACAAATCCCAGCACAGCCACCGCCAATTTTAACAATTGGATTCTTAATACCCTTGAACAAGTTCTCCCGAAGGAATCCTTGCATTCAATAAAAAGATCTAAAGTAGCCCCCTGGTACTCCCCCGTCCTGAGAATTATGAAACAATCCTGCCGTAAATTAGAGAGAGCTTGGAGACAAGAATACTCGCAATCCAAGAAAGCAGAGTATAGAGCTGCAATCAAGCTATATAAAAATGAACTGAAATCCGCACAAGCCCAATTCTATGACTCTAAAATCAACATAGCTTCAAATTCCCCCAAAGAAATTTTTAAAATTGCCAAATCATTAATCTCTCCCCCCCTGAGCGTCCGTCTTTGGTCGGTGCGCAAGCCCGATGTAACAATCTAGCCACCTTCTTTTCCCAGAAGATCCAGGCCATTTACTCCTCCTTTGCCACTGGAAGAAGTGACCTGGAGACTACCGCCGCCTCTAACTTTGACCCTCCAGTTCCCTGCTCACTTGATGAGTTCCCTCTCTTAGACTCCATCTCATTAGATAGAATGATCCCTAAAGTCACCTCGGGATCTCCTAATGACCCAGCACCCCCGCAGACCCTTACCAAGGTCATTGATGCCATCCGCCCTGTCATCTTAGATGTCCTCAATTCCTCCATAACCTCCAGCTCTGTCCCAGTCCTGTGGAAATGTGCGATGGTTAAGGCCCTTTTGAAAAAGCCTACCTTAGATCAGAACAACTTGGCCAACTTTCGCCCAATCTCCTTACTCCCCTGGATGAGCAAACTGCTTGAGAGGCACATTAATAAAATCTTAGTAGATTATTTAGAATCTAACAATCTGCTATGTGCCTCTCAGACGGGATTCCGCCCTCAACACGGAACCGAAAATGCTTTATTAGCAGTAACGGAAGAAACCAGATCTGTGCTGGACCGGGGAGGGAAAGCAGCCATCATACTATTAGACCTCAGCGCCGCGTTCGACACTGTCAACCATGCCACACTATTACATCGCCTAAAGGGCATGGGCGTGTCGGGCGCGGCCCTGGAATGGCTGACTTCCTTCCTGGACGAGCGCTTCTTCCAGGTGTTTGAGGGTGAGGCAGTTTCCTCCAAGCAACCACTCAGTTGTGGGGTTCCCCAGGGCTCTGCCCTAAGCCCCACACTTTTTAATGTCTACATGCGACCTCTAGCAGGGATAGTCCATCCCTTCGGTGTGCGTATTGACACCTACGCGGACGACACCCAACTGGTGGTCTCTCTGAACCACACTGCGGGGTCGTCCAACACCCTGGGCCCCTGTCTAGAGGCGGTAGCCAAGTGGATGCAATCTTTCTATCTCAGACTCAATGGGGAGAAGACAGAGATTATGCTGCTGGGCCACCTCGCACCGACCACTCTGGCTTCCATCTGGCCCACCTGTCTTGGCTCTCCTCCTCCCCCTAAACCTCAGATAAAGAGTCTTGGGGGCAGATTTATGAAGGCCTTGCGCCGCCGGTGCGTCACTTTTAACATGGGAAAAAGTGACGCACCGGCGGCGCAAGGCCTTCATAAATCTGCCCCTTGGAGTTTGGCTCGATGAAGCATTAGATTTCTCTGTTCAGGCCACCAGAACGGCATCCATCTGTATCGGGCTAATGAGAATGCTCCGGAAGGTGCTCCCTTTACTTCCATTCCAGACGAGGAGAATCATGGTTCAGGCCCTGATACTCTCCCGCCTGAATTATGGAAATGCTTTATACCTAGGAACCCCGGCGACAGTGACGAATAGACTCCAAGTCACTCAAAACTGTGCTGCCTGATTATTATTTAACATTCCTCGTTGGCATTCAGCCAAGAAGGCCCTAAAAGAACTACACTGGCTCCCAGTGGCTGACAGAGTACACTTTAAGGCCATGTGCATTGTGCATAAATCCTTTCATCGCATGGGTCCTGCCATCCTGCTCCCCCTGGTTGTACCCTACACTCCTTCCAGAACCCTTCGCTCCAGTGCATTGCATCTAGCCACCACAACCAAAATCAATAAAGCCCGTTGGGGCGGCCGTTCATTCTCGCACATCGCTGCGAGAATGTGGAATTCTCTCCCGCTCAATCTTAGACAGAATAACAACCGGATGGCATTCAGGAAAGCTCTGAAAACACACCTGTTTGCAAAAGCGTGTTAACCCATCCCGGCCCTCGCCATAGTAATCAGTTAAAGCGCTGCAAGGCCTCTGGGTAGTTTCGCGCTATATGAATATAATTTTTCATTTCATTTCATTTCATAAATACTTGTGTACAATATGTTTCTTGGCAATGCCATTTGGGCTTCATTTTAGATTTAAAAATTGGGGTGCTCTAATTATCTCCATTCAGGTGTTATTATTACAAAGAACACTGACCTTCTCTAACCCATGTTGTGTATCAACTTGATTTGTGTTAGGAGTAAAATGCGCACCGGTGTGCATTAAACCCTGAGCCAAGACTGTCCTGTGTGTAACCAGTGAAAGCTGTCGCTCTTTTATGGAATGTGTTTAACTTATTTTGCTCAAACGCAGACCCACTTTACGGAAAGCATTGGCATAGCCAATAGGTCTCACCTGTGAGACCTTATAAGTGTTTAGTTATCCAGCACAATATCCTTGGTGCAACAACATCAACTGTTGCGTGGCTAAACACTTATAAGGTCCCAAAGGTGAGACCTATTGGCTATGCCAATGCTCGTTTTTTTTGCAGTTTTATCGCGCAAACTCGACCCGAAGGTATTGGAGCGCTTTACGTGAGCACCAGTTACCTTACACAAGGACATATTCATTTGTTTTTGTTTTTGGTAGGCACGGGGAGCTTAAGTGATTTTCTCAGATTCACAGGATGTGGAGTCAACCCCAAGTCTCGAAACTTGGTTTCCCAGCTCCAAAGTCTACAGTCTAGTTGTAAGACCACACCCTCTTGCATTCATGTTATAGGCAGATGGTAGGTGTTGTTGATGTGATCCAACCTAGTGGGACCATTGACCTTGATAGGTTGATGCAAAGGGAGTAGATCTCGTATCTTTGTAGGGAGAGTTGTAAGTTAAACTTTTCACTATGGCATGGATTTATAGGTCAAACAACATCTATAACTATAACTACATGAGGTTTATATAGAGATTGGCAGATGCAGGAAAACCACCTACAGTATTTTCTATCCCATCTACACTCCAGCAAACTCCAAGAATGTCTCAACTTTTTTCATTTTTGGTGCTCAGTAGACACAAGCACTTCCCAAGGTATGTATCTCTTCATCTTTTCACCCTAGAAATTAAAGTTTTCCTGCAGCCAGGACACGCTGAACAATTGGGATTTGCCAACACTACTCCAGCAGGAATTATACATTAAATATGGGGTCTCTGTGTTGATGTATTCAGATCATGGCTGGATAGGACTTTTGAAAGGAGGGTGTAGGAAAGAGTATTTTTATGCAGGGTCACCCTCCCCACACTTTGTTTCTCCAAATGCCGATGGCTATGACTCTGATAGTGCACTGCAGTCTGCTACCCACACCCAAGTGCCATTGCTCTCTCCCCAAGCTGTTATGTTCAGCTTGGTAATCCCAAATTGGCAAATACTTTTCCCTGTTATAAGTCCCTGGTATATGGTTCCAAGGGTACCTAGGGCATGAATGGTAAGGGGGTCCCCAGAGCTGCATTACAGTTTGGTGCCACCACGAGTAATACAAGTAAACTACAGACAGTAGCCTGCTATTGCAGACTACAGGAGTAGTGTAAACTGCTTGAACTATGTGTGGCAAAGTGAATACACCATTTTAAATATATGTCAGGCACCCCTAAGGCAGTCCTCCTGAGCCCTGGAGGCAGGGTGCATTATATTAAAGGTGAGCACATATACGTTCAAGACTGGTGTTCCCCCTTGGAAACTGGTATAAGTGTTAACAGTCCATAAAAATAACATGGACTGGCATCCGAGCATTCTGAGGTTGGCAGCTCCATTATGGTACCAGAGAAATATATAATGTTTGGTATCAAACAACGTACCTTATCACCCCGACACAAATCTCGAGTCGAGGGCAGTGTGCCATACACCCAGGTGGAAACGTTAGAGGTTGCAAACCTGGTTCCACCAGCTTCTCTGTGCTCTGATTGGTAAGCCTGCTATTCCAGCGCTTGCTGCGGCCTAAACATGATTCTGACCTCCTGCCAGGTAGTGTGCTTATAAGAGTTGGCATCTTTTGGCGTGTTTCCCCAGACTTTTTGCTTTCTGACCTCCTGTTTTTGATGGTATGCCTGACTTTGTTTTTGCTGGTTTGTTGTCTCTGCGCACTTTACTACTACTGAGCATTGCTAAGGTGCAAGTGAGTCCTCTGTAAATTGTGGTATTGGTTGGTATTTCCATGATTGGCTTATTTGATTTACTAGCGAATCCCTAGTATTGGGCATAGATGTGCCCAGTGTCTGTAAATCGAATGCTACTAATGGGCCTGCAGCACTGATTTTGCCACCCACACAGAACGCCTTTCAAATGTGTCTTAGGCCTGCTACAGCGGTGTCTGCGCACAGTTTTAAACTGCCATCCCAACCTGGCAAGTGCACACACTTGCCAGGCCCACACCTTCCCTTTTATTACATGTAAGTCACCCCTAACGTAGGCCCAGGTCAGCCCTATGGGCAGGGTGCAGTATAACTAAAAGGTAAGACATGTAGGGGTGTGTTTTTACATGCCCTGCTAGTGAAATATTGTGCATTTCATTTTGTCTGGCCGGACACACCTTTCCAGTGTAGATTCCCACTGGAAGATGATTGAAAGTTGGAGTTTGGGGATGTCTGAATCACAATTTAAAAGTATACCTTTTAGTGAAGATGTTTTTTTAATTGTATGTTTGAAAATGCCCCTTTGATCAAGTGGGCATTTTCTTGTTTAATCCGTTGCGCCTGCCTGTGAAATCCGCATCTGTGTAGCTGACAGTTGCATACACTCTAGACCAGTGGTTCCCAAACTTTTGACTCCTGAGGACCCCCATTGGGTCACCACTGGAAGCCGGGGACCCCCAAGCAATTTGTGTGAGTTAAATTTCAAACATTAACCCCTTGCGCGCTTGTGATGGAACCATTCCATCACGAGCCACGGTGGGGCTGTGCTGGTGACGGAATTGTTCCGTTACGGCCCGGCCGCCGCGGTGCTGATTTCGCGCCTGCACGGCGCGTTCTATTGAGCGGGCGGGGCCGTGACGGAACCATTCCGTCACAAGCACAGCGCCACCACGGCTCGTGACGGAGTGGTTCCGTCACGAGCATGGCAGCGCCGTGCGCCCCCCTAGCGTCGCGGCGGAATTACCGCCACGGCCAAGGGTTTAAAACAGTATTTCGAAAGAAATACACACGTGTGCACACAAAACAAATACTCAAAGTACTAAGGATTTTGGGGCCAGATGTACGACCATTTCATTTAGCGCCTCGCAATTGGCGACACATTGCGAGTGGCAAATTGCAAGTCGCTAAATGAAATGTACAACACACTGTTTGGGATTCCCAATGGGGTCGCAAATTGCGAGGTTCATTAATATTAATGAACCTCTCGCAATTTGCCAGCCCATTGGGAATGCCAGCCCTCCCAGCAATGGTGGCCTGCTGGGCTCTGCAGGCCACCCTGTCTCGGACTGCTTTTAAATAAAGCAGTTTAAAAAAAAAATGCAGCCTGTTTACCATGCATTTAAAAAAAAAAAAAAAGAAAATGAAACATTTTCGTCTCATTTTCTAAGGGCAGGCACAGTTCCCTGGGACCACTGCCTGACCGTAAAAAATAATTGTGCATGCATTTGGGAAGGGGTCCCCAGGACCCCTTCCCATTTGCGAATGCATTACCATCTACTTGAAGTAGGTGGTAATTGCGAACGCAAAACATTTGTACATGGTTTTGAGACTCGCTATTTGGAAGGGAATGCCCCTTCCAAATAGCAAGTTGCAAAACCTATTTAGAGAGTCACAAACAAATTGCGACTCGCGAAATAGGCTATGTACATGGCCCAATAGGTTTTTGCATGCGCAAAAGGGTTCGCAAACCCGTTCGCGCATATAAAAATAGATCGTACATCTGGCCCTTAGTTTTTATATTGAAGTAATAGCCCCTCTGTCACATGTATTTCATTTGTTTTGTAGCATCTTTCATACCATTGTAGGATGTAAGAGCACTTTACATCACACACATATAGAGACATTGAATCATACATGTAAATCAGTGTGCATATAAAATGGAAAAGCACAAACTCAGGATTCAGAGCATAACACAGTGGCTAGCATTGACTTTAACATTAAAAATGTATTTCCACCCAAATATATATTTTTAGCAGCATCGGGATAATGTATAACTGGGGCAAAATATAAGTTACTAACTGGTACCATGCAGTTTGCAAGCAGCTCTTTGATGACAGTTTACTCTGCTAGATTACAATTGTCACTTATGAAGTGCACAGTAATAAAGGAATCTCTGAGACAAAAGCAGTGACCACGAACCTAGGCACATAAAATTCTGCTTTTT
Organism: Lissotriton helveticus; assembly: GCF_964261635.1. Classification (NCBI taxonomy): domain Eukaryota; kingdom Metazoa; phylum Chordata; class Amphibia; order Caudata; family Salamandridae; genus Lissotriton; species Lissotriton helveticus. The sequence continues at coordinate 107,610,552 of NC_136059.1, read as the reverse complement.
AAGATGCATGTTACACGTTCTTTGCAGTAGGAACATTAACCCTCTGTGCTACATTAGTTAAATCAAAGCTGCCACTGAACAAAACTCTCCTCGCTCTCCAGCATGTACATTAATCACTGGCATTCTCTTGACACTTTTATTGTTGCTGGAAAGTTGCTAATTTTACAAGAAATATTTCTGTGCTTTTAAAACTGTTGCCTACGGACCCCCTGGGAATGTGTCACGGACCCCTGGGGGTCCGCGGACCACAGTTTGGGAAACACTGCTCTAGACAGTCACACAAAGGGAGCTTAGGTGTGCCTTGCCTCTCCTGATGGCTCATTACCAGATTGATGGGTCTTCCTGGGTTAAGAGTAGTGGGAGGAGTCGTCACTGGCACCTGAATAGGGCTGGACCTGTGCGGCACAAATACCTTTCCTCCTCCTGGAGAGTGTCTGAGACAGAACGGGAAAGAACTGGATCTTGTGAACAAGAAAGATTTTTTTTTTAAGCTTGCCAACTTTAAAGACCAGAACTAGTATAAGTATTGAGGCCCTGACCCCAGAACGGTAGAACTCTTTTGGACTAAGGAACTTGCCAAGATGAAGAGCTGGATAGGCTTTCAGCAGGGACTTTCACTTAACTGTGTGCTTTACTGTGTGCTTTGCTGTATTGGTCCGCTGCTTGTTGCTTCTGTTTTCGGCAGTGAAAGGACTTGACTAAACTTTCTGCAACTTATTGCCTATGTTTCTCCATGGTCTTGATGCCCTTCTATTGGAGGCCTCAGAAACATCAAAGACTTCAAGTTCATCTACAAGCAGCACTGGGAACTGTGTGTTTAGTGATGCAACAAAAGAAAAACCACTACTAAGCCCTCAATAATGCAGCTGCCGGCTCCGTTACCTGAAGGCACTGCCCGCAGCATCGTCCTGCTTCACAACGCAACTCTGGTTTCACCGCCACCACCACACGATGCTGTCACCGACGTCGCTGTTTGCACATGACCTGTGGGTAAGGTACTTTGCATCACCTGCTTCACATCGCCGCCTGACCTCACCTACGATGACGCTCCAAGCAAATATCAACACCGCTGCCTGCACCGTCGTGCTCTGTGGACACCACTCGTAATGTACATAAAACATCGTCCCATCCCACACCGCAGTCCTGGTACACCAACATTGGCACCTTCGACTCAAGCATTGTAAACCAATGCCACAGCTTGCACCTGGACCTGTGGGCATCCGCACAAAGCATTGCCCCACTTTGTATCACAATCTTGGGTCTACCAATGACAGCGCTTCAACAACGATGATGCAGCTGCCTGCAGCATGACCTGTGGACCCCGCAAGTCATACCACCCTGCTTCAGACTACATCCCTGGTCTCACTGACAATGCCAGAGGCTGTCATCGAGCCTCTGCCTGCACCATGACCTGTCACACATCAGTGCTCCAGACTTCAACCTCATAAAGTTTAATCCACAACCTCTGACTTCAATGACCGGTTACTCCTGCACCGACCTCTGGAACTGATTCCTGCAGACGCCGGTGAAGCCGCCTCTTTGGAGCTCAGTGCAAGGATGACGATGCTCTGCAGTTCTAAGGTACTGTTTGCGGGTCTTTCTGATGTCATAGCTAGCCCTCAAACTCGCAGTTGGCCTGTACTGTTAGATTTGTTTGTTCATGACGCTGTTATAACCCCAGGTGGAGCTATCAACTTCAAGGAACTGTACTTTAATCTTATTATTGCAAAATTCATTTCTTGAGTACTGTATGTTGGATTTTTATCAATTTGGTCTTGTTTTACACAAATAAATTTCGACTATTTTTCTGAAACTGATGTGGTGTCATTTTGCAGTGTTTTCTCTGTTTTACTGTGTGTTATGTGTGAACGCTTTACACATTGCTTCTGAGATAAGCCTGACTCCTCATGCAAAGCTACCAAGGGGGTGAGCAGGGGTTATTTTATAACTGCAACTCCCTTATACTGACTAAAAGGAAAGATCCCTACTTGGACAGAATACCAACTTACCATCTAGAGACCCTAATTTCTAACAATGATCACTCCCAGGAGTCTAGACCAAAGGCTTGGGCAGGAAGGAGATCACACCTCCCTCCTCCGAAGGTGGCTAGTGAAGTAGCACATCAGAGCGGAGAACTACAAAGGCTGCATTGCCTCTGATATACAACAGGGCTGACTACCAGTTGAGGAGGCAGCCATCCCTCTGCCCCAGACACATTTGCACCTGATGAAAAGGTGACCAACACCCCCAGATGTGGTAACCTTAGGGGGGGACTAGCTGTAGGGATTAGCGGTAGCAATGGCTACTAGCTCCCACACCCCTAACTCACCTAAATCTAGGATGTAAGGGACACCCCTCACACTAAAGCCTCAGTTTTGAAACATTCTGCATCAAAGAAGGACAAAGAAGAGACCTGTGTCAGCGACAACCGGACTTTATCCACAGCAAAGCAAAAGAGGGATACTCTGTCTCCGTGGCAACAAATTTGGAACTGCGTGATTGAAACTTGTCCTTGGCTAAAACTGAGCACCCCCTGACAGAGGGACCATGTGGAAGTCTGAAGCACTCTCAGACTCCCATGGATTAATGGTACTAGTCCCCTAAGACTGCAGGCAAAACAGTGCTCCAGATCAGAAGTATCACTCGCCATCGGGCCCACGAGAGATCGCCCAAAACCAGATGGTCTAGTGCATTGTGGGAGTTGTAGTACTGCCCTCCACGAAGTTCCAGGCAGCTACTGTGCTCCCCAGGATCACCGGACATTGAAATCACTTTTCACTATTGCCAAGGCTTGTTGGTCGCCAATCCGGCAATTACCTCCCACACTCAATACTGCATCTACACGGAACGCTATGCAACCTTCATTCAACATCAGCAGTGTTGTGTTTTGCATGATGTTTTTTTACATCAGCATGTGTAAGCAATAAAACCAGCTTGCCTGCGGCCCCCATTCAGCACCAAGAACAGCCAGAACATCTCTCCACCCGGGCTCCACATGTCAGGTACAATTGAACTGACTGTCATGGCCTGGTTCAGGGGCCCGCATGGTCTTAACCCTGCAAGAGTTCCACACAACTTGACCTGTAATTGACTGATTGTCACTAGTGGTTTTTCCCTTTGACTGCAATGTTATAGTCATTTTGCACTGATTTTATACTGCTTCAAAAATCTATAACTGTGGTTAGATGTATGCTATTCCATTAGTTTTGGTGTCAAAATTAAGATAAAAATACACTTTAGTCTTCATAAATTGGATTATTTGGATTTCTATCGAGTCGCGTCAATTACTTATCATCCATCTTGGTACTCTGAAATGCTTAACACATGTTCATCTAGTAAAGCCTGACTCCTCTGTGCCACACTACCAGGACTGAGTTAAGAATTTATTAGCGTGAATCAAAGGGTCATCTTTGTGGTATCATGATTGTATTGCATGGTGAGAACTAACCCCCCCACACCACATAGTACTCCACTTTACAACAGAGGGAAAAGAGTAGAGAGTTTGGGCGACTTATGACATAATAAAGCATGCCTTTCACACCCATGAAGTTTTTATGCATGCCTTTACCACATGGATGCTTTGACCACACAGTTGCTTTTACCATACACATGCTTTTACCCATCTCCACTGACAGGGCGTGTGTGGCATGGGAAACTGACCTTGACATCAGAATATCCCAGGCCAACTGGCTGTACTGCTGCACCCAGATTAAACGTCTCTCCCCTAACTATCGACTGCGACTAATCCATTTTAAAGATCTCCACAGGCTCTACCGTAGTTTCAAAGTACTGTAACTGCTTCTTGTTTTAGCTCTTCATACAGTACTTTGATACTGGTTTTTATTCTTTGTGTTAACTTTGCGTCTCATGCACATGACAAATTGTTTTTATGATAAATGTATAAATGTATGGAATAAATATGTATGAGATTTTTTACAATATTTTGTGACAGTCTTGTTGTTCACCATTGGTTTAATTATTGTGTGATATCCTTTGTTCCTTTTTAGTATCATTGGTATTACGATTTTGTAATAAGAGAGCTCTTGATATGTGTTCTAGAGAGCTCTAGAGTATGTTTTGTGTGCTACATTTACTAGTTTATCCTTCTGATAAATTGGGAACCTTTGTATTCTAAGATTTTCTTAAATTATCTAACATGAGTCAGTAACGACTCGACAACTGCAACAGCAGAAGCGATATACTTCACTGGCTTTGTCTGCCAGAAAATATAAATTAACAGAGGCAATTCAATTGCTAGGAGAGAACAATGCCTATATTACAGCCTTTTTAGATGCCTGCGCTGCGTATTGACTGACTGATCTTTGAGAATACACAAAGAGAAGAGACAGAGACTTTTACTAACTGCATCCAGAGCATGCCCTGTGCAGACAGGACCATGATGTTTCCCTAATTTACAAAATACAGAAGCACACTGGCATAGTAAGGCCACCTTGGGCTCTAATGCAAGACAGAACATTTGGCCTCCCTGCCACAGATTGGCTGTAAAAACGGCAACTAACTGGGGAGAAGAGGGCCCTTCACACTACAGTGCCCCGGTGCATCTGCACCTGTTGCACTATTGGCAGCTACACTACCCATGTAAAACAAGAGTGTTGAAATTTAATCTCAAGTGCCAGCAGCTCCTCTGTTTTGCAGTTTTATTCTTAGCATTCTGATTTGTGTGGTGGTGAATTCACAAAGAAATAAACATGATTATCATCAAAACAAAAAACAGTAATTTGCATAGAATTTCTCGAAACCCTGAAAACTCTGTAAATGCTGCAGTCAAATGTTTACACCAATTTAGCAGACGTCTTTTATTATACAGTCTGGATTATTTTACTAGTTTAACACGTTTGATGGCCTCGCTTTCCACTGGGCACAAGATTTCCCGCCCCACAGGCTTTCATATTGTGCACACTCATGCATTAAATACATATACACTCCTAGACACGCATACAATGAAACACATACTGACATGCATACACAGTCACCGGCATGCAGATAAACAAACATAAACACCCACACCCACAATCACACAAAGTAAAACTGCTAAAGAAAAAAAATACCCGCGGCATGCCTCTTCAGCACGAGCTGGCATGCTCTTCCAGCAGGGCCCACAATTTCCGAGTGGCATAACTCTGGCAAGCAGCACATGAGAGCTAGACCAAAGATCTTCTACCCAATCAGAAGCCAGGATAGGGTTAGCAGTAAACTCCTTTTCTCTACCCCTACTTCTGATGGGGTAAAAGGTGCATGTTTGACAAGCCCTGAAGCTCCACTATCTGACAGCATGTCAGACATGTGCTGTGACTCTGTGAGGCTGGGCTGTAACAGCCTGTGGCTGACACATGCACATTACAATTAGTGGAGCCCCTTTTCTGATGCCAAGAGGACATTACAGATTGTATATAGAAAAAAACGATCTGAGGTCATTTTTTTTCATTTAACAGCTGTTTGCAACACCTGAAGCAATTAGCTGCAGAGGCAGGCAGTGGGTCAATGCCCTGGCAGCCAGCCCCTATGGAGGAGTTGCTAATGATAAAACATTACATTTAAAAAACCTTAAAAATTCTCTGAAAAAAACAAAGGTTAAAGTGATGTTCTATTTACGCATGGTAATAATGTTAGTTTGTATTAAAAGAACCTCAGAAATCCACTGATAAAACCAAAGGTTAAAGTGATGTTATATTTAGGTATGGTAATAATATGTTAGTTTGCATTAAAAGAACCTTAGAAATCTATACTACTATTATAAAGAGAGAGCTGAAACCTTTGAGGCGGGTAAACTCAAGAAGTACAGCACCAATCACAACACCCAATACAGCATTGTAAAGGGGAGATGCAGCAGATGGACATAGGCTATACAGCTGGCCACCATATACATTACTAAGGACAAACAACCTTAGGGGTAAAGTAGTCCCTTGTGGGCGTTGGTGTGGGCGTGTCAAAGTACACTTGGGCGTTGGCGTGGGCGTGTCAAACTGTTATATAGCTCCTATATATCCTTATATCGTGTTAAGTTAGCATAGGTACATTTGAGATTTAAACGCCATTTTTCCTTTCTTGCAACTTCTGCACACGACCCTTAATTGTTGACTTAGCTTTCAACCTAGTGGTTTGCCGTGGTGTATGTGAGAATAATATGTTATTGCTCTGATATCAACTTTGTTTAATAAACCATGTCTGCACGGAGAGTGCTGAAGTTTCAGGAGCAACACGATATGGAATTGTTATGAGGTCTGATCTCCACGCCTTCATAGTCATAACACAAGTGCAGCCTTTGCCAACTTGGGCTTGAGGCGGGATTGATATTGCTTTGCACGAGAATTGTTAAAACACTTGATGCGGTGCACATGCAGAGAGAGCTGGTGTATGCTGATGTGATTCCTTCATGCTAGGACACTAAGGTATGGGCCCGCCCTAAACCAACCCAAAGAGACCTTCTTAGCTAATAATATAATATATGTGTTAGGGTGGGTGAGATATAAGTGTTGTTAGCTCATATTCATTATGGTATGTTAACATGCTGTCACCATTCGCTTTTTATGCCGTGGTAACTATGCTGGTAATTTTGCTACTGATAATAAGTATACTTGTATTATCTAAGATACTGCGCCTGAGAAGACGGCATTAGTAAATAAACATTTCAAATGCACATGTGTCTTCTTTACTCCATGTTCTGGTTTGTAATGATAATATAACGAAAGAGTGTTCATGAGTTCCACGTACCCTGAGGTACAGTAAGTTCATGTTCTGGTTTGTCTAAACATTGGGAGTTTGATATATCCAATGAGACACTGTAGCTAGCTCGGGAAGGGGTGAGTTGGACACTAAGGTGAGTTTTGGGACACCCTAATTTGCCGAGGTTCCACTCCTCTGTGCACAGTTCTGTGTGAGAACAGAAACCCTGCGACATGGCGCCCAACGGTTTCGGTGGTCTTATATCATGACACTCGAGTAGTTTATCGTTCGAACCTTAACCCCTTCGCATCCGTATCCGGAAAACGGGGTGTCGGTGAAACCTACCTATTTTTTGAAATAGGTCTTTTTTCAAGCTTGATTCTTTCTTAAACGGTTTCTTTGAATTACTACCCAGTTGTGCTACAAAGTATTCTTTGTGTTTTCTTGTTTCCAGTGTTGACATGGCGGTGGCCATTGCTCAGCATAGTCGCGTAGCGGTACGCAACCATCTTCAGACGTACCAAGTCCCGGTAGATGGGATGGCTGTGATTTTCGTGGTATGTGCAGACCCGGCGTTTCCTTACGAGTTGTTTTACTCTTGGGTTACGTTTCCGGCTGTGGACGCTAATTCTGGGTTGTTCCACTCTTACACCGCCTCGGATGTCCCGGCTGAGTATACACCGTACAGAGCATTGGAAATACCTATTGATCATTGGCAGCATCGAGTTTGGTTTGATGGCGCCCTCCCCCACTCTTTGTCCGCGGCGAGGTTAGGTCCACTCTCAATTCCAGGTACAAATTGGCCTGCGCTGGGTGGCTTTACCCCGCACCCGAATCACGGGGCTTGTACCCTAGCAGAAATTCGCAGGCTACATGTTGTTTCCATTTCCGTGATTCGCGCTTTAGTGCAGTACATCGGTCGCCACCTGCCTGGTGGTCCCCAGGGGGGTGCGGCCGTTCCCTTGGATCGAGGCGGAATGCGTCTCAATCCAGTGATGGTTAATTCGGTTTTTGGTGCGCGTCCTGTTGACAACGATGACTTCCCATTCTGGCTAGCAGAGAAGTTTGATCAACTGGAGGCGGTTTTTCCGAATTCTACTCCTGCTGATAAACATAGAATGTTGACGATAACTCTACCTAAGGATTTAACTCCTGAACTGGTTGATTTTGAAAGCTGGGGAAAAACATTTGCGGCAGTTTATACAAGGTGCTTCGGCACCCCGTCTATGACTGCCCTGCCTGACATCATTAGACGTGTTCAGAATGATCACGGTCCAGAGGCAGCGGTTGAATTGGGTATGCGCCTGTGTGGTTCATTTGAGATTGTTTGTGATCTCATTATCTCCAATGTTAAAGGAGATGCAGTTAACTTTCAGGTGTCGAATGCTTTGGCTGCTCTGCCCGATGCCGACAAACCCCGCCAGTTGGCGAAGATTGTAGTGGCCGCTTATAAGACAATTGGCCGCACAAGTAGGGGTCTGAAATATTTTCCAGTAAAGGAGAAAAAACAACCACTGGGACAATCTGCGGTGACAGATGCCCAGCCCAAGTCCAAGAAACAGAATTGGCCTAAAAAACAGATACAGGGGAAGCAGACTAAGCAAACTCAGGATTCTGTTCCTGCAATACAAGCTCCTGCGCCGGCAGAAAAAGTTTATGATTTGCGCGATCGCGCGATGATTAAATCACCTGATCGTTTTCAGGGTTCTGATCAACGCTCTCCTCGTTCCTTTCAGGAAACATCGGCCCTGAAGACCGGTGGAGGAGGAGGGGGTGGACGTGGACGTGGTGGCCAGCAAGGACGTGGTCAGTCCCGCCAGACAGACGGCGCTGTGAAGCAGGAGGATTCTACGCCTAAGCGTCCGCAGTTTGCGAAGAAGAAAGTCGCAGCCTTAACAGCGCATAGATATGCCACAGATAGTGAGAACGCGGCTTCGGAATCTGACGTGGGCTCTGACCTTGCTGGACAGCGCGGCGGAGATTACCATAGTCAGAGAGGCGCTCCGTCCACTACTGAGGGTGACAGCGACTGAAGTGTTCGTTGTGATTGAAACAGCCGATACAAGATTAGCTCCCCCTGAAAGACTTTTTGAAATTGTCCTGTTAATTGAAGGTGACATACAGCGTACTGTTAGAGGGGTATTTTGGGAGAACCTTTCGTCTACTTATGACATTTTGCTTTCGGAGGCTGACTGGCCCCCACCTTTTGTGCTCACAGCGCCGCGAGGGGAGGAGGTAATCCTGCCCAGTTTCGCGCACACTGTCTCAACTGAGCATGCGCAGCATTTTGCAGAAGAGTGGGCTCGGGCTCTTGCGCCGGCTCTGTACCGCAACCAATGTGGTTGGGACAAATTGTCTCCTTGCCACGAAATTCCTTTGCGGTCTGAGCCACAGCCTCAGCCTCAATATCCCATACGGCGTGAAGCTAAAGCAGCCGTCGCAGAAATCCTTGAGCAATTGGAATATCAGGGTGTTATTGAAACGTGTGTGTCACCGATGAATAATCCCCTTTTTACTGTGACCAAACCAGACGGATCATATCGTTTGGTATTGGATTACCGGCATTTGAACTCGCATTGCCGTAACTGTGCAGTACAGAATACTCACGGCTCTGCCCTAGTGGATAGTCTAGTGCGTAAGCGTTTCAAGACAACGCTTGACATTTCCAATGGTTTTTATGCCCACAGACTGGATGACTTTAGCTCCCAATGGACAAGTTTTACGTCCGCTGGGGTGCAAAAACGCTTCCGGCGACTGCCAATGGGCTACAAAAATAGTCCTGGAGTCTTCACCTCCAGAATAGTCACACTATTGGAGGGAATCGATACAGATGCATGTTCTTATGTGGATGATATTTATCTCACAGACGACGAAATTTGGATGCATCTGTGTCGAGTGAATTCCATAATTTGTACCTTTTCAGACATGGGTTACAAATTTAATTTTGCAAAATCGCACATTGCAGAACACACGGTGTTGTTCCTAGGCTATGAGCTGAACAATGAAGGTAGAGGTTTGGCTCCTCACTTCTTGGAGAAATGCGCACAATTGCGCGCTCCTACAACACTGAAAAAATTACAGTCTTTGCTGGGCTTCTTGAATTTCGGCAGAACTTACATTCCGGAATATGCCCAGCGTATCAAGCCTTTGTATGCTTTGATACAACCAACTTTCTCAAAATCATGCTGGCTGCCTGAGCATTCAGCCATTTTGCAATCCTTGCAGGCTGATCTGCTCGCTTCTAAAAATTTACTGACTCGTGATAACCGCACCAACCTGGTAATAAGAATAATTCCTGGGACGGTGGGTTTCACGTACCTCACTTTTAATGAAGGTGACACAGTACCTATTGCTTACAAGTCACACTTGTACACTTCGGCTGAGTTGCGGTTTCCCACTGTGGAAAAGGTTTTAACTGCTGTACAGATGGCGATTCTTAAGGAACGAGCACTGTCGCAGGGGAAACGCATGTTAGTGGTAACACCCTGTCCTCATTTGGAGGCAGTCACGAAAGCCAGTGTACCAAATTCAAAAGCTTTGCACCCTCGGTGGATTCAGTGGGCTGCGTCATTGACGTCCACGGATGTCATGTTTATTTTTGACGCCTCCTTACGGTCGCAAGAGTACTTGCAGTATGAATTCGTTCATCCTGCTCCTCTGGCTATGCGACCTTTGGAGGACTTCCATTGCATCATTTACACTGATGGGTCGGCGCAGGTTGCGCATGGCTCTAAACATGCCTACGTTTCCACATGCGCCATTGTGGTCGGTGCTATGTTTAATGATGAGTTAATTTCCAGGGAAGTGCACACGATGCCCCTTGGTGATTGCACCGCACAATTGGCAGAGCTTCGTGCTCTATTACTAGCGTTAGAGTACGCGGATCCAAGTGTTACTACTCTGATTGTAAGTGATTCTTACTACTGTGTCCAGTCTTACAATGAAAACTTGTTCTTTTGGATTCAAAATGATTTTCATGATTCAAAGGGTAGCACAATAAAACATAAAATGATCTGGGTTCGAGTGGCAGAGCTTAAAGCTATGTTGCCCCTCGTTTATGTAATTCATACTCTCGGTCATCAGCGCGTGGGAGTTCACGCTGTTGGCAACTCGCTTGCTGATGAAGCAGCGAAATCAGCGGTATCTACATACTTAGTTGCAGCGGTTCCTAGGTCAAAAACCAAGATTGATAGCGACATCTTGGCAGCGGTTGCTGCCTCTGAGAAGGGAAGTAAACATCCTGCGGGATTCCCTTCGAAGTATAAATACCACTTAAGTCCCGAAAAGGTTCCTTTTGTGACAATTCCTGATGTTGGGGAGCGGCTGATTCCCAACTCGGATCGCAGAGCAGACTTGATTACAGCGGCTCATGAAGGTGTGGCGTCTGCGCATGCGGGCGTCTCGGCCACTGTAACTCAATTACAACAACGTTTCTGGTGGCGGGGACTGTACAAACAGACGCGTGATTATGTCCTTCTTTGTGACATATGCCAGCAGATTAAACCTTCAACTGCTACGCGTCCGCCACAGACTCAGTTGTATATTTCTAATAAACCGCTGGGTTGTGTTTATTTAGATCACTGCGGTCCATTTTCATCTGATACTGCGTATAAGTACATCTTAGTAGCAGTTGACTCATGCACACGCTTTGTGTGGGTATGGCCACATCGCAGCGCTGATTCACGGACTGTCATTAGAGATTTGCGTATCTTTATAGGGATTTTTGCCTGTGGTACCTTCCATTCGGATCAGGGTCCGGCTTTCGCCTCTAAGGCGTATAAGGATGCCATGACTTCGATGGGGGTCCAAGTCAAGTTTTCGTCACCCTACAGACCTGAGGGTAATAGTGTAGTTGAACGAATGAACCGTGATTTAAAGCAATCTTTGACAGCCCGAGTTATAGGCACTGGCAGAAACTGGCTGGCTCACCTCTATGGCGTGCAGCGTGCTCTTAATAATCTCCCTAGAAGGTCTCTGGGTGGGCGGACCCCATACGAAATGCTCTTTGGCATCAAGATGTACGTCCCTGACCTTGACGGTCTAGACTCTGTGGTTCGCGCCACTTCCTTTGACGCAGATGAACATTGCAATGTTTTACAGAATCTACAAAAGACCAGAGACAGTCTTGCAAAGGAACATTTGCCCTCCACATCGGATGATGCGTTGCAGATCCCGGTAGTTGGCTGGCTACCCCAGGTTGGAGAACTGGTTCGAGAGAAGATCGACAACAAGAAAGAGTTTGGTCCCTCCTATCGAGCTCCAGTCCCAGTGCTTGGAGTGAAGGGCACAAGAACAGTCATTTTACCACCACTTCCAGGTCGTAAGGAAAACAGGTTTATTTCTATTGACAATGTCAAGATACACAGAGTGGCCGATTCTTCTTAGCATGACACCAGCTGTTTCCTGTCCTTCCATTGTGAGAAATTCAGTGATGCCCACTACTTCTAATATTGAACCTGAAGTGGCCATCGAATTACCTGCTGTTTCCAGTCCTTTATTAAATAATTTACCGGGAGCTAACATTGATGATACAGACTATGCCTATCCCACTGATTTGTCCATACCTGACCTGCAAGCACGTTTAGCCACAGAATCCAGATTTTCTTTTGACTCTGTTTCTCTTACCTCAAAGGAACCCTCTCGTGTTGCAGTTTATGCAAGCCTGTTTAAAAAACATTTTTTGATACCACCTTGGACTTACATTTGGCTGGTCCTTGTTTCGATTTACCTTTTTATGTCAATTGGTTTTGTGTTTTATTTTTTTCGAATCATCAATGGACATTATGTCGAGGAAAGAACATGCATTACTCATTTAAATGGAACTTTGGCCCCACTTTCCTCTTCACATTCTACACACAGATTAAAAAGAGACTTGACTTTGGTTAACATCACAGCATGGCCTGTCCTGGATGGAATCGTGTGGGATGCAGTTCGTTTTCAGATTCATGGACCAACGGAAGTCGTTAATGTTCCTAATGTACTTAGAGTGAATATGGGGGATGTGGTGAAACAAAACTTTCGTTCTGATGATTGGGATGTTAATGCTGTGGAAAGTTTGTTTTCTGATTTGAAATACTATGCTGCTTTCGATGCGGAAGATTTATATTTAGAATCTGCTAATTATGGTGAATTGTTCTGTTACCAACATTATGGCAATCACTTCTTACACAAAACGTCATCCCGAAGGGAAACTGTTAATTTCACTCAGTGGGAACATTGCCCAGCACCTAAACAAGGGAGTTCAGAAACATTTCTGAAAAAGTATACTTATTTCACTGACTTTAATCAGTCCAATCCCGAGTCCTTTTATTTTAAATTTCACAAACAGCCACTGTCCAAGGTTAGACTTACCGATACTAAATTGTTGTATTCGAAGGCCTTTCTAGATCAATTAGTTACTGGAGGCTATGAGCTATGGAAGGAAACAATCGACCTTAAATCGGTTTGGGGTTCGAGGGCCTGGCAGGTACAAGGCACTGAGGCTTTGCACCGTGCATGTCTCATCCCAAATCATATGTTGTTTTTGAATGAAACAATTTCCCAAACCACATGCTTTGGATTGGCTACTTCTAAAAGATTGAACACTCCTTCTTTCCCGGAGTTGGAGGAATATGAGGGTTGGAGTAATTTTACTCAATGGTCCATTAAAGAATTACAAGCTCTGCTTCTTAATTCCTCTTTTAACATTTCCAGTATGAATCCTAAGGGTTGGCTGCTTTGGCACCGTAGTGCTGATTCTTGCCAAAAAAGATTTTTAAATATGACTGACGGTTTTAAGACTGTTAGATCTGATCCCCGGTTTGACTTGAGTCATACTGTCACCTCTTACTCTGTGGGCAAGTTGTGTCAAACTTGGCTGAAACATTCTACTTTACCTGCGGTTAAGTATCACCTTTCCAAACTGAATGCAGACGTGGATTTGAATGATTTCATTAAAGGCCCAGCTAGTGGCAGGTCGAAAAGATGGTTATATGGGGTTTATAATGAAATTTGGAAACTATCACAGATTGAGGCTGCTACACGCCTTAGGGCTATTGATCAGGCGAATCTTGAGAAAGTGCTTGCAGTTGTTGACAATAGCATTAACGTGCTTTCCTCTAGAATTTACACATTGGATAATATTGTGTCGTCTGTTGTTGATATTGTGCATGATGAAGTGTCAGTGTTATACCATGGTCAAAATCAATTACGGTCAATAATGCAGTTTGCATGGACACTTCAGACTCTGAAAATGGGTAAAGTTCCCTGGGGATACATGAACGTTTCCTCTTTATTTGCACCGTTTAATTTGACTGACAAACAACGCTTGCTTTCAATGCGTGATGCTTCCTTTTCTATGTTACATATTGAAAGGTTGGAATCTTTACCTTTTTCTGTGGCGGAAGCCACTGCTGCAACGTGGCTTGTCCACGGTTTAATAACGCTGCCTTTTGCTTTATATAAGTTTTCTAATTGTATGAAATATGTGCCCATAGGTCGTTATGAGCCTTTAGGTAGCGGTTTTCTTCATGAAGTCTGGTCACTCCCATACACATACAGATGTTTCAAGGATGAACAGGAGGTTTATCTCACAGGGGAGGAGTGTACTCAGACGCCAGATCATTCTTTAATGTGCAGACACATACAGTTACACGGTTCATGCAACAAGGACCGACCGAATATGGCTTGCATTTTACAAGGCACGCCAGTTCCTGCTATCATCCCCACGTTTAAATTGTTAGAGAATGGTAGTTATTTAATGCTCAATAATGAAAACTGTTGTGGGTTAATTATAGGTATAGCTTTCATAGTAACAGTAAGTGAGCGAGTTATTTGCTGCAGAAATGTTCTTTATCCTCCCACACGTGAACATAGGGAGTCTTCCATTTGGCCACAGATACCGACCTTGGGAGCAGAATTCAGCGGCATGGCTAGAATAAGAGCTCTTTTGTCCCAGAAAGAGGTGGCCTTGAGCTCGGCCCGTGAAACTTTCGTGCTTCACATTGCTAACACCCGTACGGAGGTTCAGGCTCTTTTAAATACTGATTTGCCTTTGCATTTCGGAGCTATGGTTCGTTCTATCTTTAACGCATCCTCCACAACGGGCCTAGCACATTTTTTTAAAGTTGTTAGCAGTGGTCTCGTGACTTCCTTTGAGAAGATTTTTGGAGTCATCCCTGCCTTCTTCCATTCTATTTTTTCATCCTTGTTTGGAGGGTTCCCGTTTTTTCTTGCATTAGCGGCTGGCGCTTTGGTGGTTTTCTGCCTTTTTAAATATGGATGCCCTTCCTGTGCAAGACCACGCGCAACTGCTACTGACGCGGTTTCGCAACCGCATGCTTGATTATTATGGCACACTGCCGTTGGCGACTCTAAGCACGGCGTTTGGATTATCTTTTCGGTTCTCCTATTTCACCTGTGTCCAGCCTGTATTTCGCTGCCTGACCTGTGATTTCCTTTGGGCCATTGATTTGTGTCTCTGCGGACCGATTTCTTCTGACGTCGATTTTAATCAGCTGATGAGTCCTATCATTGCTCACGAGTTGGTTTGTTCTGACGAGAGGATTATGGCCTTAGCAGTGGCGCATGGACTAATGGGTCCCTGGGATGTATTGTCGGCAGCGCAGAATTTCTTGGAACGGAGTTTTCTTGAAAACCCACCGAGCTGTCCTCTGATGGTTGTAGAGGATCCGGTGCTGGGAGATCACGTATGTTCCTTTCATCTTTTAAATTGGATGGCTGAACTGTTTTCGGATGAGGACAGTGACTTCCTCCTGGAGGCTGTTGCAGCTTACTTTTCATATACAGTCTTATCATAAACACTGCCTCGAATTGACATGCTGATTAATAGCATTTCCTTGAGTTTATTGACTTTTGGTCAAGACATTTTCTTTTTTGCTTGCCTATTGGCTTGAGCCACGTTATACTTTTGGGCTATTTTTTAGCATTAGTTTTTATAATTGATTTTTATTCATGCTCGTTTATTGTTGAGTTCTGCTCTCATGTGATGGCACTTCTGTTATCTTATTTAGTCCGTTCTCGGATCATGGGGGGGTGTTATATAGCTCCTATATATCCTTATATCGTGTTAAGTTAGCATAGGTACATTTGAGATTTAAACGCCATTTTTCCTTTCTTGCAACTTCTGCACACGACCCTTAATTGTTGACTTAGCTTTCAACCTAGTGGTTTGCCGTGGTGTATGTGAGAATAATATGTTATTGCTCTGATATCAACTTTGTTTAATAAACCATGTCTGCACGGAGAGTGCTGAAGTTTCAGGAGCAACACGATATGGAATTGTTATGAGGTCTGATCTCCACGCCTTCATAGTCATAACACAAGTGCAGCCTTTGCCAACTTGGGCTTGAGGCGGGATTGATATTGCTTTGCACGAGAATTGTTAAAACACTTGATGCGGTGCACATGCAGAGAGAGCTGGTGTATGCTGATGTGATTCCTTCATGCTAGGACACTAAGGTATGGGCCCGCCCTAAACCAACCCAAAGAGACCTTCTTAGCTAATAATATAATATATGTGTTAGGGTGGGTGAGATATAAGTGTTGTTAGCTCATATTCATTATGGTATGTTAACATGCTGTCACCATTCGCTTTTTATGCCGTGGTAACTATGCTGGTAATTTTGCTACTGATAATAAGTATACTTGTATTATCTAAGATACTGCGCCTGAGAAGACGGCATTAGTAAATAAACATTTCAAATGCACATGTGTCTTCTTTACTCCATGTTCTGGTTTGTAATGATAATATAACGAAAGAGTGTTCATGAGTTCCACGTACCCTGAGGTACAGTAAGTTCATGTTCTGGTTTGTCTAAACATTGGGAGTTTGATATATCCAATGAGACACTGTAGCTAGCTCGGGAAGGGGTGAGTTGGACACTAAGGTGAGTTTTGGGACACCCTAATTTGCCGAGGTTCCACTCCTCTGTGCACAGTTCTGTGTGAGAACAGAAACCCTGCGACAAAACTACACTACATTATTCCTTTGTGGGCGTGCAGCATTGACAGAGGGGCGTGGTACAACAGCGTTGTCACAGGGGCGTGCCACAAACAAAACAAAAAATGGCCGGGTACTTCAGTAGCGCGCCTTTCACAAACAATGTGCGCGCCCATTCACGATCCACCTTCGCGTCTCACACGTCCGTCTACAAACACCAAGCTGTGCCCCATTCACGCACATTGCCATTCTGGCGCCAATAATCACATATAGTGTGGCGCAACCTTTGAGGGCCTCAGCGTTGTCAGAGGGGGCTGCACCAAAATTAAAATAAAAAGGGGCGCGCCTTTTGCCAGCAATGTGCGTGCACATTCACGCTCCACCTTGGCGTTCTGATGACGCGACATTAATGATATATAGTGCGGCGCAAACTTTGTGGGTGTCAGCGTTGTCAGAGGGGGCTGCACTAAAATTAACCAAACAAAGGGGCGCGGCTTTCGCCACCATTGTGCGCGCACATTCACGCTCCGCCTTGGCGTTCTGATCACTTCTCGCACGGCCGTATCAAAACACCAACGGGCGCCGCATTGATGGACCTTGCCATACTGCCTACAAAATGAAACTAACAAAACAAAACTTTACTCCTTTAGGAACGTAAGATTTCTCAAAAGTGGCTGCAGGGAATACAAAAAAAGGGGCGCACAAGCGCGCCATTCACTCACCGCCACATTCACGCTCCAACGGCTCCAGCGGACACTGAAGGCAGGCAGCGTACCACACGATCTAAGGCACTTCTCATTTAAAATTTAGTCCGGGGCACAGGCGGGGCCTCAAACCAGCACTCGCAAACATGGGATCACGCCGGGCACTGTCAGCATACACACATTAACGTTTTCTATTATAAACATTACACACATAACTTTTCATACCCGGACAACGTCGGGACGGGCTGCTAGTTCACTGATAAAACCAAAAGTTAAAGTGATGCTATAATTATGTATGGTAATAATAAGTTAGTTTGCATTAAAAGAACCTCAGAAATGTACTGATAAAACCAAAAGTTAACGTGATGTTGTAGTTAGGTGAAAATGCCAGCTTAAACATAACATTTTAAACTAAAAAAGCATGGAAATTCCCCAGCTATAATTATTTCACGCCCTGGCTATGCACTGGTTAGAACCTAACATATTAAATCTCTTCCGCCATTACATTTTCTATGACATCATTGATAACATCACTGATGACATAATTGATGATAACACTGTGCATGGTGAGGGCTCTAAGTAAAATATCTTGAAATAACTATAACTGGTGAATTCAAGTGATTTTAGTGAAAATTTATACATTTAAATGGAACTTTTCACCTAACAATAACATCACTTTAACAGTTATTTTTTTCAGCGAATGTTTGCTTATTTTACCCAGTGGCGATTACCACTGTGTAGTTATAGTTAGGACAGTATTTCAATAGGGAATTGATTTTATGGTTTGCTAATAACTTTGGCGCAGTTTCACAGAGCTTCATGAAATATTTAAAAACAAGATTAGTCCACATCAGCTCCTTCTCAAAAAGTTTTGCGTGATTCATGAAGTGGGGGGGGCTCAAAAAAGAGGGACCCCAAAATGCATTTTCATCATGCAAATTCCCTTAGGAATTTAGAACAGCGCTACAACAAAAACTCCTAAATGGAATTACACCAAATTGGGCAGAAAGCAAGCTCCTTACAGAGAAATCATTATATATATGAATACGTAATCGGAAAAAACAAAGTTTAAAGTGATGGTGAAAATGTGAGTTCAAACATAACATTTTAAACAAAAAAACACTGAAAATAACCAATGATAGTTAACTGAAGTAACTGGCATCTTCAATATGCACTGTTGTCATCAACGATGTCACTTCAGATGTCGCATTGATGTGATTAATGATGTCATCGAACTTATCATGAGTGATGTCATTTAAGCAGTAATTAGTAGTGCATGGCATGGGTGCAAGTGATAGTGACTTCAGTTAGCAATAACTGGTGAATTTCAGTGATTTTTTTAGTTTAAAATATACCATTTCAACTGACATTTTCAACTAACTATAATGTCTCTTTAACCTTTGTCTTTTAGGTGAATTTTTCAGGTTTGTTAATGTAAAGTAAGATATTATAACCATACCTAACTATAATGTCAATTTAACCTTTGCTTTTTCAGTGAATATATTTAATGTAAAATTTAATTTTCTTTTTTTTTGGTGGGGACCACCCACCTCTTTTTTAAATCTACTCCTAACCTTCCTTTACTACTACCCACTCCAAATCTGAAATTAATATTTAATTTAATTATATTCCTTTTTTAAGAGAATCCCCCCGAACCCATCCTCATTTATTCTTGGTCTCAATCTTCTGACATTCAGTCCCCTTCAGACGAGTACATTGACACATGTTCCACTGCGAAATATTTACTGCAAGTGCAGATGAGGACGAAAAGCTGATGGCTGTCTGGGTTTGTCCACGTACTTGTGAATAGGGACCTGACGTTCACCTTGTGTAAATATTGGTGCTAAAGGTATGCATTTCTTGATGCATGACATAAGCTGCATTCAGACACCACCTCTTCTACTCGACTGTCTAGGTTGAAGAACCAGACCTTATTAAACAGCCATGCCTCAGTTTACTGTTCCCCGATGACCTAAATGAATATGATTTATTGCCCCTACGATTAATGTGGTTGGTATAAATATTGCCTCACTTCTTGGCATGACTCCATCTTCCATCACAGATCATGCCTGATGCCTTTAGGCCCGGTAACTTGGTCTTGGTGGTTGGCTCATGATGTCGTTGTCCTTATAGGAATGTTTTCCATTCGATGTGCGTCCTGGCTGCATAGGCACTCACTAAGCATTCATCTGTTCTCAGAGCTTCACATGTTTATTCTTTATAAAGAGACTAGAATTCATCTTGTATGTCACCCTGCTCCCAGGAGTGCTTCAGTACAGCTTGCATGCATTGTAGCGCCTCTGTAGTGCTCCACCAGTATCACTCTAACCTGACCAGTTAGTGTAAAGGAGCACCTGGGAAAGAGAAATCCTTTTGTGCACCAGCCGAATGGGAGGGAGAACTTGTCCCAGAACCAGTTTGGTGTATTTAAGCAGGAAGGGGCTACAAATTTTCTTAAGCACACCGCTGGCTGGCACACAAGCTTCTTCTAGGTGAAGAAAGATTCTGCCATATTGGATTTGCCTCAGGACAGTATACTGTTTGATAGTTTGCAGTAAGGCAAACAGGATGTGATGAAAAGTGTGAAGGCTTGTCCTTTAGACCTTTTTCCTCATTAGTTAGGGGGTGTACAGGAGACACTTCCACCTTCTACAGCCGAAAGAGAGTCCCATCCACAGCTCATCTGAACACTTTCCGGACCTGCAAAAGAACAGGAGAGAACTGGACCTGCTGTTTGAGACCTGTGAGGCGACCTGAAGGGCTGCACCTGCTCCCATGTGTACCCTAGATTATGAAGTAGACTACAAGGGTCAGTTGGATGTTATGAAATGTCCTGAGCACAACGCCTCATGTAATTCAAAGAAGTTCAGTCATTCTTCTTTTCACACGTTGATTTTATTCTTGAGGTATGATAAAATCTTAAGCTTAATCACATGTAACTTCTTTCAAATCCTCTCTAGCATACACGTGTTTCGTCAGTTGGCGATGCCTCCGCATCCCTGACTTCTTCAGGGCTATAAGCAGATTTAAGAAAATATATGTTTCCATGTTATACAGTCCTATCTACATATGGTCACCTCCACCATAACAACCCTGTGCTCAGCAGAGATCATGGAGTGATTTTAAAGTAAATAGGTTCTTCAATTGTCCACATCTTCAGTGCATAATTCCACCAAGGGAAAAGTTCTTAAACAAAAAAGGCTGATAATGTAGACACTAATCATGCAGCAAACAATTACAAACACAGTGTACAAGCCTAACTTCTATCTCCTGGTAGATCTGTGAAGATCTACAATCCCAGGACCTTAAAAAAGTCCCCATAAAGATGTTCTAAAGGAAACGAGCTCAGCTATTCAAATATCCATCCACATTGTTGTATACCATATGAACCGTACTTCAGGAGACCAATTAACAGCTTGATAAAAACGGATCCAACTAGAGCAAAACAAACATCACAAATATCACACATCCAACAGTTATACTTCACAGTCAATGATATCGAACATATCACAGACGAGCTCCAAATACGATATATTAAATGTAGACCATTACCGTCCAATTCATATGAGTTCCTCATCCAGAACCGTTATTTAACAGAACGTGTAGTCTGTTACCTAAAAATTATAAGTATATATAAACACATATGAGACAATGTTCTGTCTCAATCCAGACTCCTTAATCACCCATTCACACAGTTCCATGCCCCAAATGATAACTGTTCCGATTCGTATGGTAGGTTATCTAAACCCCATGTGTACATCTTTATATGTACTCATGTGGGGTCTCATTCCATATTCATTGAGTCCCCCTGTAAGTTCCATATCTAGTATACGCAAAAGTCGCAAACTGCTTAATCTGTAATCAATATCGCTCATAGTAATATCGCTACTCATCACAACATCCATTGGATCCAACTATTAAACCTCTAGCGGGTTGGAGATGAAGCAAACCCAGTGTTAAATAATCCGTTCATATTTCCCATTTAACAATCAAGAATAGTTATAAAGCAAATGGCTAACTCCGAAGAGGTGTATTGGCGCTAACAAAGCAGATCAGCAAGATTGAAGGCTTGCACTGCTATTCACCTTGCTTGAAGAGCCAGGTTTTCTGCGCATTTCTGAAATCCTGCTCTGAGTTTAGCATATGTAGATGGAGCATTCCAAAGTTTGGCGGTCCTTACCATAAAATACCTGCCCTCTATCTCATTTTCGAAAAGTGAGGGACAACAGAATATGATGATGGTTGGATCTTAGAGTCCGCTCCTGGCGGTACAGGCTAAGTAGCTGCCTGAGGTAGCCTGGGCCCTTACCCTGGATGGCAAGAAAAGCGAGGGGGAGAGCCTTGAATTCGATCCACCTCGAGCCGGATGCCAATGGAGCTGTCTGAGATGACGGGAGATGTGCAGGCACACTGCGGAAGAGCCTTGCCACCGCATTCTGCACTGTATGGAGCCTTTTGATCAGATATTCTGGCATCCCCAGTTAAAGACTGTTGGCTTTGTCAAGATGGGATTTCACAAGGGCATGAACCATGATCCTGGGGCTCACTTCCGGCAGCAAGCCAAGAAACTTTCTGATAGCTCTAATTTTTCCGGAGCATGCTGCCAAGATTTGCCAGACTTGTGCAGCGAGGGACAGGTCCTTTTCCCATCTGACTCCACGGTTTTTAACCAAGTCCCTAGGGGAGGGCGGGGAGCCCAGCTCCCCAGGCCACCAAAGGCATGGAGGAGGAGGTGATGCTTGATTAAAGAATAATCAAATACTCAAATTAAAATAATTGTTTAGTCCACAGTATTAAATATACAGTCTCTTTTCAATACATCATCCTCCACAAACATACATGTAGTTATGATGGTTATTTAGGTTAATGTTTTGTGCTGTGTAAACCAGAAGTCAAAGTAGTAAGCATCCTTTGAGGTTGGTAACAGGATTACCACAGCACCACCTGAGAACAGTATGCCAGGGTGGGCATTAGCTAGAAACTGTAGTATGAATGAATGAATAAATTAGATTAATTTATAAAAGAACATGATAACCCTAGGGGCCCCCAGTAAGGGAATGAAAATGAAAAGATGAATAGCCAAGTTTTAAGGGCTTTCCTAAAGGCCATATGGGTTTTCAGGCTCGTAAGGTGGCTCTCAAGGGTATTTTTATAGATTAGCAGTGACCACTGAGAAGAATCTGCCTCCCCATCTCGCTTTCCGAACGTTGGGGGGCACCACTTGTAGGAGAGTAGGACCCCCACTTTTTTGCTGATGTTTCACTGTTTTTCGACTTTAGTCTGGCTAGGGCCCTGCTATACAGGACCCCAGCCTCGCTGCTTCCTCTCTAAATTGATTCCCAGTACTTTAGGTACACTCCAGTGTGGTTACTACGGTACCCTTACAAGTCCACAGTATATGGTACCTTAGGTACCTAGGGAATAGGTACCCCAGAGGCCTAAAAGGGGCTGCAGCATGTATTATGCCACCCCTGGGAAGCCTTCCAAAATGACACCACAGGACTGCTACTGCAGCCTGGGTACAGTGGTGCATGCACCCCTTACTTAGATATAGGTTACCTAAATCTACCTTAAATCACTGCACATTAGTCACTCCCAATGCAGGCCTTATCAATCTTGAAGGCAGGGTGCTTGGTTTTGTGTGAGAGGGTGCCCATGTAGGAGCAGGACCCCTCTGCAGCCTTTGAAACCCATTTTCTGGGGCTGTTCTGAGATGCCGCCAGACCATATACTCTTAAGTGCATTATAACGTTGCGGTAAATGCTAACTTTGAAATGGCTGCACGGAAACATGTCGTGTTGGGTGTCAAACACTTTGGAATCTTGCCCTCCACTGCCAGTCCTGGCGGCAGGGGTAGAATTCCACCCTTCTAGAGGGAGAGACATGTACACACCGGTATACCCGGCACCAGTTTAAAAGAGCCCTGGCATCACAAAATGGTTGCTGCAGCCACAGACACGAGTCTGGCCTCCTGCTGCTGGCTGAAACTCCAGCAGGGGAGGCCTGGACAATAGGTTTCCTGTCACAGGGAGGTGTAACCACCTCTCAGATAGGCTTTGGTGTATTGGGGCTGGGTGGGTGCACTCTGAGAGTGCTTTGAAGTCTGCACTGGGGGCACATTTGGTGTCCCTGTGCATAGCCCAGTTCATACCGGTTGCAGGGGCTACCAGCCCCTGCTCTGGCGTGAAACTGGACAAAGGAAATGGGTGTAACCACCCCTCTTTCCAAACCCAGAGTTTGTCCAACCCCTTCCTTGGGTATAAGAAAGGAACCCCTGGCTACAGTACTTGGATTACACCTGGACGAAACTCTGCTACAGATATCCTGGAACTTCGACGATCTATACAACTAGATGACTGAAGAATCTCCCTTGGAGTAAAGGAGTTACTCCCCTGCTTGACAGGCACCTAAGACGCATCTTGCCGGTGTGCATCTCCGAAGCTCTTCCCGGACTCCGAAGTATTTGCAGCCCAGGAGGTGGATTTACAGACTTCACAGAGGCCGACCCGAGTCCCCAGCAAAGCTGAGACCCGCATCTCTCGTGAATGACGTGGAACTGGAACTCCTGGACACCGTGCACATTAGCAAGTGCATTAGCTTCTCAACCTTCTTTGAGGCTGTGCTTTGGGATACTTGTAGCCCAAGCCCCGAGCACCTTTGGCACTGAAGACTGCTGGCCTATACTACACGGGTGTTCCGTGAGCCAGTTTGTGTGTTTCTGCTGGAGGCCTCTTTGTGATCCCTGGTCCATCACTAGTGGGTCCCTGTGAAGGCAACTCTGATTTTCCTTGGGCTTCTCTAGTTGCTCCAGATATGCCTGACTCTCCACCATGTGGTGAGTCCCTCGGAACTTGCTGGTCCACACCGAAGCATTGCTTCACTTTCTACATGGTTTGCTGTTGCCAAGGCTTGTTGGGTCCAATCTAGTCAACGATGCCACAGCACTCAACATCCTTTGTGGGACATCTCGAATCCAGCTCCTCTTAATCGTCGACGCCTCCTGGTCCTCGTAGCTGCAGAGTCAAGCTTCACCTCTTCAACCTGAAATCACCTGACATCGGTGGGCATTCGACTATACCACTTGTCACTGGTGAGTGACCCAGACTCTGTCCACTCTGCTCTCAGGTTCTTCTCATCTTTGATCAAGGCTTGGATCACCCGGGACACTTTCCACTTCAGCGGCAGCAGCACTTTGCAGAAGATCGCCATTGAAATCAATGACGATTCCCGACACCTATGCACCCGGCTTCCCTGGGTGAGGTAACTCGAGTAGTCCGGTGCTCCTGTGGGTGTTGGCCCTAGAACCCCTTGAGTCTAAAGAGGTTTGCTCAAAGTCCTGTCCTAAGTGTCCTCAATCTTTAAATTTCCAACTGCCACTTTCCCCATAGAAGCTAACAGTGATTTGCGGCTGTGTTCTCACACTGCATGCGTCCCCAGTGGGTTCCCTGTGTCCCTACCTTGGGTGGTTCCTTGTGGGCCCAGTGATTCTACAGGCTCTATGCCTTGTGTCTAGTCAATTCGTGGTTCTGATACCACTTTCTTAATATATGATTTGGTATGTCCTTAGGGCTCAACTTATATTGTGCTAATTTACTGTGTGATATTAAGTGTAAAGTGTGTGCTCTTACCTCTAGCCTCGTAAAGAGACTAGGATGTGTTTAGAATAAATACATACATCATATATATATATATACCTGGGGTGGTCCTTCTTTCATTTGGTCATTTAAGAGATTATAGACTGGTAAAACAAACTGCTTTACATTCCTTCAAGACTTGGCCTGAAGGCTGCTCTCCATAGCTACCACTAGGATAACTTTCAATACAGGTTGTCTTTGATCTATCACCTCTAAGGGGTTGTTTGGACTTGTGCAAGGTGCCCACTATAACTAGTGGATAGCATATGCCAGGCCAACTTCTCACACCACTAGGCTATGAGAAACTGAGCAAAGCGATCTGGTCAGCACACACCAGTGGAGCAGTGCTCTGATGGCTTTGGGCCCTGAGTTATGGAAGGCCTTGTGTGCAGACATTATCTTGCCAACATAAAATTAGCTAAAGAAAGATATATTAGCAACCGAATTGACAAAACCACAAATTCCAACAAAGAACTGTATAAAATATTAAAGGAATTTATTAGTCCCCCTCCTGCCAGTCTGAAAGCCCCGCTTCAACTGAATGGGCTTATTTGAGGAAATAATTAATACCATTTATAACCTCTTTCCTAATTCAACCACTGAATACAATGAGACTGCGCCCATCAGTGATCCAGAACCTGTCCCAAATTATCTAAATGAATTCATGGAACTCACTGAGGAGGACCTGAGTCTTGCCCTCTTCAAAATAAAATCAGGATCCCCGACCAACCCAGTCTCACCCCATTTCATGCCCAGAATTGCCTCAGCTCTCCTTAAAAGTCTAACTGACCTTTTTTAAGTTTCAAAAGATACTTTTATTAACAGTATGTCAGAAAAGGAACACGTATGCAATCATAAGCAGAAAGGCTTCAAGTTTAAGCGATACAAAAAATTGTTAATGGCAATTCCGCAAATGAATATGTAATAGAAAAAAGGTCAATGGAAGACTAACAAAAGGAAAAGAAAACAAGCATTAGAAATGCAATCGGGCTCGGATTTATTTGAGTTTGAGCTAATGGCATTGTAAATGCCAATGTATTGTTGCTATTAACCCT
Organism: Lissotriton helveticus; assembly: GCF_964261635.1. NCBI lineage: Eukaryota > Metazoa > Chordata > Amphibia > Caudata > Salamandridae > Lissotriton > Lissotriton helveticus. Next base: position 107,584,535 of record NC_136059.1, on the reverse strand, counting down.
GGGCGTAGTGGGGCGTAGTGGGGCTCCGCGGAGCTACGCGGAGAGGGCGAGAAGCTACGCCCACTCCCGCACTCCGCGTAGCCCCACTACGCACCTCCCTCCCGCTCTCCCCTACATACTTTATTTAAGCATTTACACGGATTAAAACAACTTAAAAGCACTTACCTTGTCCGGGGCTCGTCCGGGTCTTCATCTTTGAATAGCGTCCTTTGCCTGGATACCAATGCGCATGCGCGGGCGGCCGCGCATGCGCATTTCTCCCGAGAAATGCGCATGCGCGGCCGCCCGCGCATGCGCATTGGTATCCAGGCAAAGGACGCTATTCAAAGATGAAGACCCGGACGAGCCCCGGACAAGGTAAGTGCTTTTAAGTTGTTTTTATCCGTGCAAATGCTTAAATAAAGTATCTAGTGGAGGGCGGGAGGGAGGCGGGTGGCGGCCGACTCGGCTACGCTCACGGAGTGGGCGTAGTGTTGCCGGCTACGCTGTCTACGCAAAATGCGTAGAAGGCAACACTACGCCTACTCCGTGGGCGTAGCCGATTCGGACGCCCACCCTTAGTTGCTATGTGTTATGGAGTGTGTTCATGTGGTGTGTACTGCCAGTGATCTCCTTGTGAGTGTGAGAATATTGCACCGTTACTGCCTGTGTTGTCCTTCTTGTGAGTGTGAGAAGCTTGCACCTCTGCTGCCTGTGGTCTCCTTGTGAGTGTAAGAAGCTTGCACTGCTGCTGCCTGTGATGTCGTTCTTGTGAGTGTGAGAAGCTTGCACCGCTGCTGCTTGTGATGTCCTCTTGTGAGTGGGAGAAGCTTGCACCTCTGCTGCCTGTGGTCTCCTTGTGAGTGTAAGAAGCTTGCACTGCTGCTGCCTGTGATGTCCTTCTTGTGAGTGTAAGAAGCTTGCACTGCTGCTGCCTGTGATGTCGTTCTTGTGAGTGTGAGAAGCTTGCACAGCTGCTGCCTGTGAGTATGAGAAGATTGCATTGTGCATCTCTGTGCTGTGCCTGTTCTTTATAAGGGACTCTTGCTCTGTTGCTGCTGCTGCCTTGGCACAGTACCTGCTGTGAGTGTGTGAGGGAAGCTTGCACCGCTGCTGCTTGTGATGTCCTTCTTGTGAGTGGGAGAAGCTTGCACCTCAGCTGCCTGTGGTCTCCTTGTGAGTGTAACAAGCTTGCACAGCTGCTGCCTGTGATGTCCTTCGTGTGAGTGTGAGAAGCTTGCACCGCTGCTGCCTGTGAGTATGAGAAGATTGCATTGTGCATCTCTGTGCTGTGCCTGTTCTTTGTAAGGGACTCTTGCTCTGTTGCTGCTGCTGCCTTGGCACAGTACCTGCTGTGAGTGTGTAAGGGAAGTTTGCACCACTGCTGCTTGTGATGTCGTTCTTGCGAGTGTGAGAAGCTTGCACCTCTGCTGCCTGTCGTCTCCTTGTGAGTGTAAGTAGCTTGCACTGCTGCTGCCTGTGATGTCGTTCTTGTGAGTGTGAGAAGAATGCACCGCTGCTGCTTGTGATGTCCTTCTTGTGAGTGGGAGAAGCTTGCACCTCAGCTGCCTGTGGTCTCCTTGTGAGTGTGAGAAGCTTGCACCGCTGCTGTTTGTGATGTCCTTCTTGTGAGTGGGAGAAGCTTGTAACTCAGCTGCCTGTGGTCTCCTTCTGAGTGTAAGAAGATTGCACAGCTGCTGCCAGTGATGTCCTACTCACTACTTTACTCTACTCACTACTCACTACTCTGCACTCACTACTCACTACTCTACTCACTACTCTACTCACTACTCTACTCACTACTCTGCACTCACTACTCACTACTCTGCTCACTACTCACTACTCTACTCACTACTCTCCACTCACTACTCTGCACTCACTACTCACTACTCTACTCACTACTCACTTCTCTACTCACTACTCTGCACTCACTACTTTACTCTCTACTCACTACTCTACTCACTACTCTACTCACTACTCTACTACTCTACTCACTACTCTACTCACTACTCACTACTCACTACTCACTACTCACTACTCACTACTCACTACTCACTACTCTGCACTCACTACTCTGCACTCACTACTCACTACTCTGCTCACTACTCACTACTCTACTCACTACTCTCCACTCACTACTCTGCACTCACTACTCACTACTCTACTCACTACTCACTTCTCTACTCACTACTCTGCACTCACTACTTTACTCTCTACTCACTACTCTACTCACTACTCTACTCACTACTCACTACTCTACTCACTACTCTACTCACTACTCACTACTCACTACTCTGCACTCACTACTCTGCACTCACTACTCTGCACTCACTACTCACTACTCTGCACACTACTCTACTCACTACTCTACTCACTACTCTACTCTACTCACTACTCTACTCACTACTCTACTCACTACTCACTACTCTACTCACTACTCTACTCACTACTCTGCACTCACTACTCACTACTCAACTCGCTGCTCTACTCACTACTCACTTCTCTACTCACTACTCTGCACTCACTACTTTACTCACTACTCTACTCACCTCACTACTCTACTCACCTCGCTACTCTACTCACTACTCTACTCACTACTGACTACTATACTCACTACTCTGCACTCACTACTCACCTCACTACTCTACTCACTACTCACTACTCTACTCACTACTCACTACTCTACTCACTACTCACTACTCTACTCACTACTTTCTACTCACTACTCTACTCACTACTCACTACTCTACTCACTACTCTACTCACTACTCACTACTCTACTCACTACTCACTTCTCTACTCACTACTCACTTCTCTACTCACTACTCTACTCACTACTCACTACTCTACTCTGCCCAATACTCTACTCTACCCACTACTCTACCCACTACTCTACCCACTACTCTACTCACTACTCTACTCACTACTCTACTCACTACTCTACTCACTACTCTATTCACTACTCTACTCACTACTGACTACTCACTACTCACTACTCACTACTCACTACTCTGCACTCACTACTCTGCACTCACTACTCACTACTCTGCTCACTACTCACTACTCTACTCACTACTCTCCACTCACTACTCTGCACTCACTACTCACTACTCTACTCACTACTCACTTCTCTACTCACTACTCTGCACTCACTACTTTACTCTCTACTCACTACTCTACTCACTACTCTACTCACTACTCACTACTCTACTCACTACTCTACTCACTACTCACTACTCACTACTCTGCACTCACTACTCTGCACTCACTACTCTGCACTCACTACTCACTACTCTGCACACTACTCTACTCACTACTCTACTCACTACTCTACTCTACTCACTACTCTACTCACTACTCTACTCACTACTCACTACTCTACTCACTACTCTACTCACTACTCTGCACTCACTACTCACTACTCAACTCGCTGCTCTACTCACTACTCACTTCTCTACTCACTACTCTGCACTCACTACTTTACTCACTACTCTACTCACCTCACTACTCTACTCACCTCGCTACTCTACTCACTACTCTACTCACTACTGACTACTATACTCACTACTCTGCACTCACTACTCACCTCACTACTCTACTCACTACTCACTACTCTACTCACTACTCACTACTCTACTCACTACTCACTACTCTACTCACTACTTTCTACTCACTACTCTACTCACTACTCACTACTCACTACTCTACTCACTACTCACTACTCTACTCACTACTCACTTCTCTACTCACTACTCACTTCTCTACTCACTACTCACTTCTCTACTCACTACTCTACTCACTACTCACTACTCTACTCTGCCCAATACTCTACTCTACCCACTACTCTACCCACTACTCTACCCTCTACTCACTACTCTACTCACTACTCTACTCACTACTCTACTCACTACTCTATTCACTACTCTACTCACTACTGACTATTATACTCACTACTCTGCACTCACTACTCACCTCACTACTCTACTCACTACTTACTACTCTACTCACTACTCACTTCTCTACTCACTACTCACTTCTCTACTCACTACTCACTTCTCTACTCACTACTCACTTCTCTACTCACTACTCACTTCTCTACTCACTACTCACTTCTCTACTCACTATTCATTTCTCTACTCACTACTCACTTCTCTGCACTCACTACTTTACTCACTACTCTACTCACTACTCTACTCACCTCACTACTCTACTCTACTCACTACTCTACTCACTACTCTACTCACCTCACTACTCACCTCACTACTCACCTCACTACTCTACTCACTACTCTACTCACTACTCTACCCACTACTCTACCCACGACTCTACCCACTACTCTACCCACTACTCTACCCACTACTCTACCCACTACTCTACCCACTACTCTACCCACTACTCTACTCACTACTCTACTCACTACTCTACTCACTACTCACTTCTCTACTCACTACTCACTTCTCTGCACTCACTACTTTACTCACTACTCACCTCACTACTCTACTCACCTCACTACTCTACTCACTACTCTACTCACTACTCTACTCTACTCACTACTCTACTCACTACTTTCTACTCACTACTCTACTCACTACTCTACTCACTACTCTACTCACTACTCTACTCACTACTCACTACTCTACTCACTACTCACTTCTCTACTCACTACTCTACTCACCTCACTACTCTACTCACTACTTTCTACTCACTACTCTACTCACTACTCTACTCACTACTTTACTCACTACTCACTTCTCTACTCACTACTCACTTCTCTGCACTCACTACTTTACTCACTACTCACCTCACTACTCTACTCACCTCACTACTCTACTCACTACTCTACTCACTACTCTACTTTACTCACTACTCTACTCACTACTTTCTACTCACTACTCTACTCACTACTCTACTCACTACTCTACTCACTACTCTACTCACTACTCACTACTCTACTCACTACTCACTTCTCTACTCACTACTCTACTCACCTCACTACTCACCTCACTACTCACCTCACTACTCTACTCACTACTCTACTCACTACTCTACTCACTACTCTACTCACTACTCTGCACTCACTACTCTACTCACTACTCTACCCACTACTCTACCCACTACTCTACCCACTACTCTACCCACTACTCTACCCACTACTCTACCCACTACTCTACACACTACTCTACACACTACTCTACTCACTACTCTACTCACTACTCTACTCACTACTCTACTCACTACTCTGCACTCACTACTCACTACTCTGCTCACTACTCACTACTCTACTCACTACTCACTACTCTGCTCACTACTCACTACTCTGCTCACTACTCACTACTCTGCTCACTACTCACTATTCTGCTCACTACTCACTACTCTACTCACTACTCTACTCACTACTCTACTCACTACTCACTACTCTACTCACCTCACTACTCTACTCACTACTCTACTCACTACTCTACTCACTACTCTACTCACTACTCTACTCACTACTCTACTCACTACTTTCTACTCACTACTCTACTCACTACTTTCTACTCACTACTCACTACTCTACTCACTACTTTCTACTCACTACTCTACTCACTACTCACTACTCTGCACTCACTACTCACTACTCTGCTCACTACTCACTACTCTGCTCACTACTCACTACTCTGCTCACTACTCACTACTCTGCTCACTACTCACTACTCTGCACTCACTACTCTGCTCACTACTCTACTCACTACTCTACTCACTACTCTACTCACTACTCTACTCTACTCACTACTCTACTCACTACTCTACTCACTACTCTACTCTACTCACTACTCTACTCACTACTCTACTCACTACTCTACTCACTACTCTACTCACTACTCACTTCTCTACTCACTACTCACTTCTCTGCACTCACTACTTTACTCACTACTCACCTCACTACTCTACTCACCTCACTACTCTACTCACCTCACTACTCTACTCACCTCACTACTCTACTCACTACTCTACTCACTACTCTACTCACTACTCTGCACTTACTACTCACTACTCTGCACTCACTACTCTACTCACTACTCTACTCACTACTCTACTCACTACTCTACTCACTACTCTACCCACTACTCTACCCAGTACTCTACCCACTACTCTACCCACTACTCTACCCACTACTCTACCCACTACTCTACCCACTACTCTACCCACTACTCTACCCACTACTCTACTCACTACTCTACTCACTACTCTACTCACTACTTTCTACTCACTACTCTGCTCACTACTCACTACTCTGCTCACTACTCACTACTCTACTCACTACTCTACTCACTACTCTACTCACTACTCTACTCACTACTCTACACACTACTCTACACACTACTCTACTCACTACTCTACTCACTACTCTACTCACTACTCACTTCTCTACTCACTACTCACTTCTCTGCACTCACTACTTTACTCACTACTCTACTCACCTCACTACTCTACTCACTACTCTACTCACTACTCTACTCACTACTCTACTCACTACTCTGCACTCACTACTCACTACTCTGCACTCACTACTCTACTCACTACTCTACTCTACTCACTACTCTACTCACTACTCTACCCACTACTCTACCCACTACTCTACCCACTACTCTACCCACTACTCTACACACTACTCTACTCACTACTCTACTCACTACTCTACTCACTACTCTACTCACTACTTTCTACTCACTACTTTCTACTCACTACTCTACTCACTACTCACTACTCTGCACTCACTACTCACTACTCTGCTCACTACTCACTACTCTGCTCACTACTCACTACTCTACTCACTACTCACTACTCTACTCACTACTCACTACTCTACTCACTACTCACTACTCTACTCACTACTCACTACTCTACTCACTACTCTACTCACTACTCTACTCACTACTCTACTTACTACTCTACTCACTACTCTACTCACTACTCTACTCACTACTCTACTCACTACTCTACTCACTACTCACTTCTCTACTCACTACTCACTTCTCTGCACTCACTACTCACTTCTCTGCACTCACTACTTTACTCACTACTCTACTCACCTCACTACTCTACTCACCTCACTACTCTACTCACTACTCTACTCACTACTCTACTCACTACTCTACTCACTACTCTGCACTCACTACTCTGCACTCACTACTCTACTCACTACTCTACTCTACTCACTACTCTACTCACTACTCTACCCACTACTCTACCCACTACTCTACCCACTACTCTACACACTACTCTACTCACTACTCTACTCACTACTCTACTCACTACTCTACTCACTACTTTCTACTCACTACTCTACTCACTACTCACTACTCTGCACTCACTACTCACTACTCTGCTCACTACTCACTACTCTGCTCACTACTCACTACTCTACTCACTACTCACTACTCTACTCACTACTCACTACTCTACTAACTACTCACTACTCTACTCTACCCACTACTCTACCCACTACTCTACACACTACTCTACTCACTACTCTACTCACTACTCTACTCACTACTCTACTCACTACTCTACTCACTACTCTACTCACTACTCTACTCACTACTGACTACTATACTCACTACTCTGCACTCACTACTCACCTCACTACTCTACTCACTACTCACTACTCTACTCACTACTCACTTCTCTACTCACTACTCACTACTCTACTCACTACTCTGCACTCACTACTCACTACTCAACTCGCTGCTCTACTCACTACTCACTTCTCTACTCACTACTCTGCACTCACTACTTTACTCACTACTCTACTCACCTCACTACTCTACTCACCTCACTACTCTACTCACCTCGCTACTCTACTCACTACTCTACTCACTACTGACTACTATACTCACTACTCTGCACTCACTACTCACCTCACTACTCTACTCACTACTCACTACTCTACTCACTACTCACTACTCTACTCACTACTCTACTCACTACTTTCTACTCACTACTCTACTCACTACTCTACTCACTACTCTACTCACTACTCTACTCACTACTCACTTCTCTACTCACTACTCACTTCACTACTCACTACTCACTTCTCTACTCACTACTCACTTCTCTACTCACTACTCACTACTCTACTCACTACTCTACTCTACCCACTACTCTACTCTACCCACTACTCTACCCACTACTCTACCCACTACTCTACCCACTACTCTACCCACTACTCTACTCACTACTCTACTCACTACTCTACTCACTACTCTACTAACTACTCTACTCACTACTGACTACTATACTCACTACTCTGCACTCACTACTCACCTCACTACTCTACTCACTACTCACTTCTCTACTCACTACTCACTTCTCTACTCACTACTCACTTCTCTACTCACTACTCCCTTCTCTACTCACTACTCACTTCTCTACTCACTACTCACTTCTCTACTCACTACTCACTTCTCTACTCACTACTCACTTCTCTGCACTCACTACTTTACTCACTACTCTACTCACTACTCTACTCACCTCACTACTCTACTCACTACTCTACTCACCTCACTACTCACCTCACTACTCACCTCACTACTCACCTCACTACTCTACTCACTACTCTACTCACTACTCTGCACTCACTACTCTACTCACTACTCTACTAACTACTCTACCCACTACTCTACCCACTACTCTACCCACTACTCTACCCACTACTCTACCCACTACTCTACCCACTACTCTACTCACTACTCTACTCACTACTCTACTCACTACTCACTTCTCTACTCACTACTCACTTCTCTGCACTCACTACTTTACTCACTACTCACCTCACTACTCTACTCACCTCACTACTCTACTCACTACTCTACTCACTACTCTACTCACTACTCTACTCACTACTCTACTCACTACTCTACTCACTACTCACTTCTCTACTCACTACTCACTTCTCTGCACTCACTACTTTACTCACTACTCACCTCACTACTCACCTCACTACTCTACTCACTACTCTACCCACTACGCTACCCACTACTCTACCCACTACTCTACACACTACTCTACACACTACTCTACTCACTACTCTACTCACTACTCTACTCACTACTCTACTCACTACTTTCTACTCACTACTTTCTACTCACTACTCTACTCACTACTCACTACTCTGCACTCACTACTCACTACTCTGCTCACTACTCACTACTCTGCTCACTACTCACTACTCTACTCACTACTCACTACTCTACTCACTACTCACTACTCTACTCACTACTCTACTCACTACTCTACTCACTTCTCTACTCACTACTCACTTCTCTACTCACTACTCACTTCTATGCACTCACTACTTTACTCACTACTCACCTCACTACTCTACTCACCTCACTACTCACCTCACTACTCTACTCACCTCACTACTCTACTCACTACTCTACTCACTACTCTGCACTCACTACTCACTACTCTGCACTCACTACTCTACTCACTACTCACTACTCTGCACTCACTACTCACTACTCTGCTCACTACTCACTACTCTGCTCACTACTCTGCTCACTACTCACTACTCACTACTCTACTCACTACTCACTACTCTACTCACTACTCACTACTCTACTCACTACTCTACTCACCTCACTACTCTACTCACTACTCTACTCACTACTCTACTCACTACTCTACTCACTACTCTACTCACTACTCTGCACTCACTACTCTACCCACTACTCTACTCACTACTCTACCCACTACTCTACCCACTACTCTACCCACTACTCTACCCACTACTCTACCCACTACTCTACCCACTACTCTACCCACTACTCTACCCACTACTCTACTCACTACTCTACTCACTACTCTACTCACTACTCACTACTCTACTCACTACTCACTTCTCTACTCACTACTCACTTCTCTGCACTCACTACTTTACTCACTACTCACCTCACTACTCTACTCACCTCACTACTCTACTCACTACTCTACTCACTACTCTACTCACTACTCTACTCACTACTCTACTCACTACTCTGCACTCACTACTCACTACTCGGCTCACTACTCACTACTCTACTCACTACTCACTACTCTACTCACTACTCTACTCACTACTCTACTCACTACTCACTACTCTACTCACTACTCTACTCACCTCACTACTCTACTCACTACTCTACTCACTACTCTACTCACTACTCTACTCACTACTCTACTCACTACACTACTCACTACTCTACCCACTACTCTACCCACTACTCTACTCACTACTCTACTCACTACTCTACTCACTACTCTACTCACTACTCTACTCACTACTTTCTACTCACTACTCTGCTCACTACTCACTACTCTGCACTCACTACTCACTACTCTGCTCACTACTCACTACTCTACTCACTACTCACTACTCTACTCACTGCTCACTACTCTGCTCACTACTCACTACTCTGCACACACTACTCACTACTCTGCTCACTACTCACTACTCTACTCACTACTCACTACTCTACTCACTACTCTACTCACTACTCTACTCACTACTCTACTCACTACTCTACTCACTACTCTACTCACCTCACTACTCTACTCACTTCTCTACTCACTACTCACTTCTCTACTCACTACTCACTTCTCTACTCACTACTCACTTCTCTGCACTCACTACTTTACTCACTACTCTACTCACCTCACTACTCTACTCACCTCACTACTCTACTCACTACTCTACTCACTACTCTACTCACTACTCTACTCACTACTCTACTCTACTCACTACTCTACTCTACTCACTACTCTACTCACTACTCTACTCTACTCACTACTCTACTCACTACTCTACCTACTACTCTACCCACTACTCTACCCACTACTCTACCCACTACTCTACCCACTACTCAACCCACTACTCTACCCACTACTCTACTCACTACTCTACTCACTACTTTCTACTCACTACTCTACTCACTACTCACTACTCTGCACTCACTACTCACTACTCTGCTCACTACTCACTACTCTGCTCACTACTCACTACTCTGCTCACTACTCACCTCTCTACACTACTCACTACTCTACTCACTACTCACTTCTCTACTCACTACTCACTTCTCTACTCACTACTCACTACTCACTTCTCTACTCACTTCTCTACTCACTACTCACTTCTCTACTCACTACTCACTTCTCTACTCACTACTCACTTCTCTACTCACTACTCACTTCTCTGCACTCACTACTTTACTCACTACTCTACTCACCTCACTACTCTACTCACCTCACTACTCTACTCACTACTCTACTCACTACTCTACTCACTACTCTACTCACTACTCTACTCACTACTCTACTCTACTCACTACTCTACTCACTACTCTACTCTACTCACTACTCTACTCACTACTCTACTCTACTCACTACTCTACCCACTACTCTACCCACTACTCTACCCACTACTCTACCCACTACTCTACCCACTACTCTACCCACTACTCTACCCACTACTCTACCCACTACTCTACCTACTACTCTACCCACTACTCTACCCACTACTCTACCCACTACTCTGCTCACTACTCACTACTCTGCTCACTACTCACTACTCTGCTCACTACTCACCTCACTACACTACTCACTACTCTACTCACTACTCACTTCTCTACTCACTACTCACTTCTCTACTCACTACTCACTACTCACTTCTCTACTCACTTCTCTACTCACTACTCACTACTCACTTCTCTACTCACTACTCACTTCTCTACTCACTACTCACTTCTCTACTCACTACTCACTTCTCTGCACTCACTACTTTACTCACTACTCTACTCACCTCACTACTCTACTCACCTCACTACTCACCTCACTACTCTACTCACTACTCTACTCACTACTCTACTCACTACTCTACTCACTACTCTGCACTCACTACTCACTACTCTGCTCACTACTCTACTCACTACTCACTACTCTACTCACTACTCTACTCACTACTCTACTCACTACTCTACTCACTACTCACTACTCTACTCACTACTCTACTCACCTCACTACTCTACTCACTACTCTACTCACTACTCTACTCACTACTCTACCCACTACTCTACCCACTACTCTACCCACTACTCTACCCACTACTCTACTCACTACTCTACTCACTACTCTACTCACTACTCTACTCACTACTTTCTACTCACTACTCTGCTCACTACTCACTACTCTGCACTCACTACTCACTACTCTGCTCACTACTCACTACTCTACTCACTACTCACTACTCTGCTCACTACTCACTACTCTGCACTCACTACTCACTACTCTGCTCACTACTCACTACTCTACTCACTACTCACTACTCTACTCACTACTCTACTCACTACTCTACTCACTACTCTACTCACTACTCTACTCACTACTCTACTCACCTCACTACTCTACTCACTACTCTACTCACTACTCTACTCACTACTCTACTCACTACTCTACTCACTACTCTACTCACTACTTTCTACTCACTACTTTCCACTCACTACTCTACTCACTACTCACTACTCTGCACTCACTACTCACTACTCTGCTCACTACTCACTACTCTGCTCACTACTCACTACTCTACTCACTACTCACTACTCTACTCACTACTCACTACTCTACTCACTACTCTACTCACTACTCTACTCACTACTCACTTCTCTACTCACTACTCACTTCTCTACTCACTACTCACTTCTCTGCACTCACTACTTTACTCACTACTCACCTCACTACTCTACTCACCTCACTACTCACCTCACTACTCTACTCACCTCACTACTCTACTCACTACTCTACTCACTACTCTGCACTCACTACTCACTACTCTGCACTCACTACTCTACTCACTACTCACTACTCTGCACTCACTACTCACTACTCTGCTCACTACTCACTACTCTGCTCACTACTCTGCTCACTACTCACTACTCACTACTCTACTCACTACTCACTACTCTACTCACTACTCACTACTCTACTCACTACTCTACTCACCTCACTACTCTACTCACTACTCTACTCACTACTCTACTCACTACTCTACTCACTACTCTGCACTCACTACTCTACCCACTACTCTACCCACTACTCTACCCACTACTCTACCCACTACTCTACCCACTACTCTACCCACTACTCTACCCACTACTCTACCCACTACTCTACTCACTACTCTACTCACTACTCTACTCACTACTCACTACTCTACTCACTACTCACTTCTCTACTCAATACTCACTTCTCTGCACTCACTACTTTACTCACTACTCACCTCACTACTCTACTCACCTCACTACTCTACTCACTACTCTACTCACTACTCTACTCACTACTCTACTCACTACTCTACTCACTACTCTGCACTCACTACTCACTACTCGGCTCACTACTCACTACTCTACTCACTACTCACTACTCTACTCACTACTCTACTCACTACTCTACTCACTACTCTACTCACTACTCACTACTCTACTCACTACTCTACTCACCTCACTACTCTACTCACTACTCTACTCACTACTCTACTCACTACTCTACTCACTACTCTACTCACTACACTACTCACTACTCTACCCACTACTCTACCCACTACTCTACTCACTACTCTACTCACTACTCTACTCACTACTCTACTCACTACTCTACTCACTACTCTACTCACTACTTTCTACTCACTACTCTGCTCACTACTCACTACTCTGCACTCACTACTCACTACTCTGCTCACTACTCACTACTCTACTCACTACTCACTACTCTACTCACTGCTCACTACTCTGCTCACTACTCACTACTCTGCACTCACTACTCACTACTCTGCTCACTACTCACTACTCTACTCACTACTCACTACTCTACTCACTACTCTACTCACTACTCTACTCACTACTCTACTCACTACTCTACTCACTACTCTACTCACCTCACTACTCTACTCACTTCTCTACTCACTACTCACTTCTCTACTCACTACTCACTTCTCTACTCACTACTCACTTCTCTGCACTCACTACTTTACTCACTACTCTACTCACCTCACTACTCTACTCACCTCACTACTCTACTCACTACTCTACTCACTACTCTACTCACTACTCTACTCACTACTCTACTCTACTCACTACTCTACTCTACTCACTACTCTACTCACTACTCTACTCTACTCACTACTCTACTCACTACTCTACCCACTACTCTACCCACTACTCTACCCACTACTCTACCCACTACTCTACCCACTACTCAACCCACTACTCTACCCACTACTCTACTCACTACTCTACTCACTACTTTCTACTCACTACTCTACTCACTACTCACTACTCTGCACTCACTACTCACTACTCTGCTCACTACTCACTACTCTGCTCACTACTCACTACTCTGCTCACTACTCACCTCTCTACACTACTCACTACTCTACTCACTACTCACTTCTCTACTCACTACTCACTTCTCTACTCACTACTCACTTCTCTGCACTCACTACTTTACTCACTACTCTACTCACCTCACTACTCTACTCACCTCACTACTCTACTCACTACTCTACTCACTACTCTACTCACTACTCTACTCACTACTCTACTCTACTCACTACTCTACTCTACTCACTACTCTACTCACTACTCTACTCTACTCACTACTCTACTCACTACTCTACCCACTACTCTACCCACTACTCTACCCACTACTCTACCCACTACTCTACCCACTACTCAACCCACTACTCTACCCACTACTCTACTCACTACTCTACTCACTACTTTCTACTCACTACTCTACTCACTACTCACTACTCTGCACTCACTACTCACTACTCTGCTCACTACTCACTACTCTGCTCACTACTCACTACTCTGCTCACTACTCACCTCTCTACACTACTCACTACTCTACTCACTACTCACTTCTCTACTCACTACTCACTTCTCTACTCACTACTCACTACTCACTTCTCTACTCACTTCTCTACTCACTACTCACTTCTCTACTCACTACTCACTTCTCTACTCACTACTCACTTCTCTACTCACTACTCACTTCTCTGCACTCACTACTTTACTCACTACTCTACTCACCTCACTACTCTACTCACCTCACTACTCTACTCACTACTCTACTCACTACTCTACTCACTACTCTACTCACTACTCTACTCACTACTCTACTCACTACTCTACTCTACTCACTACTCTACTCACTACTCTACTCTACTCACTACTCTACTCACTACTCTACTCTACTCACTACTCTACCCACTACTCTACCCACTACTCTACCCACTACTCTACCCACTACTCTACCCACTACTCTACCTACTACTCTACCCACTACTCTACCCACTACTCTACCCACTACTCTGCTCACTACTCACTACTCTGCTCACTACTCACTACTCTGCTCACTACTCACCTCACTACACTACTCACTACTCTACTCACTACTCACTTCTCTACTCACTACTCACTTCTCTACTCACTACTCACTACTCACTTCTCTACTCACTTCTCTACTCACTACTCACTACTCACTTCTCTACTCACTACTCACTTCTCTACTCACTACTCACTTCTCTACTCACTACTCACTTCTCTGCACTCACTACTTTACTCACTACTCTACTCACCTCACTACTCTACTCACCTCACTACTCACCTCACTACTCTACTCACTACTCTACTCACTACTCTACTCACTACTCTACTCACTACTCTGCACTCACTACTCACTACTCTGCTCACTACTCTACTCACTACTCACTACTCTACTCACTACTCTACTCACTACTCTACTCACTACTCTACTCACTACTCACTACTCTACTCACTACTCTACTCACCTCACTACTCTACTCACTACTCTACTCACTACTCTACTCACTACTCTACCCACTACTCTACCCACTACTCTACCCACTACTCTACCCACTACTCTACTCACTACTCTACTCACTACTCTACTCACTACTCTACTCACTACTTTCTACTCACTACTCTGCTCACTACTCACTACTCTGCACTCACTACTCACTACTCTACTCACTACTCTACTCACTACTCTACTCACTACTTTCTACTCACTACTCTGCTCACTACTCACTACTCTGCACTCACTACTCACTACTCTGCTCACTACTCACTACTCTACTCACTACTCACTACTCTGCTCACTACTCACTACTCTGCACTCACTACTCACTACTCTGCTCACTACTCACTACTCTACTCACTACTCACTACTCTACTCACTACTCTACTCACTACTCTACTCACTACTCTACTCACTACTCTACTCACTACTCTACTCACCTCACTACTCTACTCACTACTCTACTCACTACTCTACTCACTACTCTACTCACTACTCTACTCACTACTCTGCACTCACTACTCACTACTCTACTCACTACTCTACTCTACTCACTACTATACTCACTACTCTACCCACTACTCTACCCACTACTCTACCCACTACTCTACCCACTACTCTACCCACTACTCTACCCACTACTCTACCCACTACTCTACTCACTACTCTACTCACTACTTTCTACTCACTACTCTACTCACTACTCACTACTCTGCACTCACTACTCACTACTCTGCTCACTACTCACTACTCTGCTCACTACTCACTACTCTGCTCACTACTCACCTCACTACACTACTCACTACTCTACTCACTACTCACTACTCACTTCTCTACTCACTACTCACTTCTCTACTCACTACTCACTACTCACGTCTCTACTCACTTCTCTACTCACTACTCACTACTCACTTCTCCACTCACTACTCACTTCTCTACTCACTACTCACTTCTCTGCACTCACTACTTTACTCACTACTCTACTCACCTCACTACTCTACTCACCTCACTACTCACCTCACTACTCTACTCACTACTCTACTCACTACTCTACTCTACTCACTACTCTACTCACTACTCTGCACTCACTACTCACTACTCTGCACTCACTACTCTACTCACTACTCACTACTCTACTCACTACTCACTACTCTACTCTACCCACTACTCTACTCTACCCACTACTCTACTCTACCCACTACTCTACCCACTACTCTACTCACTACTCTACTCACTACTCTACTCACTACTCTACTCACTACTCTACTCACTACTCTACTCACTACTCTACTCACTACTTTCTACTCACTACTCTACTCACTACTCTACTCACTACTCTACTCACTACTTTCTACTCACTACTCTACTCACTACTCACTACTCTGCACTCACTACTCACTACTCTGCACTCACTACTCACTACTCTGCTCACTACTCTACTCACTACTCTACTCACTACTCTACTCACTACTCTACTCACTACTCTACTCACTACTCTACTCACTACTCTGCACTCACTACTCACTACTCTACTCACTACTCACTACTCTACTCACTACTCTACTCACTACTCTACTCACTACTCTACTCACTACTCACTACTCTCTACTCTACTCACTACTCACTTCTCTACTCACTTCTCTACTCACTACTCACTACTCACTTCTCTACTCACTACTCACTTCTCTACTCACTACTCACTTCTCTACTCACTACTCACTTCTCTGCACTCACTACTTTACTCACTACTCTACTCACCTCACTACTCTACTCACCTCACTACTCACCTCACTACTCTACTCACTACTCTACTCACTACTCTACTCACTACTCTACTCACTACTCTGCACTCACTACTCACTACTCTGCTCACTACTCACTACTCTACTCACTACTCACTACTCTACTCACTACTCTACTCACTACTCTACTCACTACTCACTACTCTACTCACTACTCTACTCACCTCACTACTCTACTCACTACTCTACTCACTACTCTACTCACTACTCTACCCACTACTCTACCCACTACTCTACCCACTACTCTACCCACTACTCTACTCACTACTCTACTCACTACTCTACTCACTACTCTACTCACTACTCTACTCACTACTTTCTACTCACTACTCTGCTCACTACTCACTACTCTGCACTCACTACTCACTACTCTGCTCACTACTCACTACTCTACTCACTACTCACTACTCTGCTCACTACTCACTACTCTGCACTCACTACTCACTACTCTGCTCACTACTCACTACTCTACTCACTACTCACTACTCTACTCACTACTCTACTCACTACTCTACTCACTACTCTACTCACTACTCTACTCACTACTCTACTCACCTCACTACTCTACTCACTACTCTACTCACTACTCTACTCACTACTCTACTCACTACTCTACTCACTACTCTGCACTCACTACTCACTACTCTACTCACTACTCTACTCTACTCACTACTCTACTCACTACTCTACCCACTACTCTACCCACTACTCTACCCACTACTCTACCCACTACTCTACCCACTACTCTACCCACTACTCTACCCACTACTCTACCCACTACTCTACTCACTACTCTACTCACTACTTTCTACTCACTACTCTACTCACTACTCACTACTCTGCACTCACTACTCACTACTCTGCTCACTACTCACTACTCTGCTCACTACTCACTACTCTGCTCACTACTCACCTCACTACACTACTCACTACTCTACTCACTACTCACTACTCACTTCTCTACTCACTACTCACTTCTCTACTCACTACTCACTACTCACTTCTCTACTCACTTCTCTACTCACTACTCACTACTCACTTCTCTACTCACTACTCACTTCTCTACTCACTACTCACTTCTCTACTCACTACTCACTTCTCTGCACTCACTACTTTACTCACTACTCTACTCACCTCACTACTCTACTCACCTCACTACTCACCTCACTACTCTACTCACTACTCTACTCACTACTCTACTCTACTCACTACTCTACTCACTACTCTGCACTCACTACTCACTACTCTGCACTCACTACTCTACTCACTACTCACTACTCTACTCACTACTCACTACTCTACTCTACCCACTACTCTACTCTACCCACTACTCTACTCTACCCACTACTCTACCCACTACTCTACTCACTACTCTACTCACTACTCTACTCACTACTCTACTCACTACTCTACTCACTACTCTACTCACTACTTTCTACTCACTACTCTACTCACTACTCTACTCACTACTCTACTCACTACTTTCTACTCACTACTCTACTCACTACTCTGCACTCACTACTCACTACTCTGCACTCACTACTCACTACTCTGCTCACTACTCTACTCACTACTCTACTCACTACTCTACTCACTACTCTACTCACTACTCTACTCACTACTCACTACTCTGCACTCACTACTCACTACTCTGCACTCACTACTCACTACTCTGCTCACTACTCTACTCACTACTCTACTCACTACTCTACTCTACTCACTACTCACTACTCTACTCACTACTCTACTCACTACTCTACTCACTACTCTACTCACTACTCACTACTCTCTACTCTACTCACTACTCACTACTCTACTCACTACTCACTACTCTACTCACTACTCTGCACTCACTACTCACTACTCTGCACTCACTACTCACTACTCTACTCACTACTCTACTCACTACTCTACTCACTACTCACTACTCTCTACTCTACTCACTACTCTACTCACTACTCTACTCACTACTCTACTCACTACTCACTACTCTACTCACTACTCTGCACTCACTACTCACTACTCTGCACTCACTACTCACTACTCTGCACTCACTACTCACTACTCTGCACTCACTACTCACTACTCTACTCACTACTCTACTCACTACTCTACTCACTACTCTACTCTACTCTACTCACTACTCTACTCTACTCACTACTCTCTACTCTACTCACTACTCTACTCACTACTCTACTCACTACTCTACTCACTACTCACTACTCTACTCACTACTCTGCACTCACTACTCACTACTCTGCACTCACTACTCACTACTCTGCACTCACTACTCTGCACTCACTACTCACTACTCTACTCACTACTCTACTCACTACTCACTACTCTACTCACTACTCTACTCACTACTCCCTACTCTACTCACTACTCTACTCACTACTCTCTACTCTACTCTCTACTCTACTCACTACTCTACTCACTACTCTACTCACTACTCTACTCACTACTCACTACTCTACTCTGCACTCACTACTCACTACTCTGCACTCACTACTCACTACTCTACTCACTACTCTACTCACTACTCTACTCACTACTCTACTACCTACTCACTACTCTCTACTCTACTCTCTACTCTACTCACTACTCTACTCACTACTCTACTCACTACTCTACTCACTACTCACTACTCTACTCACTACTCTGCACTCACTACTCACTACTCTGCACTCACTACTCACTACTCTACTCACTACTCTACTCACTACTCTACTCACTACTCTCTACTCTACTCACTACTCTACTCACTACTCTACTCACTACTCTACTCACTACTCACTACTCTACTCACTACTCTGCACTCACTACTCACTACTCTGCACTCACTACTCACTACTCTACTCACTACTCTACTCACTACTCTACTCACTACTCTACTCTACTCACTACTCACTACTCTACTCACTACTCTACTCACTACTCTACTCACTACTCTACTCACTACTCACTACTCTCTACTCTACTCACTACTCACTACTCTACTCACTACTCACTACTCTACTCACTACTCTGCACTCACTACTCACTACTCTGCACTCACTACTCACTACTCTACTCACTACTCTACTCACTACTCTACTCACTACTCACTACTCTCTACTCTACTCACTACTCTACTCACTACTCTACTCACTACTCTACTCACTACTCACTACTCTACTCACTACTCTGCACTCACTACTCACTACTCTGCACTCACTACTCACTACTCTGCACTCACTACTCACTACTCTGCACTCACTACTCACTACTCTACTCACTACTCTACTCACTACTCTACTCACTACTCTACTCTACTCTACTCACTACTCTACTCTACTCACTACTCTCTACTCTACTCACTACTCTACTCACTACTCTACTCACTACTCTACTCACTACTCACTACTCTACTCACTACTCTGCACTCACTACTCACTACTCTGCACTCACTACTCACTACTCTGCACTCACTACTCTGCACTCACTACTCACTACTCTACTCACTACTCTACTCACTACTCACTACTCTACTCACTACTCTACTCACTACTCCCTACTCTACTCACTACTCTACTCACTACTCTCTACTCTACTCTCTACTCTACTCACTACTCTACTCACTACTCTACTCACTACTCTACTCACTACTCACTACTCTACTCTGCACTCACTACTCACTACTCTGCACTCACTACTCACTACTCTACTCACTACTCTACTCACTACTCTACTCACTACTCTACTACCTACTCACTACTCTCTACTCTACTCTCTACTCTACTCACTACTCTACTCACTACTCTACTCACTACTCTACTCACTACTCACTACTCTACTCACTACTCTGCACTCACTACTCACTACTCTGCACTCACTACTCACTACTCTACTCACTACTCTACTCACTACTCTACTCACTACTCACTACTCTACTCACTACTCTGCACTCACTACTCACTACTCTGCACTCACTACTCACTACTCTGCACTCACTACTCACTACTCTGCACTCACTACTCTGCACTCACTACTCACTACTCTACTCACTACTCTACTCACTACTCTACTCTACTCACTACTCTACTCTACTCACTACTCTACTCACTACTCACTACTCTACTCACTACTCACTACTCTACTCACTACTCACTTCTCCTCTCCCTACTCTGCACTCCCTACTCTGCCCTCCCTACTCTGCCCTCCCTACTCTGCCCTCCCTACTCTGCCCTCCCTACTCTGCCCTCACTACTCTGCCCTCTGCCCTCACTACTCTGCCCTCACTACTCTGCCCTCACTACTCTGCTCTCCCTACTCTGCCCTCCCTACTCTGCCCTCCCTACTCTGCCCTCCCTACTCTGCCCTCACTACTCTGCCCTCACTACTCTGCCCTCACTACTCTGCCCTCACTACTCTGCCCTCACTACTCTGCACTCTGCCCTCCCTACTCTGCACTCTGCCCTCACTACTCTGCACTCTGCCCTCCCTACTCTGCACTCCCTACTCTGCACTCCCTACTTTGCACTCCCTACTCTGCACTCCCTACTCTGCACTCCCTACTCTGCACTCCCTACTCTGCACTACTAGCCAGGCTGCTGTACAACATGGCTAAACATATCCCTGACAAAACCAACAGATTTTGTATAGGAGAGTCCTATTTGCTTTGCCAATGCTTGTTTAGCCTACCTCAGTCAAAGAGCAGGCGCGGATTTGCCGGCGCGCACACAGAGCTCAAGGGAAAAAAATCACAGCAGTGCACACGCTCCCAGCACCATCTGTCTTCAATTACCGGCACCTCGGACAGCTGGTAATTGAGGATTTATGTATTCTTCTGCGCGTGTCCGAACACTTTATGCAGGAAGTGGACATTGCAAAAATTCCAAAGCCCTATGGCGTGCTGCCTTACTTAAACACAGCCTTGCCTGGACCAATTACCATTCACATGGCAGAATACCACACGCAAAAACCGCGCGCCTTCTGGAATGCGGCAGCCCACAGCCCTTACTGAACTTTTTTTTTTTTATACCATTAGAGCTCGGAAGCCCCGCCCCACTTCGTGTGACGTAGACCCGAGCCCTAAAAAGGGGGTATACAGAATGGAGGCTAAATGCGGGATTCAATGATTATGCAATTAAAGTATGGTTACAGTAAATAAATTTAAAAAAGTGTAAAAAATTTAAGACGTGAACAATAACAAAGAGCTCAGGGGGTTGAGCAACTTCTTGAATACATGGTTTTGGAGCAAAAGACGTTTTAGCATTATCGTCCAAAAACTGCACCTCTAACTGACCTTTTTTAACCTGTCTTTAAATAGTGCCACCTTTCCCATAATCTGGAAGGCATCCAGGGTCAAACCCATCCTGAAAAAGGCTTCTATTAATCCTAAAGAACCGCGACACAGGAAAGAAAGCTATTACACCTTCCACCCCTGTTGCATCGGTGCATCAGAAGAAGTATTCAGTTGACAAAGCCAATGGGGGCTCTGTTGACAGAATACTAAGTCAAAGCTCGTCTCTCCATAAATGTGGTGGACTCACCGTAGGTTGGTGAGCAGGGTACTGTGTCATATTTATGATGGGGTACCCTGTCCATCAAGCTTTAAACTGGGCCTTCAGTTTTTTTTCTTTCACAGTTTTATAGCGGGAACTCGACACAAAGGTATCAAGGCGCTTTACATGAGCACCAGTTGCGTTACAGACAGATACATTAATTTATGTTAGGCACAGGAAGATTAAGTGATTTGCCCAGAATCACAGGATGTTGAACATTGTTGCAGAGACTCTAACCCGGTTCCCCAGATTCGAAGCCGACTGCTCTAGCATTTAGGCTACGCTCTCTTCCAGTTCTAAAACAGAAATGTTAACCACCCGATGCAAAAACTTCCGCTGTCATGAAATTTGAATTTCTCCCACTATGTGTTTTACTGCTAAAAACCATTGGCTTCAGTGGGACAAGGCTGGACTAGAAACCAAAAGCAGCCCTTGAGAAGTTTGCCATACCAGCTCCCATACTGTGAGGAGTGCATGGGCATAACTACAAAAGGATCCCCTAAAATAGTTTTTAACCTTATGGCCTTTTTCTCATCTTCTTTTCCCCACTCATCCATTCTTCTATCTCTAGCCACAATGTTTACAGCTCCTCCTCATTCCTTCTTCATTCTGTTCTTATTTCTTCCTTCCACTTCTCTTTCAATCGCGCTTTCGACTGTCATCTCCTTCTCCCTTTTCTCTCCCACCTTATCCTTTCTACTCCTCCATCCTTCATATATAAATAAAAGCCCATGGCTAAAATATTTGTTTAGAGGATGCTATCCAACTACAGCCATTTTACCAGTAGCCCTGCCCACTACTACAGGTAGTAACTGCCCACTGCCTTTGGTGCTGCAAGTTGTCCAGGTTTGAATGGAGAAAAAGAGCCAGGGTGTGTGAAAGGGTGATCTTCTTGACGTATCCAAGTAAATATCAAACAATCAAGAATATTTATAAAGCGCATGTCTAACTCCGAAGAGGTGTATTGGCACTAACAAAGCAGACCTGCAAGATTGAAGGCTTGTACTGCTATTCCCATGTGAAGGCAACTCTGATTTTCCTTGGGCTTCTCTGGTTGCTCCAGATGTGCCCTGACTCTCCACCATGTGGTGAGTCCCTCGGACCTTGCTGGTCCACACCGAAGCATTTCTTCACTTTCTACATGGGTTGCTGTTGCCAAGGCTTGTTGTGTCCAATCTGGTCAACAATGCTGCAGCACTCGACATCCTTTATGGGACAGCTCGAATCCAGCTCCTCTTCATCGTCCACGCCTCCTGGTCCTCGTGGCTGCAGAGTCAAGCTTCACCTCTTCAACCTGAAATCACCCGACATCGGAGGGCATTCGACTACCATACCACTGGTCACTGGTGAGTGACCCAGACTCTGTCCCCTCTGCTCTCAGGTTCTTCTCATCTTTGATCCAGGCTTGGATCACCCCGGACACTTTCCACTTCAGCGGCAGCAGCACTTTGCAGCATATCGCTATTGAAATCAATGACGATTCCCGATACCAAAAGACACCTATGCACCCGGCTTCCCTTGGTGAGGTAACTCGAGTACTCCGGTGCTCCCGTGGGTGTTGGCCCTGGAACCCCTTGAGTCTAAAGAGGTTTGCTCAAAGTCCTCTCCTAAGTGTCCTCAATCTTTAAATTTCCAACTGCCACTTTCCCCATAGAAACTAACAGTGATTTGCGGCTGTGTTCTCACACTGCACGCGTCCCCAGTGGGTTCCTTGTGTCACTACCTTGGGTGGTTCCTTGTGGGGCCAGTGATTCTACAGGCTCTATGCCTTGTGTCTAGTCAATTTGTGGTTATTTATTTTTATTTATTTATTTTGAAGGTTTTATATAGCGCGAACAAGATCTTTGCAGATAACAGAGCGCTTTACAGAGGCAGGTGGAAGGGTAGGGGAACAGGGAGCATAGTAAGGATGTAGATCATCAAGTTCATGTACAAAGCCACAATAATACAAATAGTACAGGTATGAGGTAGCATGGCCTAGTTGGGACTTGGGTCATCCAAAACAATGTAAATAAAACAGAAATAGAGGAAAATACATATATGTGGGATCAGGACTCTGAGCATTTTAGTCTAATACAAGTCAAAACACCCGTGCATAGGAATATATAGGCTATATAATAATATAATACTGGCAATACTGATCGACGCATTGTAAATCAAACGTAGTTGTTTAAGTGTATTTAGCCATAAGGATATTTTTGACTTCTTTCTTGAAAAGAAGGGAGGAGGAGATGAGCCTGGTTTCCGGAGGAAGTGCGTTGCAGATCCTAGGCGCCATTCCTGAGAAGGAGCGTTTGTACGTTTTTTCCTTCCGGAATCTTCTCGGTTTCAGCAGAAGATTGTTTGTACTTCTGGTAGTTCTGGACCCGCCGGAAATTGTCAACTTATGTGTGAGGTAGCTGGGTGATTTCAGGTGTATAGCCTTGTGCGTCATGCAGGCAATTTTCAGCTGAATTCTGGCTTCAAGAGGTAGCCAGTTCAAGTATTTAAAGTCAGGGGAGATATGCGAATGTGTTTTTGATCCAGTGATGAGTCTTGCCGCCACGTTTAGTGACGCTCTGAGGGGTGCCGTTGTAGTTAGGGGGAGGCCGCAGAGGGCCACGCTGCCGTAGTCTATGCGAGGGATGACTAGTGCTTGTACTGCGGTTTGGAAGTCTTTTGCTGGGAGGAAGGGTTTAGGTTTCCTCAAGGTATTTATTTGGAAGTTCGCCCCCTTAGTTGCCTTGCTGATATGCTGCTGCATGTTGAGGTTGGTGTCAAGTGTTATGCCTAAGGATTTTGCTGAGTCCACGATGGTCGGTTGGACATTGAGTGCTGTTAGGTGCTTAAGCCATGTTTGTTTTGGATATTCTCGTGGGAGGTGCGATTAGGAGGAACTCAGTCTTCATAGCATTGAGTTTGAGGTGGTTATCGGCCAGCCAAGATTGGGTGTTTCTGATCATAGAGTTCAGACTCAGGATGTCTTTGGGGGATTGTAGCTTGAGATATAATTGAGTGTCATCAGCGTACATGTGAAAGTGAACATTGGATGCTTGTAGTAGGGTGGTGAGAGGTTCCATAACAAGGTTGAACAAAGTAGGGGATAGGCAGGATCCTTGAGGGACACCTAACGATACCGGTATTGGGGATGACAACACGTTTTTGCTCTTAAATTTTTGAGATCGGTTGTGTAGAAAGGAGGTGAACCAACGAAGCACAGTCCCAGAGAAGCCCATTCTTGTCTTTAGGAGTTCGAGTAAGTTCTCATGTTTCACTGTGTTGAATGCTGAAGAGAGATCAAGAAGGATGAGGAGGCAGATATCGTTTTGATCTAGGATTTGAAGGGCATCGTCAATTATGTGAGTCATAGCTGTTTCAGTGCTGTGCCCTGCTCGGAAGCCTGATTGATGTGGGTTGAGGAGATCAAACTGTTCTATGTGTTTTGTCAATTGTAGTTGGACGCATTTTTCTAAAAGTTGGGCGAGAGTGGGAATGTTGGTAATCGGACGGTAATTGCTTAGATCCGTGGGGTCGGCTGTTGGTTTCTTCAGTAGAGGTGTAATTTGTCCAACTTTGAGGGAGTCAGGGATAGTTCCTTGTTGTAGTGAGCTATTGATAATTTTAGTCCAAAGTGGGAGGAGCAAAGGGATGAAGTCTTTTACGGCGTTAGCCGGAAGAGGGTCAGTGAGGTGATTGGATGGTTTTAGGGTGCTGAGTATCCTGTCAATATCTTCTTCAGAGTAGGTGTCAAAGGATGACCAATTCGCATTGTTTTTTAGTTTATTGGGTGTTCTGCAGTTGGGTATTGAGTAAAGGCTTGCGTTATTGAGGAGGTCGCTCCTTATATTGTCAGTTTTTTTGTTAAAGAAAACCGAGAAATCTTCGCAGGAAGGAGTAGATCTCAACATGTCGACAGCTGGGGGTTGTTCCTTAGATTGAGCTCGGATTAGCTCGAACAATTTACTTGGATGGTTTTTTGCTTGGTCTAGCTGGAGTCTGAAGAACTCTGATTTTGAGCGTTTTATTTTCCTGAAGTATGCATTTCTCTTTTTCCTCAGAGTTTTAAGATGGAATGTCGAGGGAACTGATCTCCAGGTGCGCTCTGCTGTTCGCACAGCCCGTCTCTCTTCATTGAGACTCCCGTTGTACCAAGGGTTGGATATCTTAGTGGGTACTCTTTTCAGTTGCAATGGGGCGGCCTCTTGATTATTGAGGCCATGGAGTTGAGATAGTGGTCAGTTAGGTACTGAACGTCAGTAACGTCGGTAGGGGGGAGTAGGAGATTGCAGCTGTTAGGGGGAAGAGAGTTTGGATTGAGTTTCCTCATGTCTCTTTTCCAGACTTTGGGCATGGAGTATTGCACCGGGATGCGTTTTACTTTTTCCTTGATAAGGAATGTGATAATATGATGGTCTGACCAGTCACAGGGTTGGATTGAGTCAAGTTGAATGGTGCCTTCTTTGGAGATGACAAGGTCGAGGATAGAGCCTTTGTCATGTGCCGGGCCGCGTTGCAAATTTGAGTGAGGTCAGAAGCGTTAAGGAAATTTTTGATGCTATTAACTACTGCGTCACTGCAGTCATTCCAATGAAGATTGTAGTCACCAAGGTAAATTTGTGTGTTTTGCCGTCCTGCGTTGATTGACATTGTGTCCATGAGTTGTTGGGAGAAGATGAGGTTGTCCCCCGGGGGGTGGTACATGATATGTAGTGAACATACAGGTTTGCTCTCACTGATGACATCAAGGCAGAAGTATTCACAGGAGGTAAGAGAAGGGGCGGTGACCTTATTAATAGAGAGGTTGCTCTTGCAAATGCAAGCGATTCCGCCACCAGTCTTGTTGGACCTGTCAAGTCTAGTGATGCAGTAGTTGGGGGGGACTAGGATATCCATGATAGGATTGGAGGATTCAGTTAACCATGTTTCCGTTAGTATGGCCAGGTCAAGGTCCATAGACAAGATGAGGTCAGCGACCTCCGACGAGTGTTTTTGGGCAGATCTACAGTTGAGAAGTGTGCATTTGAGTCTGGGGGTGTAAGGGGAGGTGGAGGGGTCTATAGTGAGACGGACTTTAGTGAGGTTGTTGGGAACAGAGCCTCTGTTGCTACGCGTGGGGTGCCTGATAGGGTTGGAGAGAATCGTAGGAATGGATATGTTGATGGTGGCCAGGCGTTTTTTTGGGTTGCCGGGCCATATGTGCTGAGAAGGGTGTGTATGTTGCGGTCCGAGAGGGTCTTGATAGCGCGCTGGGGGCGGTTGGCGGTATTGAGAGAGGGGATAGAGGTCCAATGTAAGGCGCGAGTGGGATGTGTCTTGTTAGTGCGCTGCGGCCCGTTGGAGGTATTGCGAGAGGAGATATTGCGAGAGGAGATAGAGGTCCTATGTAAGGGGTGACTAGGATGTGCGGGGGAGTTGTTTATTAGTTGAGAGGTGGTGGTGTGGGGGGGGTGCTCGATGTGCGTGAGGAGTAACTCTTTGAGCGTGTGGAGTTCTTCTTTCACTTGGAGGAGGGTGGTCATGATTATGTCCAGCGTGCCGTTGGGTACAGGGTTAGAGTTATTGGAAGGGTAATCAGTGTCAGGGGGGGTGAGGCAATTGCGAGACGTGTTGAGACTAGTCGTTGCGGGGGTGCAAGTGTGGTATTGGGGCGTGAGAGTGGGGGGGGGCGATGTTGAGGGAAGAGTGGGGACCAGGAGTGGCGGGAGTGCTAAGGGTGGGGGGGGAATACCACTTTCATAATATATGGTTTGAGATGCCCTTAGGGCTCAACTTATATTGTGATAATTTACTGTGTGATATTAAGTGTAAAGTGTGTGCTTTTACCTCTAGCCTCATAAAGAGACTAGGGTGTGTTTAGAATAAATACATATATTTTATATATATACCTGGGGTGGTCCTCTTTTCATTTGGTTATTCAAGAGATTATAGACTGGTAAAACAAACTGCTTTACATTCCTTCAAGACTTGGCCTGAAGGCTGCTCTCCATAGCTACCACTAGGATAACTTTCAATAAAGGTTGTCTTTGACCTATCACCTCTAAGGGGTTGTTTGGACTGGTGCAAGGTGCCCACTATAACTAGTGGATAGAATATGCCAGGCCAACTTCTCACACCAATAGGCTATGAGAAGCTTAGCAAATCGATCTGGTCAGCACATACCAGTGGAGCAGTGCTCTGATGGCTTTAGGCCCTGAGTTATGGAAGGCCTTGTGTGCAGACATTATCTTGACAACATAAAATTAGCTAAAGAAAGATATATTAGCAACCGAATTGACACAACCGCAAATTCTAACAAAGAACTGTATAAAATATTAAAGGAATTTATTAGTCCCCCTCCTGCCAGTCTGAAAGCCCCGCTTCAACTGAATGGGCTTTTATGAGGAAAAAATGAATACCATTTATAACCTCTTTCCTAATTCAACCACTGAATACAATGAGACTGCGCCCATCAGTGATCCAGAACCTGTCCCAAATTATCTAAATGAATTCATGGAACTCACTGAGGAGGACCTGAGTCTTGCCCTCTTCAAAATAAAATCAGGATCCCCGACCAACCCAGTCTCACCCCATTTCATGCCCAGCATTGCCTCAGCTCTCCTTAAAAGTCTAACTGACCTTTTTTAAGTTTCAAAAGATACTTTTATTAACAGTATGTCAGAAAAGGAACACGTATGCAATCATAAGCAGAAAGGCTTCAAGTTTAAGCGATACAAAAAATTGTTAATGGCAATTCCACAAATCAATATGTAATAGAAAAAAGGTCAATGGAAGACTAACAAAAGGAAAAGAAAAAAAGGGGGTATACAGAATGGAGGCTAAATGCGGGATTCAATGATTATGCAATTAAAGTATGGTTACAGTAAATAAATTAAAAAAAGTGTAAAGAATTTAAGACGTGAACAATAACAAAGAGCTCAGGGGGTTGAGCAACTTCTTGAATACATGGTTTTGGAGCAAAAGACGTTTTAGCATTATCGTCCAAAAACTGCACCTCTAACTGACCTTTTTAATCTGTCTTTAAATAGTGCCACCTTTCCCATAATCTGGAAGGCATCCAGGGTCAAACCCATCCTGAAAAAGGCTTCTATTAATCCTAAAGAACCTCGCAAATATTGACTAATCTCTCTCCTTCCCTATTTCGGAAAGGTTTTAGAGTCCTTAGTCAACAGGCAAAATACAACCTTTCTGGGGAATAATAAACCGCTGGATCCCTCTCAATCGGGGTTAAGGGCTGCCCACAGCACCAAAACTTTGCTGATACAGGTAGTTGACAGTATTAGACTGGCCCAGGACAACAGTCAGTCAGGTATGCTTGTACTACTTGATCTGTCTGCAGCGTTTGATACCACCTCCCACAGTATTCTAATACACCGACTGTGGGAGAAAGGAATTAGAGGAAAGGCCCTAAATTGGTTCAGGAGCTACCAAACTGGTCCTTCATCTCCCAAAGTCGGGCGGTAGATAAAGGAGTCCCCCAGGGATCTATCCTTAGCCCCACCCTTTTAAATCTTTACATGGCACCCCTGGCAAGGGTGAACAGATCCCACAGGTTCTACACAGTGTCATATGCGGACGACAAGCAACTACCTATCATCCTGGACGCTGATCCATCCGACACTAAACTCAGATTCACAAACTGTATGGTCCATATCAGTTCCTGTATGCAAACTAACCACCTCCAGCTTAACGCGAGTAAAACTGAGATCATCCACTTCGGGAAGGCCAGTGAATACTGGTCTACTTCCTGGTGGCCTCAGAATCTTGGCCCCTGTCCCTCCCCTAAACTTGTAGTACGCAACCTAGGAATGATGATCAACAACAAACTGTACATGAAAGACCATGTCAACTATATAGCAGGCATGCTGTCTTTCAAATGCACACAGAGCCCTTCATCATGCCATGGCACTAGGCCTCTGCGCACTTCAAAGACCCTTCTTTGAAGTCACCCCCTCTTCAAATGCATAACTGGGTATACGTACTGGGTCTCTGACCCTACCAAGACAGTACACTACTGGACCTGTGAAGAACTCCACCAGGAAGAAGGACTGAAGTGCTGGTAAGAGGACTGCCACCTTGCTGGACTGCTGCTCTCAAAGAACTGCTTTTCTGCTCTCATGTGCTGCCTGGTTCCTGCTGTTTGCTACCCTCTGCCCTGCTGAGCAAAGGACTGGACCCATCTTACTTAAACCCAGAGTGACTCCAAGGGCTTGCTTGCTAGCTACCTATTCTGAAGTCTCAGGGACATCAAAGACTTCCTGCAACAGCATCTGCACTCTGCCTTCTGTGAGTCCCGCTCTGCCAAGTGGTGCCAATCTTGTCCTGGGCCCTTGAAAGTGAGCTTGTGATGTGCCGATTCACAAATCCGACGCATTAGTGACTTTACGCCGATTATAACTAGTGCATCTCCTTTGATGCCAATGAGGTTGCTGCATCACAAAGAGATTGACAACGATGCATCGCCCACTGTTTCACGCAGCGGGTCCTCGAAGTTGACTTTTCCTCCATGCAAGGTACTTTTTCAGCCGGACATGAATGAATCCCGAATTCATCTTGGTCAGCCTGAACTTTGGAATTACCTAATTCTAGTGCAACCAGAAATCCCAGGTTGGCGCTTTAGGACTCTTAGCACTATATTTTCATTTATCCTTTAAAAATTAATAACTCCAGTTCTACTTATTGAATTTTTTTTGTTTTATTGTTTTTATCTTATACTACTCATAAAAATGTAATCCATTTTCCTAACCTTTGTGGAGTATTTTTGTGGTGCTCTCATTGTGTGACTGTGTGTGTGTGTGTGTTGCACAAATACTTTGCGCATTGCCTCTTATGTTTATGCTGGTGTAGAGGGCTTTTTCGTATTCCACCATGCAGGTTATTAGTGCATATGTAACTGTCTTCCTTGACTTGGGGGGGATCCATTTGAAGGTCTTATGGAATATGCGTAGGGTGTTGAAGCAGCTGGAGGGGACAGCGTTGACCGGTCGGTTCATGGAGAGGGAGGAGTCAAGTATGATTCTGAGGTTTCGGAGAGTGGTCTGTAGGGTTTGGAGAGCTGCTGAAGGCGGTGGTACACCCGGTGTTGTTCCATTCTGATGGAGTGGCGCCAGGACTTCTTTTGTCTCTGAGTTGAGTTTCAGGCA
Organism: Lissotriton helveticus; assembly: GCF_964261635.1. NCBI lineage: Eukaryota > Metazoa > Chordata > Amphibia > Caudata > Salamandridae > Lissotriton > Lissotriton helveticus. Next base: position 107,552,192 of record NC_136059.1, on the reverse strand, counting down.
GCTGTTGTTCATCCAGAGTGCGACGTCCTGCATTTCTTCCTGGATGTTGAGTCTGGTGGTGGGGTCCTTTGTGAGGGATTGGATGAGCTGGGTGTCGTCGGCATAGGATACTATGCTGAGGCCGTGTTGTCTGACGATGGTAGCAAGGAGGGCCATGTAGATGTTGAAGAGGGTTGGGCTGAGTGATGAACCCTGGGGCACTCCGCAGTTGACTTCAGTGGGTTCATAGAGGAAGAGTGGCAGTCTGATTCTTTGGCTTCTGCCATTGAGGAAAGAGTGGATCCAGTTGAGGGCAGTTCCTTGTATGCCGGTGTTGTGTAGTTCGGTGGTGAGTGTGCGGTAGGAGACGGTGTTGAATGCTGCTGACGGGTCGAGTAGGATCATGGCTGCGTTGTGGCCTTGGTCAAGGAGGGTGCGGATGTCACCTGTGGCGCTGGGTAGGGTGGTCTCGGTGCTGTGGTTACACACAGATCCATGGTGGCCATCTTTGAATGGGTTTATAATGTTTTTCCAAACCCATTCAAAGAGAGCCATGGTGGATGCATGGACATCTTGGTGGCTATCTTACAAAAAATGCACCGGCATTGCTGTGACCTATTTGCTTTGCCCACACCTGTCTGTTACTCATTATTAGTGCTTAAATTAAAATTATTCTTTGCTTGGTGGATTTAATTTCATTGAACTCAACTCTTTACCATCAGCATCATAAAACCCAAATCTACGTTTCATTCTTCTAAGATTGTACACTAAATATTGGTAAAGACAGCACACTATCTGAACACCAATATTAATCACTAATACATTCTTCAATTTGTGAAGTGCACCATATATTCAAAGTTCAGTAACATTATCTGTACTGCTAAATGCCCTTCCTTTCCCTACTTCATGATGGCTGCATAGTTTCGGCACGTGTGGCAATAGTCCGCCTGACCCTTCCTCAGCTTCAACGTTGGGATCTGAGCCTTCATAATATTGACTCGGTTTTAGCAACTGAGAGGCAAATAGAGCCTTCTCTCTACCAGAATTCGCATTTTCACTGCAGGGCAACTGAGGGCATATTTACCCTGGAATCCTGTGAGCCAATTGCCATCTGCAACAAGCTGCTCTATGTATTAAGCTTCCTCGATTTTGGGATTTCTTCCTGCGCTGGAATGCACCATCAGAATGATCCTATCAAAGTGACTTACACTTTCGAATTTCCTTCTGTTTCAGTTTTACATGTTACTTTCCAAGTATTCCCAAGCTTAACTACTGAATATTATGCTTGTGGCCCTGTGTCAAAATAGAGAATTGGATTTGTACAGAGGCAAATGTCAGAGCCTGATGAGAGCAATATCAAACGCTGGTGTTGCCGAATACAGTGGCGCCTCCCCCCCCCCACCCAATTCGGGCAGAGCCCCCCTGCAGCCACAGCTAATAAAATGAATTACCGTTTTTTTTCCACTGCTCCCAGCCCGAGCAGCGTTTGGGGGTTTGGGGGTGGGGCTGCTGCTGACTGGCAGCAGGGGAGTGATGCTCACTCCACCAGTTTGCACTGCGCATGTCATTTTGGCCGGTTGTCTTGCGACGGCCAGATTGACATGCACAATGCAAATCCCTCCAACCAGCTGTATTAGACAGCTGGGTGGAAAGCGCTGCAGGAGCGTCAAGTCAGCCTACTCCAGCCAATCCTGGCTCAGCTCTCATGCTGCTCGTCTGTAGCATCGGGATTTGCAGAAAGGGGTTGCCTGAGGCTCCTTGAGGTACCTGTCATCTTGCTGACGACAGAATAAAGAAGAAAACATGGAGAACTAAACATGGGCAAGTACATTTGTAATTTTTTTAAATCATCTTTTTTCTCCCCACTGAGATTGTCTATTAGTCCCCCCCACACCCCTCCAGTGTTGAGGGTCACCGCCCACCCCTGGCCGAAAACCAAGAATTTCCAGTTTTGATTCAACTTCATGCCTTCTTCTTCCACCACCTTACGCATTGTGCCTCTTCAGCTCACTCATATAGGCCTTTTTCTCTTGTCCCTCTGTTCCCATCTTACTCTTCCTCCTTCCTTCTGCCTTTTTTCACTTCCACACAAAAAATATTTTCTTGAAAGATAACACCTGATAAATGCTCTACTGAAAATAAATACCTATTCCGATAGATACGTATTTGTTGTGCATTTAGTGGGAGAAGTTTTCTTTTCAATTGCTTTCTTCATACAACAGCACAGGAGTGAGCCTCGTTGACTGGAATGGAATCACTGCTCAGGCGGGTGGACTAACACACCTATGTACAATATTATGAAATACTCCTCTGGCCTGATCTAAAATATTCATACTTTTTTTGAAGCAGTGGCTCTAAGAAGCTGATCCAAAGTGCCCGGAAAAAGCTAATGTACTTTTTAAGGGTTTGTTGGACTTGGCCTTTTCCCCCCAAATTTTTCGCTTTTGACCCCCTTATCTAGATTGTCTCCCCCATGGGATTAAACCTGTATAGGCCATGAATGGTGTGAGACCCCTTGTGAAAAATGTAATTACATGAAATAATGTGAGCACTTGTAAAATCCCCCATTTTAAAACTGCACCTGACTGAAATGTAGTGTTTTTAAAATGGATGCCATGGCCCTGGGTTTTGCCACTGGACTGACATAGGTCAGCGGACTAGATAATATTACCCAGCTACCCCTAGCTTTTGGAGGGAAGCCTGGCACCCAGGGTGCTCAACCCCTCCCCTTGAGCCAGTGTGAACCAGTTATCCCCAACATTCCGGAAGGTGCTGGTTCTGTGAGGGAGGAGGGTATAAATAGGGAGAAGTGTCACCAGAAAGTCAGTCAGCGCTGGGACCAAGAAGGGAGGGGATCTACTGTGAGGTGCTACCGCCACATGGGCCTGTGAGCTGGGCCCTGCACCCTTATAACCCCCCCCCCGCTGCTGTCCCCATGGGCCCCTGACAAGAGAGGGCCCCTTCCCTGGTCACTGACGTTGGATGGACCGGGAACCACGCCAGCACTGCGTGAAGAAGCGCCCAGGAGGTGAGGAGTGTACCCCTGAGGAGGACTGTGGGACTGTTCACCCTCCCCCCTGTGAGGTGTGCTGCGGTAGTGCTGTTTTGGGGAGGTTGATGCCCCCAAGGAAGCGGTGGCCCCTCTGGAAGCGCTGGGCTGTGAGATGCCTATGGTGAAAGGCTGTGGACAGCTGACTGGCGTAAACTGCCGTATCGCCCCATAAGCGTTGGATGTCTAAAGGCTGTTGCTGCCTGTGGAGCTGCCTGGGGAGGATGGTGCCCCCAAGGGACTGTGCCCTGTGATTGGTGTGGCCCCCGAAGTGCTGTTGGTTCTGAGGACTGTGTGGGCTGAGGGAGGAGCTGTCCTCTGAGAAAAGCGCCCCGGTCTCTGTGGAGAATAGCGACAGAAAGATAATTAATTAAAAGGGAGCCTACCCCTTATTGCCGCCGATTTCACCGCCGCAGCCCGAGGAGTGTTGGCGCTGCCTTGCGCCCGTCGTAAATTGGTGAAAATCACCACCGCGGCCCGGCACCGCCTTTCAGGGACCCCCACCGTTGTGAATACCGTTGCGGCGGCCCCCGGTGTGAGGAGAGGGCCGCCGAAGTGAAGAAAGGGCCGCACGAGGCCCTGAGGCCGGCAGATCCCCTATCACGTGACGGGGGCCCGGCCGCGTCATCGGCCCGCCCCCGCCGCGCACGGATTGGCCTGTGCGGCCGTGACCTTTTAAGGCCGCGCAGGGATTGGCTGACGGCCGGGAAGGCCAGGAGAAGGGGATTCGAAGCCCCGGGTCCCCGTGAGGTCGGAGGGGGACCCGGGTGAAGTTTGGTTGCAGGGCCCCCGTGCCAACGAGGGAGCCCCGAGTGAAGCGACCGGAGCGGGAGGCCACCCCGCCGGTCTGTGCCCCGAGGGAGAAGGTCCGGTGAGGTAGGCGGGGCCGGGGCACACTGTCGGTGCCAGCCCCACCTCCCGACCTGAAGCGCCCGAAGGAGAGCAGCTGTGAGGCTCCCGTGACGACCTGAGGAGCCCCGATTGAGCCGCCCAGACCTCCGGTGAGGAGGAGGAGTCGGGTGAGAAAAGTTCCCTTCGCGTGTGCCACGTCAGGGGGCCTCGAGGCACATTGTCGGTGCCTGGCCCTTCTGCCTTGCAGCCCGGGTCCCCCCAAGATCAGAGGGGCCTGGGAGAGACAGAGGTCACGAGAAGGTGCTGCAGGTCCCGCAGGGCTCCTGGTTGGTCAGGGAAGCCCTGCAATTGAAAGCACTGTGCAGCAGGGGCATCGAGGCACATTGCCGGTGCCTGCCCCCACCGCAAAGGAGGTCCTGGACAGCCGGTGAGTGTGGGCAACAATACACAGTGTGGGGGTGGAGAGGGCAACGGGGCACAGGGTCGGTGCTCGCCCCCCCCCCCCCCGGAGACATTGTAATTGAGCTCGTGGGCCCTAATTACGCCAGGGCCCCCGTGAGAAGTACCAGCAGGATTGCCAGGCCTCTGAACTGGGCTACGACATTAGTTAATCCCTGCCTGGGATGTCCAGGTGAATGCCAGCTAGTGTAGGCCCTGGGATTTGTGTTAGTGTGGCAAGGCAGTGCTTCCGCTGAATTCCGCACCCAGTGTGTCAGTGTATTTATGACCTAAGGGCACACCCCCATATAGGTTGGCTTGAATGAGCCGGGAGGGAACAGATGGCTAGGGGGCCTTCATTAGATGATGCACCAGTGGGGAGGATTAGGCTCATGCGTATGGTTTAATACCTGCCAATGCTCTATAATGTGTATGCCTAATGTTCATGAAGAGAGTTGGCTGTGGTGTACACCCTGATGTCTTATGCTTATAGTGATGCCAACGTTCTGCCTGATGTTGATACCCCAAGGTTGTTGGTAGAGGGAGCCTAGCTATTTCCTTACAGGTGTTCCTGATATATAAGGAGGGCTCCTACCTGATATCTATGCTGGGCGATGTATGTTCCGCCTAGGTTGGTCAATGGGTTGGCCTGATGTTATTCCAGGCCCTTGTTATGTACCAGATTGATGGGCCAGATAGGCTGATTTATTGCAGATGTTCCTGCCCATGTTATGCCGTGATGCCCTAATGTTTTCTTTCCCTAACAGGGGTTGGGTTGGTGTTAATGTGCATGATGGCTAACTATGCTAATGTAGAACTTCTGCATTTACAGCCTTCCCTGTAGGATGAGAGTCTGAGTTGGCCCCGCCAGATTGGGCTCCAGAACTAATGACATTTTGAATCCATCCTTTTTCCCTTACAGCATGGACTACTTCCTATGTACATAATTTCCCCCCTTTATTTACTTGGCTCTGGCGCCATTGGGCGTCTTGTGTGACACTACTGTTTTGCATTCTTTTGCCTTGCAGGTTGGAAACCCTACTAAACGACGTATCTTTTTCCAACTCAAACTGGTGTCCTGCCTCTTTTGTGGTGTGCCTGGAGTGTTGACTGTGGGTATTGCGTGAATGCTTCACATGTCCTCAAAGTTTGGCCTGCCCGCTTGATGCCATGCTACCCCCTTGGAGATTTGGGCAACCCCCATTTCCTACATTGGTGGCAAGCGGTGGGATAGGACTTGTGTTTGCGCAGTACCACAGCGGCCACAGATTACACCACAAGTAGAGCCTTGTGGTGGGGATTATTGTTTGGAAGATTGTTTGCTAAATTGCTTCCTCCTAAAGAGTGTTCTGAACTGTCCCCTTGTTCCACTGGGAGGGTGTGTCCCGGGTGTACCTCGCCACGATGGGGTTGATTTACCAGGAAGTGGAACTGATGGAGTACACCGAACAGGAGGTGATAGACTTCCTCCTGGAGAGAGGGATACCCCCAGTAGGGAACATTAGGAGGAATTTGTTTCTCTATGAGGCCCTCAAGAGGGGAGAGCCCTTGGAGATTGGTGGGGACTTATCTGACTACCCTCCCGAGGTTTTGAAGGGTCAGTGGGTTAGAGACCAGAGAGAGGGCTCCCCATCCAGAACCCTGGGAGGTAATTACTCCGATGAGGAGGAGGAAGAATTTGAGAGGGCGGAGATGCCAGGAGCTGATGAGGACACTGTAGATAGGGAGTCCAGCACTGGGTCCAGCCCCGGGGCTACTGCCCAATCCCTTTCCCTGTCCCCAGAAGAGTGGGTAGATAGGAGGGAAGAGAGGGAGTATCAGCTGGCGCTGGCAAAGCTCAGGCATGCCAAGGGCTTAGCGCAGCTGAGGGTAGAAGAGCAGCGACTAGAGACTGAAAAAGTCCTAGCCCAGGAGAGGATGGCGGAGGCGGAGAGGGCCTTCACCAGAGAGATATCAGCTCAGGTGGGTAGGTTGTCCCCTGAGAGTGGTTTCAGGAGTCTGGATTCACCGTGGAGGGTGGGATCCAGTGGTGGCAGCGAGTGTAGGTCCAGTGCAAGGAGTCCCACTCCCGAAGCCCAAGAGACTGTGCCTGATTCCCCGGAAGAGGAGGACGGGTTAGTGTTTAGGGGCAGGGGAAAGCTGTTCCATCAGTCCTGGGGAGAGTTCGAGGAGGAGTGTTGGACTGTACTGGAGGATTGGGTGGTGAGGAGAGCAGTGGAGGATTGGGAAGGGCTGTGCCATGCCGTTATCCGGGAGCACATGCTGAGGAGTTGTTTCCCAAGACTGCGTCACCATCTGTTGCGGTGCGGGTTCTCAGACCCCAGGGAACTTGCACGGGAGGCAGACCTCTGGGTAAGTGCCAGAGCGTCTGGGAAGGCTGAGGGGAGTGATCCTGAAGGGAGTGAGACAGGGGGTGTCCCGAGGTGCCCCAGCTGTGGTCACCGGGCCTGGAGTGTTCTTTAAGAGAACCCCAGGTTGGGAGACTAGGCTGTCCCGATGTGTCATCCAGAGGAAGGGATCCCCTCATGTCAGGAGGACCCGGAGCATCAATAATCGGAGCTCCAGTGGTTCGGGGGTCTGACCAGTCACAGGGTTTAGATCCTGGACTGGGGTTCCAGGTTAAGGGGTTGCCTGACCTGGAGGGTGGGGTACCTGTAATTCAGGTCCCTACCAATTTGACTTCCAGGGGTACTACTCCTAGTGGGTGCGGAACTCTGGGAGGGGGTGCAGAGGGAGGAAGGTCTCTTCTCTGTCACCAGCTCAGCCACAGGGCGCAGATCCTGGGTTGGGTGGCCAGGGACAGGGGTTGCCTGCCCTGGTGGGAGGGACCTCTGTAACCAGAGTCCCCCCGGAAGTGACTCCCAGGGGTACTTCTCCGGGTAGGAGGGTGCGGAACTCTGGGAGGGGGTGCAGGGAGAGGGAGGACTTGCCCCTGTCACCAGTTCAGCCTGTGGGTTTCGACTCCAGGTTGGGGAGAGAGTTGTGTGAGGGTGTACCCAGGCGTAGGAGATGGAGGAACCCTAGGAGGAGAAGTAGGGGGAGGAGAGCCTCGCCCCTAAGGGCTGGTCAGTCTGAGGGTGTAGACCCCAGATGGGTGGACCAGTGGCAATTTGGAGAGAAGAGAGTGGTCCAGGAGAATTACAAGCCTGAGGCTAGAGCCTCCCACTCTAGGAAGGAAAAACATCCCACTAGGGAACACCAGTGGGGTGGTTTTGTTGGTGAAGGGAGGGTTGCGAGAGAGAACCATTGGGTTCCAGAGTGGAGGAGAAACTGCAGGTGCTCCTGTAGTTGCAGGCCTGCGTCCACCTTTTACCGCCCCAAGCAGGGAAGCCCATCAAGGCATTGATCGGTCTACCCTGGCTTTTGGCTGGGGGGGAGTTGTGTTGGACTTGGCCTTTTCCCCCCAAATTTTTTGCTTTTGACCCCCTTATCTAGATTGTCTCCCCCATGGGATTAAACCTGTATAGGCCATGAGTGGTGTGAGACCCCTTGTGAAAAATGTAATTACATGAAATAATGTGAGCACTTGTAAAATCCCCCATTTTAAAACTGCACCTGACTGAAATGTAGTGTTTTTAAAATGGATGCCATGGCCCTGGGTTTTGCCACTGGACTGACATAGGTCAGCGGACTAGATAATATTACCCAGCTACCCCTAGCTTTTGGAGGGAAGCCTGGCACCCAGGGTGCTCAACCCCTCCCCTTGAGCCAGTGTGAACCAGTTATCCCCAACATTCCGGAAGGTGCTGGTTCTGTGAGGGAGGAGGGTATAAATAGGGAGACGTGTCACCAGAAAGTCAGTCAGCGCTGGGACCAAGAAGGGAGGGGATCTACTGTGAGGTGCTACCGCCACATGGGCCTGTGAGCTGGGCCCTGCACCCTTATAAACCCCCCCGCTGCTGTCCCCATGGGCCCCTGACAAGGGAGGGCCCCTTCCCTGGTCACTGACGTTGGATGGACCGGGAACCACGCCAGCACTGCGTGAAGAAGCGCCCAGGAGGTGAGGAGTGTACCCCTGAGGAGGACTGTGGGACTGTTCACCCTCCCCCTCTGAGGTGTGCTGCGGTAGTGCTGTTTTGGGGAGGTTGATGACCCCAAGGAAGCGGTGGCCCCTCTGGAAGCGCTGGGCTGTGAGATGCCTATGGTGAAAGGCTGTGGACAGCTGACTGGCATAAACTGCCGTATCGCCCCATAAGCGTTGGATGTCTAAAGGCTGTTGCTGCCTGTGGAGCTGCCTGGGGAGGATGGTGCCCCCAAGGGACTGTGCCCTGTGATTGGTGTGGCCCCCGAAGTGCTGTTGGTTCTGAGGACTGTGTGGGCTGAGGGAGGAGCTGTCCTCTGAGAAAAGCACCCCGGTCTCTGTGGAGAATAGCGACAGAAGGATAATTAATTAAAAGGGAGCATACCCCTTATTGCCGCCGATTTCACCGCCGCAGCCCGAGGAGTGTTGGCGCTGCCTTGCGCCCGTCGTAAATTGGTGAAAATCACCACCGCGGCCCGGCACCGCCTTTCAGGGACCCCCACCGTTGTGAATACCGTTGCGGCGGCCCCCGGTGTGAGGAGAAGGCCGCCGAAGTGAAGAAAGGGCCGCGCGAGGCCCTGAGGCCGGCAGATCCCCTATCACGTGACGGGGGCCCGGCCGCGTCATCGGCCCGCCCCCGCCGCGCACGGATTGGCCTGCGCGGCCGTGACCTTTTAAGGCCGCGCAGGGATTGGCTGACGGCCGGGAAGGCCAGGAGAAGGGGATTCGAAGCCCCGGGTCTCCGTGAGGTCGGAGGGGGACCCGGGTGAAGTTAGGTTGCAGGGCCCCCGTGCCAACGAGGGAGCCCCGAGTGAAGCGACCGGAGCGGGAGGCCACCCCGCCGGTCTGTGCCCCGAGGGAGAAGGTCCGGTGAGGTAGGCGGGGCCGGGGCACACTGTCGGTGCCAGCCCCACCTCCCGACCTGAAGCGCCCGGAGGAGAGCAGCTGTGAGGCTCCCGTGAGGACCTGAGGAGCCCCGATTGAGCCGCCCAGACCTCCGGTGAGGAGGAGGAGTCGGGTGATTCCCCCAGAGGGGAGAAAAGTTCCCTTCGCGTGTGCCACGTCAGGGGGCCTCGAGGCACATTGTCGGTGCCTGGCCCTTCTGCCTTGCAGCCCGGGTCCCCCCAAGATCAGAGGGGCCTGGGAGAGACAGAGGTCACGAGAAGGTGCTGCAGGTCCCGCAGGGCTCCCGGTTGGTCAGGGAAGCCCTGCAATTGAAAGCACTGTGCAGCAGGGGCATCGAGGCACATTGCCGGTGCCTGCCCCCACCGCAAAGGAGGTCCTGGACAGCCGGTGAGTGTGGGCAACAATACACAGTGTGGGGGTGGAGAGGGCAACGGGGCACAGGGTCGGTGCTCGCCCCCCCCCCCCCCCCGGAGACATTGTAATTGAGCTTGTGGGCCCTAATTACGCCAGGGCCCCCGTGAGAAGTACCAGCAGGTTTGCCAGGCCTCTGAACTGGGTTACGACATTAGTTAATCCCTGCCTGGGATGTCCAGGTGAATGCCAGCTAGTGTAGGCCCTGGGATTTGTGTTAGTGTGGCAAGGCAGTGCTTCCGCTGAATTCCGCACCCAGTGTGTCAGTGTATTATGACCTAAGGGCACACCCCCATATAGGTTGGCTTGAATGAGCCGGGAGGGAACAGATGCCTAGGGGGCCTTCATTAGATGATGCACCAGTGGGGAGGATTAGGCTCATGCGTATGGTTTAATACCTGCCAATGCTCTATAATGTGTATGCCTAATGTTCATGAAGAGAGTTGGCTGTGGTGTACACCCTGATGTCTTATGCTTATAGTGATGCCAACGTTCTGCCTGATGTTGATACCCCAAGGTTGTTGGTAGAGGGAGCCTAGCTATTTCCTTACAGGTGTTCCTGATATATAAGGAGGGCTCCTACCTGATATCTATGCTGGGCGATGTATGTTCTACCTAGGTTGGTCAATGGGTTGGCCTGATGTTATTCCAGGCCCTTGTTATGTACCAGATTGATGGGCCAGATAGGCTGATTTATTGCAGATGTTCCTGCCCATGTTATGCCGTGATGCCCTAATGTTTTCTTTCCCTAACAGGGGTTGGGTTGGTGTTAATGTGCATGATGGTTAACTATGCTAATGTAGAACTTCTGCATTTACAGCCTTCCCTGTAGGATGAGAGTCTGAGTTGGCCCCGCCAGATTGGGCTCCAGAACTAATGACATTTTGAATCCATCCTTTTTCCCTTACAGCATGGACTACTTCCTATGTACATAATTTCCCCCCTTTATTTACTTGGCTCTGGCGCCATTGGGCGTCTTGTGTGACACTACTGTTTTGCATTCTTTTGCCTTGCAGGTTGGAAACCCTACTAAAAGACGTATCTTTTTCCAACTCAAACTGGTGTCCTGCCTCTTTTGTGGTGTGCCTGGTGTGTTGACTGTGGGTATTGCGTGAATGCTTCACATGTCCTCAAAGTTTGGCCTGCCCGCTTGATGCCATGCTACCCCCTTGGAGATTTGGGCAACCCCCATTTCCTACAGGGTTGATCATATTTTGTAGATCAGAGGTACTGTAAATAATTTATTTGTGGTATTTTCACTCTCAAAAACAGGGACCTACTAGGTATCCGTCATAAATTTCAATGTAGGCCTGTACAACAAATACATTTCAATGTAGGCCTGTACAACAAGCAGTGGCAAAGCCAATTGATCTGTGGCCATATTACTGAGGTGCCCAGGGGGCGCAACATGCATTGACTCCACTTTGCGTGCCCGCAGAGTAATGTGGTATTATAGAAGGTGCCGAAGGTGCCGAAAAATGCGTGCGCGGCCCCTTTTCTAATACAGATAGTGCTAGTTCACATGTAGTACCAGCTCTCTCATTAGATGGCGTTCTCTCATTTGTACCGGGCGTGGGCCCATGCAAATGAGGGAATCTCTTTGCCTCTGCATCCACGCTCTATTACTGACATGGGTGCAGAGGTAAACATGTCATTAGGAGGTGCCCTGAAAGTTCCCACACAAAAGGTGGTGCACTTTCAGTGCGCATTAAAGGGTCTCTCTCTCATAGGGATGAACGGGGGTTCCAAGGACCCCCCAGACATCCCCTTGGAGTCACTGCAAGGGGATCTCTAATCTCCCTTAAAAGTTCAGGCGGGTTGCTGCCTGCACAGAGAAAGACGGAGCTGCTTTTAAACAGCTGCCCCATATTCCCCTTGAATGCTCTGCCTTATGAGCAGCGTGGGTTTGTGGGTGCCTTGAGGGTGCCTTGAGGACAACACATTCAACATGATAGGGCGCACGTTCCCTGTTTGTACGTGGAGCACCTGCTTAAAGGTGCGTCGTGGTGCAAACAGGAACAATACTCCCTATCTGTAATAGGGCCCGAGGTGTTGCATGTCAGCCTTTTATCTTTGCCAATGCTTATTTTTTTTTGTTTTTAAAATGTTATTGTTGGATGGCCTTGCAGGCCCTCACCAATATATATTAAAAGGTTTAGGGTTCAAAAAAGCACACATTGCCATAGTAGTCTCTGACACTTAAGACACTTAAGAGAACTACTTTGTGAGTAAAAGTGCTCCTTGTGAAAAGATAGAATGTTGTCACTCACAGTGAAGTTAGCCAATGGCTGAAGTGGGCTGACCCATTGCCCCATCCTGTATGCTGTAGGGGGCGGAAGAAAATTGTAATGACACTTCAACCGGACAATGGATGAACAGGAGTGGCTGAAAGGAAAGCCTATATAAATAAGTATATTGCATTTATACATTTATTAAAATGAAAAGGTCTAATGCCAGACTTAATGAGGTTTGTTTGTAAATAAAAGACCGGAGTAATAAATGCCCTTTAAGCAACTTTTATAAAATTGAAGTTAAAAAAAGTTCTAGAAAAAAGATGGCTCTATTTTCATTGCAAAAAGTGAAAAATCCCTATTCGTCATTTCTGTAAGCAAATGTCATGCCTTGAGGAGGCCTTTTTCTTTAAGTCTGTATTAGATACTCAGAATTATTTACAAGCAAATATGTGTTAAATGTTTTGCAATTATTAGCAATGAGCAGAAAGTTAGACAATCTGACAATAGGAAGCTGTACAATCTGCCCCATTGTCAGGCTCAAAGCTGTGAAAAACGAGAATTTGCCCCATACGGCAAAATTCCTTGCACTGTTCCTGCATCATTCTCCCTTAGGAAAGCATAAAAAGATGCAAATTGAAAGATGTTATATTTTTGCACCAGTGCAAAATTTCTGTACAGAAACCCTCTAATCTCCAAGGAAAGGGGGTCGTATTTTTCTGTAGTCCTGAAAGTGCAATGGCGCCTGTTTCCTACACTCCTTTTCGTTTCCCCTAGGGTTGCCTGAGTGACATTGTGCAAATCTCAACCCGAATCTCTCCACATGCTTACAATTAGGAAGTGGCTTCTAGCCACTAGCCCCCTCCCCCAGCGGCCTCTGAAAAGAAGCCCTAGTCAGCAAATTAATAAAAGGCTATGGCGTGGCTCGCATCTTATTAAACTCCCCCACTTCTGACATTCTTGGCCAGGCGCCTGTTGTTCTTGGCAGGGCTGCTCACCGCCAGTAACCCACGCTGTTTTCCTACAGCGGCATCTGAGGCCTGGGTTTGGCCCAGAATTAAAAGCCTCAGCTCCGATGTCTTCTAACAGGAATCTGGGATTTCGATAAAAATTGTGCATTTTTGCTTAAAAAAGATGGGAAAATATCACTGAATAGTGTTTGTATGCAAAACATGTAGAGACGTATTAAATATCTTTAGAAATTAGTGCTCACGGTCCAATAAAAGAGAGTTGTGCCCTACCTTGTAGCAATAAAATATGTCACTTTTTACAGGTGACAGTGACGTCAGAACTACAGGCTTCACCGACCCACACAACTTCTTAACAGCAACCGAAAGCCTCGCATGACCCCTGCACATTGTGAGGACACAGAGGGTAGGTACCAGGACCCCTGCAGCCAGTGCTTAATTTGAAAAAAATAATAATAATATATAAGTGTCAGGACTCTTGTCAAGGAGGCTATTGCAACTTAAACCACACATTGACCCTGCTATTCTGCCAATAGCAATAACATCGCAACTACTAACCATAAAACACTACAGGTGTGACAATCCGGACTAATTCAGAGCCCAAAAGCTACAAAAAATGTCTTGGGCGGTGGGCAATGCTCATTATTAATTCATATTGAATTAATAATTAACTGTTGTTGTGCTCACCTCAAAATTGCCAGACTGTCACAGGCGTCGGTGTTGACAATTACATGCTGGTGCCCAGCACCGGAAACTTCCGGCTCAAATTAAGCACTGCCTGCAGTTGACCCTTTTACTTGCTAAATAATATGAAGACACAATTTGTGTGAAGTTGTGGTGGGGGGGGGATGAGTGGGGATGGCAGATGTGTGTTACCGTTCTGGGAGGGATGAGTGAATGAAAACATAGTGTACTTGTATAGCGCACGAATCGACCCCAGCTGGGGTATCTCGGCGCTTGTAGGAATACCGCTGTGGAACCCTTCCTGGCTTTTCCTTGTGAAGTGCCCACTCCTGGGCACCCCCAAGGTGCAGCCAGGCATCCTAGCGTTGTGGGGGCCGTTGTGGAGATTAAGCAAGCTATTGCCCAGAGTCACAGAGTGGGACCCATGATTAGAATAGGCACAGAGGCGAGAATTATCAGGTCCGAGGAAATTGAGCCCAAGACCCGCCAAGGCGGGAATTGAACCCTGGTCCCGGGCTAGACCTCTGCATCAGGGTCTGCCGCTCTAACCATTGAGCCACACTTCTCCTGAGTGGATCAGTCAGGGTTGAAATCTAGGATTTACAGTTTGCACAGAAATATAATACATACAGCAAGCAAATTAACCCTTCTCAATTGCACACACACCAAGTGTGCTTGTAAACGTGAAGCCATATATTTACCTACATTTTAATAAATTAATAACATTCTAGTATAGCCCGTACAATACGTGGAATACGGTGTACATTAAGTACTCTTTAGGAAGAGCCACCCATTCCTCCTCCAATCGACCCCCCTACCCTTTACAAAACAAGCATTGGCAAAAGTTTTTAAAAAACGCTCGAAACAAACAAAATTGGGAAGACTGATCTGCAGTGCCGTGTCATTATGTATACGTGATGACCGGGGCACACTCGGGTGTCATTGCACATTCGTACACCTGCAAAATGATGCGGGTGCCATTTTTTTATCATCTGAGATGAATAAATAAAAAAATGAAAAAGATGTAATATTAAAGTCCCTTTTTAAGGCATAGAGGCGGCAGAAATGGGATGCTTGGTCTCCCCTTCACCCCACACCAACCTCCCTCCTCCCCAAAAAAACCCGGTGGTTTGGGGGGGGCAACAAAGGAGCAGGTAGGATGAGCACTTGGGAGTGGCCAGGCGGAGAGATAAAGCAGCATAAGTAGAAGGGCAACAAGATGTTGTTATTTTAGACTTACCGTTTATACCTACCTACCTCACACAATGGAGCACCCCGAACCCCATTTAAGTATCACACCTGCTCCATATAGACTTGATTCTCACTAGGCACATCATTCACTATAGAAGAGTTTAACACTGACCGCCCTGTGCTCACACTTCTCCTATACTACCATTATGTCTGTAAGCCCCTCTACACATCCGTGCATAATGTCCTCGGTTTGCATCTCCTGCCTATAGGTCTCAGCGCTCGACATCTCTTGTCACTGGCAACATGACCTTTTACCCCCAAATGCATTGATCGCCCGGGTCGATCTTACAATCATTTCTGCTCCTGCAGTCCGGTCCTTTCCAACTCTTTTCCTTAACTACTTGCATTGTTGCTGTACCACCAGCGCTTGACTCCAAAAGTTTTTGTAGGCTATTTCCTACAGCCTTGTCCAACCTAGGTACCTTCTCCATCAATAACTTCTTCTGCAGTCTTTTTCGTGAGCAACACTTTGGATTTTGGATTTGGATTTTGGATAGGGATTTGTAGAGCGCGTAGCTACCCTAGGGCGTCCAAGCGCTAACAGAGGACCTATCTTGCCAAGGAAGAGATGGAAACTATGGGAAGAGCCATGTTTTTAGATGCCTACGGAAGGCAAGAAGGTTGTGTTCTTTCCGGATAAAAATTGGTAGGGAGTTCCACAACTTTGGGGCATTATAGGAAAACAGTCGCCCCCCTGAGCGAGACTTTTGTATTCTGGGGACGCTGGCCAGTGAGAGGGAATCCGATCTGAGCTGCCTGTTTGACTGGTGGGGTAGTTTGGTACCACTACATTTCTCTCGTTCTCTCATTTGGTACCACTACATTTCATCATGAAACATTTCGAGATTGCAAGATGTGGCCAGACGTCTTAGAACTGCCACACAGTCATCCACGGACTCTCCTGGTAACTGCCACACATTAAAAATCTATATCTCGCTACTACTTCATTTTATACGTCTTCCTCTTCCTCTTCTTCATCCTCTTCTCCTGGTGTTGACCAATGCTTTAGTGTTTCCCTTCGCTTCTGGACCTGAATAGCCCGTGTGAGGGGACTCCCATTGACCTCGGTTTGATCCATTCCTCATGCGGGCACTAGCCCAACCACGTAAATGGAAAATCGTTTTTATTGGCACAAATAGGTCAATGGGGTGTGGTAGCAATTTTGGGGATCCTGTGTCTTCTGCAAGGTCCATCACAAAAATGTAAGGAAAATGTGTGATTCATTGCTCCTGAGGCGGAAGCCGGGAGACGCTTTGTGTTTTACTCTAAAATTGTGTTTTAAAACTGTACCTTGCTGCTACTTGCTGTTTGCACATCGAGGGCTCCGTGCAGCGGATCCATCGCTCACGTGACGCCCTCCTGCCGGCTGGCCACGCCCACTTCCAGGCCACGCCCCCTTACCGCCCTTCTTAAGCGCCAGCTATCGAGCGCTCACCTGGTTCATTGCTCCTGAGGCGGAAGCCGGGAGACGCTTTGTGTTTTACTCTAAAATTGTGTTTTAAAACTGTACCTTGCTGCTACTTGCTGTTTGCACATCGAGGGCTCCGTGCAGCGGATCCATCGCTCACGTGACGCCCTCCTGCCGGCTGGCCACGCCCACTTCCAGGCCACGCCCCCTTACCGCCCTTCTTAAGCGCCAGCTATCGAGCGCTCACCTGGTTCATTGCTCCTGAGGCGGAAGCCGGGAGACGCTTTGTGTTTTACTCTAAAATTGTGTTTTAAAACTGTACCTTGCTGCTACCTGCTGTTTGCACATCGAGGGCTCCGTGCAGCGGATCCATCGCTCACGTGACGCCCTCCTGCCGGCTGGCCACGCCCACTTCCAGGCCACGCCCCCTTACCGCCCTTCTTAAGCGCCAGCTATCGAGCGCTCACCTGGTTCATTGCTCCTGAGGCGGAAGCCGGGAGACGCTTTGTGTTTTACTCTAAAATTGTGTTTTAAAACTGTACCTTGCTGCTACTTGCTGTTTGCACATCGAGGGCTCCGTGCAGCGGATCCATCGCTCACGTGACGCCCTCCTGCCGGCTGGCCACGCCCACTTCCAGGCCACGCCCCCTTACCGCCCTTCTTAAGCGCCAGCTATCGAGCGCTCACCTGGTTCATTGCTCCTGAGGCGGAAGCCGGGAGACGCTTTGTGTTTTACTCTAAAATTGTGTTTTAAAACTGTACCTTGCTGCTACTTGCTGTTTGCACATCGAGGGCTCCGTGCAGCGGATCCATCGCTCACGTGACGCCCTCCTGCCGGCTGGCCACGCCCACTTCCAGGCCACGCCCCCTTACCGCCCTTCTTAAGCGCCAGCTATCGAGCGCTCACCTGGTTCATTGCTCCTGAGGCGGAAGCCGGGAGACGCTTTGTGTTTTACTCTAAAATTGTGTTTTAAAACTGTACCTTGCTGCTACCTGCTGTTTGCACATCGAGGGCTCCGTGCAGCGGATCCATCGCTCACGTGACGCCCTCCTGCCGGCTGGCCACGCCCACTTCCAGGCCATGCCCCCTTACCGCCCTTCTTAAGCGCCAGCTATCGAGCGCTCACCTGGTTCATTGCTCCTGAGGCGGAAGCCGGGAGACGCTTTGTGTTTTACTCTAAAATTGTGTTTTAAAACTGTACCTTGCTGCTACTTGCTGTTTGCACATCGAGGGCTCCGTGCAGCGGATCCATCGCTCACGTGACGCCCTCCTGCCGGCTGGCCACGCCCACTTCCAGGCCACGCCCCCTTACCGCCCTTCTTAAGCGCCAGCTATCGAGCGCTCACCTGGTTCATTGCTCCTGAGGCGGAAGCCGGGAGACGCTTTGTGTTTTACTCTAAAATTGTGTTTTAAAACTGTACCTTGCTGCTACTTGCTGTTTGCACATCGAGGGCTCCGTGCAGCGGATCCATCGCTCACGTGACGCCCTCCTGCCGGCTGGCCACGCCCACTTCCAGGCCACGCCCCCTTACCGCCCTTCTTAAGCGCCAGCTATCGAGCGCTCACCTGGTTCATTGCTCCTGAGGCGGAAGCCGGGAGACGCTTTGTGTTTTACTCTAAAATTGTGTTTTAAAACTGTACCTTGCTGCTACTTGCTGTTTGCACATCGAGGGCTCCGTGCAGCGGATCCATCGCTCACGTGACGCCCTCCTGCCGGCTGGCCACGCCCACTTCCAGGCCACGCCCCCTTACCGCCCTTCTTAAGCGCCAGCTATCGAGCGCTCACCTGGTTCATTGCTCCTGAGGCGGAAGCCGGGAGACGCTTTGTGTTTTACTCTAAAATTGTGTTTTAAAACTGTACCTTGCTGCTACCTGCTGTTTGCACATCGAGGGCTCCGTGCAGCGGATCCATCGCTCACGTGACGCCCTCCTGCCGGCTGGCCACGCCCACTTCCAGGCCATGCCCCCTTACCGCCCTTCTTAAGCGCCAGCTATCGAGCGCTCACCTGGTTCATTGCTCCTGAGGCGGAAGCCGGGAGACGCTTTGTGTTTTACTCTAAAATTGTGTTTTAAAACTGTACCTTGCTGCTACTTGCTGTTTGCACATCGAGGGCTCCGTGCAGCGGATCCATCGCTCACGTGACGCCCTCCTGCCGGCTGGCCACGCCCACTTCCAGGCCACGCCCCCTTACCGCCCTTCTTAAGCGCCAGCTATCGAGCGCTCACCTGGTTCATTGCTCCTGAGGCGGAAGCCGGGAGACGCTTTGTGTTTTACTCTAAAATTGTGTTTTAAAACTGTACCTTGCTGCTACTTGCTGTTTGCACATCGAGGGCTCCGTGCAGCGGATCCATCGCTCACGTGACGCCCTCCTGCCGGCTGGCCACGCCCACTTCCAGGCCACGCCCCCTTACCGCCTTTACGGCCGCCTTTATTAATGTGTCAATACAGAACGCGCAGCGGACGAGCGCAGCGGGAGCGCCGACTTCGCGCCGAAGTCGCGCATAAGTCAAGCCCGTCTGCGCCCGTCCGCGGCCGACCGGGGCAAGGGGCACGACGCTATGCCCAAACTATATCATACTCCTCCAAAGACCTTATCGCCCTCCAAGGCACCTGGCCACTTCCGGACCCTGTCCGTAGACTCGTCGATTCATTGGGCCTTGCCCCCACCCTCCCTGCACTGCCGCACTCCCCGCCGCAATCTCCCCTGCCACCCTGCCTCCCCTGCCCTGACCCACCCCCCTCCACCCCAGCTCTGTCCGTTATTCTACTCAATACCAGGTCGGCGGTCAAGCATCACCACGAGCTGTTCGTCCTACTCGATACCGAGAAACCTGACCTACTGCTCTTGACCGAGACCTGGTATTGCGATACCTCCCTTCCCGCTCTCCTGGCCACCCTTCCACCGTCTTACGTGGCCCTACGTGCCGATCGACCGGCCGGCAGGGCGGGCGGTGGGGTCGCACTAATTACTAGGTCAGATCTGCACTTCCAGTTACTTCCCTCTCCCCCTATGGCCCCTGTCGACTTCCTGGTGGCCCGTTCCCTCCAGACCGCCCCTCCCATCACTTGTCTCCTCATGTACCGCCCCCCTCAGCCCTCGCCTTCATTTCTACCTGCCTTCCAAGACCTGCTGGCAAATCTGGCGGTCAACTTTGCCTCGGTTTTGGTGCTGGGGGATTTTAATTACTGGCCCTCAGACCCACACGAGTGCTCCGCCTCAAAAGAATTTACCGAATCTCTGTCTTCCCTCAACTTTGTCCCACACATTTCTGTCCCCACTCATTCTCACGGGCACACACTTGATCAGGTCTGGGCTCTTAACCTCCCACTGGCTTCGGTGGCGGTCTCCCCTTGCCCTTGGTCCGATCACGCCCTCATCTCTTTCTCCATCCCCCACAACTCATCCCCCAAAACCCCGCTTGCCAAAAACACCTGGGCGCGGAACTGGAACAGGTTGGATCTCCCCTCCCTGACCTCCCTGCTTCACAATTCCATCCCCCCCCTCTCTGGCTTATCATCGGCCTCACAGGCCAAGGCCATTAACACCTGGCTGGCTGGAGCCTGTGACTCAGAGGCCCCCTTACGACGCATCTCCATCCGCCGGCTTAAGGACTCTAACCGATGGTTTAACGACCATCTAAAAGAACTTAAGCTGAGCGTTCGGAGGGCGGAGAGGCAGTGGAGGAAGAACTACTGCCCGTTATTAAAAACCCACTTTCTGACACTGTTGGCTGATTACAAATCAGCAATCCTAGCTGCAAAGACCGACTACTTCTCTACGAGAATAATGTCGGCCGCCAACAAACCCAGGGCTATTTTTGACATCGTAAACGACCTGGCGTTCTCAGATCGAGCCTCGCCCCAAATCCCTCCCTCCCAGCTTCTCTGCGACCAATTAAACAACTACTTCGTGGATAAGATCACCAATATCAAGGCCAATATCCCTTCACCCTCGCCTACCTTCGTCGATCCCTCCCCCCCCCCAGTACAAAATCATTTCACTGTTATCCCTCCCCTCACTCAGGAATCCTTTCTGTCGATTCTCCCCAAAGTTAAATCTGGGTCCCCGGCGGATGTCTGCCCCGCTCGCATCCTACAGCAAATCTATTCTAGCTGCCCTGATCCCCCGATTGCCTTCCTCAACAGCGCCTTGGCACAGGGTGTGGTGCCCCCGGTACTAAAAGCAGCCACCATCGTACCCCTGCTGAAGAAACCCGGCTCGGACCCTTCTATCTCGTCCAACTTTCGCCCCATCTCCCTGCTGCCCTTTCTGGGCAAGGTGATGGAACGCCATGTTACCGCGGCTCTGAGCACCCACATTGAGGCTAATGGGGGGCTGGCTTCTCGTCAGGCAGGATTCCGCCCCAGGCACTCAACAGAATCGGTCGTAGTCGCCGTCCTAGACAACCTCAGAAAGGGCATGGATGACAACAACCACCAGGCACTGGTCCTCCTCGATCTTTCCGCCGCCTTTGACACGGTGGACCATACCATCCTACTCACCCGTGTCAAGGCGGCTGGCATCGGGGGATCAGCCCTTGTCTGGCTCTCCTCCTTTCTGAGGGACCGCACCCAGGCGGTCCGTCTAGGCGACTTCACCTCCACTCCCCTCCCTGTCACTTGCGGTGTTCCCCAGGGTTCCTCCCTCTCCCCCCTTCTCTTCAATCTCTATATCTTTCCTCTCATCTTTGCTCTCCAGCAGCTGGAGGTCACCGTCTTCAACTACGCGGATGACCTCCAGCTCATCTTTGATCTGTCCCCCTCTTCTCTCTCGGTCTCCAATTTCCAGTCTACTATGACATTCATCAGGGACTGGATGAATCACAACCACCTTAAACTGAACCCTGATAAAACTGAGCTGGTTCTCACTGGTGGTTCGTCCAGTCCCTGGAACTCTCTTTTCTGGCCCCCCTCTCTCGGCCCTGCACCCTCCCCCTCCACCACTGTCAAAACACTGGGTGTAAAAATGAACAATCAGCTCACTCTTCACTCACACATCAGCTTCGTGGTCTCCTCCTGTTTCCTCACTCTTCGAACCATCCGCTCTGTCTCCCGCTTCTTCACCCCTCAGGCCCTCAAGACCATCATGGCCGCCCTGGTAATCTCGCGTTTGGACTACGCCAACGCTCTTTTCCATGGCATCCCTGCCTATAGTTTGCGTAGACTCCAAGCCATCCAGAACCAGGCGGCCAGACTGATATTTGGCCTCCCACGTTATCACCACTCCACCCCCCTCCTAAAGAAACTCCACTGGCTCCCCGTGAAACAACGTTCCCTCTTCAAAATCGGGTGCATGGTTTTCCAGGCCCGTCAGGGCACTGCCCCTGCTTTCATCACTTCACTTATCAAACCCTACGTCCCTGCAAGAAACCTCCGGTCCTCCTCCAAGTCCCTTCTCCTGATCCCCCGTTTCTCGCGCAAAAAATGGGGTGGATCCAATTTCTCTACTCTGGCCCCTTCCTTTTGGAACTCTCTCCCTGATAACCTCCGTTCCGCAACTCAGTACCTTTCTTTCCGTGGAGACTTGAAAACTTTCCTATTTAGCCAGGCTTTCCCCGCCTAAATTTTCTCCCCGGTCTTCCCTCCCCTCAGCCACTGAACCTTCAGCGCCAAGAAACCGCAAGGTGTATGCTGCGCTTTACAAGCATTTTAAATTAGAAATTAAATTAGAAATTAGAATTTCAGGCAAAGCTTGAAGTTTGCTGGGCATCGTGGGTAAGAAAACCTTGTGGGATTTACTCAAGGCACACCACCCTCGAATCCCCTGGTTGTCTAGTTTAAAAAATGTCTGTGGTTGGTAGGGGTCGTGGGTGGTGGCCAAGCACATCCCCAAAACCCCCAGATACCCTATTTGATGATTTCTCGATGTAGCACTAAAGGGCCTTTTTGAGTCAATGTCTCTTGGCCAACCCACACAAGTGAGGTACCACTTTTACCAGGAGACTTTGGGGAACAATGTGTGATAGGAAATTTGTGACTCCACATATATTCCAGAAGTTTTTCTCACAGAAATATAAGGACGTGTGTTTTTAGTCAAAGTTTGATGTTTGCAGGGCATTGTGGTTAAAACAATTGTGTGTGATGCATGCGAAGCACACCACCCTGGACTCCCCTGGATGTCTAGCTTGAGAACTGTCTGGGTCTGGTAGGTTTTTCTATGTGCCAGCCTACCCAAGGCAAAAAACTGCAACTGAAACACTGCTGCCTATATCAGGCCACACACATATAGAAATACACACACAGTGGGGCAGGCACCTCCTCCACTCAATCCGACAGGCTAACCACTACCCGGCTGCATCGTGCTCTTGCACCCCCTTCACCCCACACTCTACATTCCATTCTTGAGCGAGAGTGCAGATGCCACTATTTTCTAAACTTTTAGCTAAAGACATTGTTGACTTTTGTGTTGTAAAAACTGGTTTTGATTTCAACATTTCTGTAGTATAGGACTTCAAGAAAGCAATTTTATGGCATGACACAGAGGCTAACATTATACAAATCTCCTTTATTACTTAGCTCACAGCAGCGACAATTGAAGAACCTAGAACGTCAAAGAACATTCTAATAGGCAATAATTTCCCCCACACGTAGTATTCTCCCTTCTTCGTTGATGCTACTTACAAGATAAGTACAGCCTCTTTTTCTAATACTTTATTTGTCTAGATGTGAATTGATTGAACTTCCCCCTCCCACCTTAGTGAGTGAGTAAAAAAAATAAATAAAAATAAATAAAAAACTTCCATATAGAGGTCCATCACCTTTCCTACCTTCCCTACCCTCCATTAGGGATAATATTTTAGGTTGTTTTTTAGTCGGGAAAAGGGGTTGGTTTCTTACTCTTATAATATCACATGTCAAGTAAGGTCGGAACGGAAGCACTCCTGCTCTCTATGGCCGAGAAAAATACCTCATATCCTCGACGATCCAAGCTATCTACCCAGGCCCCTTGTACTACTGAGCTCTCAAGAGTCTCAAAGCCAAAGCGTTAAGATCAAATCAATCTTAATCCCAAACAGTATCTCTCAACTCAGATTCAAGGAAGAAACTAATCCGGTGGTTAAGGAATGCAGAAGCATGGAATGGTAGAACCACCTTTGGGGAGGAACCAGAGATAGTAATCCAGTCAGATGAGATAGAACAAGAGAAGGAGTTACATATCAACTGCCTGGAACTGCTGACAGGCTGATTTGCAATTTGCAGCTTTACCTGGGGCTTAATGAAGTGCTCTGTCATGAAATGGGTTTGCTGGTGTCTTCAATGGAATTACAATCCTGTTTCAACATATTTAGTGCATGTAGTTAACTACTTATCAGAACTATGTCAACTTCGATTTTCTACCCCTTCTGTACACAGAATGAAAGACCATGCATGGTTAAGTGCCTGATGGAGTATGAAAAGAAGACTGAAAGGTTTAGAGGGAATATAGAACAAATGCTAATATCCCATAGATCTCCTCATAGAACAGTTTCCTCTCCCACTTTAGCAAGATGGGTGAAGGAAGAAATGAAAGAAGCAGGTGTAGACATAACTATATGTGGTGCTCATTCTCTTAGGGGGATTCAGCTTCCAAAGCTTTCTTCCTGGGCGAGGATCTATAGGACATCCTTAGAGCTAAGAATTGGTCCAACAAAAGTATTTTAAAAGTTGTTAGTTTAGACCTATTACAAGCGCAATTTATAATCTGCTAAATGTACTTTGTGAATGAATGAATGAATGAATGAATGAATGAATGAATGATAGCGCCGGGAAACCTCCGGGTAGCTGCGCGCTCAATAAATGCAATAATAATAATAATAATAATAATTACGTGCTTGTATAGCGCATGGCTACCCGGGGGCATCCCAGCGCTTTAGACCGAGCACGAGTCACCGCTCACTGAAAGAGGAAGGTCTTCAACCGTTTCCTAAAGGCCAGATGGTTAGCTTCCAGCCAATACAGTCAGGGAGCGGATTCCAAAGTTTGGCTGCGTGAAATGAGAGGCGCCAGTCACCCATATGCGCCCGCTTGACTCTAGGAACTATCAGAAGGTTTTTGTGATTAGATCTGAGAGATCGAGGGGTCTGATGGTGAAGAAACATGGGGCAAAGAAGGGCCGGGTCATTGTCAATGGTTGACTTGTGAACCATACACATAGCCTAAATCGGACCCTCTCCTGCACTGGCAGCCAGTGTAGAGCTTGCAGTGCCGCCTTAGCAGAGCTATATTTAGGGACATCAGTGATTAGTGGGCCGCACAGTTCTGGACAGACTGTAAGATTTTAATAGTGCCTAATGGTGCACCCAAATAAACCGCATTCGCGTAATCCAAACGGGATAGGATAAGTGACTGGACCAGAAGGCGTCTAGCCTTAGGGGGAAGTAGGGCCAGGACCTTCCTTAGCGATCTAAGCAGACCATAACCTGTTGCTGCAACCTTGCGTGCCTGCACTTGAAAACCCAAACTAGGGTCCAACCAAACACCCAAGCTCTTAATTTGGTTTTTAGGGGGAGGAGGAGGGCCCAGACACTCTGGCCACCAAGGATCCAGATTAATGGATCCTTTGAACTTGCATAATGTTAGCCTCCGTGTCATGCCATAAATTTAGATTTTTCACAGCCTCGTGGGCAGAAAATCTGGATTTTATTAAAGACATGGAGGCTAAGATTATCCCTATTAGGTAAAATTACTGAATTTGATTTTTTCTCTTGCAGAGTAAGAATTTTGCCTCACTAATGACAATTTTCAGCTGAAGTTAAGAACATTAGAAGTTATTTTGTATGCAACGCCAAAGAATGGAGAAGACTATGTGTGAGGGGACTTTATAGCTTAATGGATGTTCTTTGACGTTCTAGATTCATCAATTGTAGCGGCTGTGGGCTAAGCAATAAAGGAGATTTGCATATTCTTAGCCTTTGTGCCTTTAATAAAATCCAGATGTCCTGCCCACCAGGCTGTGAAAAGTCTAAATTGTCTGGGCTATGTTTTTTTAGGTTCAGCTAAGAATAGGAACAATTGAAATTCAATCCCACCTGGAAAACTGTTACAACATATGGAAATGTTCCCCTCTTGTAATGAAAATATTGTGCTGTGGCATGCTGCTGTGTAGTTGGTTGCTCTTTAGTCTGGATGGAACACATTGTATGAAATCTTTTGTTATAAATTGTATGATAAACAAAGGGACTGAGGGGCATATTACCAACAGCTAGCGATAATTTTTGTCTCTAACTTATTTAGAGACAAAAATTATCGCCGCACATCGGCGATTTTTATCGCAGATAAACCTTGCTATTAGCAAGGTTTATCGCAAATGCGATAAAAAACGGCCGCAATGCATGAATATCGCTGAAAAGTCAGCGATATTCATGCATTATCGAGCAAATGCTCTTAGCCATGTTATCCACCTCCCATTGGATAACATGGTGAAGAACTGCTCAGGGCAGGTGTTAGCTTTTGGAGATATTCGCGCTTAGCACGAATATCTCCAAAAGTTGGTAATAGGAGATAGCGATGTTAGCGACTGTTTCCAGTCGCTAACATCTTGGCACGCCCACTTTGCATGTCATTAGTGATAAATATCACTGACATGCAAAGCGGGGCCCAAGATGGTCGCTATCTCCTATTAGCTGTCACTAACTGGTGTTAGCGACAGCTTGGTAATAGGGAGATAATTTTATCTCCGCTTTCTTGGCTTTTAAAGCCAAAAAAGCGGAGATAAACCCCTTGATAATATGCCCCTGAATGTGCAATGTATCAAATGAAAAAACTGGAAGAACATAAAAATTCCTGCAGGCTGTTAGCATATCAACTGAAGAATTTCTTCGGGAAGAAATACTCAAAGTGTGGTGGTAAGTCATCAAGATGAAGCTGATAACTAATTTCTTGAATATTTTAAAGAACATTTCATGGAATAAGGACAACACGTGTCAGCATATGTCCAGGCCTGTGGCCAAACCTATTTAGCACCCTCTCCTTCCCTGATGCCTGCCTCACGTCCACTATAAAATGACTCCAAGGAATGTGCAGGAAATGGAGAATGGAGGAGAGAAACATACACCGGATTCAGTGGCTTCTTTTCAGTGATTTCAATCTTAAGTCAATTGACAGACTTAGTTGTCCCTTGTGCTCCTATCAATGATTAATATGAGTGTGACTTAATTAAGAAATACATATAATTCCAACATACAGATAAGTACAGGTTTGGTTTCCCTTACCAACCTTCGTATAATTGTGAATGTGGTAACAAAAGTTTCAGAAGACAAGGATTTTAACAAAGCAAATTCCACAAGCAAATCTACAAAGACTAAATGTAAATGTAAATGTATTTGAGCTTATAAAGCGCACTGCTACCCATCCGTATGGTTTCCTGGTGCTGTATAACTCTGGGGAACCCGTCCTGGCTTTCTCTGTGGGATGGTCCCTGCTGGGAGTCCCCAAGGTGGAGCCAGGCATCCCCGGAATTGATGGGGCCGTTGTGGAGATTAGGCAAGCTAATGCCCAGAGTTGCCGAGTGGAACCCCTGATTAGAGTAACCACCGAAGCGAGAATTATCGAGTCTGCTGACCCAAGTCCACGACAGGCAGATTGGGCGCAACCATGTAGGAGGTAAGATGCAGGTCGAACATTGTGACCCACAAAGAGAGTCAACAATATGTGCATCGAGAATTAGATAAACAATTCCAGTTTTGAGTAATACAACACTTAAAGAAAGAAAATCGATTCCCGCAACCCCACTCCCGCTCCCCTCCCCACCCCAGTCCTGCAGTCACATGGTGTTTAGTCAGGAGAACAAAGTTATTACCCTAATTTAGGGCAAAAGGAAAACCCTTGGGAAAAATAAGGTGGGAAAGGTAGCTGAGTGTGAGTGAAGTGCAGACATAGCACAACAACCTGGAGACATTGCCAATACCTAATACTCTATGTTCATACTTGTGCTGTCTCTACCTGCCTTAACCCGGAAGTGTTCACCCATGCTCCAGAAGTGCAATGGTGTAGTCTGACTTCTTGTCAGTCAAGCTATGGATACACCCGTTTACCAGTGTCCCAAAGCTTCTACAGCCTATGATGGCTAGGAAAGTGTGAATGTAATGTAAACTATTGTCTATGTGTATAATGTAACTTTAGATCAGAGGTCTTCAAACTTTTTGATGCCGAGACCCCCCTGTCAAAACTTTTTAGGTGTAAGGACCCGCTTCTGACAAAGTTTTCTAGAAACTGGTACTCCTCATCATCAACAACTATCAACATTCATAAATGCGCCTGTTAGACCTGACATCCTTTGGCATGTTTCCCCTGTTTTTTTCCTTTTCTGACGTCCTAGTTTTGACTCTTTTTTTTCTGGTTTAGTGTCTTTGCACACTTTCTCACTGCTGTTCAGTGTTAAAGTGCAAGTGCTCCTATAGTAAATTGTATTATGGAAGGGTGTTTCCATGATTGCCATGTTTGACTTACTAGTAAGTTCCTAGTAAAGTGCACTGAGGGTGCCAGGGCCTGTAAATCGAATGCTGCTGGTGGGCCTGCAGTACTGATTGTGCCATTCGCCAAAGCAGCTCTGATAATGGTTTTCAGACCTGCCACTGCAGTGTGTGCGTGCAGTTTGTAACTGCCATGTTGATCTGGCAAGTGCACCCACTTGCCAGGCCCTAGTCTTCACTTTTCTTACATGTAAGTCACCCCTAAGGTAGGCCCAAGGTACCCCTGTGGGCAGGGTGCCATGTATATTAAAGGTAGGACATGTATTGGAGAGGGCACTGCCACATCTCGCACTGCAACCCTGGTCTCCCTGACGGCAACGACCGCTGCCGAGCTGCTGCTTGCACGTGACCTGTGGGCACCGCACTCTGCACCACCTTGCTGCACTTTGCAGCCCTGGTCTCACCGACGCCATCGCTGACTTTGACAACCATGAAGGCACCCTGGCTTGGGGCACTGCTCCCAAGTCTTGCGACACACCGTCCCGTCGCACACCGCAGTCTGGACCGACCGACACCAGCTCCCCGCAACTGCCACTATCACCTGCACCGTGATCTCTCAGCACAGCAACGAGCCCTGCCTTCACTCCGCACCACAGCCCTGGTCTCACCGATGCCGCTGGATGACCATCACCGAGCCGAACAAATCTTTGTCATCACAAAGATCCAGCATACTTCTGAGGTTTACTGGTCACCAGCCATTATCTAAGGCTTAGACAATGGCTGGTGACCAGTATGAATCAGAAGTATGCTGGTCCTATTGGTATCCTTGGCTTCCTCCCAGTCTACTCGAGATATTATCGATCACACTGATTTCAGTCTACAGCGATTTCATTTATTCATTCATTCATTCAGTCACAAAGTCATGTAAGGGACCCAAATATTGGTACTTTTTAGCGCCCTATAGCTCTATTCATTTATGATATTAAAATAACTCTCTCCAATACTGGTCTAACAATTAAAGAAACTGCGCCACTGCTTATTCATGAATCTATATTAGATGGGTTTCATCGAAGGCTGCATTACAACAGGCAGCAAAATAAATGGTGGTGAATGGAACATACTTGTAAAAAGGCCTTTTCCCCATTCTATCTCTTTTCCCTTGGTGCTGAAAAAGCATTTTGAATTGGCAGTTCATTCAACCGGTCTTACATACATATTGATTTGTACTTAATGCATTGAATTGACTCGTAAATCACAGCATCCAGTTAACCTTTGTCAGAGTTAACAATCGCCTGTCAAATAACAATACGCTTTTCTCAATTATTCACCTCTCCCCCAGATTCAGTTGACAAAAGGAACTTATCAGGATTGTCCATCCCATCCCTTTGTTTTGCACTTTCTTAAGCTGATTGCACAGTCTATTAAAAAGCTTGACATGGAAGACTTCCTACCAGCTAAATACCAAATTAA
This sequence comes from Lissotriton helveticus, assembly GCF_964261635.1. Lineage (NCBI taxonomy): Eukaryota > Metazoa > Chordata > Amphibia > Caudata > Salamandridae > Lissotriton > Lissotriton helveticus. The sequence goes on along the minus strand of NC_136059.1, from coordinate 107,523,132 downwards.
GCGGACAACATAAATTGTCATAAGCAACATTGAAATTCCATTATCCTACACACAGTTAATGCACTAAGGGGGTTATTTAGGGTTTGGCGTGCTTTACTTCACTATGGCAGTCATGCACTCTGCTGCCCTAATGGCCCACAGGACGCCATATTTAGACATCTCCACTTGCCTGGAGGCTCCTCTGAAGACACTGTAAGATTGCAGAGTAAATGTTTGAAGAGATTACAGAGCAAACGTTTTTTGTTTTTCAAAAGCAAACGCAAAAAGCAGAAGTTTGTTTTGAAAAACATAAAACGAATGTTCCTGTCACCATGGGAGTTTTCTTCCAGCGTGGGTGGTTCTTTAGGTCTGAGCTAGACAGCACATGTGCTGTCTCAAAGAGCCGTGTTGTGTTCAATCTGTGAGCTTCAGCCAGCCCATAGGCTTCCTATTTGCTCGCTCCATCGTCGCTCTTGTATCCTTTGTCCTCGTTTGTCCATGGCATGAATGCGTCATGCCTCTTCCTCTGTTTGGCCCTCCCCAGAACATGGACTAAGTACTTGTGTGCATCCACTACCGCCAGTTTTGGGAGCTACTTTTTAGTTTTGATCATGATTCAAAATGGCACCCATAAACAAAATGGTGCTCCAAATGCTAATTTATGTAAAACAATGCAATAGCATATTTTTCCCTTGTAACAGAGTGGGGCTGCGTTCCTCCTTTAAAAATACCGCAGACCCAGGGAAATGAAACCACAGGGCAGAAATAGGCCTGGGGGGCATGCCCCCTCCCCACTACAATGCAACTGGGCCCAAAAACAGCTCAGGGAGGGGTGCTGCATGCCTCCTTCCACTTTCCAATGTGGCCGGACCCCAGGGAATGGGGTCACTAAGGCCAAAATTGGCCCTGGGAGGGGGGGCTGCGTGCCCTCCTCCCCCTTTACAATGAAGCAGGACCCTGGGGTATGGGTGCCGCAAATGGCCAGGGGAGGCGGCCCCATTACACCCCCAGGAAATAGCACCAAGCCGGAGGATGCGGCCCTAGGGCCAAACTCTTTCTTGGGAGAAAGGCCACGCACGCTCCTGTTGGACACGGCCTCGTGGCGTGGTCCGACCCCTCCCGCATGGCGGGCCCAGGACGACCTCGGCCCTCCATCAACCTACTATCGACCCCCCTGATACGAACATTCACGAACCCTCGGCGAGAGCAGCCTCCCCGGCAACCTACGGCTCGCCCCCTTCCTGGTACCCCGGCGGTCCCCGCTCAACAACGCTGCCGGACGGTCGCCCATGCCAGGCCACCATGTCCGGCCCGACGCCATCTTGGGGCCATCACGTCCCGAGCACGTGGCCACAGCCTTCCCTGGGCCCGGCCCAGCAAGCCCCGACATCGAGGCACCAAGGTCCTCCCAGGTGGTTGATTGGCCACTTGGCGGATCCCGGAGAAGGGGAGTTTCGATGGGCCTCCAGCCGTCCCCGGACGCCTGGTAGCAATCGCCCTCCAGCCTCCCTGGGCGCTGGCTCCACCCCCCTGCTGGGTGTCTGGACACCTTCATCCCGGCCCCTCTGACCCCCAGGCGCGAGGGTCCGGACATCAAAGGACTCCAGTCCTATATCTGGGCCAGCCCCGGATGAGGGCTTCAGTTGTAAGTTGGAGTCGAAGCCCTGCTGACCTCGTCGCGGCTGATCCTGATCCGAACTCTTGCACCTGGAATTTTCGAGGCCCTGCTGACGCTGTCGCGGCCTGACCAAGCTGAACCATCTTCGAGGCCCTGCTGACGCTGTCGCAGCCTGACCACGCTGAACCATCTTCGAGGCCCTGCTGACGCTGTCGCGGCCTGACCAAGCTGAACCATCTTCGAGGCCCTGCTGACGCTGTTGCGGCCTGACCAAGCTGAACCATCTTCGAGGCCCTGCTGACGCTGTCGCGGCCTGACCAAGCTGAACCATCTTCGAGGCCCTGCTGACGCTGTCGCGGCCTGCCCTACCTGAACTACCTTCAAGACCCCTGCCGACGCTGTCGCGGCCTGACCAAGCTGAACCACCTTCGAGGCCCTGCCGACGCTGTCGCGGCCTGACCAAGCTGAACCACCTTCGAGGCCCTGCTGACGCTGTCGCGGCCTGACCCCTTGAACTATTCACGCACCAGTTGGTGCCGAGACTGTCCCGCTACCCCCTATCCCCGAAACCAAGACTTTACGGATCCCTCGATCCCTGCCTGCTATCCTGCCAAGAACGTGCCTTAATTGCTTATATAAAGATTCTTGCGAATATTCCTCCTGTGTGGTGTCCATCTGTAAGTAGTGTGATTGCTCAGCTGTTACGATTGTAGGAGAGGAGCCTCGCCCAGGAGGCCTCCCTACGGCGCTCGGCCTATTCTATACCGAAAGGTGGGTCTCGGGGCGGGCAGTCAGACACCTTCTGTCCCCCCTGGGATCGCCTTTCCAACAGCTCCCCTCTCACAAAATATAAATATTTGTTCTTTACTGGGACCTGACCCACCCGGGGGCTTATAAACAAGGAGACTGCGCTGGTGTTTTTTCAAAAGATGTTACAGCGGATTCACTCATCCTCCGCAACTTTCGCACCAAAATGAAAAAGAATCCTTTTGGGCCCCAGACATGGTCCCTCAGTGACCCTATCACCAAGCCTTGTGGTCAGGGTATTTCTACCTGACAGGTTGATGGCATTGGCATATGGTGCAGCCTAGCAGCACTGACACGGAGACTAAGGTTTATGCTTACTATTAGTACTATTGTTATTTTTTGGTATTATCTCAATTTAAGTATGTCTGAGCAATGCACAGTAAGCTATACTGATGAACAAATTTCAGAAACTCCTTGATAACCCCTCGATTTTGAGTGATGGTAATACAACTATTTCCAACACTAAGCTTGACAATATAAAAAGTTGAAATGACTTGAAAAGAAACAAATTAGAATGCATCTGCATGCTCAAGTTCTATTGGAACATCTTAAGAATAACACAATCACATGGGGACTAGAGTCAAGGATGTGGCAGTCATCTTTACAGATGATAAAAACTATCTGGCACCATTTAATGCAGTGGGCACCAATTGTTCTAGAGACTGGTTAGCCCTCTCCATTGAAACTACCCTCAAAAGAAGAGAGGAAGAGCTCAAAGAAATAACGAGTTAGAAAAAGAGATTCTGGGTGATCAATTTATTAGTGATGTAAAAAATATCTTAGAAGAGATAGACAAGCAAATTGCTGAACTCAAGACCTTCACTGTCAATCAGAAAACCACGCAGGTAGCAAGAGGCATGAAGAACTATGGCATGAAGGCCCCTTGCCCTTGTTTAAAAGAAGACTTTTTCAAAGGCAGATCTTTCAACAACCCTTACATACCAAAGTACTCCAGGTCAAGAAGATAGTTCATATCCTTTTCTGACACTTCCTCAGACTCCAACTTAGAAACCCAAAGAAGTGGTCCAAATAACAACCAGCCCCCTTCACATCAAGAACAGCTCTCTTTTTTAGTCAGAGGTTGTGGCAACAGAGGCTGATTCAGAGGCGGAGGGATCCAGGGAAACTACAAACCTTGAGGAAGTTGTATAGATGGTAAATCCGCCACAGATTTCAGTATACAATCTATGATCCTACACACTCACTGAAGCAGAGCATTCCCTTTCTAAGCAAAGGTCTATTGTTTGTTCCATCCACAAGCCAAGACCCTATTCAGACCAAAGTAGAGGTCTTACAATTTCTAAGATACACCTCAAAGTCTTCTTCAACAACAAATAATACACCGATGCGGAGAGTATAACAGGGCTCAGCAATATATCTACTGTCTGCTCCTCTAGTACTGAGATGCCACCTCACATAATAGCATATTAGGAAACAGTTCTCAGCCAAATTTACTAGCTTCACCAAAAACAGCATTATGTACAAAAAATTTAGAGTACGCAGAAAGACAAACTCTTGAGTCATTATCCCATAATCCCAAGATCATCATAAAATTTGCTGATAAAAGCGGAGGGATAGTTGTCTTAGATGCAGGACAATATGATAGTGAGGTTTTATAACATTTGAGTAAGAAGACCATTACCGTCGTCTGACACAAAACCCTACCTCTGACTTTTGACATCAAATTAAGTTCATGACTAAAGAAACTCCAAATAACAAATGAATTAGTAATAAGGAATTTGAGTTTTGCAATAACAAATACCCCAGAACACCAGTCATATACGTTCTTCCAAAGATCAACAAAGACTCACTTAATCCTCCTGGGAATCCGATAATTTCAGGATTTAGACCTCATTTCACAATTCATTGATTTCTTCTTGAAGACCATAGTTCATGAAACTAAGTCATATATCAGAAACTCGATGGACTTTAATGCTAATATGAAAGCTTGCTTTTGACAACAAAGATATATTGGTGTCAATGGACATTAAGTCTGTTGATACCAATATAGCTCAAGACGAAGCATTGTCAGTCATGAAACATGCTCTTGATAATCGTGGTTGAGTTTTTCCAGTACCCATCAATATTTAGTCGAGGATCAACAACAGAACTGATGGAATTTCATGAGTGGCTTAACAATAGATCCCAAGACCTCCACTTCACAATGTCACACAGCACTGAAAGACTCGATCTTCTAAACGTATGGGTCTCCACAGATGAAGGGCAGATTTACACCAGTTTATATACCAACCCAACTGACCGTAATACCCTCCTTCATTATAGTCCTAAATCCTTAGAAGACAATTTACCATCCAGACAATTTCTGCTGAAACACAGAAATTGTAGCCGTAAAAGGATTATTTCCACAAAGTCGCTATTCTCTGCAACAAACTGACCGAACATGGCTATTCCAGGAAACTTGTAAAAACTCCATAAAAGGAGCATGGGTCACACCAAGAGAGACCCTCCTGGTACCACAGACCAAAGAGCCCAGTATTCTACTGACGTGTTGTTCTGAGCTTTTCAAATCTTTCCAATAAGATTAAAATGATTATCTTAAATAATCTAAGAATCTTAACCACTTTTCAGACCCCTAGACCACTTTCAATGGGGAAAGAATCTGCTGCAATATCTGGTGAGGGCGGCCCATAAGACAGATACCATGGATTTACCCGTTTTCCTTGAATTTCCTCCAGGTACTGGCCATCACAACCGCGGCCAATGTTTGGCATGCAAGTTCACATCTAACTCAAAAAAGGTTACTGTGAATGGATATATAAACAAACAACACATATTTTCAAATGGCAACACTACAAATGTAGTGCATTGCATATGGTGTCCCTCTGAAAAATGCTACTAAGAGCAAACTACTCAGCCAGTCAAAAACCATATCTTGCAGCACAGGTCTAGTAGGGTGCGGTGTAGAAAAGTAGGCGCCCCTTTAGTAGACCATTTTCCAGTACACCAGCATTCTGAAAATTACATCAAATGGGGGGGGTTCTATTTGTGGCTACCCAGGACAAAAGTGGTGGCACAATTGAACCTTTACTTCTTCACACTAAGGACAAATTTATTGCAAAATATCACACTCATGAACAAGGCCTTAATGAACAGGATGAATTATGGACATTAATAAAATGATACAAACAAAGATGGACTTAACCAAGAGCTTGTTTTTTGTGCCTTGCCATTTGCACATACTGTATGAGTCATGTCTCTGACTCTTCCCTTGACTGCATATGTGATTAGAAAATACTCACTCTGCAGCTATGTGCTCCTCATGTATGATGGATGACATAGATAGATGTATATTTAGAAATAAGCACATTTCGTTGTATCCACATGATTTGCTTTCGGGTTTTCTGATTTAAATGTTTTTGTTTTTTCAAAACAACTGTTTCCTTCAAAAATGTTTTTTTTGCATCACTTTGGATTTTAATTTAGTTTTATGATAAATATGCTCACCAACACAGCCTTAGGCTCCCTTTTATAATAATTATATTTTTGTCACATTTGTAAATACATTTATGCATTTACATTAACTGGCCCACCTCGTTTTATCAAATCCAGCCGCTGCAACCTGACCGATCATGTTTTTACTTCCAGGACTTCACTCATGCACATGACTCTGCTTTACATGTGTGATCACCAGGGGTGGCTCCTCCGGAATTGCGGAGCAGCATCACTCCACAACCTGTGCAATCCGTTGATATATAAAATTACAATGACACAGTTATTATCATTTTATTTATGCTGTTTGTCTGAGCCCCGTAATAGATATAGGGAGGGCGGGCCAGGCATGTCAGGGAGTAGGAGTGGAGTGCACTCATAAGTGCGCATGTATGCTTGGTCGGCCATACTAGGCTGGCCAAACACACATGCCCACAGATTTTTGTCCAACTCATCTGTGTTACACAGCAGGTTTGGAGAAAAGAGACAGGCTCCTTTGCACCGTCTGAGTGGCAAATGAGGCTGCTCAGACCAATCCTGATGCTGCTTTCATATGAGAGCAGTGTCTGCATTGGGTGTGGAGCCTGTGCCCTGAGGGCCCATCCTCATTTGGGCCGAAGGCGACAAGAGGAGCAACAAGGCAGCCATCGGCAGGAGTGGAACAGGAGGTACGTTTTAATTTTTTTCTTTTATATTAGTTATATACATATACATATACCTATACATATACAGGCGCAATCAGATCCTGCAGGACCGGACACCACATTATGAGGGCGGGCGGATGGATGGCAGGCGGTGAGACTGACTGCCATGTATCTGACGGGCTCAAGGAGTCCGTCAGATGACCGGAGGGACTGCAATCCCTACAAGAGTGGGGGTGCCTGCTCAGGCATTGTTGTAGGGATTACAATGTCCTTTTCTGCAGGCCGTTTCATGGTGGTCAACCCACAATGAAAGGCTATGGAATGTGACTTGGGGGCCCATAGCAGGCCCCTCCTTCCCCCTGGCCCTTCGATATGGGCCCTGGGGGGGCACCTATGGTGCTTCTCTACATAGGCCTGCACCATCAACATTTATTCAAAGTAGAGGGAAAAAATAATAAGTTTTCCTCCTTCAGTCTTTTTACAATCCGTTGTTCTGGAGCTTTTTTCTTTGTTTATTTTGACTGCGGTGCAGCCTAGGCTTACCCCCTTAGTTGTACGCCCAAATGTCCTCTCCCCCCTTACTTGTACACCCAAACATCCACTCGTAGTGCGCAGGAGCATTTTCAAAGTTCCCAACAGCTGGGAGCGGACTTGATGTTTGCAAACACTGGTTATCTGCCCACCCCGGTGCAGGTGGGGAAACCACTATGAACTAGGGGTGGGCTCCCTGAGACATAGTGGTTCCACTAATGGCTCAGAGAGCACACGTATCCACTCCCTTAAAGTAATCGGCCCCAGGAGTGGTCCCCTAGGGCCTTTAGAGGCTTGAGCAGGATGACCTCCTAGCCCCCTTCCCATATAGACTATTTTTAGCCCAGGGGTGGTCTTCTTGGGGCCTCTGGAGGGGTGGGATGGGGTTCACGCAGCCCCCTCACCTTCATGAAAACAGTCTGGGCGGCCTCTCCGGGGCACAAGGTAATTAAATTGCTGTATTTATTTCCTATTGGACCCAGGATGGTCTCTCTGGGTCAGGGTATCCCTACCCTGCCCCTTTTTTTTCCTTCTAAATTCAGGATAGGGGATAAGTCCCCATGTCCTGTAATGGCTGCCAACAACATTTATCCCATGTTTCTGGCAGTCAACCAGAGCCCTCGTGGGAGTCTAACTCCATTCGAGATGTCATCAGGGATCTCACAGACCATGTCATGAATGATGTAATATGTGATGTCATCAGCAGTACATTGTAGGGGCACAACTTATAGTTAGCTGAACTAACTATAACAGCTGAATTTCTATGGTTTTGTATGAGTGAAATGTCCAACTAACTATAACGTCCCTGAAACCTATGTTTTTTCAGTGAATTTCAAAGGTTTTTTAAATGCTAATTTCTAACTATAACGTCACTGAAACCTATGTTTTTTTAGTGAATTTCAAAGGTTTTTTAATACTAATTTCTAACTATAACGTCCCTGAAACCTATGGGGTTTTCAGTGAATTTTTAAGGTTTTTTAAATGCTAATTTCTAACTATAACACCCCTGAAACCTGTGGTTATTTCAGTGAATTTCAAAGGTTTTTTAAAATGCAAATTTCTAACTATGACGTCCCTGAAACCTATTGTTTTTTCAGTGAATTTCAAAGGTTTTTTAAATACAATTTTCTAAATATAACATCCCTGAAACCTATGTTTTTTCAGTGAATTTCAAAGGTTTTTTAACTGCTAATTTCTAACTACAACATCCCTGAAACCTTTGTTTTTTTCAGTGAATTTCAAAAGTTTTCCAAAATGCTAATTTCTAACCATAATGTCGCTGAAACCTATGTTTTTTTTCAGTGAATTTCAAAGTTTTTTTTAATATAAATTTTAAACTATAACGTCCCTGAAACCTATGGGTCCGATTCACAGAACTAACTTAAGACAAAATCCTAAACCTACTACCATTTTGGTATTCACAGAAGGCACTTACTCATTTCGGTATTCACAGAAGTTAATAGTCCTAACTTTAGGACTCCTAAATGCCTTCTGTGAATACCGAAAGTCTTAAAATTAGAATTTTTCTCAGTTTAGGAGTAGTAAAGTTAGGACTCCTAACTTTAGTAAATATCAAAGTACTGTTGTGCTATTGATCATTAAACTGTTTTCAAAGTTTACTACTACGTACAATGAAATAAACCAAAAAACTGTTATGTAATGTAATGTATTACACAAATTACACTGTTAGATTTTTAAGACTACAGCAGAATTTAAGATTTACATAACATTTCATTTTACCTTTTTTGCTGTTCTTAGATTCCACTTAATTATTATATTTTTTAAATTCTTTATTTATAATTTTCAACGATAAACATACAAGGAAATATTGTATAGATGTAAAATAATACAGTTGCATCACATCTCGTCCCCTTGAGTACATACATACAATGCAAAATAACTTGAGCATACTCAATATCAAAAACAGGCCAACATATCTGACAATCAGTGTAATCAATTGCAACACCAGGCCCAGGTGTGAAAGGGTAAATTTCTCAGTCGCGGCGAAGTTGAGGTTTTACACTCGACCTCACAATGCTAATTGATGGAGGGGGGAGTAACCGGCAGGCAGGCAGGCCAGGTCCGCAGTGCGTGAGCAATGGGTTGTGTGGCAGAAAAGCGTATCAACCAATCCCCTCAGAATCCATGTCTGGGGTAGAGGCCGACTGGGCCGCAGCCGCGACACCAGTAAGATATGTACGGTATGGGCCCCAGATGTCATGAGGCCTGGAGGTAACGGGGACCGTGGCAGAGTACTCCTCACTATTGGTATTGCAGTGCGCCATGCTCCGGAGCCAGGAAGTGTGCAACGGGGGTCGACGGTCGCACCAACGAAGTGCCACTTCGCGTTTTGCCAGCAAAAATCCCAGCGCAGCCAGTCTACGTGTCGCCTTAGGGAAGTCTGCCACATAGCCAAGGAGGAGAATCTCGGGGATGGGGACTAGATTCAGGCGCAGCATGTCCCCCAGTGTGCGGTGCACTCCGGACCAGTAATCCTGGAGCCCGGGACATGTCCACGAAAGATGTTCGAAGTCTGCCTGAGGGCAGCCACACTTGGGGCAGTTGTGTGGACGCGCAGGGTCTATTCTATGCAGTCGCACTGGTGTGAAGTAGAGTCTACGTAAGAACTTAAATGTAGGAGCTTGTGTCTACTGTTAAGTTAGATGTCTTTGGTCGCCCTGCAGCACCATTGCCACTGTTCATCTGTAATGGGGTAACCCAAATCTGCCTCCCACGCCTCTCGCACCGTCTGATCCGGGGCCGGGAGCATGTCAGAGCACATCCGATATAGTTTAGAGACCAGATGCGTCCCTGATGCGTGTTGGATAAGGAAGGTGAGGGGAGGGAAATCTTCAGGAGGGAGGGGGAACGAGGGGAACAAGGCACGAAGCAAGGATCACAATCTATTGAGCACAAAGGAGTCCATAAACGTCCGTGTAGTGAAGCGGGTGTGAGGGAAAAGGCATGGCCCTCAGGAAACAGGTCCCCAATGGTGGAAATGTGAACTTTGGATAATGTGCGTTTCACCACGGTTTCCCCAGTGATAGCAAGCCAGGAGGAATTGGGCAGTGGGAGGGCAGGAGAATACATCTGGGCACGCCCCGTCAAGCGGCGCAGTCTGCCCCAAGCCCAGCAGGTTGACGAGACAGTCTGGATGTCACGTGGGTCTCTAGGGAAGCCCGAAGGCAGAGTGGTGGCCAGTGTTCCCGGTAGAACCCGGTCGGCTTCAGGCTTCAAGTAAACGATCCGGGCATCAGGGTGGTACCAGGGGAACGCATAAGAACACTGCACCACCAGAAAGTAAAGGTAAAAATCGGGAACGCCCAGCCCGCCACGCTCATAGGGGAGCGTCAATACGCGCCCGGACACGCGAGGGTTTTTGTCTCCCCACACAAGGCGTAGGAGCAAGGAACGCAACTGTGTGAAGAAGATTTGTGTAAGGGGAACAGGAATATTATTGAACAGGTACAAAAAACGTGGCAGCACCATCATTTTAATGATGGCAATACGCCCAGCCATGGACAGTGGGAGACGATTCCATCGTTCAATCCGACCCGCCAGGGTAGTCAAGGCGGTGCCATAGTTTAGTCTAATAATGGAGTCAGTATCCAGGTGGACATGTATCCCCAGATATGTTACCGAGTCGCGGCTCCAAGAAAGAGGGAAGGGGCAGGACCATTCGGTAGTGCACGGCGTGAGTGGAAAAATAGCAGACTTGTGCCAATTTATGCGCAGGCCCGAGAACGCGCCAAACCTGGTTATTTCCGCTATCAGCGGTTCAAGGTTGTCCTGCGGATGCCGGACGTAAAGGATGGTATCGTCCGCATAAAGCGAGACTAAGAGCGGTCCAGTGCGGAACTGGAGACCCCAATGCATATGTCGTTCCTGAAAGTGACGGACCAACGGGTCCATCGCCAAGATGTATAGGATTGGCGAGAGGGGGCAGCCCTGCTGCGTACCACGCGACAGGGGAAATTGTGCAGTGACAGTGCCATTGAGGCGCAATTGCGCCACTGGCCGCATGTATAGCAACTCCGCCGTGTTCACCGGGCACTCAGGAATACCCATCCGGCGCATCACCGACATAAGGAATGGCCATTCTAAGGAGTCGAACGCGTCTAAAAGAATCGCCGCAGCTAGAACGGCAGGGTCCACCCGGTGCAGGACGGAGAAAAGGGTGCGGAGGTTGAGAGATGTGGAGCAGTGTGGTACGAAGCCAGACTGTGCCGGGGAGATAATGAACTCCAACAGCAAAGACAGGCGGATAGCAATGGCCTTTGCTAGGATCTTGTAATCCAGGTTTAACAAAGAGAGAGGGCGATAAGAACCACACAGTGTGGGATCTTTACCCGGTTTGGGCAAAAGCACAATGACCGCTTCCCTAAGCGTGTGGGGCAAACAGCCCATTTCAAGGGCCTCCGCGTACACCTCCACCAAGCGGGGGACCAGCAATTCTTTATAGGCCTTGTAAAAATCCGCAGAGAAGCCATCCAGACCGGGGGCGGAAGAGCCTTTCATGGAGTCGATAGCTTCAATGATAATATCAGATGTGATGGGATCGGCCAAAAAATCTATCATCCATTTCTCTAAATACACCATTGCTATTTCATTAAGATAGTCACCACGGTCCAAGGTATCATCGGCCAGCGTGGAAGTGTACAGAGATGTGTAATAGTGCAAAAACGCGTCACAAATTGCCGGTGTAGTGTGCAGCGTGTCCCCGTCAGGGCCCATGAGGTCAGTGATGTAAGCAGACTTACGCGGGGGCCGCAGTAGCTGAGCTAGCAATTTGCCCGGGCGGTCGCCCTTCCCATATTGCCTAGCCGTGTGTGCCCTGGTCAGAAAATGAAGTTCCCTGTCCGCTTCCTCACGGAAGCGTAGCATCAGTTGTAAGCGTTTTGTTTCCCTCTCAGCCGTGTGTGTCGTGAGTTGTTCCGCATCCAACGCCGCTATATTGCGCTCAATCTGGAGCAGGGTAGAACGAATATCGCGCAACACGCCTGTGTGTTTAGCTATGCACATGCCCCTAATGGTAGCTTTAAAGCCCTCCCACAGGACCGCCCAGGTATCCACCGTGCCAGTGTTCAGCTCAAAGTATTCTTCTATGGCTTCCCTGACTCCCTCTGCGAACACGGGGTCCGATAAGGCCCTCCCGGGGAAGCGCCACTGTCTTTCATAGCCACCCGCCCTCGGGACCTGCAGCAGCAGCACAATGGGAGATCGCCTACCCAGCCAGCCACTCCCGGGGAGATCAACCCGTAATCAATCCTGGTCCAGGTGTCATGAAACCCTGAGTAGTGTGTGTACGCAGGAGTGTGGGCATGTAAGGACGCCTCAATGTCAATGAGGGAAAAATGGGAGCACAAATCAAGCAGGATGGGCCATGAGCGTGGTTTCGAGTCAGGAGCCGAAGACATACTGTCTCTGGCCAGGTTGAATAGCAAATTGAAATCGCCTCCAAGTATCAAGGGCCCTGGGTCCAAGTTAAACAGATGTCCCTGCAGCTCAGGGAAAAAAGCGGGAGTGTCTATATTAGGTCCATAAACTCCTACAAGTGTAAGGCTGTGGTCCAATAATGTACCTGAAACAATGACATATCTACCCTCGCTATCAGTTACCACGTGCGATAACTTAAATGGTACACGATTATGTATGCAGATAGCAACTCCCCTGGAGTATCTGCTGTAGTGGGAAAAGAAGCGATGGGGGCCCCAACTTTTGGCAACCTGGGAGGCAGCGTCGGGTGACAAGTGAGTTTCCTGCAGGAAAACCACGTCTATCTTGTGTCGGGCAATGTAGTTGAAAACCTGTCTACATTTCCGAGCGTTATTCAATCCCCTGACATACCACGACATCAGCGAAAGGCCAGAGGGGCCGCTCTGAAAGCCTAACCTGGCCATGAGTACAATAACATGAAGGAGGACATGTGATAGAAGCAGCTCAACACACAATGGGCAATATCGACAATGATGCAACACAACTTAAAAAAACAAAACCAAACAAAACCCCATTCCACCCCCCACCCAACCTCTCACAGATCCCGAAGAGGGAAACCCATCCCAACAAAGAGGTATGACAGAATGCCATGCATTGAAAACTGACAGGATGGACTGGGTGTACCGCAAAAAATGAAACAAAAAACCCCAAATGACACAAGGCAACCGCCATTAGGGGTGGCATCGCCACGACGGCCGGGCAGACTAATCCAAATAGGCACGCAACATACCAGACCATAGTCATGCAATTGGATTATGAAAGGCCGTGGCAGGAGGGAAGTAGCAATGGCAAAAGGCAAAGTGTCAGCCATGGCCGGAGCCAGAAAACAGGTCTACACTGCGCTGCGAGTCTTCCTGAGCTGGAGAAGGCGCTCTGGAGGTGTCAGATGACTGTGAGGCCCTTGACTTATAAGTGCGGCAAAATTCTTGGACCTCCGAAGGGGTATCAAAAATGCGTGGCCTACCAGCCACGTCCACTCTAAGGCGTGCGGGGTAGAGCATCCCATACTTAAGGCCTAAATTACGGAGCGTGGCTTTCACCCCCGTGTATTTGCGGCGAGCCTCCTGAACCATGAGAGTGAAGTCTGGATAGAGAGACAAGGAGTCGCCTTGCCATCGTATCTCTCCCTTTTCACGAGCTGCTCGAAGCGCCGCATCACGGTCTCTGAAGTTCATAATCCTGGCTATGATGGGGCGTGGTGGGAGACCCGGTTTTGGCCGGGGACCCAGAGATCTGTGTGCCCTCTCCACCACAAATCCGGGAGTGAACTGATCCCTGCCAAACAGCTCAACCAACACATTTTCAACGAACACGTCCATTCTGCCCGTTTGGGTAGTTTCCGCCACGCCCAAAATACGGATGTTATTTCGTCGACCGCGCGCTTCCAAATCCTCGTTTTTAATGGCCACTTCTTTCAGGATTTTTTCAACGCGTTCTAACCTTTTCCGATCTTTCGCGCTCGTGTCCTCAATGTCCGACACCCTGGCTTCGACTACATCAAGCCGGCGATCATGGGCCTGTACCTTAGAGCCCATATCTGCCAACTTCTGTTCCAAAGCGTCGAATCTGGTGTCCAATGATTTGAAACCAGCCCTCATTTCGGACATCATGGTGGTGACCAGTGTGGCGGTGGAATCCTGAGGAGGGGGGGCATCGCGTCTGACGAAGTCCCCGACGCGGAGTCAGTGGTAAGCAGGGAGGATTTGTCGAAGCTGAGCTTCCGTTGGTTGGGGTCCCTCTTGCCCATGTTGGTCAGCAGGGTCCACACCCCGTGGACCGGGGGTAGTGCAGGGAGGGCAGCGACACCCAGGGGGCAAGAGGGAGGCACAGCGACTGGCACGCACTCTCAGGAAGAAAAAGGGCCCTGATGCAGTCAGGCACTCCGGGGCAATCCCTAGGCCGGCACAGGGGGGGGGCATATACACTGGCAGCCCCCACTAATGCCTCGCAGTCCACGTCCGAGTCAAGAGTAGTCCCAAAGGCCAAAACGCGGTGGGCCAATAACAGGCCTTTCCGTCTAGAAATTGCGTGCCAAGGCAGCTGCGTAGTTGGTGAAAAGCGCTCAATGTGGGCCGTGTGGCAACTTGCCCAGCAGGCAGGCACAGGAAGAAATCCCCGGAGGAAGGCGGGGCCGCCCAGCCCCTCCGCCGTCTCAGCCCCCGAGATGCCCCCCACCCCCGAGTCCTCCCGCGGCCCGGAAACCAGATCCCGCCGCCCCCAGCCTAAGCAGGGGACAGCCACCACTCGAGGCCCCGGCTCCGGCCTACGCCTCGGGCCCGAAGGCCTTCGTGTGCCCGGAGTCCCGAAACCACCGGGCGACCGGAGGAAGCGAAGCCCAGCCCCCACCGCCACAGGCGAGCCGAGGGCAAGAGGCAGCACGCCCCCGAAGCAAAAACTCACCGGCGGGCCAGGCGCAATCAGAGAGGGCGCTGATGGAGTGGCGCACCGTCTCCTCTGCCTAGTAGTCCTCTCGGGGCACCTCCGTACCTCGAACCAACGTCGGATGGAGGCAAATCGCCTCCGCTGCAGGATGGAAGTGCTGGCCGGTTTCAAGTCAGGGAAAATCCGGCAGGATGGCGAAGATCGGCCGCCGGGACGGCGGAGCTTCAGGCAGAAGCGGCCATCTTGGTCGCCTAAGTGGCCACGCCCCCTAGATTCCACTTAGTTTGACTATACGCAGTGATGTCAATGTAGTATCATCATGAAACAGCGGGGAAATACAATCAACTAGATTGTTGAAAAAAAAAACAATCAGCGTTCAACATTATTTTTAATATCTGTACCTATATTTGTTCCTCCTTACAATTATTTCATTACATCCTTCTACTACAGGACATCTTTCATTTATCTCAAAAACATTTTCAAAACACACACTCATTTACTTCTCCTACAATATACAAAACAAATATATAAACTATTTGCATTTCAAAACAATTTTTCCAAATGCAATACCAATAAGCACAAATAATAGTCCCAACACTAGTTATAGTTAGTAATTGTTTCCAGTGCTCTCTACTATATGCTCACAGCTTCCCAATAGGCTGAATAATGTATTCAAAACTTTGGTTTGCAAAATATCCCATATGAGTTAGTTAAAGCATGTTTACATCTTCCTAATAGGCCGAATGATGTATTCAAAGCTTTGGCTTCAAAAAGATCAAATATGAATTTGGTAATTTGTAAGGCAATCTGGGTTTTATTTCCAAGTGTGCTTCATTGCAATGTGTCCATCCATTATTACACTTTAAACCCACAGTATAGTGTCTAGATGTTGTAGTAGGTCCAGCATGGAAAATAATGGTCATTGTTGTAAACGTTCTTCCAGATATAGATATTTGACTGGCAACAAATTTTTTAATTCTGGTTTACAGTTTTCTTCCATTTGCTCTACAACGTTGTAGAATTAAAATCAGATATTTTACATATCTGTCTATGTGTAATGTGGATAACATCTCTGATTTGCAATGAGACCATGTCATCTCATGATTTGCTGCTTTTACTAATCTGTTAAACGCTACAGATTTGCAGTCTGGTATTGTTAAGCGTATGAATCGGTCTGTGTCGACTTCAGTGCTTGAAGTTAATGAACACTGTTCACATTTTTTATCCCATTTGTAACTTAGTCCAAATAAGTTTTCAATCTGTATTCCTTCATCTACTAATACTCCAGGCATAGGCATTAGAAATTCTTGTGGATCTTGTTGTATATTAAGACTGAAAGTCAAAGAACCAGTACGTATATCCAAGAGATTGCAAATACCACAAGCAGTATGGATTTTACTTCTGTCAGTTGTCAATTGTTGACATACATAACGTAGTGCAGAGCATAATCTTTTTTCATGATTGCCCATGTTTTCAAGATGAAGATCTTGTAGATAAAATACAACATTCAGAACTACATTAGCGGAACAGTTGATACCTTAAGTATTTTCCAATTGGTATCCCACAATGTCATCAACTCTTTACACCTTTACTTTCTCTTCAATTTTTTTATTTTTTTCAACCACACTTCATTCTTTAATAAATTTTCTTTTCGAACACACAACACGTTTCTCATAAATGGGATATTCACCTTAATTCGATGTATAAAGTCTTCTTAAATGATTATATTCTCTTACACAACTTACCACAGCACTAATCTTGTTGTCATTGAAATCAATCAAATACAAACCAGAAATTGTTCTGACTTGAGATAATGCAACTTATGCCATGCCGTCTTTGAACACAGCACTTCCAATATTTACCAAAGCACTATCTATATGTTATGTTATGTTATGGCGGCTTACAATGGATTTAGGTCCAGATCTCTGTACTAGGGTGAATGCATGACATTGTTCTGCATTCTGTCCATCAACTGTTGTTTTTGCATTTGTCACCCCGAGTGGGACGGGTATGCTCAGACGTGAGTCCCGTGCTCTCTATGCCACTGGAATCAAGCTATCCTGGCTGATGAGGCCTGAAAGCCTAAAACCGGTCATAAGATGATTGTTTCCAGTCCAGGTAGGACCTGGCTTGGCAGTTCAGACTGGACTGTTCCCATGGGGCACAGGGTCAATACTGATTTGCATATGGCTGGGTTTTAACTGGAATGGCATGGTGAGCACAAAAAAAACGATGGATTTAGGAGAGCGTTCCAGAGTTTCGAGGCCAACTCATGGAAAGAGCGCCCCCCAGCATGGACCCTCCTCATCCTAGGGAAAGCCACAAGATTCTGTCCCATAGAACGAAGTAGGCGGGAGGAGGTGTAGAAAGCATGCAGACGGCCTTGAATTCTATGCGCTTGGCAACAGGCAGCCAATGGAGGTGACGGATGGCATTAGAATTTGTACACCTCCTAGGCAGGCCAAGGAGAGCTCGGGCCGCCGCATTCTGAATCATTTGTAGTCTGACAATTTCGGACAGGTTGGCCTCCAAATAAAGGGAACTGGCATTGTCTAGTTTTGACATAAGAAAAGACTGGATGATAACCTGCCTGATTGGGGGATCAAAGAAACCCAACAGTGGTTTGAGCCACCCCAGTAGCCCAAAACAAGTCCCAGCCACCTTCTTGGTTTGGGTACAAAAGCTAAGGGCATTGTTAATCCAAAACCCCCAGGTTTTTTATCACCTGTTTAGGGTCAGGTGCTAGCCCCAGGGAGGCACGCCACCAGAGCTCACTCCACAGCCTGAGTCTCTTACCACGAGCAGTATGTCAGACTTGCTGGTGTTAAGCTGGAGACAGTTGGCAGACATCCATCCGGCGGTAGCCTCAAGATCGCTCTGGAACTTACAGGCATCCCGAGTGATGTAGTTGGTGAATGTGACTACCAACTGGGAATCGTCTGCATACGTTACTACCGTAAGCCCTCTGTTCTTAGCCACCGTTGCCAGTGGTGAACATACAGGTTAAAGAGGGTAGGGCTCAGAGCTGAGCCCTGCGGCACCCCCTGCTTGGTGGCATAAACACTGGAGACAAAGGGAGGTGAATAGTTACTGCATATGCTAAAGACAAAGGAAACTGTTTTCTGCGAACATACAAGTCTTTTACGAGCAAAAAACGTACAGCACAGCGTCAAATCTGTCTTACCTCTGTAATCTCATCAAATTTTATTTTCAAGAATCCTATTCCATCTCTGTTCTGATAATTTACAAAATCAACAACTTTCCCAATTGGTTAATTTACTAAACCTTCTTCTACATTCAAATTATGCCGCAAAATAACCAGACAATTTATACTTACTTCTAAAGTTTTTTCTAACCCAGCAGTTTTAGATACAGACTTTTCCAAAGAGTTCAATTTAGTCTGTAGTTTCTCTGAAAGAAGAATGGTCACTCCCTGGTGCTCTATTTTATCAGTAGCTTCTATGTGAACTATTTCTTTTTTTTCCTATTTCAGAAGTGCTTGATTAAATGTACAACACTCTTGCAGTGTAGGCATTAGGCAAACCATGGACTTCTTTTCTCCAAGATTCTTGTACCTTACTTTCGCTGCTGTGTTTTCAGTTGTAAACAAGTTCCTTAGCAGCCGACTTTCTAAAGCTTGGTTACCATGTTTTGTGAGGATACCAATTTTTATATCTTTGAGAATATTTCCATAATCTTCATCCGTTGATTGCCGCATATTCTTTATAAGTTCCTTATATTCAAAATGTAACCACATGCTCATATTTCCAATACTTCCCCGAAATTTCGTAGTGTCTTTATGCACAAGTGTTTTAAAAACTGGTTGTCCTTTTACAGGTGTTAGTTGTAGTAGATCTCCAATTACAATTACATGTTTACCTCCAAACAGAACATCGTAATCTGTTTTTAAAGTCTGTTGCTTTCTCAAGTGTACAAAAGCAAGCATTAAGTTTGAGATCATGCTCACCTCATCAATGATTAAAAGTTTCATTTTCTTCAGCACTCTTGACACTTCATAAGAAGCATCTCCAGACAGCTTCTGATATTCCAATTTATTATCATGTTCAACTGGTAGCATAAGTAATCTATGTAAAGTAATTCCTTTAATGTTCTGCACTATTAATCCTGTTGGAGCTGTTATAACACACAATGAATGCCAATCTGTAGTTTTTTTGTAGATAACTGGTCAAACCTTTAATTAAAAAACTTTTACCTGTTCCAGATGACCACTGATATACACCAGAATAGGTTTAAATGATGAACATACACATTCTTTTTTTTCATGCAACAAACCATGTTGTATTTGTTCTGTCACTTGTAGATATATTCCTTTCTGTTCAATATTTAGTTGTTCCTCTAAGTTTTCCAACGTAGTATTCTCATGTTGTGCTTGTTGCATTGCAATGTCTGCTTCATTCATGGCTATTGCTGCTTCATTTTTCGTTATTGGATGTCCCAGTGGATCTTGACTAGCTGGACCAGAACTTTGACTATCTTGAGAACAGTTGTTAGCTATTTCAGCTGCATTAGTCTTTTCTTGTTCAATTTAATCATTTAACATTTGTAGATATGTAGAGAAAATTGTACATGCAATGCTATTTTTACATGCATTAAAAGAATCTTCATAGCAGTCTAAATGTCCAAGCTACTCCTTGGCTTGAACAGTTGCAAATGCGCTAAAGAGAACAATTCTCTCTTATCTGGAGTTTTGCAACTGAGTTTTCTGTGGATAATAAGATTTCCTTTGGCAAGTTTTACTAAACAACCGTCACATCCAATTACTGCATATTTTCTGTTTGGTGTAACTTTTTTTGAAGCTGTAATGTTGAAGTATTTCATACAGACATAGCTCTTCCAAATGTGGACTCCTTTTGGGATAGTATGTATCCAGCATATTAGTTTTCAATAATTTCTGTACTTTCTGGTTCATTCACTGCTAAGTATTCAATTTCTTGTAATGTTTTCAAAACTCTACTTCAGGTGCAGGTAAGACCAAACTTGCCCAAATGATTCCTCGTGACTTTGAATATAAGCTGGAAGAGCACACGTGATTCGAACATTCATAGGACCAATTTCTCTGTGGGAAAGCATTTTCAAGCTAAAGCTGTACAATGTTTTGCTAAGGCTCTTCTCTTGTGAAATTTCTACCCACATTTCTTTCATCTCTGTCTCTTCTGATTTCTTTATATATGATTTAACATAGCATGCAACGGCAATTGAGTTATCTGCAACATATTGAATGTCCATGTTTGGACTCCTTTTGGGATAGTATGTATCCAGCATATTAGTTTTTAATAATTTCTGTACTTTCTGGTTCATTCACTGCTAAGTATTCAATTTCTTGTAATGTTTTCAAAACTCTACTTCAGGTGCAGGTAAGACCAAACTTGCCCAAATGATTCCTCGTGACTTTGAATATAAGCTGGAAGAGCACACGTGATTCGAACATTCATAGGACCAATTTCTCTGTGGGAAAGCATTTTCAAGCTAAAGCTGTACAATGTTTTGCTAAGGCTCTTCTCTTGTGAAATTTCTACCCACATTTCTTTCATCTCTGTCTCTTCTGATTTCTTTATATATGATTTAACATAGCATGCAACGGCAATTGAGTTATCTGGAACATATTGAATGTCCATGTTTGCATTCCACGTATTCAAAATAACTGGATTGCAGTCATTAATATACCTTGACAGTTCTGTTCTTTTTAAGTTGTACATATTCTTCAGAGATTTTCGAGTTATTGTATGCCTTACAACATTCCTTTAGAAATTACTGGACATGGGAATCCAAAGCGGCGCTTGGTATCAAATTTTCCTTTAGACTTGTATTTTCGTCAACAGTACTTTCCACAACGGTGACTTTGGAAACGTAAAACTTGTTGTCTCAAGCTTTCTTCTCCTTCTTCTCTTGGAATCTCACAGGTAACATACTGTTCGATAAAAGACAATACTGTTTCATCAGTATCCATTCCAAATTTCGGAGCATTCCTTATAATAGCTTGAGAATATGTGGAGCACCTCTATCTTGATACTCTTTTCACCAAAAAAAACATCAATAACTTCTCCAAGAGGACAATTATTTTTATTACAGATAAAAGACATAAATGCTTGAAACATATGATTAAAATACCTGCACACATTTACAGGATCCAATGAACACAGTTCTCCAGGTGTCTTCATTTCAATATTTTTTATATTGGAATTTGCTTGTCATAGAAATTCAAGTAAATCTTCCCATGTATATTCCGCACAGCTAAGTGTTACAAACCATGTTGGTGTACCTAAGTTTCTTAACATACACTTAAGTTCACCATGACAATGAAACCAATACTCATTGGTTCCATGTTGACATGCCATCAAATAATTAACTGTGCTTCTAAATTTTCACCTGTTCATTGAACTTTGTCCATGAATTCTTTGGCAGAAACAAGTGATTGATGAACTCCCATTTTAAGTATGTGGTTCACTGCATATGAAAGAGAAGACAAATTGCTTTCAAACAAAAGGTGAAATATATATGAAATGCACTGTCGAAATCTAGGACCGTCAGAGTAAAATTTTGTTGAGCAATATTCTGAAGCTGGAATCAGTACAGGTCTCTCATCATATCGTCCACCTTGTCCAGTGGGGAACAGCTGTGGAAAACAACGAGCTTCTAAGCTTTGCTCCCATACACTCATTGGAGTTCCCTTTGCTTTTTTCATTTGAAATAATTCAATGCTGTTTCCTATTACTTCTATTGAATGTAGAGGACATTTTGTGTAATCTTCATAAACCTCTTCTCTCCTCAAGTTGTTCACTTTCTCTATTTGACCACATAAAATTCCTGACTCATCTTCTAAACATATTACCTGTTCATCAACATATACATTTTTATAATAATTATTGTCTATACAAGATATTTCGTAGCCTTTTGAAGTTTATTAACATCTACAAATTCTTGCCATATTTTCCGACTCTTTGTTGGTACACCATTTACTAGAATAACTATTGGCTCATTTTCCTCTCTGTCTCCACCAACAGTTTCAATATTTTTCCTAAAATCAAAAGATAAGTACAGAACTCTTCCTTTCAAGACCTATTTGTAAATCTGTTGGTGGCAGTTTTCCTGTTTTAGGCTCCATGTGAATTATAGCTTGCAATGGGTGAACCGATTGAATAAGAACTGACTCATATGTATTCAAATCTGTTGTGTGTTGTTATGTACTCCTCTAGCTGGCATTTTGTTCTTTTCTAATTTGTTGTAACAATCTTTACAAATACGTTGATCAGTAGCCAACTCAAATTGACCTTCCACTAACAAGTAAGCTCCAAATTGCCGCTATCATTGTTCTCCTTTCACTTTTTAAATATAAATTATCATTCCTAGTTTGACTTTTATAATGAGTACTTTGATAACAAATACAAACATGGTTTGTTTTTCAGAACACACTGTCTTAAACTTTCTAATTTCTTCTACAAACTGATCAATGTTAAACTCTTTCCCATGTTCTTCAACATCTGCACTTGTCAAACTCGCACTTTCAACACACTGCTGTTCTGAACCAAAAAAACTAAACTCAATTTCATCATACATTTTTTCTACATCTGATAAACACCTGTGTAAAAGAGCTGTGTTCAGTTCACTTAAAAAAATGCAGGAGTTTTTACATAGTACACTTTCCTTACAAACTTCCGCATTCCTGAGTGGTGTACTGCTAACATTCCTAATTGGTGAAAAGTACTTTTACACACTTTTCTTGAAAGACGAGCCAGAGAATGTCTGTGCTTCTTCATACATTGACTTACCTTCCATCGAGCCAGTCCTTGTAACAACCTAATTTTCTGTTTAACACTTTTGTTTGCATATTGTTGTAAAAAATTTCGTATTATGTCAATAGATTCCTGTTGAATATTACAAATACTACTACAATCCCACTTATATACAGGAGCTTGTGTGCGATTTCCATGCACTTCTTCAGCTATTTTTTCTTTTGCAATAGGACAACCATCATAAAATTCGTAACAGCGAACTCCATTATCAACTAACTGCAAAGATCAATGTAGTCTGTTGAAGTAGTTTTATTCATTAAAGAAAGGCTCACTAGTAGAAGTGTGTTTCCATTCACCACTGAAACTTTAACAAAAGTTACTCCTATTAACAAGTCCTTTTTTTGCTTTTGTCTCTCAGAAAGTTCATTGTTTTGTCCAATGATTTAATTCTCTTTAATATTAAAATAAATAATTTTCATTTCAAATTAAAAGCAGTATCCACTACAGTTTCAATCTGTTGTTTCTGCCGATATGCTTGTAATATTTTTATACTTCTTACAATCTTTTAATAAATTCTGAATTACTCTACTTCAAAAGAGTCATTGTGTAAGCTGTTGAAATTGCTTTTGTCTTCGTGTAACATGTGTTTTTTTCCAAAAACAATTTTTTTTTTACCATTGGAACTGTCATTCTCCTTAGTCAAAAACTCTTCCTTTCATTCCTATTCTCTTCTTATAATTTCTCCACAACTGTTTTAAGAAAGTCTTTAGTGCTCTTACCTAAACAAACTTTATCCTTAGTAACATTCTCATTTGTTTGTAACACAGTTTTCAGACTGTTCTTTAAGTAGATCTCTTTTTTTTGTTTCCTTCTCTTTTTATCTTTTCTTGGCATCTTGAATGTCTAATCCATACAAAAAATATTCCTGAAAAACAAAGAACAGTTTCAGTAGTTTCTTACATCTACTCAATATTTTAAAATAGGTACTTATAAATACTGATTCTAACTACCAAAACATTATTTAAATTACTATTTTTTTGATTTTAAATATCAAAAAACTACTAATTCCACTTAAATATATAGTGCGTACTTCAACAATTCCTTTCTAAACACTCTTACAAAGTACCATAATCACTAATTCCTTTGCCACCATGTCTTTAACTTCATTCGCTTGTTGCTTCTTCACTACTCAGCAACTACTAACAATCTTCAGCCTACCCAAATGCAAACCAGAAACCCTTTACATGATACAGTTGAAAGTCTCACCATTTTACTAAAGGATGCATGCATCTCCCTCTGCCTTTTCCTAGTGCCATCTTACTCCAAAACCATACAAATAGATCTATTCTTGTGTTTTATAGCTATCTGATCTTCCCATACATAACTTGTATGAAAATACATGTTGAAGCATACACACACCTCAGCAAAGTTAAACTGTTAAGAGGAATCATCTAACTATGTAAATTGGGACAATATGTTAGTTGCAACTATGTGCAGCTTTTTTGTATGACATAAAAGTTGATTACGACTTTCTTTGTGCTCATCAGATGCCCCCAGCAGCCCAGTGAGGATCAACACAGATGGGCCTCTATTACCTTCCTTTTACAAATGAGCGGAGAGGAACCATTAGAGAGCGGGAGGAAGGAGGGGGGTCAAGGGACGTGTCATTCCCAGTCTCTCGATCTGCCGCCCCTCTGATGTACGCAGCTTCAGCACGAGCAGGAAGCCTGACAATTACCTTAAGTTATGATTCACGAGTGTGTGCAAACCCATGCACCAAGTGTGAGGGCAACATCTAATTCTTTTCATCTCCCTTAAGTTAATAAAGCATGTCATTGTTAAAGCCACCCCCCCCCCCCCAGTATTTTCTCACAAGGTTCAATCTGAAGAAGGCCATTCCTTTTACATTTCCCTGGCCGTTTTTTGACCCCAATTCATTCCTGTACCTTAGTTACAAGACCATGTAGTCCTTCAATATAACACGCTGCAGTACTGTATCATTCAAACAGATTTTGACTTTCTCTCTGCTCTACAGATACAACCAACAGTCCTGTGAAGGTCTAAGTGCTATTTTTCACGGTAGATGGGCCTCTGTTAATTTCTTTTTAGAAAGAGAAGAGGGAGTAACCATTGAGGTTGAGAAATAGGGAGAGGGAGAGTAAAAAGGGGGTGTCATTCCCAAACTCTTCATCGGCCAGCCCTCTAATATATGCACATTCAGCACAGGGAGTGAGCCTGACAATTACCTTCACTTATATTCACATGTAATTCACCAATGTAAACAAATCCATACACAAACTATGCAGGAAACATTTCCATTTATTTTCTATCTCCCAGACATTCATAACACATATCTCTTGTAAAGAAATGCGCCCCTCCCCTGTATTTTCCGACAAGGCACAATCTACAAACATCCCTATTTCTCTTACATTTACTGGGCAGATTTTTGTTCTTAATTTACCCCTGTACCTTAGTCACAACACCATGCAGTCCTTTCAGCATAAGAGACTGCATTCTTAATTTCACGAAGACACTTAAATATATATAGCACACTTCAACAATACCTTCTCAAACACTCATACGAAGTACCATAATCACTAATCCCTTTACCAGCATATCTTTGATCACATCTGTCTTTTACATCTTCACTACTCAGCATCTACTATCAGTGTTAACAGTACTCAAGTGCAAAGCAGAAACGCTTTCCATATCACAGTTGTAAGTCTCACCACATTACTGACAGTATGCGTACATCTGGCTGTGCCTTTTCCGAGTAGCACAAATGGATATATACTAGTGTTTTGTAGGTTTTGGATATTCCGTTGCATAACACGTGTGAAAATACATGTGGCAAGGGACGTGTCATTCTTAGTCTCTCGATCTCCCGGCCTTCTAATATCTGAACATTCTGCACAGCCAGGGAGTGTGACAGTTCGCTTCACTTATATTCAAATATAGCTCACCAGTGTCAAAAGTCCAAGCACAACGTCTGCACGCAACATTTCTATTTTTTTTCATCTTGCTCAAGTTAATAAAACATGCCTCTTCCAACCCCCAGCCCCTCTCCCCCCAGTATTTCTTGAAACGCACTATCTGCAAACGTGCAACATTTCCTTTATGTTGCCCTGGTCGATTTTGGAGCCTAATTTTATCCTGTACCTCACTTTCAAAACCATACACCCCTTTGCACATGACAAACTACACTTCTCCTTTCTCGAAGACACCTAAATACATATGGAGTACTTGTTCAGCAAACTACTCACACTCTATCCACATTTTGTAGCAAATGTGAAACAGCACACTTCGGCAACACCATATTATTTTAAAAACGATATATTCAAACTTAAAAAGATCACCTCACAGACATAACCACTACTACACAATATGACACACCTTATTAATTTGTAACTCACCTCTGTAGTTGGTATCCAGATTTCAAATTTCACAAAATTATTTCACACAATAAATATAATTCAAGACTCTCATCAGAAATAGATGTAAATAGCACATCCAAATCCTTCCTTCATTATTCCACAGTGCAAAACACATTTCTATTGGTTACTCATATTAACCCTCTCTAACTCTCATGTAAAACGCCCCAAAATGGTTCTCTTATTTTGTGGTTTAGACACTTTTCCACACTGCTGCATCGCCATACAGCCCTGAATCCTTACCACAATTCAGAAACCTATTTCTAATAATACTACTGCAAATTTTGAACAACACACTTCTTCTAAACATACCACTCATTTTGATAACCCTCCTTTAATACCATATCATTTGTAATTCATTTTGCATTTCATATTTTAATACCACAGTTATTTCTTCTCCTCCCCAAATCACCTTATTTCCAGTTTCCATACCTACAGTTTCTGCAACATTCAATGACCAGTGCAGGTCAGAAGTTCACAATATTTCATCCCAACAGTTTCTGCAACATTGAATGGTATGTGCAGGTTACAAGTTTACCATTTTTTAAAGTTCAGAACAGTACCTTCCAAATGCAAGTAGCAGGTGTGGTTGCGTTCTGTATGTCTGATTGTATCCTATTTAGTGTATTTTTCAAACATTTTATATTAACCAATCAGAAACATACTTTTTCACGAAACTAACATGCACCCTAGTTTTCAATCAATCAATCAATCAAAGCATTTATATAGCGCACTACTCGCCCGGAGGGTCTCAAGGCGCTGGGGGGTGGGGGGTCCGCTACCGCTCGAACAGCCAGGTCTTGAGCTGCTTCCTGAAGGCGAGGTTTTCACTACACAATATTCTTCATCAGCCAATCAGTTATCGTTTTCTCCCAAAAAAGCTTCTTCTCCACCTTTCAACATATCTCCCATTCTACCAAAGGACTAAATGAGCTACACTGGGTGTGAGTGTTTGATTGGTTCAGGTGCCACGTCCATCACCACCCCCTTTTGTACCGCTTTAAATGAGCTACAGACATCTTTTGATTCCTTCCAGCCAAACTTTCAAAATGCTAATATTGATCTTAGGACACAGCTATATTTTCTGGTGCAAAAGGTATGCTGAATACAGATGTATTGACAAAGACCTAGGTTTACAAAATGTGGTAATTAAATGGTTTGCACAGAGAGGATTAAAGTGGCACCAACTGTTGTTAAAACCTCTTTGCATCTCCAACACCCTGATCTCATGATTGTGTACTATGGTGGCAATGATCTAGGCATATTGACTTGGGTAGGTCTGGAAATGCTCATGAAGGACACCTCTGCACAGTTGATGTTGCTTTTCCCTTAAACTGTCTTTGTATTCTCCAATATATGCCAAAGAGAGAAGTAGAAATGGGCAAATCAATTCTGTCCTCAGATTGAGAAAGTTATAAAGAATGTCAACAAAGCTGTCTCTGCATACCTCAGAGATCATAGAATGGGGTCCATCTACAACAACAATATATGTTTTGATATGGATCATTTCTACAGAAGTGATGAAGTGCACTTCACAGATCAAGGAAACAGAGTTTTTCTCAAAAACCTGAAGCTCTTCATTCGCACTTACATGTAGCTCCAACAGACTCATACTGAAAACAAGGGCTCTTTTTAGAGCCACCCTATAACTAAAACTCAGCCGGCTCATTTTAGGCCAGGGAAACATATACTCCGGAGCCTGGCCACAATGTTTGAAAAACGCAGAAGGAGCCCCAATCCCCCGCAGTCCCTGCCACCTCCCCACGTCCTGCAGTAGTGAGCATTCCTTTTGAACAAAGCCAGCTGCTCCATGCAAGCTCCCTTTGCCCAAAAGCAAATCTGCTTTGCTTCATAAAAGCGAGAGACATTTTTTTCCTTTCGCTTCCCTGAAGTGAAGCAGAAGTTTGCTAAGATAGACCGGCAACTCTGCACAGATCCTGCCCTCCCATACCAAACTACAATGTCCCAAGGGTACGCCTCCATCCAATTTAAAGGCCCGCTAACATCGTACTCCCCATGGCCGCATTTTAATTCATGAATGCCTGGGGAAATAGTGCCTCCTCGACAGTAACACTTAAATTTTACGTATACGGCCAAACACGTGCTGCTCTTTAGAGCTGAGGGGAAGGTAAGACACGTATGGAGTGGTGTGGCTCACTAGTTAGAGGCGGCAGACCCGGGAGCAGAAGTCGGCCCGGGACCAGGGTTCAATTCCCGACGCGGCAGGGTCATGGACCAGGTTCAGCGGACTCGACAATTCTCGCCTCAGTGCCTACTCTAACCTGGGGTCCCACTCGGCAACTCTGGGCATTAGCTTGCCTAATCTCCACAACGGCCCCATCAGCGCCGGGGATGCCTGGCTCCACCTTGGGGATTCCCAGTAGGGACCATCCCACAGGGAAAGCCAGGATGGGTTCCCCAGCGTTATACAGCGCCGGGACGCCCCTTTGCTGGGGCAGCTGTGCGCTTTACAAGTATACGACATTTAACATTTATCCCCCATGTCATTATATTTGCTCCAAGGAAGTGGCGTCCTCGTGACAGAAGTAAACCTACATCATAACTAAACATTGCTTCCGGAAACTGGCCCCCCTGGGGGCTTAATTACACAAAGTCTGCAACACCTCAGTTCATTTGACTTGTTCCTGCTGTGATTTCCAGACCCTACATGAATCAAGTGAATCCCGCCGAAAACACATACAATTTTTTTTTTTTTTACCTTCGGACTCTCTGTGCCACCACCTGAGCACCATAGGGAGGTCACACTGTTCCTACCCTGCCCTCTTCTACTTATTTCACCCTTTATCCCCCTACTCGTTTCAACCGAGTCACAAGATGGCTACCAACACTTCCTAGTTTAACTGTTGGCAGTCAATCAGAGGCAAGCTCGTGCTCTGAACGGCACAGCCAATCAGATCTCACAATTCTCAAATATCGATGTCTGTAAATCTTTACATATCTCAAAAACTACTGAACAGATTTACACCATTTGAAGAAAAGTGTGCTTTCTGGACAAGTAGCTATCTCTCTGCCAAATCTGGTGTAATTCCGTTCAGCAGGTCGGGCTGTAGCCGTGTCTAAAGTTTCCTATGGAAATTAACATGGCAAAAACATGTTTTGGGACCCCCATTTTTTCACGCCCCCCACTTCACAAATCACCCTGAAACTTTCAAGACAGGAGCTGATCTGAGAGAACAATTAGTTTTGAAAATTTCGCAGAGATTCGTCAAATGACGCCAAAGAAAAAAACTATTTTCCTATGGAAACTAGGTCCTAACTATAACTACCTACTGGCGACCGCCAGTAGGTTGTATATATCTTGAAGGTCGAATGTATCATGGCGGAGGTGCAGGGCAACTAATAAATACTTATGCACTGCAATCTGGGTCCGTTTTCGTCCTTATCCTACCAGTTGATATATATATATTTACACGCACATGTATACGTACATATACTTATGTATATTTATATGCACTCACGTACATTAATTTATATAGATATATGTATATATATGTACCCGAGGCATCTGAAGAGGCAACTGCCGAAACACGTAATGCCAAATTTTAAATAAATGGTGTTTTTAAGCCCCGGAAGTGGATACATTTTGCATATTTAGTGTGGAGCCATTGCTGCGCAAAGGGGACCCTTCCTGAAGTGCTCCAAGATACAGCGGCATTTACCTGGACCGCCGTTAATCCTCAAGAAGCGGTGAATCTGTTGTCAACCGACAATCCATCACATACGGACAGACATGGTCACCAGATCCGGCGTCTCCAGACATGCTGCGAATGGGGACCAAGCAATTGGAAGTGAGGACTTGGACACTACTTATGGTCCAGCACAGTGCAGGGTTCAACCTAAATCGCATTCCAAATCAGCCCCTTACTGGAATGAATCAAAAATTAGGGCTGACAGAGACACTCATTTGCGCACATGAACAAACTGCATGCTGGATATTGCAGTCCTTGAACACTGAACAGCGTGAGTGTTTCTGGGTGGGATGTGGTTAAGGTGTGGCCGACACTACTTTATGGGGATGGGTCAACCTCCAAAAGGAGAAACTAAACGGACCTCCTGCACCCGAGGCATCTGAAGAGGCAACCGCCAAAACGCGTAATGCTAAATTTTAAATAAATGTTGTTTTTAAGCCCCGCTGTGTCCCCTTATCTCTTTCACGGAAGTGGATACATTTTGCATATTTAGCGTGGAGCCATTGCTGCGCAAAGGGGTCCCTTCCTGTAGTGCTCTAAGATACAGGGCATTTACCTGGACCGCCGTTTATCCCCAAAAAGCGGCGAATCTGTTGTCAACCGACAATCCATCACATATGGACAGCCGTGGTCACCAGAACCGGCGTCTCCAGACGTGCTGCGAATGAGGACCAAGCGGCTGGAAGTGAGGACTTGGACACTACTTATGGTCCAGCACAGTGCAGGGTTTCAACCTAATCACATTCCAAATCAGCCCCTTACTGGAAGTAATCAAAAATTAGGGCTGACAGAGACACTCACTTGCGCACACGAACAAACTGTATGCTGGATATTGCAGTCCTGGAACACTGAACAGTGTGAGTGTTTCTCGGTGTGATGCAGTTCAGGTGTGGCCGCCACTACTTTAGGTGGATGGGCCAACCTCCAAAAGGAAAAACTAAATGGACCTCCTGCACCTGAGGCATCTGAAAAGGGAACCACCGAAACGCCTAATGCCTAAGCCGCGCTGTGTCCCCTTATCGCTTTCACGGAAGTGGATACATTTTGCATATATATACATATATGTATATTTTATATATTTTTATATATATTACCTACTGGGGGTCGCCAGTAGGTAGTTATAGTTAGGACCTTATTTAGATTCAAAAAGCGTTTTTTCGTTTCCCAATAACTTTGGCGCCAGTGACGAATCTTTGTGAAATTCTCAAAACGTATGGCCCTCTCAGGTCCGCTCCTGAAAGTTTCAGGAAGCAGGGTCGGAAAAAAAGGGGGATCCCAAAACGTATTTTCTCCATGTTAATTCCCATTGGAAACTTTAGACATGGCTACAGCCCGAACTGATGAACGGAATTATACCAAATTTTGCAAAAAGGTAGGTTTTGTTTCAGAAAGAACACTTTCTGTTAAATGGTGTAAATCTGTTCAGTAGTTCCTGGGAAATTCAAGAAAAAGAGATGAAAAAATGCATTTCCCATAGGAAACTTTAGACACGGCTACAGCTGGAACTGCTGAACGGAATTACGCCAAATTTGGCAGAATGGTAGTGCTTGGTTCAGAAAGCACTCCTTTTCTTAAATGGTGTAAATCTGTTCAGTAGTTGCTGAGAAAATAAAAAAATACAAGTTTTGATATATTGAGGCACGGAGGAACCGTGCACCCCGCCGATCACGAACTGCAATCTAATTAGATGTCAACACTTCAAACCAGGAAGTGTTGGCAGCCATCTTGTGCCTCGGTAGCACGGAGGCACAAGAAAGCAGTGAAAGAAACTCGCAAAATGAGAAAAGGGGCAGGGTAGAAACACCCTGACCCCTAAGCCTGCTCAGGGGGTGCCACATTGACACCCAGGGTCCAAAAAAGCATTAAAAAAAATTGTCCAACATCGCGCTGGGTGTGCGAATCCAGCTGAGAAAATAAAAATAAACGAAGCGCGGGCTCCCCGAGGTTATGGATGTCACAACCACTTTGCTCCTCAGGATCAGGGTAATGCTCAACAGGGGTCCACCTCCTGACTTCCCCACACTCTGACTAAACAATGCACAGAGTACAGAGGCGATCAAGCGAGGGATAGGGATAGAGTAAGTGCAGCAATGGAAAGGGAAAACCTGAAACAAAAAAGAATAACATTAATACGGTACATATATCCTAACTACACTCTTCATTTTCTCACTAGAGCCAAAGCAACACCTTTTTAAGTTCCTCCCTGAGGCTTCATTCTGAAACACCGTGTAAGAAACTCCTTTTACTGTCAGGAAAATAATCCACCTAGAATTCAAATATCTTTCATGAATATCAAATAATACAACCATCCTATAGGTGTATACAATTAAATACTCAGGCACACATCCATACTCACTTCTGCACACCCATGTATCCCAAGAAAAAATGAAAGCAATCAGGAAAAAATGTTGTAAGCAAAAGAAAGGTAATCTTAATTTGGTAGATGCTCCCAGCAAAGTATATTGTACTCCAATCCAGGAAATAACCCACCAGGTTCCAAAACAGAAACAGCAAAAAATCCACATACTCCTCCTGGCCAAAGAGCAAAGTTAGAGCACTCCTAAAGGAATTTTAACTGTCATAAGCACAAAGGAACAAGCAAAGACTGCCTACCAGGATCAGGCGTAATGAAGTGTCCGTGAGCACGAGCCCTCTTCTTGGAGCCGCCAGTGGTAGCTCCTCTGGAAAAATAGGTTTGTGGTTAGTATCTCGCCGCAGCTGCGGGAAAATCAAGCAGGGAAATACGAGATCCCACTGCAGCCGCGAGCGAGCAAAACAAACAGAAAGATCGTTCTGGCTCAGCCGAGCGAAACGCTGGGGAAGCCCCACCGCAGCCGCAAGCAGGGAATCCGGGCAAGATGGATCAAGACCTCACTCGCCGAGTGAAACGCGTAATAACGGGCTCCGACTGAGCACCACAGCAAGATCAAGGAAACAGGTCTCTCCCTCAGAGACCGGCAAACGAGGAAAACCCCAGGTACGACGAGGAAGAAGCAGAGCAGCCGCTCTGCTAATGGACAACAAATCCAGAATCACGTACAACGCTCCAATGCGTTGTGCGTGATTTAAGTGAAAATTGTAACTTCCCAGAAGGCCTTCTGGGAATTGTAGTTCGGGACTCTGCGCATATTAGGTAGGCGCTACAATGTCAGACCCTGACAATGGTAATGTTATAGTTAGGTGAAAAGTTCAGTAACAACGTAACGTTCAAATTTTAAACAACCACTGAAATTCACCAGTTATAGTTAACTCAAGTAATTATAATATATTTCACCTTAATACATTACGTGTAATAAACTGGCCAAATATATTTGCATACGTAAATCTATCTAGAGTTTGACTTTTTGCCACTGCTCACCTATGATATACTGATCGTAGAATCTGAATATGATATGCCTCAATATAGAAACCTTTAGAAGGAATATGTTTTCTATGTCCATAATTTTCTGATGTTACCTGATGCACACCAATTATGCACTGCCAAACAGTTTACTCAACTATGTCATGTGAACAAGGCTCGCGGGAGCCGAAACGCTTTATGGCGACTAAGGAATAAAAACTACCTTTCCACTTACCCTGGGTCTGTGTCCGTATTTGGAGGAATCCAATGGAAGACCGAAGAAAGTAATGTAATTGACCGCGCAGTTTCCCTTGGTCTCACGCGGATCCCTCTTCCAGTTGGACGAGGCATGTAGTGGAACATAACTTCCGGGGCAACCTGGAACCAACTTGAATCCCAAAAGAAACTGTGTGTCTGACCCCCCTGAACCTGATACTAGGCCGATCGCCTGTGGAGTTTTGTGGAAGCCGTGTCGGAGGACGTGGAAGAAACAGATTCACCCTGTAGGACAAATGCGTTTTCTGGGGTGGAGGAGTGTGCACGAAGAGCTGAGTCAGCTGTATCAAAACGGGACTGTATCTCCTTCTAAGCACTGCAAATTTGAAATCCCTAATGTTGGCTGACATGGTGCATGACAAGGAGGCGGCAGCAATTGAAATGTTTTCAGACACCCTCCCTGTGACATCTAACACCAAAGAAAGGAACATCCAAAGTACAACTGACATTGACTCCGTAAAAAGTAAATTAAAAAATCTAGAGAATAAAATGAAAATGGAACAAAGCTGATGGTGGGAGTCCCGATCGTTGCAAAGATACATCGACGTAGGTCGAATTCCCAGGGGATTGTGAATTCTAACCGCCCCCACCTATGAAGACCCGAACCCCGATCTAATGCATGAATGGGCTGAATGTAATCTTGAGTCTTCACGAAGATTGACCATGATACTGATAAAATACGCGGACATTTCATCGTGAGCAACTGCTCAAAGACATAGCTGAAATAAAGAAGATCTAGAAAAACTTGAGTAAACTGAGGAAATGATCAAATTACACAAATGGCTAGGCTAAATGAAAGAAGAAGACAAAATAAAAGAGCAGATAGCATACAAATTTCAAAGAGAAAAGAATGAGTACGAGTTGGGGCAAATTTTTACATTTGCAAAGCAGTATGATGTGCTCAGGGTGTCCAAATTTAGAAGAACAGAAGGTCCCACAAAAATGGCCTCAAGGAGAGCAGGACCATCTCAATCAGACCTGAGTTCAGCAGGAGGCAGTGAATCCGAGTTTGATATAAGAAATCCCCAGGGTGGAAAACAACTTATAAAACCATCACTGCGTAAAGTAATTCATTTTTTATGCCACGAACGGAGGCAAACCCTCTGACCCAGACCATAGAAAAATAACGCAGAGCTGACAAAACCTGCAGGCGAAGGCGGCAGAGGCACAAGGCAAACAGAAAGCGCCGCTATTACCAACAAAAAACAAGGAAGAGACTACTGGCAGAAGATGTGAACAGCAATGAAAAGACCAATAACACAGTAGTCAATCTATCCAAAATAAAACTGTCAATTGAAGAACTCAAAATACTTAGCCTTAGTCTCTCTTATTCCCCACCCAATGACTTTAACTAGGCATCTACGAGGATGGAGTTATATATAGGTGTAAGAAAATGTAAACTAAAAATGTACCACAAACTAATGGGAACTAATGATCAACAACAAATTGGCAAAATAGCCATAAAAATGATGGAATATTCAAACCTTATGCAATCAGATCTTTTCCTCATGAGAGATACTAAATAAGTATAGGAAGGCGATGAGATGGCACGTTCAAATGTAGTAGGCACAAACATCAACGCATCAAGTGGGGGCTACTCGATACAGCCTAGACCCTTCAGAGCCAAATCCACCTTTAATCCAATCTCTCCTCAAGATTCCATTGATGTATTTCATGAGGGAGTTATTGCACAAATCAAAAAACTGAACAATACTACATTGATGACAAAAAAGAAAATATAACAAACAAGATCAACAATACATTAACTTGATGAAGAAACTACAAGAGGACAACAGTATAGTCATTAGGAACATTGACAAAGGTGGCAATGATGTCATTTGGCCACAAGCAGACTACAAAAATGAAGATTTCAGCCAACTAAATGATAGATCCAACATCAATTTACAATTTACCGCTACTTTCAACAAAGTCTCTGTGTATTTTCTTGACACGTAGGTCTATATTCATAACAACAAGATTGAGACTTGGCTATACAGAAAGAAAAAAGGAGGCAATTCCACTTTATATGCTGGTAGTTCACATCCTAAGCACCTGATCAACAGCATACCCTACGGTGAGGTGCTGCGGATCAGACACATTTGCAGCAATGAAACTGATTTAAGGTTAGCCCAGGACCAGAGCAAATCAAGATTTTTGGAAAGGGAATATTCCCTTATTACCATCAACAAGGCTGTTGCCAAATCTATGCTGATAGATAGAGAAATACTGCTGAGATACAAACAAGTAGATACAGTAACCCAAGACATGACACGATCATGGACAGAAAAAGGTTCTGATTAATTTAGAATCATCATGGGGTACAATAGGCAACAAAAAACTAAACAAAAGATCATTCAAACAAGTTGACCATTGGTCTTAAACGACCCGGTGATAGGACCCCTGCTACTGCAGAGGGTGTCCATCACACACAGCAAGCCCCATCCATGAGGGACAGCCTTGTCAAAATAAATCTGGAAATCATAGAAAGTACTAGTTGGCTTAAAAAATATAACTGATTTTTTAAATGCAACACATGCAACGCATGTAACATGGCATTAACAAAAAAACACATATTCCACTCCTTTCAGTAACAAGGAATACAAGATCCAAAAGTTATTCACTAGCAAAACAGAATTTGCTGTGTATGTACAAACTTGGCCAGGCGGCATCCACTGTGAAGGCAGCACAAAACTACCAGTGCACAAAAGGGTGATGCAACATTTACGCGCAATCACAAATCAAGATAATACATACCCGGTGGCAAAACATGTTAAAGAGTTCCATAAATCCATTTAACAGGGAACTCAGCTACTTTGTGATTGACGCAATCCCCCCCAGCAGAAGAGGTGGAGATAAGGAACACAAACTCAGAAAATTCGAGACCATATACATTCTACAGCTCGATACGAAACACCCTGGACGTCTTAATGTAACAGAAGATTTATATACATGCTTATAATGTATTTTAAACAGGTTTTACAAAAAACTGCTTTTATTCTATTAAAGTTGCCAATATTTATAGGTTTTACAGTTTTTATAATATTTATTGACTATATAACTATAAATTAATTGTGGTACAGTTTGATGCTGCTATATATTAATATTTATTCTTATATATTTATATTGATGTATACTATATGGCAATGTATGAATGTATTTATTGATATATGTATTCAGGTATGCAAATTCACATATTTTATGTGGACTCTAACATACCCATCTTTGTACATCAACAGCAGTTTTGCACAAAACCCCTTGTCTATGGAATATCAGCAGCCTTTTGCACGTGTATACTTCTGCTTTCCAACTGATGGTGAAATATCTATATGTCCACAATGATCTCGCTGAGATGGGTGCACCCTTATCATGCTTGAAGTCATGCGAAAATAACCACTGTTACTCATTACAAGATAAAGATTTTGAGACTCAAATTAAGAATTGAACAGATAATATTTACAGACACAATATTACGGAGATCAAATTTTTGTTTTTTAATCTTCATACTCACTCATTTACTTAAAACTTTCTGTTAAATTATATGGATATCAATTTCACGGAACGAAATCAATTCAGCACCAAAGCATATTGGTCAACAATACAAGTCTCATACTGCATGTAGGCAATTACTATGAGGATTTATCCCAATTATTCGACTAGGTCACACGATCAGCAGATACATAGGACACAGTGTGACAGTCTACCACCAAAACTTGATCAGACACATATCCAACATATTGGACACATGTTGACTTAGGTATTTCACCTTAATACATTATGTGTAACAAACTGGCCAAATATATTTATATATGTAAATCTATCTAGAGTTTGACTGTTTGCCACTGCTCACCTATGTTATACTAATCGCAATATCTGAATATGATATGCCTCAATATAGAAACCTTCAGAAGATATGTTTTCCATGTCTGATTTCACGTGATACACACCAATTATGCACTGTCACTTTAAAAATGCCAAACAGTTTACACAACTATGTCAAGGCTCACGGAAGCCGAAACGCGTTATGGCGACTAAGGAATAAAAACGACCTTTGCACATATCCTGTGTCCGTGTCCGTATTTGGAAGACGGAAGAAATGAATATATATATATATATATATATATATATATATATATATATATATATATATATATATGTATACACGCACATGTATACGTACATATATATGCATATTTATATACACTCATGTACATGTATATATATGTATATATATGTATACAACTGGGCCATATTCACTGAAAATACCCAATATTATGGTAACGTTATAGTTAGGTTAAAAGTTCAGTAACAACGTAAGGTTCAAATTCCCAAAAACACTGAAATTCACCAGTTACAGTTATCTTGAGTAATTATAACTCGTGCCCTAAGATAACTATAACTCGATAACTATACATGCACAGTACTATTATCAATGATGTCATATAAAATGTCATGAAGATGTCATGAGTGATGTAATATGTGGGTTTATTCGTAGTACAATTTCTGCATTACTCCAAAACTCCATAAAAAGTTCTGATGAGACTACTTTGATGAATAATTCCTAATTGATAATTTTTTGTCTGTTATGTAATTTTTCAGGATTAGTGGGTTGCTGCGGTATTTCACCAATGGGTGGTACTGGATTCTTGGCAGATTGGGGATAATTTGATTTATGTCTTGGTGAAGCAGCTGTTTCCAGGCAGTAGCACCAGGTGCCAGTTTCTAGTTTGTGTGGGTGCAGTTCTGTCACCTTATTTATCAGTCACATAGAGACTGTTGTGGTTGCGTTACTATGGTCTGCCAGGATTGGACCATGTTACTGAAGTACAGTTATTTTAAGCTCTTATTCTAAGGAGTTTACGAAATCTTTCCATTATTTAAAGAGAAGTGGAAAGGAGAGCTAAAAGTTTGCATTTTCTAGCAAACAGGGAAGTCACAGACATGACAACATCCTATTTCCTACAGATGTTTTACTCTACCACAATGAAGCAGCTGTCAGTGCGAATGCTTCTCTGCCCTTGTAGGAGGTAGTAAGGAGTGGGGCAGCTGTCTTTGTGGGATCAGTCTATTCACCAGCAGCCTGAACTTCTAGTGGAAGGAAGAATGAGAAATAAGCCGCTGTACGTTAATCAACGCTCTTGTTTGGACTCACCAGGTAAGGGAATGGCAATTGAGGTAGTTACACTTCAGAGTTTCTGAGGTTAATTGGGTGAAGGAGTAGACCTCTCCGTAAACTAAGATGTTTTAAAACTCACTTTCAGAGGAATTTATTTGACTGACAAAAGTGGGTGATATACCAGTGTATTATCCCAATCATGTTTTCTTCCAAACAGAAAAACAATATGTGTTATAATTTTAGTTCTTGAGAAAATTACATAGATGCATATCTAAGGGCTTAAGGCACGAGAGTCAAATTCGTGGCGTGGCTAAGAGTAAAACCAGTGGTTTTTGTCCTAATATGTAACAAAAATCCATATAAATACATTGAGTCACAAATAGAGGGCCTGATTAGGAGTTTGGCTGTCCTTGGTCAGCCAAACTCATGGTGGAACTGTGGTGGCCATCTGGCCACTGCCGCACCGGTGGGCCAACCACCATATTAAAACTTTGGAGGTTGGATTGCAGTTGGACCGCCACAACCACCAGGGAGCGTGCGGTGGTCACGGGCTCACAGTATGCTGGCAGTGCTGGTCTGTTTGTGTGACATTCACATTTTGACTGCCCACTAGAGCATATAGCATGGAGCAGTGGGTCAGCTGACTTTATCAACTGGTTAACTTCACTTTAATCAACTGCATTTAGCCCTTTCATAAGGAGCACATCCACACACAAGTAGTTCCTTTCAGTGCCATGGTTGTTGATTTTACTTTATTAGGTCTGGTGTGAACCAAGACCTTTTGATTTTAATAAAATATATATAGTATACGTACATGTCGAGATTTCCTCATCCTCTCTTCATCCATTGGTCTTTTTGTGTGTCATTCACATCTTGCCTCTGCCTATTACATTATATTGCATAGGGCAGTGGGTCAGCTGACTTAAGCCACTGCTTAACTTCACTTTGAGTGACTGTATTTTGCTCTCTCACAAGGATCACATCTTCACAAAAGCTAGTTCCCCTCAGTGCCAGTGATTTTGTTTTTACTTAAGTGTTGCCTTTGTGTTCAGAGCTTGATGTAATAGCAGAATGCACATTCCATCTTTATCAGATCCCATCCACTGCCAATGCTGTTGTACATTTCTTTTGGAATGTTTTACTTTTCTGACGGTTGCTATTTCACAGCATAACAGATTATATCCATTTGAAACTGTTCTGTATTAAGTTATCCTCTTTTTACTTTTTCTTTCTCTCCTTCTTTCTTTCTTCTTTCCTTCCTAATTTCTTTCTTTTTCCAACCTTCACTCTTATCTTCTCTTTCCTTTTATATTTCCTTCATATTATCTTTCTTTCTTGTTGCCCTTTTCCCTTCTTTCTTTCTCTCTTTCTTTTTTATCTTCCCTTATTTCTTTCTCTTGACTTATTTCATTCCTTCTTTATTTCCTTCTCTTCATTTTCTTTTCTCCTCTTTCTTTCTTCTTTTATGTGCCTATTTAGTACTCTTTCTTTAATTCTATTTCCTTCTCCCTTTCGCTATTTAATATTCTCGCTCTCTTTCCGTTCTTTCTTCCCTTCTTCCATTCATGCCTTTTATCTCTCCTTCCTTCTCTTTCATTTGGCAATGTAGTATAAACTTTATTCGGATTATTACAATCCATAAAAGCATTACAGTTTAAAAATCTTCAATGAGATCTAATTTTACCAATTAATTTAAAAAACAGCAAAAAGAAATTACAGTGCTATTATAATTTAAAGGTTGTTCCGATGTCTGTATATACATTTTAGAAAATTCAGGACATGGTAACATGTGGCTTCGGTGTCCAAAAGCTGCAAACTCAACATGGCTGCTCTGCATTGTCTAAGACCCCACTTTTTTAGTAGGGTCAGTAGCCAGAGTTTTCGATGGTCCTGATAAAACTTACAGAACAGAACTGTATGAATGGTGGATTGACCTGATATCCCATCACATGGACACGGGGGTGCATTTGGATCCCAAACATTTGGTGTTGGGAAAACCACCAGTTTATGAAATAAGTTCAGTCTGAATCTTATCAGGAGAAATCGTTCAAAGGTGCCAATGTCAAGATTTAGATAAGGCTGCATTGAAAGGGTAGATTGGACCAGCATAGCATGCTGCACCGACTGTTTTCCGGCTTCTGTCTGAAGTCTCAATTTTGTCAGATGATCCAACGCTCGCTTTTTTAAATTGTCGTTTGCGAGTTCTCCAATTTTTTCGGGATTTAGATAATATTTTTCCATTCCAAGATCGCTAAGAAAGGTCCGGATATAGGCCAGCCATTTGATTTTTAAAGCGTAGTCCAGAGACATTGCATCCGCCAATATTGATTTTGTGAGGTCGTTTTTGTCTGACACCCAAATACGTCGCCAAAGTAGGAGTGGTTGGATTCTGGCAAGATCTTCAATGTATGGTGCCCCTAATTCTAAGTGGCAAGCGTAAACAGAGGAAGTTTTGGGGGCAGATAGGATGAATCTAAAAAACTTATTTTCTGCGGTTTGCAGAGAAGTGACGTCCGTATATCCCCATAGTCCTGCTCCATATAAGGCTGTAGATTGGCACTTGGCTTTATATATGGTTAGCATATATATGCGGCGAGAGGTGGGCTGGGAGGCTGATGCGCTGTTTGGCTGGTGCGTGACCGCTAGAGTGAAGCCTTCCGCTTGGATTGCAGAGTAGGTAAGTGTCCCACAAGATGGAGGGAGAGGGGCGGTTTTAGCGGACTTGGATGGGCGGGGGGCGGGCCAGCAGGGAGAGCGGACCGGAAGCTCTTCCTTGGTCTTGCAGGGACTTCTGGGAAATGAAGTCCCCGCACGCTCGCATTTGCATTTGGCAATGTGCTTATTTGTTTTTAGACCAACATTTAAATTTTTGCCTCTAGCACATGATTTTGTTGTACATTGATCAGGGCCGGACATATTCCCAAACACTAAAGATTTGCAAAAACCATCACAAAACAAAAAAATGCAATGCATGTAATTACTTAGATTTGTCTTTGTTTGTAGAGCCTGATGTGATAGCAGGATGATTTCTACTATATATTAACATATTAACATATATGTATATTAACAAATTCCGGCTGTGCAACATCCATTAGAATGAAGCCGGAATCCAACTATGCCTTCACAGAGCCAGCAATAGAACAAACGCGTCTTTAGTACGCATTTGTTCAGCACGCAAGTCGTTATAATGACTTGATTTAAGGGGGTGCATTGGTTGAATGGAGTTGGATTTAACATCCAACACCTTCCAAATGGTTGGGCAGACTGGAGTTGGAATAGTAAACTGACCTATTCCAAAATCGAGCACACCCCTAAGGCAAGTCTTGCTTTCCTTCATTCTTTATTGTCTGCCTTTATTTCCAATCTTCCACTTTCCTTTCTTTCTTTCCTCCACTTTTTAGTTGATCCTCTTTGTTTGTTTGTGTGTTTCTTTTTTCTTTCTTTCCTCTTTCCTTCATTCTTCCATTTCTTTCTTTCTTTCCTTCTTTCCTTTTTCTTTCTGCCTTTCTGCCTTTTTTCTTTCATTCTTCTTTCTTTCTACCTTCTTTTTCCCCTTTCCTTCCTTCTTTCTTTCCTTTCCCTCTTTCTTATTTCCTTTCTCTCTTTCTCATTCCGTCTTATCCTTTCTCTCTTTCTTTGTTGCCTTCCTCTTTATTTTTGTCTTGCCTTCCTTTATTTCTTTTGTGCCTTCCTCTTGTTTTCTTGCTTCCCTTCCTGTTTCATTCATGCCTCTGCCTTCCTTTTCTTCTTTGACAAAGGCAATAGTCTGGCAGGCAATGCAAGACTAATGGGCTTTTTTATGTCTATGTTTGCCAAAACCTTTTGATTTTACTAACATTTTGTGTATAATATAGTTACTTGAGGGGTTTTGAGGCAGACTTCTTCTGTTAGTCCGTGGGTCTGTCATTTAAATTTTTCTTCCACCTCCACCAGTATGCATGAAGGGGTAATGTGTCAGACCTCTTTACTACTTGCCGACTTCACTATGAATAAGGCTTTCTGTCCTTTCACAAAGCAGCAACACAAAAAGTAGTTCCCTTCAGTCCCTGGTAGTTCTATGGCAATGTGTGTGTTTTTGAGACCAAAACAACATTTCTACTCTCTGGTCAATGCTTTTGTTTATATTGCTTAAATTTAGTAACTTCCTGAACAACTAGGTTTTGAAGCAACTATGACAAAACTAAACAAGAATGGCTGTGGTCTCCCACCTTTTCTGTCCTGAGAGATACTACTGATCAGTGAAAATCATTGTGAGCTACTGAAGGCTAAACAACTTGCCCAAGGTTGCCAGACAACCCCACGCTCAGCGTCATTGACTTTAAGTATAATGTCCAAAGAGCCAGGTACTATGATCTGAACAAAATGCTTTGACAATGGGCACTATGACAGTCCTGCCATGTGTGTCAGTGAGAGCGTGGTCTTTAATGATGTATATACATATGTGTGTCTGTGCAAGGGATATATTTCTATGGCTGACTGAGAGCCTGTGTTGTATGTATTTGCAGCTCAGGACATACCTTTCGCCATATGTGGCTCTGTTACATATATAACACAAACATAAAATCATATTTTTCAAATGGGAGGAATTTTAAAGTGCACAAAAATGTTCAGCAAAAATGTTCATAATACGGAACATTTTTCTCTCTTTTAAAAAAAAAAAGGCTGTATTTTTCAGTTACACTTAATGCACAGTGTCTACTGGCCACTGGGAACATGAGGCCTGCTGTTTTTAAATGCAACACTTTGAAATTGGAGAGAATATAAATGAAGAGTTGACTTAATCATTAAGATAACTTTTCATTGTAATTGCCTTCCATTTAAAAACATTCAGAAACCTCATTTGGTTGGAAGCTCCAATACTGAGTTGACAAGGGATTTTATTTAAGAGTTAAATACTTCAGTGCTTCAGTTGTTCACCTCTCTGCCCCAGCCTGGATCATAAATCAAACTGAGCACTGTTCATTATCAGGCCCTGCTATCTGCACCCTGATGATAATAATGTAAAATAAACACAGCCTTCCCTTAACTTTAAAAGAAAATATGACCTTGTGCTTATTTAAAAATAAACTCAAGGCTGTCAGCTACTCTGAACGTGTCTCGGAGCTACTGGGAGCTGCCATCAACTGGTTGGAGAAACCTGTCCATTATTAGTTTAAAAAGTAACAATTCTATTAGTATATGGATACGTAAAAGGTAATGCAAAGGTTCACCAGGAATAAGTACACATGCTTTGTTCACCATCCCTGACAACTGCCCTTGACATTCACATCAGGGCAATGGCACCATTCAGGCATGAGCTTAGTTGCAAAGGGGCTAATTTTAGCAGCCACATCTACAACAGAATAGCACAGATAACAATCGGAATGGCCCTACACACTTTCATTCTAGCAGGCTTCAAACTTACATGGTTTCTATTGCATAAGGGGGTAATCAGGGACCGGGTGCTCTATGTCCAGTTTATAGCAACGATGATGCAATTGACGCCATTTGCACAGCTTTGGAGCGGGGCAATGTTGTCTGGTGAAGTATAGTGGGTTTAGGGGTTTGAGTCAACAGCAAAACTTCCCCAAAATTGAAGACATTTTCATGAAATGTCCCCATTCTTTTTAAGAAAGCGGTGAGTATGTGTTCTTAGAAGCAAGCCAAAATGTCCTTTTCAGAATTTTGTTTTCCTGTAAACATGTGTGCATATATTTCTACATTGTGATAATATTTGTTGTATTCAAATTGATACACTGTTTTCACATGCAAAAACACTGGGGCAGTGGCGGCTGGCATGGCTCACGGGTAAGGGGGTGGGGACGGGTGTCGCACGGTCACCTTGCTGAGATGCACTGTATTTATGAAATTCCTGTCCTTTTCCCTGCGCTGGTGCTGTTTCAGCAGCCTAGCGCCAACACAGGCACCTGGTGCAAGGGTTCCTATGTTTCATGCCGGATTGTTTTTGTCCAGGAGGGGCACCTTCATGCACAGAAAGAATCCTAAGAGGCGTTTTCCTCTTTCTATAAAGGTAAATCTAGGGCAGCGTCAAAATACATGGGTGTTGCGTGGGAAAACCCAACAAACAGAATGCCACGGAAACCCAAGGAACGTCTTCCGTGCGCAGAATCTGGTTGTGCCTTACTCCATTTCCATGAGGTCACCCAAAGCCACGCAAAGTGGTTTTACATGGCCGTAATGATATGACTTAGCAATGTGCGCAGCCATAGAGCCACAAAAAGTGGCACTCTGCCGGCACAGGGGTCTTGTAAATAAGCCCCACAATCCTCAATAATGAATCAATAGCAATAATGTAAAAAGAGCGGCTGAAATATTAATATGTACATTTCTAAAAAAACAATATTATCCTGGCTGATAATTTCTTTTTTTTTTATAAGTGCTTGTGTGTCAACGTTTGTTTTAATTGGATGCCTTGTACATATAACACGTGCAGAA
Source organism: Lissotriton helveticus (assembly GCF_964261635.1). Classification (NCBI taxonomy): domain Eukaryota; kingdom Metazoa; phylum Chordata; class Amphibia; order Caudata; family Salamandridae; genus Lissotriton; species Lissotriton helveticus. The sequence goes on along the minus strand of NC_136059.1, from coordinate 107,478,169 downwards.
AAGTGGAGCTCGACTTATTTCATGTTGTGTCAGCAGCAGAAGAGTAGTGAGGGACAGTTTGTGACATTACCAAAGCCCAAGGCAGTGGGGTAACAATAGCTCCTGGAGCCCCTGAAGTGCGTGGGGGGGGGTGCCCGAGCCCCATGGTGCCCCCTCTGGCACTTGTACGGGCAGCGGATCCCTCATCTGAGAGCTCCTGACTGGGTCCCGCATGCCATGGGGGCCCACTCCATGAACTTTGCAGGGGGCCACTGAAGTTTAGTTTTTGTTAAACCACTGGTTCAGGGGTGAGCCAGCGGTGTCTTGCATACGATTTATACTCAGCGTACAACCTCTAGCATATATTTCAATGTGGTGACAACTGGCAAAGATTACCCCACATGAAATGTTTACCTACATGGAAATTACAAATAGTGTGGTCACGCCCTCGAGGGAGATAGAGAAACTGAGGAACCACCTATACTGCCTCTCGTATGCCTAAAGTCACACAAAATCATACAGCGGCCTTTAAATATTTCTTTTGAAAGCCTTGTGACTCAATAGGCTTAAATAGATGGCTGAAACATGTTGATGCTAGGATGTGGTAACCATTGATGTTCGAAAACATCCTTCTCTCATTTTGGTAATGTTACCATGAATACAGGGCCCTTTGAACATTCCCTTGGTAATTTTAGATAATCTCAGTTTCTTGGTTCCTAGCAGAGGTATATATATGATATAAAAGATATAGGCCCATATGTACGAAATTCCAATGTTGTGCTTCCCAAATAGCAAATCAGTAGTAATCTCTATTTGGGACTCTCAAAATGCAATGGGCCTCATTTATGAGGCCTTGCGTGAGTTTTGCGCTTCCGATGCGTCACTTTTTGTGACGCATCGGCGGCGTAAAACATGCCTCCTGATGCGCACTATTTACAAAGTGACGCATCTAAGCAGATGCGTCACTTTGTAAACCCCTGCGCTACATTATACCTGCGTCAAATATAATGTATGCGGAGGGGGCGTTCACCCGCAAAAAGCCTCGTGATAGTGACGCAGTGAAATCTATGAGATTTCACTGCGTCACTTTTAAGACGCTGTTGCGTCAAAATCTTGCGCCTGCCTCACAGCAGGCGTAAGACTGACGCAAGCCCTTTCACATGGGGCTTTCCCCATGTGAAAGGAAGCATTGCTCGAGTCGCGTCACTTTTGTGACACACTCCAGCAATGCGTCACGTTTGCGCCTACAGATACGTCAGAAATACTGACGTATCTGTAACTCCTTGCGACATGATGCGTCATACTGTAAATATGACGCATCATTGGTGTCGCAAGGAGGGCGCAGTGAAAAATGACGCATCGCTGTTTTCACGCAGAGATGCGTCACTTTTCATAAATGAGCCCCCCTGTATGTAATTTGCGATTTCCTAATAGCAATTCCTACGGATTTGCAATCACTATTAGGAAATCACAAATTAGCTAATCACTGAATTCAGATTTCCTAATAGGAAATTGCAATACACATGTTATTCATCATGGAACGCCAGATTAAAGTGTTCCCAGAAAAAACTGGGAAAATAGTGTCCTCGTTTAAAGGCTGTGACTTTCACTGCCAAGCACAGAATTCTCGCCACTGCCTTGAATGAGACCCTGCAATATGGATACCAGTGTTCAAATTCTGAAGAAATGTTACAATTGTGTTACAAACGTACATGACGCCACGTGGAAGCGCCGATGCGACGCGGAACGTCAAAACATATTCGTCACGTATGCACGGGTACGCGTACAGTACAATTACAGATACAAAGGATGGTGCGAGCACCATACGCGTACCTTACGCTTACCACCAAAAAATATATAGAAATTAATTTTAATATATTGGAAAAAAATTAAAATAATCATTTTTGAATTTTGTTTTTTATTTTTTTACATAAAAAATATGTATAGTAATTTAAAAAATAAAATAACTAAAAATAATTATTATACAAAATGTAGGAAATTAGTATAAAAAATAAATATAATAATTAATACATTTAAAAATTAGCATTTACAAAACCTATGAAATTCACTGAAAAAACCCATAGGTTTTAGGCACGTTCTAGGTAGGAATTAGCATTTTAAAAAAATCAGAAATTCACTGAAAAAACCATAGGTTTCACATATGTTATAGTTAGCTGGAAATTTCACTCATACAAAACCATTGAAATTCCCCCGTTATAGTAAGATGTCCTAACTATAACTCGCGAGCCCGCAATCCACTGCTGATGATGTCACATATTACATCATTCATTTCATGGTCAGTGACATCACTGATGACATCACTGATTACATCTCAAATGACATTACTGATGACATCCTTGCGTTCTGCTGAAGACTCGTTTTCTTCATGAAGCTTTTTCTTCTCATCCCAGTGTCATCAGATCATCGAGCTATGTCATCCGACCTCTGGTACAATTTATATTTTTTGATTTTGGGCTTCCTCTGCCTCTTCACTACACTCTGGTCGCTGTACTACACGTGTGCAAGTAGTGTTAGTATGCGTTTATACTAATTCTCTAGTTATGCAGTAACCAATGCATCATGGCTCTATGGAGCGCCACCTCCCAGACACAGCTCATAAAATGTCCCAGGGTGTGCATCTGCGGGACATTTATGTTTGCTATTACAGGGTGGGAGCATGGCTTCCACCCTGTGATAGCAAATCCTTGTTAGCCTCGTTGAAGCGAGAGGAGGAAAACCTCGTATTGTTTCAATTAAGCGGATCCGCATGGTAAAAATGGAGAAAAAGAATGAATCGGGTCCAACCCGTTCATTTAAATGAGCCCCCTGGTGGGTAATGGTCCGGGGCCAATCCTATTATTACATTGCTGGGTCTCTGCAGCACTCGGGACCTTAATCTCACATGTAATTTAGGTACAGGAGGGCACAGAAATGTTTCGCAGCCTAGGGGATAGCCATGTCCCCGGGTATTGTTTGCTAATAGTTCGGGGGGCTTCGAGGCCAACTCACCAGTCCCTGAAGCCTCGGTGGCCCTAGGCATTGCCTTATTGGTTCTGTAATCACATGGACAGTACTCATGGTGTTATAAAGTGATGCACTCATAGAACCCTTGCAGTTGTAGAATTACCCAGTCTTCATTTATGTAATAGTCTGTTGGTTTATATTTGGTAGGTGCACTGCAAAATTACAAATGTTTTCCCTAATAACCTCCTATCAACCGCCGATTTTCACAATAAACCTTAGACACTTTCTGTCAGAAAAAGAAGACCCATACACTCACTCATTTATTGGTAAAAAAAAATAACCTTTATTAAAAGAACACAAATAAATGGAAACACAACTTTATTTGAACAAACAACAGTATAACATAAAATAAGTGGGTGGGACTCCTCCGGAAGCAGCGTACAAAACCTGCAAGACAAAAAAGAAACAAAAGTATGTGTGCCATGTCCAAGAGAAAACAGAAAGGTAGTCAGAATAAAAGGAAGAAAGTGAGAATGGGACAGCGAGCGAGTGGGTGGAAGGGAGAAGGGGAGGGAGAGTCAAAAGAACAGAGGGAGGAGGAGACAGAGCGTCGGCCTGCTGCACCCAGCCCACACTGTTCACCTCCCGTCACCCGTGTGTCTGGGACGCTGGGGTCCGCAAGAAAGAGTGCGGTCCAGCAAGTCATCTACCTGACCTTTCGCAAAAAACTGAAAACGCACCTATTCCCGAAATAACTGTTCCTCCTCCCTCCCTCTCCTTACAGGATAAACAATCTCCTTACAGCGCGGGGATGCCCTTGGGTCACCAGGCGCTATACAAATCGCTAAAATAAATAAAATAAATAAAAAATAAAAAATAAGTCCTTAAAATGAAAGAGAGATATGAATGAGATTGCATTATTATCTATGGCAACATCGCTTGCCTGCACATGTACACTCAGGCTGTTGCACCCCCGCCCCTTCTCCCTCACTGCGCTCAATTGCAGCTCCTGTGCACCGAGACTTCACTGCTCACCTGCCACCACCGGTGTGTCCAACGACATGCCGACTCTGGGGTGCCTCTCTCAGGGTGGCACAGCAAGTCTCCGGTCGGGGACGGTGTCTTGATACCACGATGGAAGGCGTCAGAATGCCCAGGGCATAATCACAGGCTGAGCACCCGCTCCACCAATTTTGGCGCAACCAACTCAGTGTCTGAAAAGGGATAAATAATATAATGCTGGAAGCGTCTTGAGGTAAATGAAGGTTTATTTCAAGCTTAATAGAGAACACCGGTTGAGTGCGTCCTTTCTTCTGAAGTACGATCTACCAACTGTTAGTGGTGATGATGATGAATTTGTACTTGTATAGCGCACTTATACCCTGAGGTGTCTTGGTGCTGTATGCATACCGCTGTGGAACCCTTCCTGGCTTTTCCCCGTGAAATGCCCACTCCTGGGCACCCCCAAGGTGAAGCCAGGCATCCCAGCGCTGTTGGGGCCGTTGTGGAGATTAAGCAAGCTATTGCCCAGAGTTGCAGAGTGGGACCCATGATTAGAATAGGCATTGAGGCGAGAATTATCAGGTCTGAGGAAATTGAGCCCAAGACCCGCCGATGCAGGAATTGAACCGTGGTCCCGGACCAGACCTCTGCATCAGGGTCTGCCACTCTAACCATTGAGCCACACTTCTCCACTGGTAATCGTGCTTCAAAGAGGAGTTGGAGTGCATGAGAATACACAAGGTTAAATAATAATATGTTATGCCAACGTTCACATACATAGGAACAGAGCGCATGTGTAATGCAGTGGCACAAGCCTGTGTGCATGTACACTTAGTAATCAGCTCAGCACAGTGCCCCAAAAACCAACGCCATGTGTCTGTAGGGCAGCGCTGCCTGCTGGCTCAGGCCTATAATACGGTCCAGCAGGTCCTTAAAATGAGACAGAGATGTGACTGAATGAGGCCAGAAATCACATCATTACGCACAGCAACATCGCTTGTTCGCATCTGCGCACCAAAGCTGTTGCACCCCACCCCTCCCGCCACAACGCGCACAATTGCAGCCCCTGTGCACCCAGGCCCCACTGCTCAGCTGCTGTCATTGTTGTGTGTCCAAACACGACGGCCAGCAGTGTTCACAATTCAAATAATATTTTGATTGCCAGGATGGTGTACACCGCATGGATCTCTTTTTTTTATTGCGCATTGTGATACGCGAGATGGGTGCGGCCATATCACCTGAGGCAGTGTGGAAGAACAGGGACATGTGGCGTCGTCGTTATCCTATTCATACGTACGCAAAGTGGGCAGGGCTTGCGTACGCCAGGCCAGTGTAGGGGTGTGCATAATTATTCCGGAGACCTGGGCGTTGTTCAAATCCTGCCTGGCCAGGAAGTGTACTTATGTGTGTGTCCCTGTTGCAGTTTTGACATCGTACAATCCTCAATTTACATTAATGTAGCATGTACCGGGAGGGCGGCAACTATCGCTAATGAGATGCTGTCCAAAAACATTGAATGGCCAACATAACATGTCGTTGTCAAGCAGACCATGTCGTTGTGAAGTACACCATTGACATGCACAGACTCGCATGTCAATGGTGTGCGGTATTATTGAAAGTGTTGCAATTGCAAAGCGCACACATTTGAATGTGCTAGGATGGAGGGTGGATCAGTAGTGAGGCTACATCATACACAGTGATAACGCTCACTACAGTCAAGCAATGCATGTCAAACGTTAATCTGAAAGTCTAACATATGTCACACTGCTATACTGGTAAAGCCTGACAACAGAGCATACTGTAACACAAATCTACACATTACTCTTCACTGTTTGTCACATGTGATCTAGGATGTGCACTCTGCCCGTGGCTGATGATACTCCTTCGAGCCACCAATACCCAGGCCAAAAGGCAGCACAATAATGAGCACACACACACAAACTAGGGGCATCGTGTTACACACATTTTTTTTTTTTGTTTGTTTTTTTTGTTTTTTTGAAAACCTTTATTGTCACATTGCTCAGGTACAGGTATGGGCCTACAACCTGCGTGGCCGGCCGCTAGTACAGTGAGGTCCAGGCAAGTAAGCATAACAATAAAGCAACTGTCCGCCACCCGCAGTCCCCGTAACAAAGCAAAGGAATAATCACCCTGAGGAGAACACAGACCCGGCAGGAGCAGCGAAGGTTTGTCTTTTAAAAGGTTAAAGAAATACAGGATCCGGCAACGTATATTTCACCAACAACAAAATAGGGAAGTAAAATAAAGTAGGATAGTCACTTACAGGATCACCGTAATTGAGAAGTCGGCTCCGGTGCATGTAAAACAGGATAATCAATAAAGACAACAACGTACAGCACCGGAAAAACAGCCCTAGCTCATGGCTATGAGCCCCGGAGGAGCATTTCCCCAAACCGAATCGATCAGCAGAATTTTAGAAACATACTACCCAGATCCCGAAAGAGAAAAGGGAAATAGAAGGAAAAGAAAAGGCCATAGAAACAATAAAAGGACAAAAAGAAGAAGAACCCATCCCCCACCCTGCACCACTGTAGATGGCTACGGCCTACCCCCCCTAACAGCGTGCCTGTCGCCCGTAGGAACTAAAACCCCGAAATGAAAGTCCACAAGGAAGAGAAGAAAATAGTGTCAAAGAAGACAGAGGAGGACCCCAGGCCAACCCCCGACCCCCCCCACCCGGCGCCCACCTCAAGTACGACAAACAATAAGAAATCAATTAACAGCCTCTGCGCAATCTCACCACCTCCAACCCCGGCCCACCCTAGCAGGATCACCCACCCGCGAGATAATTTCAAAAAAGGGGAAAAGACAGGAAGCACGGGCCCCTAATATCAGGAGCCCCCAGTGAAACAGGATAATGTCACGTTACAATCAATTGTTCGGAGAGTAGAGACACAACAGCGGGAGCACCCAATGAAAACAGGATAAAGTCAATCGTCGGCAGTTCAGGTCCCACAGGAGAGTATAGAGTTCCCCAGGTAGCAACAATGGAGCCCCAAGTGCACTCGAATCCCACGGGCCCATCAACAGTACAGAGAACACAGGGCACGGTGTGTCGGGCCGGGCTAGAAAGTACAAACTGGAGCACACAAGGTCAGAAGTCGCATCCACGGTCGGCCGCGGCCCCTCCGCAGGGAGCCGCAATACTCAATCCAAAATAAGCGACGGGGGAAGCTGATGTCGGCTCACACGTAATCGGCAGTCCAAAGGCAATCAAAACCCCTTCACGCCAGATCCGAAACGTAGTCTTCCAATCCCCCGGGGGCATACAGTCGCCATCACCCGGTATTCAGCACACCCGGCCGCCACCACGACTAGGCAGAACCCATCGAGTCGCCATTTTCTAGGGAGCACCACCTCGGCGTAGTGCAGACGAGCTCCGGGACCACCGGCCCCCGCCAGACAGGGGTCAGGGTGCATCGGTGCCCCATCGTGAAAGAAACACAGGATGCCGCTCTCCCCACACACTAAGCTGCGCAGACGGGCCCCCCCAGCCCGAGGAGTACCATAGCAACAGTGTGCCTCCACCGGCCACAGCGAGCCAGAGTCTCACTGGCGATGCGATTTAGCCAGGCAAACAGCGTACCTCCAGGGAAACAAAGAACAGGTCCCAGTGTCCGGCTGCCGATGAAGTATACCGAAGTGGAGGGGGGGGGAAAGAAGCAGACCGCAGAAGGGGAGAGCGAGTCAGGTCAGTTGCGGGCACCAGCCGATTTGAGGTGTAAATTGGTCTCCATGACGGGGGACCGGTGTCCCACAGGTCTGTGTGGCCACGATCAGACAACGGGCGGCCGGGTGCAGTACAGCGCGAGGTCCCGGCTGTAGGCAGTGTGCGGGCCGCATCCCGCAAAGGAGCGCCGCACCGGCCGTGGAGCGCGGATTTTCACCGGAATCAAACGCCTCATCTCTGCGTTCCTTCAGACGTGCGGAGGCTCTGTATTCGCATGGAGCAGGTGAGCGAATCGGGCGGGGAGGGAAGAAGGTCGGCGGAGCCGGGACCCCGTGCGGCCATCTTGGTCGCCGGCCCGGCTCAGCCCCCACACATTTGTTTTTTAATGTAACGTTTCAGATGCATAGTCATCACACATGGAAGGCTACTGTACAGACCATGAATATTGATTAAGATGATCATTGCATATTGTGTGTAGTATAAGATATGTGTACACAGCAAAAAAACTTTTCAAAAAAGCTCTCTAAGCAGAAGAGGTGTCTCTCATCAAATGCTGTAGAGAGAATGACTAAAAAGGGTGGGGTCCTCCAACTGTTACAATGGGAAATGTTATGAACCAATCAAATGCTTTTTTTAAGGTCAAATGGCAATCGCGCACCGAGCCCGCAAGGAGGCCGCACCCGACCCGATTTTGAGAAAATATATTTACCATATTATACGTTTATTACAGTTAGAAATATATAAATGTTTAAAATATTTTAGATTATCGCTTGCTCTCGTATACACTTTCAACTTATTTAGATATAGTTTTGAGACATAAAAAAAATGAGGGAATGGCATACCCGTCGTGACACCATACGTCTATGATGTAACACAGGGCCTGGCAGCGTGCACTCATCGCATACGCAATGTGCAGCGCGCACAACTCTATACATACATGACATAATGCGCGGCTTGGTATTGTGTACCCGTCGCATACCAAAGTAGCAGCTAGCATGACCGTATAAGTATATGATGTTACACGGGACGCGGTGCCACCAACCCGTCGGATACGAAATGCGCATCATTTACGAGTTTAGCAATATGGCAGATAGGATTTGCGTGCTGATGGAGCTTGGTAAACTAGTGGTACGGGACTCCATTTTTCTCCCAATAATTTTTTTTTAAATCCATATTTTTGGGGAAGATATAAAACATGACATCATTATTAAAGTTAAAAAAAGGATAATAGAGCTCCAAAATATTAAAAAATAATAGAAAAAATATAGGTTTTATGAATATTAAAATATGAAATTAACATTTAAAAAACTTTCGAAATTCATGGAAAAAACCATAGGTTTTACAGACGTTATAGTTAGGAATAAGCATTTAAAAAACCTTTGAAACTCACTAAAAAAACATAGGTTTTCAGCGACGTTATAGTTAGTTGGAAATTTGACTCATAAAACCAGAGAAATTTGCCCGTTATAGTTAGTTGAGCTAACTATAACTCGCGTGCCCGCAATGCACTGCTGATGACATCACATATTACATCACTCATCACAAGGTCAATTACATCACTGATTACATCACTGATGACATCATCCATGTGATAATCTGATGCACTTACTGATGCCCTAATATAAACTTTGATACACCCACTCTAAAATACAGACTACTATTTTTGAAACCATAGACACAACAATGCCAGATACTACATACCACTCACTATTTCCTAGGTGTACACACATATCCAGTCACTTATACATGCAGTTACTCATCTATACAGTACTATAATATGCACTCATACACCTATACATACAGTCACACTCCGCCACTCATCCATAGTTACTCACACACCTAGTCAGTCATGCAAAGAATCAATTGCATACCCATTTACTCATGTATACAGTTATACACACCAACTCAGTTATTTATACACACCCACCACATCACTTATTTATGCAGATACAAACACATACTTACTGTCTTATACAATCACTGATACAAGCAGACACTAATTTATACACCCACTCCTCAAATAACTTATTCTCACGTCTAGTCATGTATATACTTTAACACTCACATATACTGCCGTAAAACATATGTAGTTACTCACACATATACCACTGAGACATTCATTCACTCACCAACCCACTAATACACACACTAACTCACCCATACAGCCCTTCCCAGATGCACTTTTGAATTCATACAAACAGTGAATCACCCACTCAGACATCTATGCACAGAGTCACACAACACACACAGACCCACACAGACAGACACTCAGGCACCAATATAGATACTCAGTCAACAAATCAATAACCCACATAGACACTCATGTAGCTACTCACCAACCCATGCAGCCGCTTACACACCAACTGAGAGACTAATACAGACTTTCACACAGTTTAGTCACTAACCCATGCATTCAGTAAGACACGTTCAATCACTCACTAATACAGTCAGTCATGCACCTACTAAATAATTCCTTCAGGCATTTGTAAATCCATTCATTCTTCAATACACCTTGGCATAGATATATATGAAAAATATTTAAACTTTACAGAAACACACATTCACTGGATGTTGTCATCAGTGCTGTCATCAGTGATGTCAACAGTGATGTCATTTGAGATGTCATCAGTGATGTCACTGACCATGTCATGAGTGATGTAATATGTGACGTCATCAGCAGTGCATTGCGGGCGCGTGAGTTATAGTTAGCTCAACTAAATATAACGGGCAAATTTCTCTGGTTTTGTATTAGTCAAATGTCAAACTAACTATAATGTCCCAGAAACCTATGTATTTTTAGTTAATTTCATAGGTTTTTTAAATGCAAATTCCTAACTATAACGTCTGTAAAACCTACGTTTTTTTCAGTGAACATATATATACACACACATACATTTATATACATATATATACATCCACAATACTCCTCCAAACAACTACTGAAGAGGTCTGCACTTGATGTGAAAGTATTACCATTGATTTAAATACTAGACAGTTTTCGTTGATATTGAGATATAGCAGCTTTAATTCAGGATGCGTTTCGGCTGTCCTTGCAGCCTTTTTCAACTGCTAAGAGTGCTATTATCTTTTAGGTATTTAAATGCTATCAGGTGGGTCCATTTGAACTGAAATAGTAGAAATACTTCCCCCTCCTTGACACCAATAATATAATGATTCAGCAATTATTGACCATTGTCATAAAATGCATCATCCAATGTCTTTATAGTGCGCGTAGAAATAAAAATCCATTGTGCAAAAATGCTAAATTCAAAGCCAGCGTTTCTTTAAACTTGGTCCTTTAAAAGGATTTAACAGTCTCTGCAGTTCTTTTTCCATTCACCTCACCACTAGACAACTGCCTTCCGTGGTCCTAGCTCTGAAGTGCGGATGTACGACATTACAACGCATGCTTTTACATCGCATGCTTTTACAATGCGAGTTTTACAACGCATACCATTACAACGCATAGTGCTTTGGGGCGCTGGATAGTGAATTATTTAATTTACTATTCCAACTCCAGTCCCCGTGGATAGTAGGGAAGGTGTTGGATAATAAATTAAATATATTCCCTATCCTAGAGCGCCCCCCAGCGCAATGCGTTGTAATGGTTTGCGTTGTAAAAGCTGCGATGTAAAAGCACTGCGTGGTAAAAGTTGCGTTGTAAGTGATGTTCCCCCTGAAGTGCCTTTCATTAAAAAAACACACACTTGCCTTTCTTCATGCTTCGTGATCATTCAGATTACACAAGTCATGACCTTCAACAAACATGGGGGCCGATTAGGATGGCTGACAGACGCACCCCTGAGTAGGAGGGACCGTCCGCATGGGCAGCGGCGGTCCCTCCATGGCAATTAGGATGTGACCGCCACCCTGGCGGTCACATCCTGTATGTTTTACATTGCGGCGGGTGCTGCTTGAAGCAGCACCCGCCGCAAAGTAAAAAACGAAAGCTGTGCATTTGCATGCACAAAGCGGCAGGCACCGCGCGGTGCCTGCCGCTTCCTGCACGCAAAGGCAGGGGGGTACCATAGGTACCCCCCATGTGCACCCCCCATGCAACCTTCACCCAGGGGGCCCGCAACGGGCCCCCAAAGTGAATGTCCGTATGCTTTTCCACGGCGGAAAAGCCGCCGCGGAAAAGCATTACTTTCCCTACATCCTAATATGGCTGGCGGTGTCTGATAGACACCGCCAGCCATGTTAGTGCTTTTCCGCCGTGGTCGCCTTCCGACCGCGGCAGAAAAGCGGCGGACAGATTGTGAGACCCACCAGCCATCCTGATTTGGCGGTGGGTCTTTCAGGCCTCCTCGGCGGATTTCCCGCATACTCCGGGCCGGCGGTGGCTTCCGCCGGCCCGGAGTATGCGGAAAATCCGCCATCATAATGACCCCCATGGTTTGGTCTGAATGCTCCAAATCACTGTATCAATATATATATATACATATTTGCTGAAAAAAACAAAGGTTACAGGAATGTTATAGTTAGGCTCAAATGTTCAGCAGTAACCTGAGCTAACTATAACTTACGCCCCATAATGCACAACTTATGAACTCACATATTACATCACTCATGAAATGACTGATGACATCTCAAATAGCATCACTGTTACATCATCCAGTGAGTGTAAGTATTTTGTAAATATTGCTGAGGCTTAAAGATATATACTTAGCTTCTGCATAAGTTGAGTTACTATTCTTTCTGTACTATTAATTGACCATGATATTTCTTACATATGCATCTGAGAGGCTGTGCGACTGTCTGAATCTGTTTGAGAGGCTATCTGAGTGGCTGCATGGGTGTGTGAGAGGGTGTGTGAATGGTTGCATGAGTGAACAGGTGCGCATGTTAATATCTGTATGGGTGAGTGTGTGGCTGTGTGAATGGCTGTACTGGTCAGTGAGTGTGTGTGTGAGTTGCTGTATGGGTGGTTGAGTGGCTCTGCTAGTGGTTGTATGAGCAGGTGAGTGTGTTTGTCAGTGACTGTATTGGTCACTGAGAGGCTGTGTGAGTGCTTCTATGAGTGGTTGAATGACTGGCTATATGGGTGACTCAGTGGATATGTGAATGGCTCCATGGGTGAGCGACTGGGTGTGTAAGTAAGTGTATAAGAAAGTGAGTGGTTGTTTGAGTTGGTATATGGGTACGTGAGTGAGTGTGTGAGTGCCTCTTATGCACAGTAAGTGTCTATATGAGTGGCTATATAGGTGAGTGAGTGGGAGTGCCTGCTCATTCCTTCTTTGGGTCGTAATTTGGTACAACAGGGAAGGAGACTTCACAAAAGAAATCATAAAAGATTGCCTCTCCTGTGACAAAGGTAGAAAAATCCCATGGCTCATCTATATTGAATCTGGCATGCACTAGATAGGCTGTAAACAATTGTTTTAGAATCCAGGGGGCCCTCACACCGTTAACAAAGAACAGCTGTAGACCACTTCAAATGTGCACATGCGGAGTGGCTGAAGAGGGAGTCTGGCAAATCCAGAGTGACAGCCTATCTGGGTATAAACCCGGAAGGGCATGTTCCACCCCAAAAGATACTTGTCCAGTCCCATGGGTCATTTGCAGCACAGTCTGTTCCGTTTCAGGGAATGTACACTCAAGTACCTGATAAGTTTCCGACTAGGTTTTCAAGCAAATCTAGATACTCGCCCCTACCCATGTAATGGGCAGTCAGGTCAATCAACATTACATTTTTTATTGTTCTAGGATTTTTATCTACTGTATACCATAAGTATTTTATTACCATTAAATAAGAGGCTACACATTACTGATTTTAGAGATGCTTATAATGTATTGCTCCAGCTGAATAACAAGGACATTATTTATAGTGTTGGACTGTTCTTGAAAATCGCTGTGTGGGCACAGCAATCAATGTCTGCTTTGTAGCTTTAACAGCACACTGATCTAGGGTTTAGATTATTCTGTTTAAGAAGATAATGAGTGACCCATTTGAATTTGTCTGTTTTCATTTATTTTTTTATTTATTATGCATGCACTTTTATAGTTGCTTATGTAGCTGAATAGATTTTTTAATTGTATTGAACTGAGTGGGTGTGTCATAGCTTGATGGAATGTGTGAATGAGTATCCAAGTGGTTTAGTAGTTGAGTGAATGGATGTGTGAGTGACTGTATGGGTGAGTGTGTAGCTCTGTTAGTAGCTTTATGGGTGAGTCAAGGGCTGTATGGTTCAGTAAGTGGATGTGTGAGTGGTTATATAGGTGAGTGAGTGGGTGTGTCAGTGACTGTATGGTTACATGTGTAGCTGTGTAAGTAGCTGTATGGTTGAGTGACTGGTTGTGTGAGCTCCTGTGTGGATGAGTGAGTGGTTGTGTGAGTGGCTGTATGAGTGAGTGGGTGTGTTAGTGGCTCGACGGATGAGTGGGTGGGTGTGTGATTACTTGTAAAGATCTGTGAATAGGTATGTGAGTGTTTCTGTGGGTGTATGAGTGGGCTGTATAGGGATGTGAGTGAGTGTGATTATTTCTCTCAATGATGTCATCAGTGATGTCATTTGAGATGTCATCAGTGATGTCACTGACCATGTCTAGAGAATTTCTAAGTTTTTTTAAATTCTATTTCCTAACTTTAGCATCCTTGTAACCTTTGGTTTATTCAGTAAATTTCCACAGTTTTTCAAATTATATTTTCAGAGTATTATACCTCTGTAATTTTTATTTGTTTGATTTATTTTCTAGGGTTTAATTTTAGTACTAAGTATACTATAATTTATGTATCTTTTTATTTTAGCAATATTGTCTGTTATATTTTTTTAATTATAGACATTGTTTTTCCAAAAATATTATTTATATACATTTTAGAAGGGTTAAAACACGTATTTACTATTGTAAATTATTTCACGTTTTTTAAATGTAATTAATCAAGTTTTTGTTTTTTTAAATAATTTTTTGGTTCCTCTGTACCTACGGTGGTCCTAAAGTATATACGAAACTACATGTAATTTATGTTTTTAAATTCCAAATATGTGATCCAATTCCCGGATTCTCAGAAATTAATGATATTCGGGTGAGCATATTTATAAGTATATATATGGCACCCTATTCCTGTTTTTCAAAAAAGTTACTTGTTTTACGATTTTCACATTTTCAGGAATCTACGAATTAGATTTGTATACCCACTAGCTGACACACCCAAAGTTTGCCTTTCAAATGGGTACATCATGATCCCTCCCATGTACATGTTAAACCACACCCAAAAACAGTTATTTCCCCAGAGAACTTTGAAGAAACCAGATTGAAAACAAGTGGTGCGTTGATTTGAATTCACTTTTTATTATTATTTTTATTGCCATTTCATATAAATACAAAAAACGACATCAAGCGCAGTACAATACAAGCTGTCGGGCCGGCCGGCCAGCCGGCCCAGTCGAAACACAGACATACAGCAATCTAGCATTTAAATAAACATAAAAACAAAACAATCTGATGTTCGCAGCTCCACGGGTAGAAATTTGTTAAACAGTTTGTTGTTCCATAATCATTACTCAGTGTCAAGCAGGGGTCCCAGCCTCATGCCAAATATATCATGGGTCATCGGCAGCAGCAGAGCCCAGCCAGCTCACGAATGGATCCCAAATGTCTCACGGACGATACTTTGTGGGTAGGAGTTCCCAGTAGCACACCATCTGGGCCCTACAGTAAGCCACATCCCTGACCCACTACTTTGCAGACTGGGGGGAAACTGCACCCCGGTGCATGGCCACCTGTCTCTTGGCTAGTAATAATAGCATTACCGGTACCTTCTATGACTTCGGCGGTACACTTAAAACTACTCCCAGCTCTGCTACTAGTGGGGTGCAAGGCAGCTCTTGTCCGGTTATTATTTTGATGTGATGGAAGATTTTCAGCCAGTAGCTTGCTATGGGCCTACACTGCCAGGCTAAATGCAGGAATGCTGCTTGGTGGGACCTGCACTGCCAGCAATTATCATCTGAGTACAGCCCCATACTATGCAGTTGTGTGGGAGTGCGGTAGAGGTGGTGGAGATATTGGAAATGTATAAGCATGAGGTGATAGTTGGGAGACAGTCGAATTAACTGTCTACATCCGAATTGCCACTGCTCATCAGTAATGCTCTCCCCAAGGTCCTACTCCCAAACCCTGTGAGATTTTGGAACAATAACGGGAAAGACCCTTTGTTTTATGGTGTAGATGCGGGAGATGAGTTTTTGGCCTGATTCTACTGTCAGTGTATTTTCAATTGCAGGTAGTGATGGAGGTGGATCCGGAAAGTTTAAAATTTTCTCCTGCAAGAGGCGCGTATCTGGTAGTATAACATTGTGTTAACCGCTGTATGCGGTGCAGGGCCACACATTTGTTGTAGCATTAAAAAACTGTCCCCGGGTATAGGTCTTGGCCTATCTGGATGTTGTGGATGTCGCATGCTCCTGGGCCTTGGCATCCATTATTGGGGACAACATTGGGTTATTGGGTAACGGAATAGAGGGCTCATATAGTATGCCCGTGCGTGCCCGTATGCGGAGGCCCCCCATGCACATTGCATGGTTTCAACAGTATGTACTTCCTCGCACGGGCGTTTGTAAGTTTGATAGATTGCTGTGTTTAAGGGAAGAGGTGCTACCCTGTCTATTTCTATTGCCACGGGCAGCTGAAAAGGTAGGGTGCATCCAAAAGCGTAAAAACTGTGCCTAGGCACTATAAGCATAGAGGACAAAATCTGGGGCCGCCAGTCCACCCTGTGCCTGAGGCAGTGTTAGTACCTCCCAGGCTATCCTTGGTTGTCTCCCCGCCCAGACCAGCTGATGTATGCCTAGGTGTGTCAGTCTATGCATCAGTGTGTGCCTGGGTATGTTATTGTATTCATTAATGTTGGCCTGGGTGTATTAGTATCTGTATTAGTGTGTAAGAGGGTGTGTAACTGGCTTTATAAGTATGTGTATGGATGTTTGAGAAACTGTATCAGTGTTTAGCTGAATGTGGCTCTATCAATATGTCACTTGGAGTGTAATTGCCTGTGTGAGTATATGCCAGCATGTGGCAGTTTCTGTATCGTGTGGCTGGGACTATCAAGAGGTATATCAGTGTTTGTCTGGGTATGTCAATGGCTGTATGGTTGTGTGAGTTGGTGTGTAAGTAGTAGCGGCCCGTGGTGGGAGTGCTGCCGGGTGCTGACATGGGGCGGGTGAGGGGCTGGATGGGGGTAGTAAACTATGGATTACGGCCGATTAGAAGTGAGCAAACATATAAATAAATAAAACGGATTTCGTTGTGCGTGCTGCATCTCATTTGGCGATGCAGTTCATGCAACGAAATTCATTTTATTTATTTATATGTTGACTTACCTCTAATAAGCCGTAATCCATAGTTTACTAACCCCTACCTTGCCCACCCCCGCCCACGTCAGTGCCCGGAAGCTCTCCCATCACGGGCCGCTACTGTAAGTGACTGTCTGAGTCAGTGACTGGGTATGTTAGTGGCTATATGTGTGAGTGAATGGGTGTGTTAGTGAGTGTCTGAGAGAGTAAGTGGGTGCTGAAGTGGCTGAACAGGTGTGTCCCTGGGTGTGTTAGATGTTATATCAGTGTGTGACGGGGTTTGTCACTGACCGTACTGGTAAGTATCTGTAACTTTATTCATCTATACATCGATATGTCAATCTCTGGGTGGCTTTAATAGTGTGTGTCAGTAGCTGTTTTGTTGGCTGTTGGAGTTTCATTGGGTGTATCAGTGTATACATAGGTGTGTGAGTGACTGTATCAGTGTATGAGGGTGTTTGAATGGCAGTATAGGTGTATGAGTCTATGTAAGTAGGTGTTTGCATGTGCAAAAGGGTGAAAGTGATGTCTGGGACCACATTACTATACCTTCGGGGGAAAAGAAGGATACCGCTAAATATGTGCCGTGCATTATTTCACAATTAGTTATCCAGGGGCACTACAAAAAAACAATCACGTAGACTACTTCCATGTGGAAGTATTTAGCAGCAATTCATGAAAGGGACTATTACTGGGTGACACTAGAGAAACTAGGTGCAGCAGGATAGTCTAACTATACAGTACCCTTAGGAGAACCATCTCCAGTAGAAGTCAATGTAATACCAGCTGCCCATAAACGTTTAAGTGAGATGGTTACTAACTGGGCGATATGCCACATGTTTCTAACTATAAAACTGCTTTGCATGGGTGCAGTCTTGCACAGTGAAGAAGCATTAGAGTTAGATTTATTTTTAACAACACCTAAAAACTGGTATTTTTCCAGTGAAGTCTCTTGAAAGAGAATTCAGATCCAGTGTACTCTGCTTTTGTTCACTTTTCTGGAAAAATAAAACAATGGCTGAAGCTTCATTTTTCTATCCAGGATGAACACATCCTGAACCTGTTGAGGATGAGCAGGAAGATTCACCAACTGCAAGAAAACAAACAGATTATTGCAACAATTTTACAATACCTTCAGTGGAAAAAAAGTGTATAGCTGAATATGTGCAGTGTAATATTTGCAGCAAGCATTTAGCCAGGGGCACTGCAAACAAATATTTACATGGGACCACTTTTATATCGAAGACCTTAAAAATAAATCATAAAAGCGTCTTCAACTGGATGATGCAGGAGAAATGAGGTGGAGCAGGAGAGTCTACCTGTACTGCCCACTTGGGAGAACCATCATCAGTAGAAGTAATTATAATACCAACTTTGTGTGAAGATTTGAGTATAAGTTATTCCCTATGCAAAATGCCACATGCTTGTCATTATAAAAATATCTTCTGTGGGTGCAGTTTCCCCATTTTACTGTTCTCAGGTACTATAATCATACACAAAAAATGATGTACTATTAAAGAATCATCATTAAACTGTGGGGGGAAAACTATTATTTAGATTCCAGAAAAAAACCAGAATTGCACACAAATACATTTTATCAACACATCACAATACAATTTAAACTAATCAAGCATTAAATCCATGCAAAGGGAGGATATTTTTTTATTTACAAAGACACTAATTGTGCATACAATATTGATACAATGTATACACTGAGTCTGGGAGAAGCTCGCAAAGTTTGACTCTGTGGAATTCTGCGGATTATTATTAGAACCTGTGGAAGTCCAACTAGCTCCAGTCTTTAATTCTCTATGTGCACCAAAAATACTTTCTGCAACATCTTGGGTGACTAAGAATTACAGAAAATCTTGCACCAGACCCAAGCGACAGTGGATAGGATGGACAGGCCATCTCTTCCAAGCCCAACAGACACGCAACAGAAGATCTAAAAAGTGTAATTGATACATGGCACTTGCGGAGCTTGCGCAATGTGGGCGGCTCCCACCTAGAGTCATCAGCTGAGAGGACATCCGTCGATCCCCGATTATTCACACCACAGTGCTGTTCAATTCCATGCTGGTGCAGTCTGAGCAGTAGCACACTCCACTAATGGGGGCTCTCAAATGACATTAGGCCTTTTTGAATAATCTCAGACTGTCCTGAAATTTGGTTCCTGCAGAATCTTTCAACATCACTCTAGGCTACTGTACCATGTGTTCTGTGTGGTCTTATGGGGCTGACTAGTCATACATTGTACCTCAACCTCCCCTATACAGGATCTCAGTGCACAGCACCTCTGATTAATGGTGCTGGGCTGGCTGCATGTGTGATTTGCTGTTAATTTATCCTGTGAGAATGGGCTGTAATGTTGTGCTTCTATGCTGCGGTAGGCATGGACTATTTCAGCTGTGGCTGTAACTGCATGCTGGCTGCTGATGTGCTCCCTGCTCATTTGCTGACTGGGCTGGGATGGGGAGTTTTGGTAGTGCTGGCCACCTGCGCTGTTGGGAAGCGAGCCACAAGTGGTAACCCTACCCCCGCTGGTGCAAGTAATCGCTGCAGGGGCAGGCAGGTTAGGGGATTGCATAGCTATATGTTCAAGGCTTAAGTGTTAAGAGAATTCAAGGGAAATGTCACGAAATTGACCTGTTCTCACAATTCCTAAATGTGAAAGCATTACTTTATTACATGAAGAAGTTAATACACACGCCAAAGCACACTACTTCATACGCTGTCGGAGCATCTTTGTAATTTCTTACATGTTGCTACCAGCCTTTGATGTCCCCATCACACGCTGCTACCGGCCTTTGTCCCCAACATTCTGGCAGTTAGTGAATCACATGCTCCTAACACTGACCTGACCATGCCCGGGACCACTCTTGGGTGTTTGCATGCCTCTGTAGGCTGTGCAATTAGGTCTCTAACTGCTGTTCTTGTTTCTTTCCAGTACAGGTGGCTTCCACTTTAAAAGGATTGGGTGGGTTTGAGCAGCAGCGCTGACTGGTTGCTGTAGCAGGGCAATCAGTTGGCCAGTGTCTTCTGGGATTTGGTATATTTTCCAACCAATCCCAGGTCTTTATGAAGCAGCACAACCATCTATACCATCCTAGATGCACCCATTAGCCTGTCAATCACAGTTCAAACTAGTTTTCTTATGAGTGTCCATACTGTTATCCTTTATTAAAGACTAGTTATTCTTATATTGGAGTTGGTAATTGTCGTAAACACAGCAGGGGAGATCTGAGTCTATCCTGAAGTTGATCTTAAGGTCTGAAAGCTTCCTGCCCGATTCAGGATGGCACGGAACACACAGGTAGGGGATGCAAAGCATTGGTGGGCACTGGTAAACTCCGCCATGCATCTGTCGGTGGAGTTTTTGCCGAATTCTGCACTCAAGGCAGAGCACGGGATGCTAAAACTGTGCGAACTCAGCGGGCAGAACGGACTTTACCACCCAGCCCTAGTATACACCCTTTTCAAGCAACAGTTTCTATGAAACCAAAGACTGGGAACTACTACCCACTGACCTTTGGAAAGGCCTTAAAAGTAGAGTTGTGTATTTAAGTTTAAATTTTAAATGGAATATTGAAACTGTCAGTGTAGTGAGAGATTTGAAAAAATTGCTTGTTATTTTCGTGAATGGTGTGCCCACAAAAAACAAAAAAAATCTGACAGAAACTAGTAGATGTGAATAAGGTGAAGACAGCTACTTTCTATCTTAATGAGAATAATATCTACAATAAATATGTTCTCGTTGTTGCACATAGGGCTTGCATGGAGGAAGAAATGTTGCCTCAAAGTGGACAGTTCGAGAAAGGGGACAGAAGTAGATCCAAAGAAATATATGAGCACTACAGTATCCATCCACTGCATTTAAAAGAGTTTATAGGAGATGCTATTAAACAATCAGATGAAACAACCTATAGAAGCTTCTCTAAGTGTGTGGGTGAAACGTTTAGATGCTCAATGTTTTCCTCAAATATTTCCAGTTAAAGTAGCTGGACTGTAGGTGACTGCCTTATGCAAATACCTGCAGCTGAGTATAGGTCAACAAGATTATACTTAGAGGACCTTACATTTCAACTAAATATTCCTTGAAAATGTTTTTTATGGACTCTCATATACTATAAACCATATTCTAAAGACAGGAGTTAATCTACAAAATATGTCTGTAAAGTACTTTCTTCACAAAATTCATGGGAAAGATGAGAAGCTGGAGCACAATTTGATACATTTGATGGCAATCCAACTTGGGAGCAATCAGTACATTTACCAATCATCATGGTGAGCTAAAGTGTATGTTGCAAAATGTAGGTGCACCAACTTCGTTTGTAAACATGAGTTGTGCAGAGTATGCATGGAATGATTTACATGAATTTTTCAGGGAAGCAAACTCTAATATAAAATGCATTGAATTAAAGACACCATCAGTACTTCAAGGTTTAGTTGTGTAGTTTAACATCTGTGGGAAGCAATTATCAAGAAAGACTCATAAAAAATATTCTCATGGGAAAAGTTCAATGTCAAAGCACACATTAAATCATTAATATACAATTGAAACCAAATAATAAACTAATAAACATAACCGAACTTATTAAACTTTTTACAAAAACACTTTTGTACACAAGTACTTCAGATAAATGAAGGTATATCTTCAGATCGACAAAGACATCACCCTGTACTGGATGAGTAGGAAGAAATGCTACCTGCAAAAAAGGAGTAATGTTTGGAAACGTTTTAGTATTCCTTCATCTGCAGAATAGGTTAGTGCCAAATATATCCAGTGTAATCTCTACATCAAGCTGTTAACAAGACATACTGTGAAGAAATATTCCCTTGAGACATGTTCCATGTGAACGCAGATAAAAACTATCCAAAAATGCATGTACCATTGCATAATGCGGAAGGCAATACCAATTCTTCATTCTCCTTTCCTGCTCCCTATAAATTTAGTTAATCATCATCATCATTAGTAACTTTATTCGATTCACAAAGAATCATAAAAGTATACATTTTTAACATACAATTTCACAACCGGTTTTTGTTGTCCAGGGATTCGGGCACACAACATACATAGAATCACAAACACATTACAATGAACATTATCTTCTGTATAAAAATTCATATCATATTTATGAATTAATTGGCCACTACTACCATCCTACCTAATTTTACAACAATAATAAGTTATTTGCATATTTTTATAAGCTGTAAAGGCCAATATACAATTTTACTATACATTATCAATCTAAGGCGTCACATATATCAGGAGGTTGGCCTCTCACACCAGCCTACTTAGTTTTTAGTAAGGTGACTGCCTAAAGAATGTGCACACAAACTTAGTCTATTCATATAAATGTCAATGTCATCAATTTCTTCTACTTTCAGTTTAAAACACAAAATATCAAAAGCCAAATTGAGATGCTATTAGTAACGATTCCTGATTGTAAGGGCCAATCTGATAAAACTAAGCATGGCACTACAAATGGCCGGGTTTGTAATGACCTTAGGTGCTCAAAACCTTCTCTAAAGTTACAAGTACTAATTTCTCTTAGAATGGGTTTAATAAATTGGTCTCTTGGAGTTTTATAGAGTGTGCAAAAAAGCACAAAGTGCAAAGTGCATTGTTGTGCCTCATTATCACATGTGCAGGGGGTTAGCCTCTCACACCAGCCCCCTTGCTTCGGAAAAGCTACTAAAAAGTGCAGTGCATTTAGTCGAAATCTGGTCAAATAAAAACAACCATTGCGTGTGCGTGGTGAATGATAAGTAAAATTGATGCTTTGGTTTAACTGTCTGGTATAACACATTTTCATTGTTTTTTGACAAACCCAAAGTATTACAGTATGCAATCTTAATCCTAGATTTTGTTTCCTATGTAATAGAAACTGGATTATCATAAAAGTTTCCAAGACCAATTTCACAAAGGCTTTCCTTCACATGACGCAACCATGGGATCTTCATAGCATGCTCCAAGTTTACGCAGTCTTTCAAGATTTCTTTTGAAAGCTGCAGATCCTCTAAAGACCACATTTTTACACACAGGAGTAATGGGGCCACATGAATGATATCGCTCACAAAATCTAAACCCAACTCAGTGTGACAAAAGTTATTTGGAGAACTATTCGACAGTGATAAAAGACGTTTTAAAAACTTGTTTTCCATAACTTGTAGTTGGGCACAATTTTGATATCCCCATACCCCCGCTCCGTAAGTCGCAACAGGCAAACATTTGGCTTTGTACAAAGTTTTTAATTCTGCAATTGGTTTTTGGCCAAGTTTGCTTGCGAAGCGGAAAAGTGCCTCTATTGATCTCGTGGTCTTTTGTACTCGTGACATTATTAAGGGGTCCCAACTCAAATTTTTATTAAAAAGGTTACCCAGATAGTTAAAATTTGGGACTTTTTCAATAGTCAATTTATCTATGACAAATCTACGAGTTTTTGTCCCACTTGGGCCACAGATCATTGTAAACGATTTTGTAAAATTGACCCTAAGATCTAAGCCCAGCATAAATTCGTTAAAAGCATCCAAACATGTTTGCATGCTGTTTGCTGTTAGGGTCATCAACACGGTATCATCCGCGTAGGATAATAACGGTATTTGTTTACCATTTATTTTAGGAAAGTCTGAACACTTTTCTAATAAAAAAAAATTCAAAACCGTTTGTATAGACTTGAAATAAGAAGGGGGCCAGGATACAGCCCTGACGAACATCTTCAGTTGATGGGATGGGTCTTGTCTTCTCACCCCCTGGGCCATATCTAATGGCCACAGAAGTAGCAGCATGTAATCTGCGCAACAGGGTAACCAAGGCTTCCTCAAAACCATGTCCTCCATTAACAACCACAGTTTCCCCCTGCACACAGTGTCAAAAGCACTGGATAAGTCCATGAAGGCCAGGTGCATCGAAGTACTCCTGGCCTTCAGGTACTTACCCATAATCATGGCCAGGTTGAGACATTGCACCACTGTCCCCCTGCCCCTTCTAAACCCATACTGGGAGTCCACAAAAAGGCCAGAGGATTCTGCCCATGTCTCCAAACGGGCCAGTATCACTCTCCCCATCAACTTGCATGAGGCATCTATTAAAGAAATTGGCCTGTGACAGCATGGGTCACTTTTTTTCCCCTTTTTAAAAATTGGCACAACTACTGCCTCCTTCCAGGATAATGGGATACGCCCAACAATAATTGCTTTGAAGACATTTAACAACATTGGTGCCCACACGTCAGGATTACTTTTAAATAGATCCAATGGTACAGCATCAGGACCTGGTGCCTGAAGGGGAATACCTTTTCTCAACGCCTCCTCCACTTTGCCCAGGGTGAGTGAGAGGCTGAGTTGATGTGCGGTTTCACTATTAAAAACAATATCCTCTTCCTCCCCATTTATCAAGGAGGCACCCTTTGGGTTAAAAATCCTAGAATAGTGGGTCGCCCAATTCTCCTCGGCTATATGGGCAATCATATCTCTTTTTTCGTTACTGAGAAACGGGCGATTTACTACCTCCCAAAAGAATCTATTATCCCTCAAAACGGAGGCTTTCTCCAGATCATCCCAGGCTTGCTTTTTCAGCTCCAATTTATGTTTATTGATGTTTTCCTTGTAAATTCTCCTTGCCTTTTTTACCATTTCCTTATCCCGGGGAACTTGATGTAGGGCCTTCATCAGAAATGTTTGTGCAGCTGAACATCCCGCATCAAACCATTTGAACTCCCGGGTGTCGCCCTTCCCAGGAGGTTTCAGGAGGTAGGTAGCGACATTCCCACAGAGGGATTCAAAATTCCGAACTATCTGTTCAGGCTCACCGGCATACGTTAGGCAAATATCCACTTGCAACTGGTTAGTTTTAAAAATAGTTTCCGCCAATTTTTTGGGGTCAACCCTATTCCACTTTAGCCTAAGACCTTGATTTTGGCTATATTTCATAGGTTGTTCCAAAGACAGCTTTCTGTCAACAGCAGTACTAAGTGTTAGGACAAGGGGGTTGTGATCACTAGCGGGGTTTGCAACTATTCTGAAGTCGTCAATGAGATAAATATACCTACTAGAAATCAGAGCGAAGTCTATTATGCTCATATAGCCCCTAGTCCCTTGAAAGGTAGGTATCAACCCCAAGAAAACATCAGTCGGCATATCAAGAACGCAAAGATCGTGTATCACAATAATATTGTTCAGAGCATCGCCCTGTTTTGTGTGCTTGAAATGCGCAAGTGGTTGCTCATTTGTGTCAATTAAGACACAAACCTTGGTCCCACTCTGGTGGCATAAGGAGCAATTAAAGTCTCCTAGCCACAAGATACACAATGGTGAGAGCGTTTCAGTCACTTTAGCTATCTCCACCTGTAGGCCATCAATGACAGATGTAGTGTTAGTGTCAAAAATATTACAATACCAATTTATAAGGAGCAGAGGGACAGGAAACAGATTTGCAATTAAGACCAGTTGATACCATGGGGATGCCACTATTTTATGTATTTTCAGTGAATTGTGTTTTACTGAAATAGAGGTCATTAGGCTGCCTTTTGCTCTCCCTGCTGATAAAGGTTCTGTGTGGACAGCATATGTGCAATATCCATCTAGATCCTGATCAGATCTACTCCAGGTTTCTTGGAGGAAGATGATATCAAAGGTTTTTATATATTTTAGCCATGCCTCATCTCGCAATCTTCGTGAAATGCCCGCCACATTCCATGAGATTAAACGAAAAGGACATCTATCATGTTGAGTGCTTGTTACTTTTAGACATTTACTTTGATTAATAGTGCTATGCCCATCCCCCCCTTGATCAACATTTATCATATCATGGGTTTCCTCCGGAGCCATGATCGAAGCCCACATACTAGCTATATTATGGGGCAACTGGAGGTCTCCATCTTCCCCCCGAGAATGAGTGGAATATAAGGACTCATAATGTGATGGAGGAACAATCATATCTTTAGCATCATTTCTACTCGGAATACCCATTTGTAGTCAGTCGACCTCAGACAGTGTACTCAGGGGGCCAAAGCGGTTCGCATGATACCATGGTGGGCAGTCTGGTTGATGGTTTACTATATTTAGGCTCCCTGTTCTTATTAGGTTGGGCTGCCATGTGGGGGGGTGATAGAAAAATCCAAATGGTAGAATCATTACTTTTGATGTCTCCATAATTTGGCCGGACATTCTGTCACTTATGGCTCTCACTAGCCCTGGGGTCCTAAATGTTAGGACTATACAATCCCCCTTCAAAGTTTTCTCACTTGGTCCGACCCATCCAACCCTCCGAGCCATGATAAGTTCAGGAAAACGGAAATTACAACCTATTACTGTCTTAGCTTTAATAAGGTGCAATGACTTGTTTCTCAGGGACGGCCAGTCTTCCTCTTCCCCTGGTGTTAATGAGCATGTATTTGCTAGGACAACAATATGAGGTGTAGTTTGAGGTGGCAGATGTAGATTGGAATCTAGACTATCTACATGCAGATGGCGTCGGGGACATTCCTTGGCAGGGGTTTTTAACCGACCTGTCTGATTTTTGACTAAATCCTGCCCGAGCATTTTTTGCTAGTTATTAAAGTCCCAATCTGTTTACTATTTTGCCCTGGGGGTTCTAATATAATAGTTTCCCCACTTCCGCCGATTGATTTACTTTGTTCATGCCTCGATTCAGCGTGTGGAGTACGAATATTTATTTTTTGTCTCTCCATGAGTGATATCCGTTTTTCTATGTCGACTAACTTATCTAGAATAGGTTCTAGATGGGCGTTCATTAATGCTGCTATTTTAGACCAATAATCCTCCTCCATATTCTGATATCTGTTAGATGTAGTCTGTATCGGTGGTGTGTTTGCCAATAGGGAATCATGATTCTCAATGGGTGCTTCTGATCTGGCCTCCACATTCTCTTTCCTAGACTGTGTTTTAGATATAAGTTGTTTTCGGGGTTTCTTAGGTAACTGGCACTTTTGTTTTTTACCTGAAACAGCAGGGCTGCTCCCACTTGTCTGTTTGACTTTTTGAGCCCTCGTTGTGACAGTTGCTTTATTTTTTACTAACGGGGAATCCAAGATCTCTTGAAAATCAGGTGACTGTGGTACCGATAAGGGACGCTGGTTGGATTCTAGTTCTCCTACCACCACATCCTCCCCTAAATTTGGGCTAGTAAGGTTAGGACTAAGGCTAAGGCTAGAACTAACGGGATGGCTCGGCAGCGATTGCATGTCTAATGACAGCCTACCTTCAGTCGGCTTAATTTCATTTACAATCACTGAAGTTGCTTTAACTAAAAAAGCGTCCAGGGTCCCTAATATCCCTTTTCCTTTACCTTCCTTTGATTTATTCATTCTTACCAAACTAACGTAACACAACTATCTGAAAATGTGTACAAAATATAAGAGATAAGGAAGAAAACTAAAAATGATAACAAAGTGCCCCTAGTTTTTGGACACCTACTTAGGACTCACTTAAGATACAATAGCCACCGTCCGACACAATATAAATAAAGTATCTTCTAGAAGCGTCAACCACGAATAGAGGCAATAACTTACTTCATTGTCATTTATCCGTTTTTAGAATGTTAATAACATGGCCCAGCCAAACCTCGGTCAGCCCCGGACGGCCACAGACGGTCCAGCCCTTGTCCCTGGCTTCTCCCGACGCCACCCGCACGCGGTTCCCGTGATGCGGGGGCTGAGTTCCCTTTTGAAGCGCCTCCGGGCGCGGAAATGGTGATGGCGGTGGCGCAAAGAAGCCTGGGGGTTGTAGTCCCCCTCCACACGGCGGCCGCGGTGATGGGATGCTGCGGCGGCGGGAGGGAGACCGGAGGAATAACAGTGATGGCAGGGTACTGGTGAGGAAGAGTTCTGGCCCCTACAGATGTTTAGCAGCGCCCACTCCGCCGGGGCTGAGTTCCCTTTTGAAGCGCCTCCGGGCGCGGAAATGGTGGTGGTGGTGGCGCAAAGAAGCCTGGGGGTTGTAGTCCCCCTCCACACGGCGGCCGCGGTGATGGGATGCTGCGGCGGCGGGAGGGAGGCCGGAGGAACAACAGTGATGGCAGGGTGCAGGTGAAGAAAAGTTCTGGCCCCTACAGATGTCATCTAACACCCTTCTAGTTTGCCTTGTACTACAGTGTCTAGAAGCTACACATTTTCTATCAGCTTATGTACAATATCATTTTTTCTAAATATACTTCTTTATACTACATTCTAATTATCATACCTGTAAAATCTGTTTCCTGTTGTACAGCTTTAGTTTCAATGTCTGTTAACATCTCTTTTCACTAGAAATCTGAAATCACCACAATGTCACTCTTTGTCCACTCTCAGTACAAAAGAAGCTAAAATGGCTACACCCTCACCATGTGCTCTTACTTATACTCTTAAATCACAGTCTCCTTTCATATTTTATTTTTGTTAGACAACTTGTAAATTGTCAGTATTTTTTAACTCATTCCATATTTCCAGGGAAGAAGCTCAATTTAGTTACTTCTTTCCGGGGAAGAAGCCCGATTTGTTTTTGTTTTTTTTGGTATTTACAAATCCACTGCGATGCCCAGCACCCGCCCTACCAGTGTAACTTCACAATGGATTTGCGGATCTGCCTTCCATGTCGCAATTCACTATTTCTACTATTAATTTACATTTTGCTTTGTAAAAACTACTGCAATAAAAGCCAAACACTTCCTAATAACTAATGTACTTAACCATTAAAACATTTACTGACACCCGTGGCTGTGTGAGTACCTGTGTGGGTCTGTGAGTGGGTGTGTTAGTGGATGCATGGACCTGTGATTAGATGTGTGAGTGGTTGTATAGGTCTGTGAGTGGCTGTGTAAGTGCTACTGTGGGTTGTTCACTGGGTGAGTGAGTGTCTGAGTGGATTTGTGAGTGGGAGTGGGTGGCCACAGGTAAGGGATGAAATTAAGGAATATTTTACCCCAAGATACATAACTGAAATTATAGCTAGTATGAAGCTTACCCGTGCGGCAGGTCCAGATAACCTCCCGGCAGTGATAATTAAAACAAGACCGGAATGGTGGGCGGAGTTATTTGCTAAAATGTTCCTAGTTATTTTGGAAACAGGAATTGTACCTGAAAGCTGGAAGGGTGCAATTGTAAGGCCAATATATAAAAAAGGTTATCACAAAATCCCCAAAAATTATAGGTTGATAAACCTTTTAGATATAGGGGAAAACGTCTTCGCAAAAAGTATATTGAATGCCTTAAAAGACTGGGCAGAAGAAAATCAGATTATACCCTCGGAACAGGGAGGGTTTAAAGCTGGCCATTCCACAATTGATCATTGCTTTGCTCTTTGGGCTGTAGCACGGAAGTCGATGGAAACGCGGGGAAGACTATTCTGCTGTTTTGTAGACTTCCGTGCAGCCTTCGACCTGGTGGATAGAGAGCTGTTGTGGGAGGCCTTAATTAGCTATGGAATTCCAAATGACCTACTGCGGCTAATACAACTGCTCCACACTAAAAACTGGGCCCAGATAATCTTAGGTACAGATGGCAGTCTATCGGGGAAAATAGAAATTGGAAACGGGCTACGGCAGGGATGTGTATTGCCCCCCTGTTGTTTTCCTTGTTTTTAGCAGACCTGCCATTAACCTTGGGTAATGCCATTGGGGCAAGCCCGAAATTAAATGGCAAGCAGATCGCATGCTTACTTTATGGGGATGATCTGGTGATCATGGATCAGACTGAGGTGGGCCTGCAAAGGAAATTGAATTTATTTAATGTCTATTGTTCCAGGAAAAAACTTGTGATCAATATGGATAAGACCAAAACCCTGAGCTTCGGCCGTAAGAAAACTTGGTTCTCTTGGAGGACAGGGGCTGAGAAAGTGGAATCAGTGACTGAGTATAGATACTTAGGGCTATGGTTCGATAAAAGTTTGAAATGGAATACCCACCTAGAGGCGTCAAAAGTAAGAACCTCTGCATCGATCAGCGGCCTGAAATTGTTTAACAAAGTCTATGGTGCAATGACCGACAGACCAGTGCTAAAAGCATATTCAGCTATTGTACCCCCGCAATTTTTGTATGGTGCTGAACTGTTATTTTTAAGTGGCAAAGAAAACTGGGATGTCGAGGAAGGTAAAAACCTAAAAAAGCTATTTAGTCTCCCCAGCAATGATTCAGGCCATAAGGCTGGAACTCGGCTTGACTTCATGGGGTGTTCAAGCAGGTATGGCCCTATTGCGCTTCTGGCAACGCTTAGATATAGGCGTAAACACTAAAATATCTCAACTGTGTAAAAATGAAATACAGAACAGCGAATTAAAATGGGCAAGGGAGACCAGGGGGATAATAACAAAGCTATGTAATAAGATGGGAGTTAATTTATGCCCCACTGTCCAGATGACTAATATCGACAAGAAGACAAGAAGACACTCAGCTTGATGGGGATGGAAATATCCAATACACAGGATCAAAATTACCTTGTAAATAAAATCTCGATATGTTTCATGGCTGCTACATGGAAAAATAATCAATGCTTCCCTTATATTGATAAGATACCGGACTGTCAATTACGAAATGAAGTGCTGAGGGTAAGAATTGGGGTAAACCCTTGTTATATGAACAATCTGGTAAAGTGTGTTATGATAAATAAGATGGGAGGCTGTACTTGTTCTGTGGGTACTCAATGTTATCTGCCGCATATTTTATTTGATTGCCTGAAGTTCCTGGACTTGCGTATTATGTTTTTAAAACCAATATTTATGAAATATAAGATTAAAAAACTAGGACCCAGGCTGCGATACTGATGACCGAAATGGCCTATTTAGATATTGCCGTGGCTATGGGGAAATTGATGCAAAAAGTGAAGGCTATTTTATACCTTTTTAATGAATTTTAGCCAATCCTCAAGCAATTTGGGTAATAGTGGGGATTTTAGATTGAATCTGTTTTTAGGATGTATTTATGTGTGCTAATGAAATGTTCTTTTAAGACGAATTTTTAATCAATGATATGTATTGTTTGTGGACCAATGGTCCGAATAAACATGAAATAAACTGAACTGAGAGGGTGCATAAGTGGCTAAGTTGATCTGTGAGTGGGTGTGAGAGAATGCCTGTCTGGGTGTGTGGGTGGGTGTAAGATTGTCCCTCTGTGTGTGAGTGGATGTGAGAGCGTCGGTCTGTATTTGTGAGTGGGTGTGGCAGTGTATGTCTGGGTGCCACAGTGGGTATGAGAGTGTCTGCCTGTATGTTTCACTGGGTATGAGAGTGTCTTGACATCAGACTAGGTGTGAAAGTGTCTGTCCGGGTGTGTCACTGGGTGTGAAAGTGTCCAAATAGGCATCAGAGTCAGTGTGAGTGTGTCTGACTGGGTGTGTCACTAGGTGTGTGAGTGTCTTTCTATATCTGTGAGTGGATCTCAGAATGTCTGCCTGTGTGTCCCAGTGGATATTAGAGTGTCTCTCTGGGTGTGTGACTGGGTGTGAGTGTTTGGTTGTCAGACTGGGTGTACAAGTGTCTGTCTGGCTGTGGTGTGTGAGTGGGTGATACAGTGTCTGTATGGGTTCCACAGAAAAAACGAAGGTATCCCCTCTACAGTCAATTTTAGGTCTTTGATAAGGGGGGGATCAAGTTTAGTGTCTATATGGGTGTCAGAGTGAATACGGGAGCATCCGTCTAGATGTCACAGTGGGTGTACGATTGCCTGTCTGGGTGTGTGACTAGGTGTGAGAAGCAAGACAATGGTTCCTGAGGAAGAGTGCCCTTAAAACCCACCTTCCAGCAACACTGACTCTGTGTAACAACCAGAGAATCAGAGTGGCTAGATGGGGAAAGGGTGTTAGGGAGATTACTGTGGGGAGGGAGACCTGGAACAGACAATGTCCAATGATCAGCAGAGGACTCTGATAGTCTTCAATGTAGTTCTCAAGAGTCTTAGAAAACATGCAATGTAACAGTCACAGGTTTCAGCCTTTTCATACCTGAAATATAAAGCTAGAGGACGTTTGTGCTTGCTACAAAGTACTTCTCACATGATTAATCCCTTGTGTCTTTTTGCCAAAACGCTTTGGTTTGTTAACTGCCAATGGATGAGCTACTCAACAGTGCTACAGATTTAGGGCCATATGTATCAAGGTACACATTTGCGATTCTGAAATAGCGATTTTTAAGAAATCACTATTTGAGAGTCGCAAATTGGTATGTATGTACAAATTCGCATTTTTTTTGCGAATTCTTAGTATTCCTTAATTGCAATTGGGACATTGCGAATCGCAATTAAGGAGTACTTTCCCATTCATTTCTATGGGCTATGAGGCCCATAGGAATGAATGGGAAGGTATTCTCAATTTTGCGATTCGCAATTTGAAAATCGCAAATTGAGAATTCCTTATTTGCAATTGCAAAATAATGAATCGCAAATTTTGCGATTCCTTATTTTGCACCAGATTTTCCTTTATACATAACATTTTGCAGATTCGCATTAGCAAACGCCGTAATTCTGCGAATTTCTGCATTTGCTAATGCGAATTTGCTTCATACATATGTCCCCAGGTGTTTTAATTTTATGTAGACCGATCGCAAGATGTGCACTTTAAAATGAGATAAACTGTAGTGGTCGCTCCTCCTCTAAGATGGAGGAGCGTGTCCCCATTGGTCTAAAGGAAAATAAATTGATAAAAACATAACGTTATGATAATTTTATTTTTTCTATCACAGTCAGTCACACCACTGGTGCGTCACAAAAAGTGACGCACCAGTGGCGTAAAAGTGACGCACAGCCTCATAAATGAGGACCACGGTCTTTTGCCAAGTTAAGTTCAATTTAATCGGTAAAGAATTCTAGATGATAGGTGTCCTTGACAATTAAAAAATAAGTTGCTAAAGTGCTTTGGGTGTAAGTTGTTCAAAGAATGTCAAACTTGTAGGACTTGTGCTGTTTTTTTAGTTTCTTTACACTTTACAGCCTTGAAAAAGACCCAGGCTTGCATGCCATAAGGGGCTAAAACACATGTGAGGTTGTAGAGCATATAGAGCCAGGTTTCAGTTATTCTGATTTCTTCAGAATCACCTTTGACCATTGGACATTGGCTACAAAATGGATTACCAAAACTCATTGAATAGAACTTTCCAATTAACTACAATTTTCATTACTTGCCTTTGCTCTTTTTACATGTTCATGAACTATAATGGGTGAGGGGTTCTCCATTCCCAATGTTAAGTGACTAGTATCATATCCTTATTAGAGCAGACCAGGGCAATACCCAGGATCTCTCACCCCTCTAATACTGTAACATATATATTTTTTTACACTTACCTGCGAAGTACTCACTCTTAACCTCCTTGCCGGGATGTCCAAAGCCGCCATTAGGAATGATTCTGGTGAATTGTGGGTTCCTTTCTAAGTTTGCACCTGGTTACCCCCAGATCAAAGTCGATGACAATAGCATTTACTAATTGCCCATTTTACAAATAGTTGTAATTAGGAAATGCTATGCACATGTGGTTAGGAAATTGGAAACAGGAAATCATATTTGCTATTTCTGAATTTGCGAATCACAAAATGCGATTTCTACTGGGTAGAAATCAAGGCCCAGATGCATGAAGCTAAAAACCGCTCGCAAAGGGGCAGATTCTCAGAATCTTCCCCTTTGTGACCGGTATTTTTGCATTTGGGATGCATCATCCCAAATGCAAAAATCGCAAATTGAGAATTCGCTAAATTGCGATTACTTGCATTTAAGGAATCTCAAATTGAGATTCCTTAAAAGCAATGCATTAAAGTTTAAAAAATAGCGATTTCGCTAATAGGGCTCGCTAATTACCATGAAGTACAACTTCATGGTAATTTACAAAAACTTTGAAAAATGCACTATATTGCATTTTTCAAAGTTTCATGTTGCGCATGTGTGCGCAACATATGTGCACAGATCAATTTCAGGGGTGCACCCTGCACCCTTGAAATCGCATTCTCGTTTTGCGATTCGCTAATTGCGATTCGCAAATTGAAATTCTTCCCATTCATTCCTATGGGCCTCTAGGCCCATAGGAATGAATGGGGAGGTATTAATTAATTGTGACTCGCAATTTGCGAATCGCAATTAAGGAATTTTAAGAAATCTCTATTTTTAAAGTGATTTCTTCTTGCATACCATTTTGTTATTCCTTATTAGCGATTCCTTATTTTTCGCTAATAAGGAATCGCAAAATGGATGCTTGATGCATCTGGGGGCAAATTGTGCGACACTGCATATGCCTTTGAACGTGAAGTAAGTCAGTTCTGCATTTCTAAACAGCCCAAAATAGCAATTTCTACTATTAAGAAATGTGAAATCCTTTTGTACAGATGGACCATAGGTCAGTTTGTGGGGAAGTCCCTATGGTGAAGCATACCACGAAAACTGAGTGTGTCATCTTCCAAATAAGGAATATATGAATACATCTTTTTGCTGAGTTTTCCTAAATTATACAAAACAATTTTTAGATCGCTATACAATTTGGCGCTTATAGAATTACATATTATGCCTGAGAATACCATTCAGTATTGAGCTTGTCCCTTATTATTGCCTGATCCCATTTGCCATTAGAAGTTGATGCAAAAACAGGTCAAGCTAGTTT
This sequence comes from Lissotriton helveticus, assembly GCF_964261635.1. Classification (NCBI taxonomy): domain Eukaryota; kingdom Metazoa; phylum Chordata; class Amphibia; order Caudata; family Salamandridae; genus Lissotriton; species Lissotriton helveticus. Next base: position 107,443,675 of record NC_136059.1, on the reverse strand, counting down.
ATTTCTTATCATGCTTTCTATCAAATATGAGGGGTTTTGCACGGTTTGCTGCCCCATTGCGCCCCCTTTGTATATATTCACAGGGACTCCTGTGATGCAAAGATGTTTTGAATTGTATTCTCATCAATGTCTGCCGCTAATACACTTAAGGCCTCATTTACAAGATCTGACACATCGCAGCCATAATGCAGCGATGTGTCAGAAATACTTGCACTGCATTAAGTCATTTTTAATGCTATGAATGCACCGTATTTACAATATGGCATTGGGAGTAAGCATGCGTCAAAAAAATTGACGCATTGGTGGGGCGGAATGGCGCAACGGAAAGTGATGCAGTGGCAGCAAAAGTGACAAAATGCTGAATTTGGGCTTATGACAAGCTCAACTTCAGCTATGCTCATAAACAGAGGCCATGCGTCATTTCAAACTAACGCACGTAGCCCGATGCGTCAGAACTAGTGTGAAGAGTGTAATGGTGGTACAGTCCCCTGGGTCACCATACCATTGGGCATGGATGTGCACCATGCAAGTATGAAGTATGGCTATGTGTCATATTACTGTGGGCATTGCCAACTTATGTCTAAGATACCTTAAGCGTGTGTGACATGTTGAGTGACACCTTAATGTGAGTGGCGACATACAATGAATTTGATGTAAAGTGACAGATCCTTTCTTAACAACCTTATGTGTATATTGACCTCTGTCCCAGGTTGCTCAAGGCGTCCTACAACATGATTGATACATGTGTAAGCACACTACTAGTTGAGCAAATGTTATTAAGGGCCAGATGTAGGTAAAAACCATTTATCGATTCTAAAATATCGAATTTTACCGATTCGGTATTTTAGAATGGGTAAATGGTATGTAGGTATTAATTCAGTAATTTTGACCGAATCTGTAAAATTCGGTAAATACCGATTCGGTATTTACCGAATCGGTATTCCCCATTCATTCCTATGGGACTGGAGGCCCATAGGAATACCGAATTGGTAAGGGGGGAAGACCTACAAGGGTGGCAGGGTGTCACATTGACACCCTGTTTCACCCCTGAATAGTGCATGGGTGCACATGTGGCACACATGCATGCCCTAAGGGCATTTGTGTCTGCCACATGACACCGTAAAAAAAGCACAAAATTGCTTTTTTAACGGTTTTCGTTATTTACCACCAACTTGTAGTTGGTGGTAAATAACGAATCCTTACAGGTGAAAAGCACTCACTTAAGTGCTTCCTACATTTCAGATTCGGTAATTTACTGTATCGGTATTTAAGAATTTGGTAATTTACCGAATTCTTAAATACCGATTCGGTAAATTACCGAATCTGAAATGGAGCCAACTACATCCCAAATGCCTAATGCCGGTCGGTAACGGCCGAAATTTGGTAATTTCGGCCAGTTACCGACTGGTATTAGTGTTCCTACATCTGGCCCTTAATGACTTGTCAAGTCAAGTCAAGTCAAATGATTTATATAGCGCGCTACATACCCAGAGGGTCTCAAGGCGCTTGTAGAAGGGTGGGGAGTTACTTGTCGAATATCCACGTTTTGAGTTGCTTTCTGAATGCTAGGTGGTTCTGAGTAAGGCGAAGGTGGGTGGGAAGTGAGTTCCAAGTTTTAGCTGCTAGGTAGGAGAAGGATCTACCTCCCATGGTGGTTTTGTTGATGCGAGGTACAGTGGCAAGGGCTTGGTTGGAGGATCGTAGCTGGCGGGAGGGGGTGTAGAAGGATAGTCGTGTGTTGAGGCATTCGGGTCCGATTTCGTAGAGTGCTTTGTGTGCGTGGGTTAGGAGCCGGAAAGTGACCTTAATGACTTAGAACAATGTTTTAAGCAATTTCTGTTCGTCAGAAACATATAACACAGCCAATGCCTTATTCTTACACCAGGGTTTTTGAGGAATAGTTATTTTGACAAATTGCAGGTTTTGCACTTAGCTTGCGGATTAGAAGGGAAAGCCTACCTTGCATATGAGTAACACAGCCCGTTCAGACTCAGGTATAAACTGACGTAAAGTGTTTAGAACAGACACATTGGCTAAGATGCGTCACTTTGTAAATATGGACTACTTACGGCTTCACTGATGCGCCAAAGTTTTTGACGAATTAGTGGTGCAAGCTCCTTGGATATGAGGCCTTAACCAACAACAATTTGATGGACTGTCTCATTTGATCTGACACCTTTCCGAAGTGATACTAATTGTAGCGCAATCACCTCTGTATTCTCCCTCTGATCTAGTTTCTCTGCATGTCAAATTACCAAGCTACAGTGCAGTGAGAGCACTGAACATTGTGTTAGAATAATACATATTTACTTGAAAAATATTCTCTTTCCAGGAAACGGTTATGTGAATTTTCAGCTGGTACGTCCAAACCATGGTTTAAAGGCCACAAAAAGACTTGTTATTGTTTCACTCATCCTGAGTTTCCTGATGTCCGCCTCACTCGTTGTGACGATAGTGATGTGTAAGTAAACACACATTGTCATTTTTAAAGCTTTCTTTTTTTTTTTTAAGTCAACCAAACATATATCAAAAGCAAAGCGCAACTCATTTCTTGGGAAATAATTGACCGCGTGTTTACAACCAACTTCATAAGCTTCTTTGAACATAGAGGGGCATATTTACGAAGAGCCTGCACCGCCTTTGCATCACTTTTTTTTGTTACAGTGGTGGCGCAGAGTGCAGACCCATATTTATGAGGCCATGCAAAGACACTTTGGCTTTTTAAGGCCTTGTAGATATGGAGTATGGTGAAGTAGTGCAAGTCGATGCGTTGCCCTACTCTGTGTCAAAGAGGCATTCCATGGGCTTTGCGGTGGGTGTTCCCATGCAACACCCATGGATTTTGACGCATTCCTAGATTTACAAGGGTTTGTAAACTTGGGAATGAGTCAACATCTTATACCTCTCGGGGGGAGGCGTAATGAGAGGTCTCATATTTCTTTAAATTTTTTCCTCTTTCGATGTGTGCTGCATTCTGTAGCACATATAGAAGGAGGAAAATGCTTCCATTGATTGTTTTTGCGCAGAAAGGTATCCCTTCCTTCACAAAAACAATCAATCCTATGCCAGCGTAAAGGAAAGGACAGGGATGCAATGTGTTGTTGTAAAGACAATGCATCCTTGCACTTTCTTTATGATGCAGCATCACACACCATACGGGATGCCATTCCCAGTTACATCAGTTTGTTGTAAATATGCCCCAGAATTTTCTGGGATCCTGCCAGACAGCTTGAATCATGCTTTGTCTATCCTTTGTGAATGTAAGTCATGCTCACCAGTTCTCTCTGAACTCCGAGCATCCCTGGACACGGTCAATCATTATCTTGTTTAACACATTTTCTCCGCTCAATGCACTTGGTTCGAATCCTTCCTACATTGGAAGCTCTCGGTCTCCTAAAAATCACTCCTTCAGGTCATTTGTTACTCCACTGCAGTGTGAAGTTTTATTGGTGTTGCAAGGTTTTTAGGAACTGAGGGGCATATTTACAAGTGCTTGGCATCATTTTTGCAACATGAAGCATGGTGCATGCACAATGCTAAGCTTCAAGTCGTATTAATGAAGCCAGGCAAAGCCACTTTGCATGGCTTTGAATGGCTTCATAAATATGTAGTAATGTAACTCAGAACAAATCCATGTGGTGCCTTACACTGTGCAAGGAAGCGGGCCGTGGGCATTGCGGTGGGTGTTCCCACACAACTCCCATGGTTTCTGACCTATTCCCAGATTTACAAGGACTTGTAAAACTGGGAATGCATCAAAATCTTAGCCTCCCCAGGTAAGGCTTAAGGAGGGGAAATATCTTCATTTCTACTCATTATTTCCTCTTTCTGTGTTGTATTCTACAACACACTTAGGAAGAGGAAAATGCCTCTATGGATTGTTTCTGTGCAGGAAGGTCCTCCTTGATGCACAAAAACAATCCTGCCGACAACACAGTCATCTGGATGCAAGGGTGCCTGCAATGGCGCTGGGCTAGGCTACCGAAACGGCATCAGGGCATGGGGGATTGACGGGAATGCACCAACTTGGATAAATATGATGCAATCCAACCCTTTCCCTGCTGTGCAGCTCAGCGGAGCATGGTCACTTGCTGTGCTGCCCTGCGCCACCCCTCTAGTAAATATGTAGGAGAATTTGTGGTAAGAGGGCATCTTGAAGGTATAACTGGAGACACAATCAGTTGTCCATGGAAATGTTCTGATTTCCAAAAACAAGGAAGGTACGCCTTCCTGCACAAAAAAAGAAAGGCACATTTCTCCTTCTATGTGTGCTGCAGAATGCAGCACACACAGAAAGCGCAAGTAATGAGGAGAAATAAAGACATTTCTCCACATTATGCCTCACTTGGGAAGGCGTATTTTTTTGCCTATTTGCAGGTTTACATGTTCTTGTAAATGTGAGGATGCTTCAACATCCATTGGAGTTACGTGGGAGCACCCACGCATTGCACATGGAACACCTACCCGAGGTAGAGTAGCGTAAAGCAGTGATTTGTGCTGTGTTGCGTTACTCCATAATTTTGTAGACACTCAAGATGGCTTTGCATGACTTAAAAAATCTGTCTTAATGTTTGTGTCACTCTTACACCACGTTGTGTGGTGCAATAGTGATACACAGCCTCATAAATAGCCCCCCACGTCTCTAAATTTGTAACCAACCTTCCTTTTATTTTTAAGTATCAATGTCATATAACACTGACTCTGAAATTCCCTCTTTGACTCATTTTACAAAGAGAGAGTGAATTTCAAAGCCCTCTGCTTCTTCAACTATGCCTTTACCGAGCTATTTCACAGCTGTTACTCCACAACTCTCCAACTCAAAGATTGTGGGGTCACAAAAGTAAATATGCACTTGTAAATTTACTCATATGGTCATCTATTATTACAATTAAATGTAACTACAATTTTTGCTACTTGCCATTTCTGAGTGTGGATTTAAACCTAGGTATAGACTTGCATGTCTCCACCTCCACAAATTAGGGGATTGGTCCTTCTATAACAGGCTTTGCGAGTATATAGTTAATACTAGTACCGCTGCACATAGAGTTGGAGATCTCGGTGGCAGAGATGTCCTATGGAAATGTTAACAAAATATATTTTTATTAGTACTATAGTAAAAAACATTTTAATGTCAAATTTAAATTTACATTATTATTTTTATTTTAACCGAGAACTAATAAAAGATAATGTTACAGCACAATAACTCAATTATTATATGTAATAAATGATTAATTCATTTAAATATAATAATTAAATTTATTAATAAAGGTTTGTTTATTTTTCAATTAAGTTTATTAACTTTTAAAATATGAAAATAACTTTAATAATTATATATGTTAACATTAATATATATATATATATATATATATATATATATATATATATATATATATATATATATATATATATATATATATATATACAGACATCTAAATCCATCTATATAGATAGTTATATGCATTATATATTACAGTGTTGGTCATCACTGTATAGGTATAGTTGGGACATTTATTTGCATTTTAAAGGGGTGCACTTTCTACGTCAAAACCGTCCTTTGCTTTGGAAAATGTGATTAAGCAAAATGGGTGGTGATTAATAAAGCGTGGTTTAAAGTAACAGAGGCTGCTGCATTCCAAAAAGTCTTATCTGTCACCCATGCTCCCTTAGATTTTCAGAAGGTGATTCATCTAAAAGACATTGAGCATGAAGCCAAGAATCTGGCTGACTCTTTTAAAACTCACAACCCAGTGACTGCACCAGTAATGGATCCCTCAGGTGAGCAGAAGTTTTTTACTTTGCTTGCGGTGTGTCAACAAGAGAATGTTTCAGCTACACTGTAAAGGTGGCAGATGTTGGGTAAAAAAAGCATTTGCAAATCCAATACATCCACCTTCTAGTTGCTAATGCTTCCATGCACAGGCTTGCACAAATGTTGTTTACATCTCTTAGCACATCAAACTCAAGCCTAATTTCTTTGACACTGCAGAAGTGATTTGTGGCTTTGACATGCTAAAACTGCTAGCTCAATGTAGGACATTAATCTCACCTTCATACAGCACTATAGACAATTAGTCCTGGCAGTCACTGCAGCAGTACTCAGCCTTTGCTCCATGGGTGCTTGTCGACATCGCAGTGATGGCCCTATGAGGTAGATACTCGAGACATGGTGGCAAATATGTATAAGTCCAAACAGCATGGAATGCCTACACCAAGGTCATAACAAATGTCAAACCTATCATGAATACTAATTTGACTGGTTGTTTGTGTGAGTCTGGAAACAGTAACTCCTGATGGTATTAATCAAATAGAAGAATTTATAGATGAAGTGTGACAGTGAGTTATTATAGCCTTATAGCCCACTGCTGAGGGCTAGACCAATTGTTAAAGGCCCTGAAACCATGGTGAGGGCCTTTTACAACCAGCATAGCCCAAGGCAGAAGGGCTATAAGTCTATTAGAACATTCCACCCACTGAGGATATAATGTTCTAAATTAAAAAGGGAAAAACATAGAGACAAAAATTGGAATGGTGGAGCGCCAGGCTTATGCCAGCCATTATAATCCAAAGTTTCTCCATTGTCTTCACTGAAGCTCATGATATTCCAACGTATTAATACAAATGTATAAAATATGTTTATTGAAAAGCAACATAAATAGAACTAGGCAACAGAAGGAAGGAAACGCGCTATGTGAAATGTAAACTGTATACAAAACAAACCCATTGGGCAATTGAGAGGTAAAACCAGAAAAAGTAAATGCAATTACATCTGGAAAGTGTGTCAGCAACAACAGCCCTATGAAAAAGAGTTCACTGGGACAAGAAGTGAAGCAATTTTATCATTATTATGTTAGAGTGTGAAACCTCTCGTGGTCGTTTGATTCTGTGGCTGGAGGTGACCTCATGGAAAGCGATAAAAAAATTCATGTATCAAATGTAAAAGTAATGAAATGACCTGAAAAGCTCAAAGGCGTAAAACACTGTATCAATTAATAATGAGAATACATACCTGAGATAAATGGGCATGCCATGCTTAGTGTGGTACTGGAGCAGGCGATCAGCGTTCGCCCGGGGAAATGTGACAGCCACATTGACAGTGTCTTATAATGATAATTTCTAGTGTCCTTAATGTAGGCCTACAATATTGACCTACCATGTTTGTTTATTGCTCATTGATTTAATTTGCTGATCTCCACACTCTTCTGACAGGGTCAGCCACTGCCATGACCAATAAAAGGCAAAGGATGAAAGAGAAAGACAGGTCTATGCAGAAGTGACAGAGCAATGAGGACTCAGGGGTCCACAGTAATGTAACACTGAGCTTAGAGTGTATAATATAGACAGCAGCGCCTCTGAATGCATGGTTATGTATATCCGACGTAGGGCACCGTACTCTAAAATTAATTGTTTTGGAATGTAGGTCTCAGTACTCTAGTATGCACAGTTATATGCTCATAGAATGAAGGTCTCAGTACTCTAGGAGGCACAGTCATACTCTTATAGAATGTAGGTCTCAGCACTCTAGAAGGAACAGTCATACTCTCATAGAATGTAAGTCTAAGTACTATAGAATGCACAGTCATATTCTCATAGAATATAGGTCTCAGAACTCTAAAAGTCACAGTCGGACCCTCATAAAAGGAAGATCTCAGACGTCTAGAATGGACAGTCAAACGCTCATAGACTGTAGGTCTCAGTACGCTTGAAGGCACTGGTCATACTCTGATAGAACGTAGGTCTCAGTACTCTAGAATCCATAGTTATATACTCATAGAATGTAGGTCTCAGTACTCTAGAATGCACAGTCATACTCCCATGGAATGTAGGTCTCAGAGCTCTAAAAGGCACAGTCATACTTTCATAGAATGTAGGTCTCAGTAGTCTATAATGTACAGTCAAATGTTCATAGACCGTAGGTCTCAGTACTCTGATATGCACAGTCATACTCTCATAGACTATAGGTCTCAGTGTCATAGAATGCACAGCCATACTCTAATAGTATCTAAGTCTCTCAGTACTCTAAAATGCAAGCTCAAGCATATAATTGAGCTTGCTGTACCCTATAATGCACAGGGTTAGTGTCACAAATGTAGATCACAGGATTCTAATATGCACACTAATAAAACTATATACTGTAGGTCACATTACCCTAGAATGTTGTGATAAAATGTAAGTCACGTAACACTAGAATGCACATTCATAGAAACATATAATGGAGGCCATGGTACCCTAAAATGCCAGTTGTACTGTCACAAATTGTATGTTACATTACTCTAAAATCACGTACTACAGGTCACATTACCATAGAATGTACATTAATACAAACATATAATATAGTTCATAGTACCCCACAATGCACACTTTTATTGTCATTAAGGAAGTTAGAGCTCCAATCAGATTTAGTAATATCTCTGATCATCTCTGAATGGGAAATCAAATATCTGATGCAACATCGTGTGTTCTAAAAACACTGTTATTTTGTCGAAACAAGGTTGCTGTCTTTAAGGTCGAGACAGGTTTCAAAGAAACCACATCAGCCAACACGTGTTTCGCACCTTTCCAGAGTGCAGACCTGGGGCTTTCTCAAGGCTGTTGAAATTAGTGAGGATAGAAAGTGATGAGGTGTGCCTAGGGGAGAAACGGGATCACTGTAAGGGTGATGGGAAAAGGGAATCCAATGATTGGATACATATATCATATTTGCAATAAACACCTGTGTGTGGCACATAGCGGAGAACCTGCACCATCAGTGATTAATCAGCATGCAGTCCAGAAGGACTGTATGAACAGCAACATAAAGTGTCTTGGGAATGGTGGATATTGGGGGGAACAACAGCAATGCCAAAATGGTAAAAGGTTACAATTAAAGACCATTGAGAGTATATGTCCCAAAGTCCAATAGAAATTGACGGACCAATGGTGCATATCAGCAGAATACCAAATTTGTGTAGGCTTGCAAAATTACATATCAACAGCAGTCAAGTATGGTCCACTTGGTCAGGACACAGATACAATTATACCATGTGAGTACAGACAACATTGTAATAAGTGGCATTGCATCGATAATAAATTACATTAGTATGAAAAGAAAGAACAAAACAATACGGATAACATACAGAGTTGAAAGCAATGTATACAAGAACACAAAATAAGTACAAAAAGGAGGCACATGTATTGTTAGAACAAATGTACATTATAGCCTGAATAAAGCTTCTAGTGGCTCATCCGGTGACAATTGCTAAGAAAATAAGTATAAGCGTGGTTAAGTTAAGCTGGACTTGGAGTCTGCTAGTAAGAAAAGAGATGACAGTAATAGCTGGGAGACAGGTTATAAAGCATGCAGTCCATTGGACACCATTAATTTAACCAACAGCATCGGTGTTGGAACAGTCAAGGACAGAATCTTACTAGGTGGTGAAATCACAAGAGTCAGGGATATCAAGTAGGCACCTTGGGTTGCAATGTCGTAACCTTAAGTGGTGAGATACGTTTTGTCAAAAGGAAGGTCCTAGGCATGGATGTCATTTTGAGATCGCCAGGGGTCACAACTGCAACCCCTGCTTGCCCCATGCGATCACTGGCACTGCCTTTGCGACCCCTTGCCTCAGAGGTGGCAAAATCAGTGTCAGGAACACAGTGGCAGCGTGTCTTTATGGACATATGTTGGCACTGTTCTTGCTTTGTTTTCTCTCAGTTGTTTTAGAACACTATTAGTAAATTATGTCTCATTATTCACTATTAGTGTATTCACAAATGGAGTATAATTAGCTGGAATTTGACCTTTCTCTAGAACCTGGGAAAAGTAAAAACAATGCTTCTAAATGTATGTTGTGTGCGTGCTTGCGGGTGTGTGTACATGAGAGAGAGAGAGTGTGTGGGTACTCATCTGGCCCAGTGTACAGGCTTCAGGCACCAAATGGTTGGGACACGAAAATGCCAACTTTGTAAAAGTGGCATTTTCAGGATTGTGATTTGCAATCCGGCTTTACTATTAAATATGCTTTTAAATTTAAAAAAATTACACACGAAACTTGACATTACTAAATTGCTTCCAATTGAAAGTTATCACTTATTAAATACTACCAGGACAAGTAAAACTTGAAAGTTCATGTCCCACTTTTTAAATACACTGCACTTTGCCCTTTGGGCTGTTTAGGGCGAACCCTAGGGATCACTTCCATGTATTAACAAGCATTTACAATGCAATAGGTCTCGCAGCATTAAAGTTTGAGCTATTGGCATTGTATATTACAATGTGTTGCATTAATTTGTTATCAAACTCTGAATTGTTTTATAAAGATTGATTGCAAACTGTCAAATGTTGCTGAATAGTAAGCAACGTTGTGAATAATATTGTTTGCTAGTCATCCTTGGGTACCAGAGTTATGTTATGTTATAAATTTGTAGAGCGCTCAGCTGCCACAGCAAAGTGGCGTCCCGGCGCTATATTGAGTGATAACACAACCAGATGGAGAAACCAGATGGAGAGGGAACAGATTTAAAGAAGTGGAAACAGAAAGGTCTTGATAGCTCTTCTAAAGGATAGCAGAGTACTTCACTTGAGGCAGAGGTATTATCTTTAGACTACAGGTGCCGGTGCCGGTGCCGCTTGAGCTAGAAACAGGGCCAGACTCTCACTACTCTGCACTCACTACTCACCACTCACTACTCACTACTCTACTCACTACTCACCACTCACCACTCACTACTCTACTCACCACTCACTACTCACTACTCTGCACTCACTACTCACTACTCTACTCACTACTCACTACTCACTACTCACCACTCACCACTCACTACTCTACTCACTACTCTACTCACTACTCTGCACTCACTACTCTGCACTCACTACTCTGCACTCACTACTCTGCACTCACTACTCTGCACTCACTACTCACTACTCTGCACTCACTACTCACTACTCTGCACTCACTACTCTACTCACTACTTTACTCACTACTCTACTCACTACTCTGTACTCACTACTCTGCACTCATTACTCACTACTCTATTCACTACTTTACTCACTACTCACTACTCTACTCACTACTCTGCACTCACTACTCTGCACACTCACTCTGCACTCACTACTCTGCACTCACTACTCTGCACTCACTACTCTGCACTCACTACTCACTACTCACTCGGCACTCACTACTCTGCACACTCACTCTGCACTCACTACTCTGCACACTCACTCTGCACTCACTACTCTGCACACTCACTCTGCACACTCACTCTGCACTCACTACTCTGCACTCACTACTCTGCACTCACTACTCACTACTCTGCACTCACTACTCTGCACTCACTACTCTGCACACTCACTCTGCACTCACTACTCTGCACTCACTACTCTGCACTCACTACTCTGCACTCACTACTCACTCGGCACTCACTACTCTGCACACTCACTCTGCACTCACTACTCTGCGCACTCACTCTGCACTCACTACTCTGCACACTCACTCTGCACTCACTACTCACTACTCTGCACACTCACTCTGCACTCACTACTCTGCACACTCACTCTGCACTCACTACTCTGCACTCTCACTCTACACTCACTACTCTGCACAACGGTAAGAACACCGCCTTCATTCTTTGAGTCAGGCTAGCCTTAAAACTTCAAGAGCCTGAGCTCTTAACATATCTTCACTAAAGGGTCGGGTCTGGTATATCAGAAGCTGAGAGGTCCGTTTTCTAGATGTACGCGTGGTGGCTTGGGTCCGATTTGCGATGGGCAACGTTTTATTAACTTACGAGAGTAGCGTCACCAAGCTTTAAAATGTAAATACCCCCAGGGCGAGACGTTTCTACTCCTTCACGCCGACAACTCTTTGGTACCCCGGGGGTGTCAACTAGAGCTCAATTCTGTTTTTCGTGAGAAGTCCTGCCTCCTCGTGCTTCTGTCACTCAGGCCCTCGAGCGCGCTCTCGTTTCTCCTCCCTCCTCTCCTTACCTCCTCCCGCAAGCTCGGCCCCTGCCTCCCACCGCTTTCCTCGGCAAGCAGCTCGGTGACGCCCCCCTGCAGTCGGTGGAAGCGCACTGCAGCTGCCCCACTCCCCGTGCCCCTCAATGTGAGCCTCCCGGCGGAGCTCGCTCGCTCTCCCGGTTACATTTCCGTGGATCTGAGCGCGCATCCGGCTCGGCGCCGCTGCAAAGGTAAAGCCGCAGCCGGAGCTTGGGAGGGAGCTGGGCTGGTGTTCGGGGAGCAAGAATAGACGAGGGATTACCCCAGGGGTGGAGGCGGGAAAAGAGGACACACGCAATATAAATAAATCCACTTACATGCGTGTGTGCTTCACAGGAGGCAGCGCCTGGCCGCAGCGCTCGTTCGCGTGCGTGTGACACTTTCGAATCGCCTCCAAGGCGATGCGCGCGGCCAGGACTGTCTCCTGGGAAGCACACATGACGACAAAAGGGGCTCGGCGGAGACGCGCTTCGCGCGGCTAGCCGAGACCTAAAAAGGAAGGTTTAGGCCTAGCAAAAGGTTTATTTTGCCAGATCAAAATGGCAGTTTGGAACTGCACACACCGGCTTAGGACAGGTGTAAAAAGCTACTTTAGTGTGTGGCACAGTAAGGGCTGCAGGCCCACTAGTAGCTTTTAATTTACAGGCCCTGGGTACACGAGGTACCACTGTAGTAAACACATACAAGTACACTAATAGGCCGATTGGGAGTAAGACAATATTACAATGTTTGAAGGAGGGAGAACAAGCACTTTCACTGGTTAGGAGCAGAAACGTGTGCAGAGTCCTAACACCGGCAAATACTATGTCAGCAGCAACATGGGGATGGACAGGTAAAAAGTTGGGGGACAAAATGTCAAGGATGTAAGGTTTAACACTAACTAACTAAATAAATAAGGACATGAGTCCTCAGGTTTTTCAAAACTAGATTCTAGCAACTTACATGATGGTGAAACAGCAGCCAGTTGTATGTCAAAATATCGCCTATTAACATATTAGGGAACAAATGATCACCGAACAATATTGAGGGTACAAATATTGACAAAAGTATAGATGACCACAATATTGTCAAAATAGGGACGTTTATCAAATTTACCTATTATACACCATATTAACTATTACCTTTACACATAATCTTACATTAAACAATATATACTCATAACATAAAATACTGTAATATTATCTAACTTACAAACATATATTTTCAAATAATTGAAAAAATGCTGTATGTAGTATCTTAGTATTCATTATAACTAATAAAAAAATTATAAGTATAAACACAATTCAAATCAAATCAAATTAGTCTTTATTTTGATATTTTCAATCATTAAAGACACAATAAAAGCAATAATACATTACCAAACATTGTTTTTCACTGACACATACTGTAATATTGCAAATAGTACAAATGATTGTATTAAGAAAATCATAATAATTTTAAACAAATCAAAAGATTTTAGCATTTGATAATATTGCACGTATAATCCCTGGTATAAATATAAGAGCCTTAGATATGCCGTTTTTCATGATCTTGTCTACTAGTTAGCGTAAAAATTAGACACAGCCTGTCCATATCTAAGACTCCCCGATTGGCAATGTATAAGAACACTTAAAAATTATAGGAAACATGAATGACATCCATTACACCTAGCTTCTTCATATTATTCCTCTGAATACCCCACATACAGAAACTTTGCCATTGCTATTACTATATCTTCGTGCAAATTTGTCTTTAGGATACGTGGTGTAATTTTACTTGATCTATTACTAAGATCAGAACAAATCGACTTTAGCAATTTGTCTCTGGGGCACTTATATGCTGGGCATAAGAACAATATATGCATGATAGACTCATCCATTGTTTGGCAAGAAGGGCATTTTATATCTATTTTGTTTTGCCATTTTTATGTAAACGATTTTATAGGGAGTGAGCCTACTCTAAATTGGTGAAACAGTTTCCTATCACACAGTCTAGAAATAAAATTTCACAGGGCCCCACTCACTGCTGCCGCTCCTGCCTGCCTTTGCCGCCTCCTGCCTGCAGATTCCTTTGCTCGCTGCCCGCTGCTCCTGGGAATTTCCCGCTGCTCCTGGGAATTTCCCGCTGCTCCTGGGAATTTCCCGCTGCCCGCTGCTTCTTGGAATTTCCCGCCGCTGCCTCCCTGCAGCCCCGCCCCCCTGTGATTCCATTCGCCGCCCCGCTCCCGCCACCAAGCTGTTCCTCCCTCCCGGCTCCTTACTTATGACGCCCCCAGAGCGACCGCGCAGCGGACGCGTGCAGCGGGAGCGCCGATTGAGCGCCGAAGGTGCGCCAAAGGTAAGCCCGTCTGCGCCCGTCCGCGCCTGGCCCGCGCCCAGCGCCAGGACCCCTGGCCCTCCCCGCCGAGGCAAGACGACCCGACTGACCTACGACGCCGCCACTCTCAACGCACTCAATGCCGGCCGGACCCACGCCTGCTGCCGAGCCACCCCAAGACGCACCCACGGACCCTTCACCTGCTGCACCTGCAAGTTCTCCTGCCTCTGAACCTGCCCCGCACCCGCCAAGACAAACACCAGCAGCAACCACCTCAAGTGCATCCTGATCAACACCCGCTCCGTCCACAGACACGCCGTGGAACTCTGGAACCTCCTCGACGCTACATCACCGGACGTCGCCTTCCTCACGGAAACCTGGATGAACGCCTCCTCTGCACCCGACATCGCCATCGCCATCCCGGACGGGTACAAGATCATCAGGAGGGACCGCATCAACCAGACCGGAGGTGGCATCGCCATCGTCCACAGGAACACCATCCGCATCACGACCGACGCCAACGACTCCTTCGCCGCAGCCGAACATCTCCACTTCCAGATTCACACCGACCCTAAGACGACCCTCAGGGGCACCCTCGTCTACAGACCCCCGGGACCACGCACACAATTCAGCGAAGACATCACAGACTTCATCAGCCCGCACGCCCTCCCCTCCACCGACTACATCCTCCTCGGGGACCTCAACTTCCACCTGGAGAACAACAAGGACCGCAACACCACCGCCCTGCTGGAAAACCTCGCCAACCTCGGACTCAAGCAACTGGTCAACACCCCCACCCACTACGCCGGCCACACGCTTGATCCCGTCTTCTCTTCCAGCAAGTACATCACCGTCAGCCACGCCACCGGACTCCACTGGACCGACCACAGCTGCGTCCACTTCAGCTTCAAAAGATCCACGACCCACCACCACCCGCAACAGGTACCTCAGAGGAATTGGAGCAAGATCACCGCAGACCAGCTCACCACCTCCCTCAGCCAGAGCCCACCCGCCAACACAACGGACCCCAACGAAGCAGCCCGCAACTTCACACAGTGGCTGACCGCCTGCGCCGACGACCTCGCGCCACTAAAGAACCCTCCCAGCATCCTGGTTCACCGACGACCTCAAGGACTCCAAGAAGACCTGCCGCACCCTCGAGAAAGCCTGGCTCCTCGACCGGACCACCGACAACATGACCGCCCTCAAACATGCTACCCGCAAGCACCACCAGCTCATCCGCACCACCAAGAAGAAATCCCTGAAGGAACGACTGGACAACAACGCCCACAACAGCAAAGAGCTCTTCACTATCGTCAAGGAGTTCTCCAACCCCAGCACCGGCACCAATGACATCACTCCGTCACAAGACCTCTGCGACTCCCTCGCCTCGTTCTTCCACCGCAAGATCGCCGACATCCACAACAGCTTCGGCGCCCCACCCACGCACCCAACCGTCGAACCAACGCCCCCCACCGCCACCCTTTGCACCTGGACCATGGTGACCACCGAAGACACAGCCCGCACGATGAACACCATCCACTCCGGATCACCGACCGACCCCTGCCCACACCACGTCTTCAACAAGGCCGACTCCACCATCGCACCCCAACTCCGGAACATCATCAACGCCTCCTTCAACACCGCCACCTTCCCGGAGAGCTGGAAGCACGCCGAGATCAGCGCCCTCCTGAAGAAACCTGCAGCGGACCCCACCGATCTCAAAAACTTCCGCCCCATCTCGCTCCTCCCTTTTCCTGCTAAAGTCATCGAGAAGATCGTCAACAGACAGCTGACCGCCTTCCTCGAGACGAACGGATCCCTCGACCCCTTGCAGTCCGGCTTCAGAGCCAACCACAGCACCGAGACCGCCCTCATCGCAGCCACCGACGACATCCGGACCCTGCTCGACAAGGGGGAAACAGTGGCTCTCATCCTCCTGGACCTCTCCGCTGCGTTCGACACGGTCTGCCACCGCACCCTCAGCAACATCGGTATCCAAGAGAAGGCACTGGAGTGGATCATCTCGTTCCTCGCCGGAAGAACACAAAGAGTCCGCCTCCCCCCGTTTCGCTCCGAGGCCCCCGTTTCGCTCCGAGGCCACCGAAGTCATCTGCGGCGTCCCGCAAGGATCTTCACTCAGCCCCACCCTCTTCAACATCTACATGAAACCTCTCGCAGTCATCGCACGCCAGCACAACCTCAACATCATCTCTTACGCCGACGACACCCAGCTGATCCTCTCCCTCACCAGAGACCCCGACACCGCCAGAACCTGCCTACACGAAGGGATGAAAGACGTCGCCAAGTGGATGAAGGACAGCCGCCTGAAACTGAACTCGGACAAGACGGAAGTCCTCATCCTGGGATCTTCGCCCTCCGCCTGGGACGACTCCTGGTGGCCCCCAGCCCTGGGCACCGCACCCGAGCCAACCGACCACGCACGCAACTTGGGCTTCATCCTGGACCCCTCCCTCTCGATGACCAGACAAGTCAACGCCGTCTCCTCTTCGTGCTTCAACACCCTGCGTATGCTTCGCAAGATCTTCCGCTGGATCCCGACCGAGACCAGGAAGACTGTCACCCAGGCACTCGTCACCAGCCGACTGGACTACGGAAACGCCCTCTACGCCGGAACCACAGCCAAGCTACAGAAAAGACTCCAGCGCATCCAGAACGCCTCCGCCCGACTCATCCTGGATGTTCCCCGACGCAGCCACATCTCCAGCCACCTGAGGAACCTGCACTGGCTCCCCGTTGACAAGAGGATCACGTTCCGGCTCCTCACCCACGCACACAAGTCTCTCCACGACCTGGGCCCCAAGTACCTCAACGACCGCCTGACCTTCTACACACCCACCCGCCAGCTACGGTCCACCAGCCTCGCCCTCGCAGCCGTACCACGCATCCAAAGAGCCACTGCCGGAGGAAGATCCTTCTCTTACCTGGCTGCCAAGACTTGGAACTCCCTCCCCATCCACCTTCGGCTGACCCAGGACCATCTCGCCTTCAGGAAACAACTCAAGACCTGGCTTTTCGAGCAGTAGCATACCCCTCCCCCCAAGCGCCTTGAGACCCTCCCGGGTGAGTAGTGCGCTATACAAATGGCATGATTGATTGATTGATTGATTGATTGAATAAACCTCATACCTTGTTTCATACTTGTGCTCCAGGAAGATACCAGTAAGGGAGGAATTTTATATAAATGACATACGCTTGCTGTTAACCATATTCCAATATGCTTTCTTGCAATTTTTTTTTATAGAAACAGACTACCAACTGGATCCTCCCCCAAGTGACTGACCACCATGTCAACCAATGTGCACTTGATTTTTTGTAGCCATTGGATTTTACATGACGAATCAGCTTCTCTTGCATGTTTTAGTGCATTGGCGTAGGGTAACAGCTCCAGCATAGTCCAGAGACTTCCCCAATACGCTTTAGGCCTAAATTCTGCTATCTCCTCAAATGCAATGCAACTCAGATATGAGAAAAGGGGTTTGAGAGGAGTAGATTATGGGAGACCTGTTAGGGTTCTGATGAACTTATTCTGGGCTATGGCTAAGGATGTTACACAATTATTTTTTTGAAACTATACAATAGTAAAATTAAAGTAAATAATACATTTTGCTACAAAAAAATTAAAAACTTACATTAAATTAACTTTTAATATTAAAGCAAAAAATATATGTAAAAAAATAATCTGATCCTAAAAATTTGATTTGGAGGGGTCAAATTCACTACGTCCACTCCAACTCCAACATGACCAACAGTGGGGAAAGAGAGAGATTTTGGAGCGGTTTGATGTACTTTTATCGTTCGAGCATAAGTAACAGTTGAGCAAATGCTGGAGACTTGAGGGGTCAAATATATAATTGCTACTCCAACCCAAGGCACAGGATGGACCTTGAACATTAGAGGGGTCAAATACCCTACTCCCACTCCAACCTCAGCAACAGTAGAAAAAATGTTGGACTTTGGAGGGGTTACATTTACTATTTCCTACTTCAATATAAGAAGCAGTGGGAAAGTGTTGGATTTTGATTTCGTCAGAACTACTATTCTCACTACAGCATAGGCAACAGTAAGGTAATGTGACATTTTAGAATGCTTGAATTTAATTTTCCCTAATTTAAATTATTACAAAATAAATTAGATATATACAGAACAGATAATCACAAAGTACATAAAAATTCGCTTAACAAACTAAAAAAATACTTCCTACCAAAGAACCCTAACACACAAAAAATATTACATTAATATCATAAAAAATAAAAATGCAAATAATTTAAAAAATAATATTATGAAACTGTTATACAAAAAACTATAAGCATAACACTATTAAATTCATACCAAATCATTAAAACCAAACTAAATAATTAAAACAATTAATTATTAAATTATTTTACAAATGAAACAGATGCATTACTAATTATCTAATTAACAAATTCAAACATATACAAAATTATTTAAAAAAAATGAAACCTCTTAAAAATCTCACACTATTCCGCTACAAGCACAACAACCTGGCAAAAACATAAAAAAAAATAAAAAATACATAACAGTATACTAATAACTTCCAAAATCTAATAAAATTAAACTAAATAAAAACAGTAATATATACAATCATATTTTAAAAATTATATACCAAATACTTGGGGGCATATTACTAAGGAAGTGGCGGAGAAAGGCGTTAGCCGTCTTGGCTTAACGCCTCTCTATGTCACTTTGGAAAAGCCAGGCTGCACCATATTAACAAGGATATGGTGCAGCCTTGCATTTCCCCCTGCGATGGTGCTAAGTTGCACAACTTAGCGCCAGCACAGGCACCCTTGCACCAGAGTGCAAGGGTGTCTGCGAGCGGGGAGGTTTGTTTCTGTGTAGGAAGAAGTTCCTTCCTGCACATAAACAAACCTAAAATGCCATTTTGTAACTTTCATATGTGCTGCTTTGTGCAGCACACAAAGAAGTTACAAAATGGCATTTTGAAAAATGGTTTGTTCATGTACAGGAATGAACAAACCATGGCATTTTGCTTTTCCCATTTGTACTGCACAAGGCAGCACACATGGAAAAAGCATGAACGAGGAGAAATTAAGCATTTCTCCTTATTTCGCCACCTTAAGACCAGGATTTTTCTGGTCTTAAGTTTGGCGCTGCCACCTATTATCGCCAAACTTGATAATAGGTGGCAGCGTTGACTACAATGGGTGTTGCAGTGGAACGCCCACAGCAACACCCACTGCACACCCCCTTTCACGCTAAGTTTAGAGTGAAAGGAGCTCTAATATCAAGGCAGCATTAAGCCACTTAACGTGGCTTTAAGCCATGTTAAGTGGCTTAAAGCTGCCTTGATAATAGGGCGCTGACCCTATCTCCCACCACAACATCACAAAAAGTGAGGTTGTGGTGGCGATAGGGGCTTAATAATTTGCTCCTTGACATTCTTACCCTGTATGAACTGTCCCATGACATTTTTGACATGAAATTTGTGTTTCATGATATTTTTGAGACTATCATTTAGCAGAATACTGGCTGGATTGAATAAGAGGACTGAATAAATAATATGATAAATAAGTATGAATTGTGTTTTTTAGGTTCCCAAATCATGCAAAGTCTGGAAAGAATCCGATCTTCTTTTCAGACATTACGGACACTACAAGCAAGAGAAGAGCGTTTGCTCAGAACGTGTGAAATCGCAGGTGACATCAGTGAGTACTGCATCTTGAATAGCTGATGATCCCCACTTGCGATATATCAACAGTAACAACATGCACTCAGATTGTTGTGGTTTTTCTTCCTTCATTTTTGCTGCAATTTCATCATATGTTTGCAGCATTTTTTTTAAAAGGTGCTTTTTCGTACAAGGCTTGGGGTCAGGGTTTTCCTACACTGCCCCTCTTTTTTTCCCCTATTTTTTGTGGGACAAGGCTGAAACCGAGTTCAAAGATGGCTGCCAACACTCCCTTGTTGAAGTGTTGGCAAACAATCAGACCTCTGTACATCTCGGCACAAGCTCTTCATTCTGGGCCGGGCTGGCTACTGGGCGTTTTTAGGTCTCGTGACCTTTAATGCGCGCAAGCGCATTGAGGAGCGAGAATTCAAGTCGGCAAAATCCTCGTCAAACCAAAGGGCTTTCAGCCGGCGTTTTCTTTCAGTTCACGTGAAACACAAGCACGCGCATCAGGCACACCTCCCACACCTCACGGACATCTGTTCATTTCTCCTGCACAAGGCTCTCCTCCCTCCCCACATCAAAGGCATCCCAGGCTTCCCCAGCGCTGCCCCGCCCATCAATCACCCTCCCACGCCAGCAGCTCTTCCCGCTCCGACCCCCTGCTCTCCGCCCCCTGCTGCATCAAAGTCTTTTTTTTTAAACTTAAATTACCATCTGTTCCAAAGCCTTCTTCGAGAGCAGCTCTTCCCGCTCCGCCCCCCCCCCAGGCGTGATGTGCATGCATTTTTCAGCGCTATTTTTCAGCGCTTGAAAGATGTTCTGCAGCAATTCTGCCCCCACACATTTATAAGATTTACAGAGCGGGCTTGTGGGTGGGCTTTCACTTCTTGAGCGGGAGTGCGAGGAGCGTGAACGAGAACGTGACGTACTTGATCCGCTAGAAGACCTGGACCTACAAGAACTTCCCCTAGATCTTGAACGCGAGCTCTTTTCTTTGGGCTTACTTCGATTCAAGTCATTAAGACAGTTGGGCATTTCAGTGGTTCTCTGCTTCGCCTTCACCTCATGCTCAGTGTTGCTGTTCTCTTTTGCTTTAGACCACCCTGCTTTACAATACAGGATCCCACACCAGCGCCTCCCCCCTCCCACACCAGCACCTCCCCGCAAACACAGCCTTGCCCTAGCAGCACTCCTCCTCCTACACCAGCACCTCCCCCCTCATTAAGGCTCATGACTGTCCGGTTAGATCTGTCTCTGGGCCTTGTGTGTACAGCTCTGTACCGTCCTTGTGTCCAGCCGAAGGACTCACCGGCTGTCCCAGAAAACCCTCCGTCCGCCCGGAAAGGCATACACGTTTTGGTGCAGAAGGCTGTGTACATGGTTCCATTCGCTGGACCAGAAGCCTGCGGTCACCGAGGATGCTGGGATCTCATCCTGCAACCTACAACCTCGTTTCCCTCCACGCAAAGCGCCTTGAAGCGACCTTACAGCAGTAACAGCGCTATAGAGAAACAACAAAGTCAAAAGCTGATCCCCCAATGCAGAGGAAACTTGCCCTTTAGAGCCTGTACTGGACATCCGCGCCATTGTGTGTTTTAAGTCTTTATTTAAGGACAGGTTCGCTGCTGTGTATAAAGCCTCAGGCCGGCAGCAAGCAGCGGTATGGCGGGAAGGGGCAGGCATTGTGTTGCCGCTGCCGTGTGTGTGTGCCGCATTCCTGTGCATCCCTCCTAGCCCCCCCCTCTACCCCCTGTCTGAGTCAATCTGTCTTGGAGATGTCAGTGCGCGCGCTCTGCTGGCGCTGGTGTTATTGTTAGCCAATTACCCGTATAATTACTCTTGCGGGTTGTCAGCCCGGACCGCGCGTGGCCTGAGTTTCTTTTCATATGATGCAATACATTACCTCACCCTCTGTCTCAGTCTATTAGCCATTTAATTTGACATTTTATTTTTATAGTCATTTGAAAGTAATTCCCCTCGGATTCTGGCTTTAACCTTCGGTGTGTGTTTGCTGCGCACGCTGAAAAGCCATCAACGGCAGATTTAGCTGTTAACTGAACAAGCATTTGCAATGCAATAGGTCTCGTTTTAACGCAAATTTAAGCTATAGGCCTTGTAAATGACAAAGCCTTTTATTTATGTTCTAAAAACCAGAACGCAAAAATAAAGGGCATTATCATTTACAATGCTAATAGTTCAGACTCGTGTAATTGCGAGACCTATTGCATTTCCAATGCTTGTTTCCTGGAGCGAGCAGGGTGGGGTCCAGGTTAACTCCTGAGGGGCTGATTTTGTTGCTGGGGCTCTGCCAGCACTTTGAAATAAACAATGCAAAACAAATAGCTTTTAGCATACTTTTTAAAACATTTGTTTTGTATTGTTTTTTAAGGAAAGCCCGGTAGCCAGTCTGGACCTGTTGTCATTATTCTCAAGGTCTAATTTGAATAGCCACCTTCCATGGGCCGTAAACAAATTGCAGCGGGGGGCCTCAGCAGGACTGCCATACCCCAGACGGGCTCTAGCTGTGTCTTGGAGTGCCCACCCCAGGGATATAGCTGTTTGCTGTGGCTTGGCACAAGCTTTACCACTCCTACCAAGCCACAGCAAACTCCCCACTTCTGAGAGTGAGAGCATTAAAAAATTATCTCGCTTGCTGGAAGTGGGGCAGAATTGCTTTTAGGCAGAGGGATGCTGCATGATCAGCAGCACCCTATATCTAAAATCAATGCAGGCTCCCACAGGCTCCCCCGTGGTCCCAGAGGAGACAACCAGCAGAAATGGCTGGGCCCAGTGGCCGGGAGTGTAGGCAACGTGGCCCCCTCCTCCATTTCAAGAGGCCTCGGGATGTGGTCCACAGGGCTGAAATCAGCCCAATAAAGGCCCCCCTCCCCTAATATATATATATATATATATTTTAATTCGCCAGCAACTCGCGGAGGCCCAGCACTACTAGTAGGGAGATGAAGTTCCCTTGGCTCCAGATGGTTGTTGGGGGAAAACAAGGCTTCTATTACCTCCAGTAAGACTCACGCAGTGGGATTTTCTGAGAGGTATTTGGAGGCCACACCCCTTTTCTTCACTACTCTGCAAGCATGCTAGTTTGTGAATGAAGTCCCCTTGGATGCTGAGGGTCTTTGGGGGCCAGCAAGCCCTTCTGTGACCTCCAGTAAGTCCCACACAGCGCGATTGCTGAGAGCTGGCCGGAGCCCCCCCCTTTCTCCACCACTCTGCAAATGCACCTCCTAGTGCACTACTGGTTGGGGGATTAAGTCCTCTTGGATGCTGAGCCCAACAATAGCGCTCCGTAACCTCTAGTTTTTCCAGTTAATTTATATATATATATATATATATATATATATATATATATATATATATATATATATATATATATATATATATATATATATATATATATATATATATATATATTACCTACTGGCAGTCACCAGTAGCTAGTTATAGTTTGGACCAAAGTTTCCACAGGAAAAGCATTTTTTGTTTTGCCAATAACTTTGGCGCTGCTTGACGAATCGCCCCAACATTTACCATGTTTGGTTGAGCTGCTGTGTTAAAAGGTTTGGGGTGATCTGTCAAGCAAGGGACGAGAAAAAATTGGATCTGCCCCATCTCAAGTCTATGGGGATTTTTCATTTTTTGAATATGACTACAGCCCGAACTGCTGAGCGGAATTACACCAAATTTGGTAGAAAGGTAGATGTTGGTCCAGAAAGTGTCCTTTTTGTGATGTGGTACAAATCCATTCAGTAGCTTTGAGACATCTATCTTAAAAAAATATAGATATCTGGGGAATCAAGTCCTTGCAGTGGACTCGCACATTGTACTAAAATTTGATTGGCTGAAAACACTTCAACCAAGAACTGTTGGCAGCCATCTTGGGATATGGCTTGAAGGCGACTCCCAGAAAAAAAGTTTAAAAAAAGAAAAAAGGGCAGGTTAGGAATACCCTGACCCGCCCAGATATGTTGGGGGGGTCCCTGAGGCACCCCGCCAGTGGTAAAAAGTATATTTATTTTAAATGTTGCAGTGGGCCTGCGAATTAGTGGCAAAATAAATTAAAAAAAGGTGCGGGCTCCCACATTTGCTTTAAAATAACCTCCAGGTAGGCAAAGTCCCAGGGGCATATGCTAATTATAGGAGAGGGGTGCACAGGGTTCTCCTCTTGGGGCTTATCAAAGCCCCGGGGACGGACACCTTCTGGGGGCTTATTTTAATTGTAAACGGGGGCAGGCCCACTGAGTCTGACTGCAGTACCAGGGAACGCCACCTCACTAGGGCTAATTCTCTCTATGTGGGGGGCCGCCACCTCCCCGGGGCTAATTTTAATTGTATGGGGGGATGTCATAGGACCACTTCCACTGCACCAGGACCACCACCTCCCTGGGGCATAAATACATTAATGAAGGTGGTCCATTGCAGAACCCCAACCCAGGGAATCACCACCTCCTTGGTGTAAATCTGAAAAAAGGAGGGGGGCTGCACGCCCCTCCACCAGGAGCCCTAGAAGGCTCTGGGGACTGCCACCCTCTAAGGCCGGCTCCAACACTTCCCCAGGTTGGACACCTGTGGGACATTGCAGTTTGCTATGGCATGGCCAGAGCACTGATCCCACAATGCAATAGCAAACATTGCTCTGCTTTGATCAAACAATAGCATTTTGCACTTGGGTGCTCAAAGTGGAGCACTTTGCTTTTACACTCAAGGAGCTGCATGTCAGCAGCTCTCTGTGTGTAAAAGCAATGCCGGCACCTGCAGGAGGTGGGGAGCCGGCAGGGAGAGCAAGGGACTTCAGACTTCCCCTGCGGTCCCCAGCAAAGATACCTGACCCCAGTTGATGGGGTCCCCGGGGCCGAAAATGGCTCGGAAGGGGGGCTGAGCAGCCCCCCTCCCTTTAAAAAAATAAAATTAACAAAAACAAATAAAAGCTGGGCCCCTCCTGCTTTTTTTTATTAAAGCAAAGAAAAAAGGTCAGGCACAGGGGCAGGGGGTCCCCTATGTCCTGGAAAGAGGGGCCACATGGCCCCCTTCCTAAAAAATAAACAAACAAAAAAAACAAAAGCTGGCAACTTGCAAGAGGCCCTGCCCCCTTTCTCCACTATTCTGCAAATGCGCCTCTGGGTCTGCTCCTGGTTGGGGGGGTGAAGTCCCCTTCACTGGTGAGGGTCCTTCGGGGCCAACAAGACCTCCTGTTATTTCCAGTAAGCCCCACACAGTGGTATTGCTGAGAGGTGGTCGGACGCAACGCCCCCTTTCTCTACCACTCTTCGAACATGGCTCTCAGTGCACTGCTGATGGCAGGAATGAGGTCCACTTGTCTCCTGAGGGCCTCAGGGCTAAAGTGGACTTCTTCCCCCCAACGAGTATTGCGCATGTTTGCAGAGTAGTGGAGAAAGGGGGCGTGGCCTCTGACTACGCAGCAATGTTCCTATGTGGGACTTACTAGAGGTGACAGGAAGACTAGTTACCCATCAAGGGCCTTCAAGAGCCAAGGTGACTTCATTTCCCAAGTAGTAGTGCGCCAGGAGGCGCATTTGCAAAGTGGTGGAGAAAGAGGGTGTGCCCTCCTATCAGGTTTCAGCAATATTGCTGTGTGGAACTTACTGGAGGTAATTGAAGGGATGGTTGCCCCCCAAGGACATTCTTGGAGGTCAACTACCCCTCCTATTGTCTCCAATAAGTCCCACTCACTGGGATTGCTAAGTGGTCTTCGGAGGCCATGCCCCCTTTCTCCACCAGTCTGTGAACGCGGTTGGGGATGAAGTCAATCTTACTACTGAGGGACCAAAAGGGGGCACTAAGCCTTCCTGGTACCTAGTGTAAGTCCTACACAGGCCCCCATTCTCCACCACTTTGCAAATACCGTTACTAGTAAAAAAAAAGCTAGAAATTCACTGAACAATACAAAGGTTACAGGGACGTCATAGTTAGGAATTAGCAGTTAAAAAACCTTAGAAATTCACAGAAAAAAACCAAAGGTTACAGAGACGTTACAGTTAGGCTCAGGTTATACACACACACACTTATTACATTTAAATCTGATGTTGTAAGTAGATAGATATATAGATAGATAGATAGATAGATAGATAGATAGATAGATAGATAGATAGATAGATAGATAGATAGATAGATAGATAGATAGATAGATAGATAGATAGATAGATAGATAGATAGATACAAACATGCACACAAAGTCAGAATTAAACCATTTGAGCAAACAACACTGCTTGCCGATAATTGGAGATTATACAAATTCTTCAGCTACAAAATCACCACCATTTACAGCAAATTCATCCTACAACAGAACCCGACAGACCTTGTGAAAAATGTCCAAATCTTAATCAAAGACACAATGATAACCACTTGACACATCACTGCAGAAGAACATTCCTCCACCGTGAAGTTCATTCATTTAGGGGCCCCATCAAACCCCGGTCTCCACCACGCCTACTCCAGAGGACTGCAACTCATCAGCGCAAGCTCACACCCATCTTGAATACCTCTTCAGCAAACTTCCCAGATCCTCCGGAACACACCCTTGTCACTTCAATACTGAAGAAAATCTGCAGACCCTTCAATGCTTTCCAACTAAAGACTGATCTACCTGCTGCAATTCCTTGACCAAGGTCTTAGAGAAAATCCTTATGTCATCAACAGATACCTCACCAAGGGCCAGATGAACGACCCTTAAAATTTGCTAGTCGCAAATTGCTTTGTGACATGTAATTTGCGGATCACAAAATGTAATTTACAACAGGGTCTAAGACAGTGTTTGCGATTCCTAATGTGGTTGGAAATTGCATGCTTCATTAATATTCAAGAGGCAGATGCTATTTGCGACCACATTAGGAATGGTTGGCACTCCCAGGGTTTGTGGCCTACAGGGGTCAGCAGACCACCATGTCTGTGACTGCTTTTAAATTAAGCAGTTTTCTAAAAAAAAATACAGCCCGAAAACAGGATTCATTTAAAAGGGAAAAATTAATTGTTTCTGTTTCATTTTTTTAAAATAGGCAGTGGTCCGTGGGGTCACTGCCTGCCCTCAAAAAATATGTTTTGCGACTGCAATTGTGGTTGCCAAACAATCTCACGTTGCAGTGCAAGTCTCTATTTGGAAGGGATGCCCTTGGCACGCCCCTTCCTAATAGCGAGTCGCAAACCTATTTTGCGAGTCGATAAAAGGTTACGGTCTTGCAAAATAGGGTTTGTACATGGGGCACACCAAATTTGCGGTCGCAAAAGGGCTGATTTCCCATTTGCCACTGCAAAATATGGCCGTACATCTGGCCCCAATACCTTAGTGATCACCAACTCCACAACACAATTCAGTCTGGTTTCAGATCCAGCCATAGCACAAAAACTGCCCTAATCACCACAATGGATGACAGCTGCAAGCCTCTGGATGAAAGAAACATGGACGCCCTCCTTTCCTACTGGACCTCGCTGCAGTGTTTGACACAGTCACCCACCCCATCCTCATTCAACGCCTACACAACATTGGAATCCAGGTACACACACTCTGATCGATCTACTCCTTCTTTACTGGAAGGACCCAGTCAGTTAGCCTGGCAAAGTATACCTCGGACTACTGCAACATCATCTGAGAAGTTCCCCAAGAAGCCTCTCTGAGCCCAGCCTTTTTCAACACATACATAATTCCTTTAGGCAGCATCATCCGCTGTCATTACATCAACCTACGTCGATGACACACAACTCTCTCTCTACCTCACAGACAAGGCTGCTTGACTGAAATCATTCCCTGGATGAAGAAAAACTGTCTGATGCTAAACACTGACAAGACTGAAATCCTGATTTTCAGGAAGAGCACATCACTGTGGGACTCCATCTGGTGGTCGAAAGATCTAGGACTGATACTCACCACCCACGCTAAGGACCTTAGCATCAACAGCAACATGACCAACATGACCGCCCGAGTCAACACAGTCACTGCCTCATGCTGCCATACCCTGACTATGCTGGGGAAGATTTTCAAATGGCTCCTGAGAAGCACCAGGAACATTTTAACACTTGCCCGTGTCACAAGCAAGCACAAATAAGGGAACACCCTCTACGCCAGGGTCAGCAAAAAACTCACCAGAAGTCTGCAGACCATCAGAATTTGGTGACTAGAATCACTCTCAACCACCCATGCCTCACACCACATCTGAACAAGCTCCACTGGGTCCCCATACACAAAAGACCACAATTCAAAATCCTCACCCACACTTTCAAGGCACTAAGTAGAAATGGCCAACCATACCTCAACAATCGCATCTGATTTCACATACCTTCCAGACAGCTCCATTTGCCAGTACTCCTACATATGCACAGAATATGGACTACGCAGCATATGAAAAGCCAGATCCAGCTTAGAAATAAAATGAGAACATTTCCTTGCAGGCAACTGCTACTAAAATGCTGGCAGGGGAGGGATGCCTTACGCAGTCTTTCATCCTTACCAGGCTGATGAATTGAGGACACATAACACAACATGTAACATAACACATAAAACACACACCACATCATATAACCTAACACATAGAACACATAACACAACATATCTCATAACACAACATATAACAACACATAAAACACATAATACAACATATAACATAACACATAAAAACATAAAACATAACACATAAAACACGAAAAATGTAGCATAACATATAACATAACATAAAACAAATAACACAATATATAACACAACCTATAAAACACATAGCAAACAACATATAACATAACACATTAAACACATAACACACAATACACCATAACACAACATAACATAACACAGAATAGCACCGCAGAGCACAAAATATCATAGCATAACATAGCATAGTACGACATAGCATAGCATAACATGACATGACATGGCATGGCAAGAAATTGCATGGCAGGGCAGGGCATAAAACATAATATTGCATAGCACAGCATAAGAACATAACATAACATAGCATAACATAACATCATAACATAACATAGAATAGCATACCACAGCATAGCATAAAATAACATAGCATCATAATATAGCACACTGTAACATGATAGGCATCACATCATTGCATAGCATAACATAACATGACGCGATGCAACAAATAAAATGACATGACCTATAACACAACATGACATGGCATAACATAAGTCATGACATGGCATAACATAGCATTGCGTAGCGTAACCTAGCGTAACGTAACATAGCTTAACATAACATAATATACCTTAAAATAGCATAACATAACATGCCATGACAACACACAACAATAATATAACTTAATGCTTAATAGATTGTATGCTGAATGGAAAATTGTTAAAGAGTGGCCCACACTTGAATCTTAAGTGAGATATATGGGATAATTTACCCTCTGCCATAAATTATAAAGCTATTGCAAGTCACAGAGGGGTTCCATGACCCTATAGAAGAACAAAGCCGTAGGCCTAGTTCCTTAACCACTTCCGCGCTCATGACGAGCTCAGCTCGTCATGAGTTACGACGCTCGTACGCTCATGACGAGCTGAGCTCGTCATGTAACGCGGCTTTTTTTTAAACGCAGTGCGCAGCGGGAAAACCGCTAGCGCGCATTCGGTTAATAAGGTTAGGGAACTCCGAAGCGACTTGCAATAGCCTTAGAACTGTGTTTGCTTTATAGTCTGATCTGTAATATTGAGGATTGTATGATATTAGTACTTGTGGTTATAGAGTTGAAACCTAGCACAGAATGGTGAGTTGCATTTAAGATTAGGGGATGAATCGAGATTGAGTGCAAAAGTGAGGAGAGGAGGGACTCATGTTGTTGAAATCTCTTCTTTGTGATACATGAATTGCGCCTTAGAGCAATGTGCTTTGAGTATTTCTTAATGAAGTGCTGGAGTACAGGAGAGAGCTAGATGTGTGGAGCAGTATTGTTCCAGATTCAGATGTCCTAGCTCGAGAAGACATGTTCTTTTCCTCGTGCACTTATTATTAACATATCTTGTAATGTCCTGGTGTTTTGTTGATGACTGCTCTTCTGAGATGGGGTTAGGTCTGCTTATAGAAATTGTGGTGCTAGTTCTGTGTTTTATTCACTATCTCTACACTGTCGATTGTGGCGCCAGAGATGGTTAGTCAGTTGTTCTGAAGTTCATACCTGAAAGAAATCTGGAATCAGAGTTCATATCTAGAACTAAAGCTTGTATATATTTTGGTGAACTTTATGTCAGAATAAAAATTCCCTTTGGGCACATTAGGTGTAAAGACATCAACTTCTCTAAGACAAAAATGGACAACAAATATTCAAGCATTAAAACTAAGAGCAAAGCATAAGCAACAGAATTATGAGATAACGGTCAGTTCAAAATAGCACAGTTTATTTATACATAAAATTGATTAAAAAGACAAATTAAAATAACATAAAACTTGGGAACACAGAGAATATATCAAAGGGAATGAATCAAGTACATCAATACATCTAATCAAATTCATTCACCTATAAAAGGGAAGTACACAAAATTCCTAAATCAAATATAAATAGTACTATTCCCTCAATTTCAACGCGTTTCGACGGACAAATAGCATATCGCCGTCTTCATCAGGAAATATAGACTGTCTTCCCAAGAAATCTCGTGTCACGAGCCAATCATCAGAATAGGGGACTTGTCGCTCCTATCTGGAACAGAAATCTCACTTTGAACTGATTAACCGAACAGCTGCACGGCAAATCTAGGATGCTTATTTTGAGCACCACTCCAAGCTGAGACGAGTAGTTGTTAGTAGGTAATCAGCAGAAAGGTTGTTTAAAATCCAAAGTACACGGGGTACAGGACTTGAATCACAGCTTAGTTGAGAGTATCCATATAATTTTGGCGTAATTGAAAAAGCAATATATATTTTGTGTGCGTGTATATAACACACTGCACGTTAGCGTATTCCGGGCCTTTTTTAATTTTAATTCATCCTTGAACGGCCTCTTGAATCGTAATGCTGCTAGCGTCCCGCGAGTCAATCCGCTCGTCTCCAACTGAAAGCCTATATTTTGGTGAAGACAGTGGGCACAGAGCTATGTGTGATTCCTTAACCGTGTGGATTCTGAAGGAGAAAAGGTAGTTCATGTGAATTCATTCAGGGGCATATTACCAACGATTAGCGATATTTATCGCTAACTAGGCTTAGCAACGAATTTTCTATCACTAAGCATCGCCGGAAATTATCGCTGAGATAACGTGCTATTAGCAACGTTTATCTCCAAAGCTATACATTTTCCGGCGATAGCGTGAATATCGCTGAGAATACAGCGATATTCGCGTCAAAATCCTCTTAGCCATGTTATCCACCTCCCATTGGATAACATGGCTAAGAACTGGTCAGAGCAGGCGTTAGTTTTTGGCGATAGCGGGAATATTTCCATCGCTACGCCTGCCTTGCTAATAGGCGATATTGGCTGAAAGCAGTCGCTAACGTCGCTAACAGGTTGGGTACGCCCACTTTGCATGTCATTAGCGATAAATATCGCTGACATGCAAAGCGGGACCCAAACCGCTCGCTATCGCCTGAAGCTGTCGCTAACTGCTGTTAGCGACAGCTTGCTAATAGAGCGATAGAATTATCGCCGCTTAGCGGCAGAAAACGGCCGCTAAAGCGGCGATAATTGCCTATTGCCCTGCTTGGTAATATGCCCCTCAGTTTCTTGTTAGAGAGCCATGGTGGATCTGAGCTTGCTGGACTTTGTTACTTTGCTAACTTGAGTTTGGAGTAGACACATGACATCTATGCTTGGCATAAGAAGCTTTCAGGAGATTGATCTCCTTGTGTGTGGAGCCTTTAATATATAGTTGTGTATCATTGTCCTGCTCTTGAATCTTGTTACCATAGTGGATGAGGAGTATTCAGCTTCATGTGCAAACTAAATATCACAGAGCTGATGAAAAGTACTAGGACAACCACAAGCCACTGGTAGCGGTTGGGATCTATAAAGTCTCATGTTGATGAACTGTTGTTGGTGGGAGACCTAGGATACACTCCTGTGTAGTGAGGTTTTGTTAAAATGCATCTATGTTGACAGGATCTTTATCAGGCTTCTTGTTGAGTACAGAGCATTGTTAACATTCAGTGCAGCATTTAGGCGGGTAGCTGACCTGGAAGTCATGCAGGAGATGGTTGCTTTGTTATTGCAATTGATGTCACTATTGTTCTGACTATTGCAATTGTAAAGGTTTGATGGGATGATGGTTGTCAAGTCTGCCAAAGTCAAGATGCTATCTAGGCCTGGGCGGAGTTCATGGAGTGCTGCGTACCCAACAACTATTGCAAGGGGAGAAGTGCATTACAACGCGCTGATTTTTAAGAGCAGGGTTTTTGATCTACACTGTAAAATCACTTTGAATGGCACCATGCACAGCGCAATAGGGTGCTGCTTCTTTCTGCCGCTCGAGTAGATGTTCTACTTGAGAGGTAGTTTCCTCAAGAACAAACAGAAAGTTTTTCAAGGTGAGCAGTAGCGACCATACGCGAGAACCCTCATTGTGAAATCTCACTCGTGCTCCTCAACGTTTTTCAAAACTCCGTGCCCTATGCCGAGTGCGGAGCGGAAAAAACTCTGCAAACTCTGTGAGCAGAGCGGAATTTCAAGCCCATGCCTCGGTAGAGAAAGAATACTTGCTACTTTGAGTGGATAGTAGAAGATGTTGTGATGTAAGGAAGCACTTCTGAATAGTGATGGTGGATTGCAGCATGCCATCAATGAATGTGGTATACCTGAGGATGGCATGTATGATGTTATGGCTTGTGATTCAGTGTTTCCTGAAGGTTATCTGTTTGGCAATGTATGCGTGGTGGTAGTTCACCATGTATTATCAAAGGGATGGATTCAGTCAAGTATATGTGTTGTCAAAGGTGGGTCGGTGTTAAGTGATGGATGAGAATCATGATAGAGAAGTGGCCTCACAAGTTTCCTTTAACCCCTTCGGTGCTGATGACGGAACCGCTCCGTCATCAGCCGCGGTCGCGCTGTGCTGATGACGGACGGTTCCGTCATGGCCCGCCCAGCTCGATAGAACGCTCATGCGCGGCGCGAATTCCGCGCCTGCGCTGAGGGTTCTATTGAGTGGGCGGGACCATGACGGAACCGCTCCGTCACGAGCACAGCTCAACCGACGCTGGTGACGGAGCGGTTCCGTCACCAGCATGCGCCCGCCGCGCGACCGCTCAAAACCCGTAGCACTGCGGCGGAATAGCCGCCGCAGTGAAGGTGTTAATCAAGCAGTGGCATTCAAAAGCAGCTATGAACGTGAAGATTATCTGATATCTTGTTTGAGGTTTACAGTCTCCAGGTGGTTGAAGAATGTTTTTTATGACTTATTATTGGATAAGTCTTCTTGGAGGATGACGTTTCGGAGTCAGATGAGTATTTGAGTGGTTGAAGAAAGTGGGGGTGATTTTGTTCTTGATACTTGCATCTCCTGCAAGTAGAAACAGGATGTAGGAAGCTCTAGATAGGTGAGATTTGTAGGTTCCTGGAAACTGATGGTTAACAGTGATTTCTTCTGGTCTAATATGTGCAAATAATGTGCTGTTTGCTGTTGCCTGGGTCTTTAATTTGTTTATAGGTGAATGTGAGTCAGGTGAAGATGATGAAGCACACAGCCTTTACAAAGATGCAGAGCACACAGAAATAAGCTTAAGTGCTTCTCTTTAGCCGGACAGTTGTGTATAGTGAATGCTGAGTTTGAGTTTACCATGTGCATGTGGGTAATATGTGTATATGTGGGGGTCGTTGTATTCCGAAAATGTAGGAGGCGAGGTTCATAGTCCTTGTCCTTCGGGGGTATAGCCAGGGCTACTGGAATTATGCAGCAGGAGAGGTTTGAATTATGCTGCAGGGTTGAGTAAATAAGGCAGCAAGAAAAGACAAATTATGCAGCATAATGTGTCACATTTTCTAATAGTATTATTTCATTCTTTAGTCTTTTTTAAACTTGAGAACACTGTCTGGGCATTGGCTGCACCTCAGTAGTACCAATTTATAACCCAAATATAGAAATAAGCAACAGAAAGGTGACCAGCTTTGCAAAGGGCCTTCCACTGCACTGCAACACCTGTTGTTGCATTTTGAGTAAGTTTTAAACCGTTTGAACTAGAAAAAAATTTTTTCATTAAAATCTGCAGATTATGCAGCAGATGATGGTTTATGCAGAAAATCGCTAATTATGCAAAACTACTCGTGGCCGCACAATGGCAGAATTCCAGTGGCCCTGCTTATAGCAGGCCCAAATAAGAGACACCACAGATGTCATTGGGGCATATTATCAAGGGGGTTATCTCCGCTTTTTTGGCTTTAAAAGCCAAGAAAGCGGAGATAAAATTATCTCCCTATTACCTAGCTGTCGCTAACACCAGTTAGCGACAGCTAGTAGGAGATAGCGACCATGTTGGGCCCCACTTTGCATGTCAGTGATATTTATCACTAATGACATGCAAAGTGGGCGTGCCAAGATGTTAGCGACTGGAAACAGTCGCTAAAATCGCTATCTCCTATTACCAACTTTTGGAGATATTCGCGCTAAGCGCGAATATCTCCAAAAGCTAACACCTGCCCTGAGCAGTTCATAGCCATGTTATCCAATGGGAGGTGGATAACATGGCTAAGAGCATTAGCGCGGTAATGCATGAATATCGCTGACTTTTCAGCGTTAGGCCGTTTTTTATCACATTTGCGATAAACCTTGGTAATACCAAGGTTTATCTGCGATATAAATCGCCGCAGCTCTGCGGTAAATTGTTGTCTCTAACCAAGCAATAGCGATAATTATCGCTATTGCTTGGTAATATGACCCATTATTTTCCTACACTTTGCAACAAAACCGGCATGAGATCGCATAATGGTTGACTGGTGACACTGCTAGAGGCTAATGCACATGGTTGTTAATGTAAGGATCATGTAATTCTGTCAGCCGGGGTGGGGCTCAGCAGTCATAAGAAAGAAGGCTGCCTCTACGCAGGCACCCATGTGGGAGTAAGCTATGCTCCTAAAACTGCACCATGATATATTTTAGCCAATCATACTGTTTTATTGTTCTCAGACTATTTTTGATGGTGATGCTCTCATTCACTAGGTAGATGCAACAACAAACCTACCGATGGGTGGAAGCTGAATGGAACCTACCTCTATTACTTTTCAACAGAGACAAAAAATTGGTGTGATGCAAAAAAATTCTGCATTGACAATAATTCCGATCTTGTCTCCATCACAAGCAAGGAAGAGCAGGTGAGACGGAAGTATGATATTCACAAGATGGATGTGAAGGCCTGAGACATATTATTAATATTAATAAGTATATGTTAGTCTAACCACTTTGCTTAGTTCTTTTTATTTGTTGCTCAAAATCTCTGCTGCCTCTGCATATTCTTTTCTGGTCCCTGGCAGTCTGCGTTAGCAGGTCACTTGCCTCTGTTTTTTTGCGGGTGGGGTACAGTAGACATCCGTCTTTAAAATTTTAACTTTGCCTCAAGCGCTTGTGTTCAGTAGTGTTCAGTGTGTTTACTTTCGTGTGGGAGGGATTTTATAGGGGAATGTGTAATCCCAAAACAATGTTAACTAGTACAGTATTACGGTCTACTTTAAAGACTCTTTTTGTTTGCACATCAACTTCCGGTTTCACCTACTAGAGCTGCCAGTTTGGTGAGTCTGTGCTCTTGTCTTTCTCTCCTTCTGTGCTATTTGAACCAGCTGATGCACTGGATGCACGGCGGACGTGCCACTGGCACGCCTAAGTCAAGCAAGTCCGTGACTGTCCACATCCGAACCGTGGCCAGCGCTAGCCATGCTGCCCATGAGGTACCCCATCCTGCAGCTTTTATTAAATATACCAAGAGGGAGCTGTGGGCATTAGAACCTATGCAATGCATTCATTTGGGATCCCCTATGCTGTAAGCTCCGATACTGGCTTTACTTGCCCAAATTGCAGTTTTACTGTTCCATAGTTGGATCAAGCCTTGCCCTCTTTTAACACCTTAACCGTGGCGGCAATTCCGCTGCGGTGCGGGCCGTTCCATTGAGTGGGAGGGGCCACATTGGCCAACGGACGTGCGCAGCACTACGGAGGTAGTGCTGGCGACGGCTGTTGGCCGACGGGCGCAACAAAAGGGTTAACAATCTCTCTTGACCCTTACTTTCTGATGACTCTTTAGGAGCCTCTGCAGTTTTAAAATAAAAGATCGTTTTTGGTGTGTTTGTTAAATTTCCACTCCCTACCGAGGCATGCCCTGGATTTTTTTTAACTGTTAGCTGATAACTACTGGGATGTCTTGTTCCTTACAGAAATATGGCTCAAAGACGGTTCGGCACCGGATATAGCACTAGCCACCCCACAGGAATTCTCCATCAAAACACCTTGATCGAGATAATAAAATTGGTGTCGGGATTACAATTATACATCACGCATCATCTCCGTGCTCTGTCTCTAGAGTATGCAGTCATTTATTCTGACACTCTAATGAGAAACCATAGGAGGTAAACAAGAGAAGGCTAATGCTTTGTTTGTTGCGGGTAAAACAGTCATCAAATCAACAGCTCAACCTATTGGGGAAACAGTCTTTGCAAACGCAATTTTTACATCGTAGTGCCTTCACCACGCATTTGTTACCTCACATTTGTTTAGTACGTATAGGCCTTTACAATGCATGCCTTCACCACGCATTAGTATATATATTACTTGAGAACATGTCACGATTCATTGACTTTTACCTTTTCCCATTTGTAGAGGAATTGCCCTCCTACACCAGAGACACTAAAGACTTCCTGCGCTACATTGAAGGAAGCCCATGGGAGTCTGACTTCCTTATGGTTACTTTGGATATAGCCAGATTATATACTAGCATTTCACATGAACAGGGCATTGATGCTATTCAACAAATTTTGAAACAGCGACCATCGAAATTTACCAACCACGGTGAAATGTTTATTGAATTTTTGCATTTTTGCCAATTTAATAACATCTTCATTTTCCAGGAACAGATATATAGGCAAAAACGGGGGACTGCCATGGGAGCCTGCTTTGCCCCCAGCTACGCAAACTTGTCCGTCGGCTGGTGGGGGAAGTGGGCGGCCTGGTCGGACTCCTGTGACCACTGGGTGGAGAAAACCATTATTTGGAGACAGTACATAGACAATCTCTTTCTTGTCTGAGGAATCAGTCTCAGAATATATCAAACATTTGAATAGCAATAATCTGAATCTTAGGTTTTCTGGCGAGATCAGTGCGAGTGAAGTCACTTACCTGGATGTCAGGGTCTTTGTAACAGATGGTAGGAGGCAGACATCATTATTCAGAAAACCCACCGTGAGTAATTCAGTGCTTCATGCACTCAGTAGCCACCCGAGGAATCTGAAAAACAGCATCCCGTATGGGGTACTTCTGCGTATAAAATGCAACAGCTCTATATCAGAAGATTTCGCAGAGGCTGGCGCAGAATGTCTTAACAGATTTAGGGAGCGTGGCTACAAGGAGAAGATTTTGAAGGAGGCATGGAAAAAATCGGAAACGACCAATAGATTAGAGCTTATCAAGTATGTCTCGAAGAAGAATAGCACAGGGAACAAGAACCTTAGACTCATTACTAACTTTTCTAATGCAGCCAAGAGTCTTAAGAAAATCATGTACTCCAATTGGAGAATATTGAATTCAGACCCCATTATTGGCCGGGACATCCTAACCATCCATCCATGACCTTCCGCAGAACTAGGTCTCTTAAAGATCACCTAATCCAAAGCCACCTACCACCTATGAACAAAGGCATACAGGGACTCGCAGGTTTTCATCCATGCAGCAAATGCAAAGCCTGTGCGGATAGTAAGAAGACTTTGACTTACTCAATACCAGGGTGAGAAGTTCCTATCAAAATTAAGAAATTCATGAATTGCCACACAACTTGCGTTGTCTACTGCCTGAGCTGCCCCTGTGGGCTTAGGTATGTGGGCAGCACGATTTATCCAGCCAAAATGCGTGTATTAGAACATCAGAGGGCTATACAGAACAACGATAGCAATTATCCCATAGCACGTCATTTCCAATCTCATCATGACAGTAATCGCAAACTTCTGAGGTATTTTTGCTTAGACCATGTGGCCCAAGACCCGTGAGGCGGGGATAGAGAAAAACGCTTGAGGAGATTTGAATCTCGGTACATTATAGATTTGGCCGCCAAAACACCTTTGGGACTGAACATGGGGGAAGAACTCAGGGTACACTTGTAAATATTGCTTGTATCTAATTTTGTTTTTGTTATTTGCTTTTACAAATTTCAGGATTTGAGGTCATTAGCCAACTACCTACTGCCAACCCTCACACCTCCCCTATTGTTATGTTCACATGATTCTCGCATTTGACTTATTGAAACCATTAATTTTTTCCATCTTTTGAAATAAGAATGCCCATTCAGGGCGCTATTGAGTGTTTTTTTTGTCAAGCAAGAATAGGCTGCAACTTATCTAATTTTGGAAGCCCATATAGGGCAACAACATGAATGATGACTATTGATTTACATGGGAGTGCATGCCTTTCTGGTTGATTATCAGACTTTCTCAGAATTTTCGAAGATGGATATACTAGAGTATTGAGTATGTAAATAGTGCGATTTGAATTGACATGATTCACTGATTTATTAACTTTTGAATTTTGATCAATTTTCCCGTTCATATTATCTTAATATTACTGTGATTTGAGTTGTTGAGCAAGGCTTATGAATTGCACTTTAATTTCTTTGTTTTATTTTATTTTGTAATGAATTCGCGCCATGCCTGACATTAACATGGCGCCCAGTGGTGACCATCTCCCATGTGATCGTATCACAAATGTTTTGCTTTTGTATTTAAATGAGCCGCATCATGGCGGCCGCCTTACACTGACGAAGGCGTACCGCTGAAACGCGTTTGTAGTTAGAACCTATGCAATGCATTCATTTGGGATCCCCTATGCTGTAAGCTCCGATACTGGCTTTACTTGCCCAAATTGCAGTTTTACTGTTCCATAGTTGGATCAAGCCTTGCCCTCTTTTGACACCTTAACCGTGGCGGCAATTCCGCTGCGGTGCGGGCCGTTCCATTGAGTGGGAGGGGCCACATCGGCCAACGGACGTGCGCAGCACTACGGAGGTAGTGCTGGCGACGGCTGTTGGCCGACGGGCGCAACAAAAGGGTTAACAATCTCTCTTGACCCTTACTTTCTGATGACTCTTTAGGAGCCTCTGCAGTTATAAAATAAAAGATCGTTTTTGGTGTGTTTGTTAAATTTCCACTCCCTACCGAGGCATGCCCTGGATTTTTTTTAACTGTTAGCTGATAACTACTGGGATGTCTTGTTCCTTACAGAAATATGGCTCAAAGACGGTTCGACACCGGATATAGCACTAGCCATCCCACAGGAATTCTCCATCAAAACACCTTGATCGAGATAATAAAATTGGTGTCGGGATTACAATTATACATCATGCATCATCTCCGTGCTCTGTCTCTAGAGTATGCAGTCATTTATTATGACACTCTAATGAGAAACCATAGGAGGTAAACAAGAGAAGGCTAATGCTTTGTTTGTTGCGGGTAAAACAGTCATCAAATCAACAGCTCAACCTATTGGGGAAACAATCTTTGCAAACGCAATTTTTACATCGTAGTGCCTTCACCACGCATTTGTTACCTCACATTTGTTTAGTACGTATAGGCCTTTACAGTGCATGCCTTCACCACGCATTAGTATATATATTACTTGAGAACATGTCACGAATCATTGACTTTTACCTTTTCCCATTTGTAGAGGAATTGCCCTCCTACACCAGAGACACTAAAGACTTCCTGCGCTACATTGAAGGAAGCCCATGGGAGTCTGACTTCCTTATGGTTACTTTGGATATAGCCAGATTATATACTAGCATTTCACATGAACAGGGCATTGATGCTATTCAACAAATTTTGAAACAGCGACCATCGAAATTTACCAACCACGGTGAAATGTTTATTGAATTTTTGCATTTTTGCCAATTT
This sequence comes from Lissotriton helveticus, assembly GCF_964261635.1. Taxonomy (NCBI): domain Eukaryota; kingdom Metazoa; phylum Chordata; class Amphibia; order Caudata; family Salamandridae; genus Lissotriton; species Lissotriton helveticus. The sequence goes on along the minus strand of NC_136059.1, from coordinate 107,403,702 downwards.
AATAACATCTTCATTTTCCAGGAACAGATATATAGGCAAAAACGGGGGACTGCCATGGGAGCCTGCTTTGCCCCCAGCTACGCAAACTTGTCCGTCGGCTGGTGGGGGAAGTGGGCGGCCTGGTCAGACTCCTGTGACCACTGGGTGGAGAAAACCATCATTTGGAGACGGTACATAGACAATCTCTTTCTTGTCTGAGGAATCAGTCTCAGAATATATCAAACATTTGAATAGCAATAATCTGAATCTTAGGTTTTCTGGCGAGATCAGTGCGAGTGAAGTCACTTACCTGGATGTCAGGGTCTTTGTAACAGATGGTAGGAGGCAGACATCATTATTCAGAAAACCCACCGTGAGTAATTCAGTGCTTCATGCACTCAGTAGCCACCCGAGGAATCTGAAAAACAGCATCCCGTATGGGGAACTTCTGCGTATAAAATGCAACAGCTCTATATCAGAAGATTTCGCAGAGGCTGGTGCAGAATGTCTTAACAGATTTAGGGAGCGTGGCTACAAGGAGAAGATTTTGAAGGAGGCATGGAAAAAATCGGAAACGACCAATAGATTAGAGCTTATCAAGGATGTCTCGAAGAAGAATAGCACAGGGAACAAGAACCTTAGACTCATTACTAACTTTTCTAATGCAGCCAAGAGTCTTAAGAAAATCATGTACTCCAATTGGAGAATATTGAATTCAGACCCCATTATTGGCCGGGACATCCTAACCATCCATCCATGACCTTCCGCAGAACTAGGTCTCTTAAAGATCACCTAATCCAAAGCCACCTACCACCTATGAACAAAGGCATACAGGGACTCGCAGGTTTTCATCCATGCAGCAAATGCAAAGCCTGTGCGGATAGTAAGAAGACTTTGACTTACTCAATACCAGGGTGAGAAGTTCCTATCAAAATTAAGAAATTCATGAATTGCCACACAACTTGCGTTGTCTACTGCCTGAGCTGCCCCTGTGGGCTTAGGTATGTGGGCAGCACGATTTATCCAGCCAAAATGCGTGTATTAGAACATCAGAGGGCTATACAGAACAACGATAGCAATTATCCCATAGCACGTCATTTCCAATCTCATCATGACAGTAATCGCAAACTTCTGAGGTATTTTTGCTTAGACCATGTGGCCCAAGACCCGTGAGGCGGGGATAGAGAAAAACGCTTGAGGAGATTTGAATCTCGGTACATTATAGATTTGGCCGCCAAAACACCTTTGGGACTGAACATGGGGGAAGAACTCAGGGTACACTTGTAAATATTGCTTGTATCTAATTTTGTTTTTGTTATTTGCTTTTACAAATTTCAGGATTTGAGGTCATTAGCCAACTACCTACTGCCAACCCTCACACCTCCCCTATTGTTATGTTCACATGATTCTCGCATTTGACTTATTGAAACCATTAATTTTTCCATCTTTTGAAGTAAGAATGCCCATTCAGGGCGCTATTGAGTGTTTTTTTTGTCAAGCAAGAATAGGCTGCAACTTATCTAATTTTGGAAGCCCATATAGGGCAACAACATGAATGATGACTATTGATTTACATGGGAGTGCATGCCTTTCTGGTTGATTATCAGACTTTCTCAGAATTTTCGAAGATGGATATACTAGAGTATTGAGTATGTAAATAGTGCGATTTGAATTGACATGATTCACTGATTTATTAACTTTTGAATTTTGATCAATTTTCCCGTTCATATTTTCTTAATATTACTGTGATTTGAGTTGTTGAGAAAGGCTTATGAATTGCACTTTAATTTCTTTGTTTTATTTTATTTTGTAATGAATTCGCGCCATGCCTGACATTAACATGGCGCCCAGTGGTGACCATCTCCCATGTGATCGTATCACAAATGTTTTGCTTTTGTATTTAAATGAGCCGCGTCATGGCGGCCGCCTTACACTGACGAAGGCGTACCGCTGAAACGCGTTTGTACTTTGATTTCTTGTGCCAAATAAATCCTACTCGGATTTAACCCCCCGCGAGTGCTCTTCTTTACTTTTGGAGCTTTGCCTATATATATATATATATATGTATATATATTTCCAACGAGTTGCTCTGCAGACTGCCAGTGGCCCTGTGGGAGCTGGCGCAAACACCGGCCGAGCGTGCCGGTCTGCATTCAAGCCAACAAAAGTTCCAAAGTTTGTAACTTGCTATCTCAGAAATGCAGGCACGACAAGCAAATTCAAGTTGGCAGTCCGGAGCTTCTAATGCGCTGGTCCTGGAAGGCTTCCGATTACCCACAATGTTGCGCACAACTCTTTCTTCCAAGAAAATAAATTCCAGGACACCCAGGGATGCTTTCATTCGTTTTTTTAGGCAAGATCACACCTCACCAATGCGTTTCACCTTACGGCTGTCTCATGTGAGAAAGCCGCAAGGCGAAACACGTTGGTTCGGTGTGATCGTGCCTAAATCAATGAATGGGGGCATCCCTGGGTGTCCAGGAAGCATATTTGGGGGCATTCTGATCCTGCCTACCATTGGTAGTTCCGGCGCCACTCTTCCAGAACACTAAAAGTGGCAGCCAGTGGGAGCTTGAAAGGCAAATGGGTTTCAAACTATTTGTTTTAAACAGCGCGAGCAGACCTCTCAAATTTCCTAGGTCGATGCGTGAGTAGCTCATTCTGTTCTGTGTTTTTTGTTTCATTTTGCATTCTAGTACCTGTATTATACATTATGAAATGATGGCTACAAGTCCCATAATGCAAAGAGCTAGTAACTTGGCAAATGTGCTACTGACAGATGGACCTGGGAGAGTTGAATGTTCTGTATGAGAGCATTACATATTTTATTTGACACACGACATTGGCAGCTTTTTTCATCTACAAAACAATGCAGTCCTGGTGGCAGGTTTAACTTAATGAAACTGTGCAGATCAGCGTAGAGTAAAAGTATTCACTTGGGGAGCTCCGAATTTTACATTCCATAATAAGTTAGGAGCCTTTGGATCCCATCCAAAAAAGAAAAAAATGTAAGGTAACCATCAGCCAAGGATTAAAAACATCTCCCACTTGGTCCACATATCACTTTTTTCTCAATCCAAGAACTTCCTCAAGATACTAGACCAAACAGTGAGTACAACAGAACAATCTCTAAAGAATATGAGGAATAAGCTACATGTTTTCCAGACTTTTCATGGACATTTTTTGGATAAAATTAAGTGCTGGTTTTCAAAAGGATGCTACTATTACAACCCAAATCAATGAAAAGCCTAAGAATGAGTTCTCTTCTTTAAATCACACCAAGAAATTTAACATCAGGGGGAGCTGTGTATCAGCATGCTCAGGAGTTTAGTCGATCATGGTTGCATGTATTGCAGCGTTATATCATGACGAGGACATGACACCACTCAGCTTTGTTTGAAATTCAACCACAGCATGTAAACTGCACTCATCGCTACCATGGATGACATCCGCATGACTCTGGACAGACGAGACACAGCAGCCCTTGTGCTGTCTGAAGCTGAACACTGACAAGACCAAGATCATGATGCTGAGGAAGAGCACTTCACTGTGGGACACCATCAGGTGGTCAACAGAGTTGGGACCAACAACCACCCACACCACCCATGACAAGAACCTTGGGATCATCATTTTTAGCAAGTTCAACATGACCACCTAGGTTAAAGCCGCCACGCCTCAAACTTCCAAACACTGAAGATGAGGTGGAAGATTTTCAAATGGCTCTCTCTGAGTACCCAGAAAACCTTCACACACACTGTTGTCAAAAGCAAGCTGAACTACAGGAACACAATCTATGCCGGAATCAACAAAAATCTCCAGAAGGCTGCAGAGCATTCAGAGCTTCAGCCAGAATCATTTTCAACCTCCCATGCTAAACTCAGATCCCACCACACTTGAAGGAGCTCCACTGGCTTCCCATTCACAAACAAGCACAATTCGAATTCCTCACTCACACTGTCAAGGCACTACATAACACTTGCCCTAACACACCTCAACAATCTAATCTCCTTTACAAACATTCCAGACACCTCAGTTCGTCCGGACTTCTAATTGCACACATCCCAGCCACACAGAAAAACAGATACAGAGGTTGAACCTTCTCCTACATTGCTTCTAAAGCATGGAATGACCAGCCACTACACAAAGGAGCCTCCACCTCACTTCTTTAAACCTGCAATAAGCTGAAGACCTGGCTTTTTGAGTTGTCCCACTAGGCCCTAGGTGTAGCTAGGCACACACCTGCTCTGTGCCAGGATACCCTCCTGGGTGATAGCACGCTCTACAAGTCTGCTGACCATAACATATAACTCAACAGAACATAACATAAGATAGCATAGCATACCATACCATATCATATAATATTACAAAATAACATAACATAACATGAAAAGTGTTTCTGTTCTAGCTAAGTTGAGCGCTTTGAAGTCATGTGTCATGTGTTAATCAGTTACGGCTACAAGGTACATTGCACTCTGGTGTTCCACTTTAACCCTATGCATGCTGCCATAGGCCATTGGCCGATGGCAGCACTACCTCGCTGGTGCTGCCGTCGGCCAATTGCGGCACTTCCGCAAAATGGGTGGCGCAGCCAAAGGGTTAAACAATGCACAAGTGTTCATGAGTTCCAGTATGAAAGTGCTGTTGGAGGAGAAGACAACATCTAAAAATGTCACATATGACAGAAACTGCTAAATGTGCTAAATAAATGCCAGTTTCAACTTAGGATGGAATTGCTGTAGGTAGCTGTATTTAATTTTAGCCAGAAAATATCTTCTTTCATTAGCACACATTGAACTAATGAAAAAAACAGAAGCTGTAAGAGCTGAGCTGTCAACCAATAGGTTGTACTGCTTTTAGTTGTCCAAGACACGCTTAGGGGCAAGGATCTGATCTGGAAAGTCCTCTGTATGACATCCCGCTGTTAGTCCTCTGTCAGATGTGCAGACTGGTGAGGGATATAAAATAGGCTGCATTTGAGAGGCTAACACACCTTTAGGTGAGATGATCACATTTAAACATAGTTGCAGGAATTCGGGAAGACCAAGCGTAGGCGCACGTGTCAGAGATGCCTTCATTATTCACAGGGAGCTGTCCATAGCCCAAAAACTAAGACCTAATTGTGCCTCGTCTCAAGTACATAATTAAAAAGAAATAAGTGCCAGGGTCCTTACCAGGAGGTGCCAACTACCCTTCACACTCATACAAGTGTGACAGTTCAGAAATTAAATACAGATTAAAATGACTAATACATGGTGCCCAAGTTATTTTGTATAGCTATGGGTAGCAGGTATTACTGATTCTAATGTATATTTAATTATTAAACAACTGTTGTTGTGCTTCTCACAATATCAGACAAACAGTGCCACCATGTGGCGGCTGTTATAAAAGCTGGTGTTGACGACAAAGGGCCGGTGCTGAGCTCCGGAAACTACCTGCTCAAATTAAGCACTGCTCGTCTCCTTTCAGAAAACATGTAGAGTGTATGAACAGGCCAAGCTTGAAGAAAGCCCTCTGCCCCTGCCCACCTCTGGCCATTGAGAGGCAGGTTTAGGATGATCCTGAAGAAGCAGACTCAGCAAAGAATGTGAGCATTAGAGAGGAAAAGAACTTTAGCAGGCGGAAGGGTCTCTTTCTCTCGTTTGTCAGGAGCGAGGAGACCCCTAAGCCTGCGAAAACAGGCACAAATGTGAGTCCCGAAGAAAGCTTCTCTGAAGACTGTGGCAGACCCCCAAAACAAGGGCAGTGCTGGTACTCCAGGATCTCTGGTCACCCTAAGAGGGAGACTGAGGGGCATATGTACAAAGGAAGTGGCGGAGTGAGGCGTAAGCCTTCCTGGCTTAACGCCGCACTCAACCACTTCAGAAAATGCAGGGCTGCACCATATTTAGAAGAATATGGTGCAGCCCTTCATTTCCCCCTGCGATGGCGAAACACTTTACTGCCTAGCACCAATGCAGGTACTCTTGCACCATAGTGCAAGGGTGTCTGCATGCATGGGAAAACAGCACACACAGAAGTTTCAAAACGGCATTTAAAAAAAAATATTATTCATGTGCAGGAAGGGACACCTTCCTGTACATAAACAATCATTGGCCTTTTCCTGTTTTCATGTGGGCTGCACAGCGCAGCTCCCATGAAAACAGCAAAAACGAGGAGAAATGTAACATGTCTCCTCTTTGCACGAGGGTAGGACCAGGTTTCCCCTGGTCTTAATTCTGGCGCTGCCTCATATTTATGCCTCCCTTGTAAATAGGAGGCAGCATCAGAATCGATTGGTGTTGTGGTGGAACGCCCACAACAACACCCATTATCCTCCCCTTTCATGGTAAGCATATCGTAAAGGGGGCCTTATTTACAAGGCGGCGTTAAGTCATGTTAAGTTGCTTAACGCCGCCTTATAAATAGGGCAAAGCCCCTTTCGCCATCACAGCTTCACTGAAAGTGACGTTGTGATGGCGATAATAACCGGTATAAGCCGAAAAATCCTGATGCATTTTCTTCTTGCTTAACGTACAATTAACCTGAAAGTAAATGTCTCCCACCGTCTATCATGAATGACTCATAGGCTTGGTACCCTTGACCCTTCATCTATGTTAAGTTACTTGCAACCTTTAGGAAATAAATCAAAAGTACAGGCTAGCGCATATCCTTATATGGACCTTATTAATTCTATGTCTATTGTCCACAGATCTCGTGTTAAAGATCAATAACATTCCTGGTCTTAGCATCTTTCTTTTTGAAAATGGTACTATGGGAGAATAAGTCACACAGAGTGCCATTGATTGTTCTATTTGGTTCCTAAATTTGAACTAGATTCTTCTTTTTATTCTTTTTTTGTCCCTAATGTTTACTAATACTCAAGTGCTAAAAGCATGTTTTTTTCAACGTGCCTAAAATGTTAAAGTCCTGAATACCAACCTAGAAGTCAAGCATGCCATAACTTGAATGTTTCTGTTCTAAGGTTAAATAAGGTCTCTTTTTATTCACTGATAGTGATTTTTCTGAGCATGACCACGACCACGACCACGAGTTTAGCACAAGCACAAATTCCTAGGACTGACGTCCTACACACATAATCTGACTTTCCGTGCACACGTCACAAGAGGCGTTATAACCATGTGTAATTGCATTCAATATATATTATTTTTTAGCCTTGAACAAGTCCCCGCCTTCCATGGAATTAATGGGTGGGTGAAAGACGTGTTGGCTACAAAACGAAATAAAAATAGGGTTACAGACACAGAGAAGAGAAAAAAAGAAAGATTAAAAAGCCTTGAAATACACAATTAAGCAGTTCTGGACCATCTTCCACTAATCATCTATCTCATCATACAATTATTAGTTTTACAACAACTATCTGGTAAAAGTACAAATATATTGGACACTCCGCAGCACAAATATGAATATATGAGGAGGAGTTGGCCCAACCCCTAAGGAGTGTCGCCAGAGTTTCCCACAACAATCAGTGAATATAACAACATTTTGATCAATAAAACTGGCTTCTAAGGTTGTGTGAGGAGAAGGTCAGACCTTCAACCTATAAACAACACTGTACTAAGGTGTTTAGTCAGGTATTTGACTTTCTAATTAAAATACATTTAGGATTTCCTGCCAATTTGCCATTTAGACCCACTTAAAAATGACAAGTAAAAAGCTGTTCCAATTATATGTAAATGCGTATTCAAAACTAGGGGACACATGCGGAAATGCAGGTAATGCTGTGGTTTGAGATTGATCATGACCGAATAAAGATAGTAAATTGATCACAATTTGGTTTAGCGTATCAGATAAGTTCGATCAGTGCTCTCAAGCTTGCAGACCAAGACTACCTAAGATTAGATCTGCGACGAGGAGGATACAATTTGACCCAATGGAAATGCAGGAGGGAGACCCTTTTATAATACTTTGACTGATGCAGCATTACAGTTTTCTGTCTGAATCAACTCTTGAGGAGAGACATCTGCATTGTCGTGTAGAGGCCTCGACAGACATGTTGGGCTGGGAGACAGACAGCCTAATAAAATATATTAGGAAGCTCAAGTGCCAAAACCCCAAAAGTGGATCAATAGAAACTGTTCATAGCAAAACAAAAGTTATCTCTTTCAAAAGAGTGTGCAAAGGGTAAATCTACCTAAGCATTTGAGGTGATACTGCCCAACTGGTGTTTACCAGCCAAAACAGAGGTTCAGCCAGAAACCAGGCCCTGATAGCCCTTATTACCCACAAGAGAGGCCCAGCTGACATTCACATGGTTGCATCACCCTCCTTGGGGATTGATGCAAACATTGGCAGGTCCAGTTAGTAGTGGAGTTTTATGGTCTCAAGGTTGCCTTATGGTATGCACGTAGGTCCTTTTGCACAGGAGTGGCCAATACTTTTCAAGTTGCAAAAATCACCTGGTACGAAAGAGGTGCATTGTTTGTTGTCAGGGTTCCTATTGAACATGGCATCGCTCAATCGAGTTACATCATTAGCGCCCACATGCATCAACGTTTTTTGCATTCGCAAACGGTGCGATTCGGAAAAATCGGCCGTTTGCGAATGCAAAATCTTTTTTTGGGATGCATCAAACTTTTTGCACAATTCACCTTTTTTTGCATTTCTAAAAAATGCGAATGCATTTAAGGAATCGCATTTGTGCGATTCCTTAAATGCAATGCATCATTTTTTTTAAAATTGCGAATTTGGAAATTGGAAGTGCAAATTAACACGAGGTTGACCCTCGTGTTAAATTGCGAAAAAATTTAAAAAAACAAAAAAATGCATTTTTTAAACTTGCATGTTACAGACACACATGTCCTTAGGACATGTGTGTGTGAAACATCCACTTAAAAATACATTTCAGGGGTGCAGGGGGGGTCCTTTGGACCCCCCTGCACCCATGGAATGCATGAACATTATACGAATTCTAATTTGCAAATTCGCAATTTCCATTGATTCCTATGGGCCTTTTGGCCCATAGGAATCAATGGGAAATGCGAATTAGCAAATTAGAATTCGCATAATATTTGCGAATCGGTAAAAAATTCGATTTTTCCCGATTCGCTAATATTATTAGAAAATATTCATGCATCCCGTTTTGCGAATTCCAAATTGCGATTCGCTATTTTTTGCAATTTGGAATTCGCAAACGGCCGGGATGATGCATGTGGGGGTAGGTTTGTTGTCGTCAAGAATGTAAGCTTTTCTTAGTAGTGATGTACGCTTTCCCTAAGATAGATAGCTAGATAGAAGAAATTGTTATGCTGATGTATTAAGATTAATAGAGGACACATATCTGATTTCTATTTTTTTTTTAAGAGTTTTATATAGCGCAAACTAGACCCGAACCGAATCAGGTATCAGATCGCTTTACATATTTTCCAGTTACGATACATTTTACATTTCCAGTTACTTTCATTTTGGGCACGGGGAGATTAAACGATTTGCCCAGAATCACAGGAGGTTTTGGCGTCGTTACCGAGACTCGAACCCAGATCCCCAGATCCGAGGTAGAGCGCCCTAGCCGTTAGGCTAACTCCTCTCCCCTCTTCTATCTGCTTCTATCATTGTCTGATACAGCATCTTGGAATAGAGGGTTTGGAGTGGGCTTGACTAGGTTCAGTTTAGCAATAGTTATTAAAGATTTGTAGGAATATACTAAAGACAAATTTAGCTGTCTTGCCAACCTTAGGCAACCAAAAAAGGATAAATAATGAATGAATACATATGTAAGCACATAGAGGGGTTTGGGTCAGCCCTCTTCATACATTGGTCTGTTGAACTGCCATTTATAATTTGCTTCCACCCAACACAACACACTGCATGGGGTAATGAGTCAGCCCTCTTCATCCATTGGGTCTCTTGCCCAGTGAGCGATGGCATTTTGCCTGATCACATCCACCAACAAAGTAGTGCCATGGCTGGTGGGCTAGTACTTTGATATGTAAAAAGGAATAGGTCCCAATCACAAATGGACAACAGAGGATATGTCCAGTTTCAATATTCCTACTGGGGGTGTATAACTAAAAACAGCATGCCACAATCATGGGCGAGAAAGGCAAAGGTACAATGTAGTGTTATACAATGTTAACCGTTTCCCTTAGGGGACAGACCAATTTAACCAACTTATAAATAGTAAATCCCGAAGTACCACCACAATTATGTTAGATAAATCGGATGAGGAACAATGGGAGAAACTTTGGAACTTAAAAAAGAAAACTGTAAGGGCGGAACTTCATGCGGAGTTCCTAGTAGAATATTGTAAAAATGGGATTATACCCAAGGGCCTCCAGGTCACGAATGAACCCGGCATTTTTATAACAGATAGGAAATTCATTGAAAAATGGACACTGGTAGCCAATCGGTGTAGTAGAGATTGGATTCTACTAATAATAGAAACAGCTAATGAATTCCTGGTAATTGAAAGAAAAGAGATAGAAGACTTAGAGAGCCAATTACAGGAGAGTACAGCATTAGAGGATGCTAGAGCCAAACTAGAGGAGATTCAAAATGATGTAGCTGGGTATAATGAATATTTAATAAAAAAGAAGAGTAATAAACTTAAAAAAGACATTGAGAACTACAATCCTGAATTTGTCTATCCGTACTTGCAGAAGGACTTTTATGAGCGCCCCAGGGAACAATTCCAATCCCGAAGACAGTGGCAGAATCAACCCAGAAATCAACCTAGAAAAAGGGTTAGGTTCTTTGACTCCTCGTACACGAGTACGGACTCAGAGAGTGAATCAACAATTGACAAAAACAAAAGTGGGGAAACTAATAAACAACAACAACCTATTCTTAAAGAAGGTTTGTCTTTTTTAGAGAAACGCAACCAAACATTTGGTCAACAACGAGGGAGAGGGAGAGGTCGCAACAACTACAATCATCAATCCCAATATGTACAAGCCCAACACCCTCAACGTCCACGAACCAGGAGTCAGAAACAATGGGACTAATGAATTCCCAAAGAGGAGCTGTAATTAATCTATCAAATCATCAGTTAACACCTATAGAGACCAAATTATTTGAAAGGGGTCTAGGATATGCTGTTTGCTCCCCTGTGGATAGATATGCCCTTGAAAGAGACCTACAAAACTTTTTTAGGAAAGTAAGGCTACAAATCTTCTTTGATGGGAAAGATAAACCTCCCAAACAAAATAAATCAGGGTTAAAAAATAAATCTACTTGGACTCCAGCACTCAGTACTGTCCATAAAGATGTAGAAGCTTTTGAGAGATCTGTAGACAAAAGTGTGGATAATCTTATAAAACAAAAAACCTGGACACCTTTTAATTTAACCAAGGAGGAGAAATCAGCGTTGGAAGCACTTGAACGAAATGTAACTCTAACAGTAAAACCAGCAGACAAAGGTGGCAGTGTAGTTATTATGGATAGTAAGGACTATGATAATAGAATGTTTAAACTTTTAAACAACAGGTCACATTATCAAAAATCGAATAGGGAAGAGTGGGATACTTTGATGGATGACATACGGAAAATGCTTAGACTGGCTAAAAGATGAGGATATCATATGCGAGGAAGAATTCGCATTTATGCTCAACACAGATCCTTTAATTCCAGCACTGTATGGCCTCCCGAAGGTCCACAAGGATATTTTAGATCCTCCCATGAGACCCATAGTATCCTGTATAGGATCACTTACTGAACCGTTGAGCAAATACGTAGAAGTTTTTCTACAACCCCTAGTGCAAAAGCAAAAAGCCTATATCAAAGACACGACCTCCATGATCAAGAAGGGCGAAGGATTGACTTTCGATCCGGAAACCCAAATGTTAGTGACTTTGGATATCGAAGCACTATATACAAATATTCCCCAGGACAATACTATAGAAATCATGGAAGAAATTTTGTGTGGCAATCAACAAGACCTGACAGACCATCAAGTGTTCATTTTAGAATGTATAACCTTGATCCTTAAAAACAACATTTTTATGTATAAAGATGAACTATTTAGACAAACTAAGGGGACCAGTATGGGGGCTACATGTGCCCCGAGCCTGGCTTGTTTATATGTCGCCAGATTTGAAGATAAGCACATCTATAACAGGCCCGCCCCATTCTACGAAAACATCTCTGAATGGGGTCGGTATATAGATGACATATTTTTTATATGGACTGGAGAAATGGAGACCTTGAATGATTTCTTAATCTGGCTCAATTTGGGCGATATGAATCTTAAATTCACATCACACATGAGCAAACACTGTGTGGAATTTCTTGATATTATAATCAAAGAGACAAACGGCTACCTAACTGTGGAATTATACACGAAGCCCACTGATAGGAATAGTATGCTACATTTCGATAGCAACCATTCAGCATCACAGAAGAATAATATTCCCTTCGGACAATTTCTTCGCTTAAGAAGAAACTGTACCTCAATGCAGGATTATGAGAGACATGCAACAATCCTGAAAGTAAAATTTGTGGAGAGAGGCTACCCAAAAAGGATGGTTAGGCATGCATATAAACGGGCGAAATATTTTAATAGAGAACATTTCTTTATACCAAAGGATAACAGTCAAAAAGGTCCACAACCTGTCATGTTTGTGACCAATTTCTCACAAGTCAGCCATCAAGTCAAAAATATCATTAACAGAAATTGGCACCTGATAGCAGACAAAACTGACAGACCTATCCCAAAGCCTATGTTCTCATTCAGGAGAAACAAAACGATCAGGAATTCTCTTGTCCATACATACAGGGAAACACCCAAGGTTTTGCAACTGACCATTGATGGCAACCCCTTACCGACAGGGACATATCCCTGTACGGGATGTGTCAATTGCACAAGTATCATCAAAGGGAATAAAATCACAGTTAACGACAGATCGGTGAATATTAAGAGTTTTATCAACTGTAGGACCAAAAATGCAATTTACTTGATCCAATGTCCCTGTCATAAATCCTATGTGGGGGAGACATCCAGGGAAATTAGGCTTCGCTTAAATGAGCACCGCTCTGCCCTCAGAACCAACAAAATTGGAGCGCCTCTCACTGAACATTGGAGGTTAGCCGGCCATGGGATTGATGATCTTAGGTGGTGCGGACTAGAAAGAATAACAATGAGTAAGAGAGGGGGCAACTGTAATGATAACAGAAAGAAAAGGGAACAATTCTATATGTCTACCCTCAACAGTGTGAGACTGGGTCTAAATTCAAGAGAAGACTGGGAGAAAATTATTAAATGAATTCATTGGGGTCCTAATAGGCACTTAAATTTGTAATCTGTGAGACCACCTAGATGAATGAATTAATTACGATCACCATGACACTTCTTATGATGTTTACAAAATGTATAACGAGGATATTCTTTTAAGGGGATGGTAACATTGATAACAACATCCCTATAGAAATAGCAGAAACATATGTATCTAATGGGCACATGAATGAATATAACATAGAGTTATGGAGACTTAGGAGGGTGATTTGGACACTATATAGGGCTTTGCGAGTAGACAACAACAGACTATTTTTGAGCCGCGAAGAGATACATGTCGTCTAATAACAGGTACCAACAGCCCATACATCTTGCGGTAATAATTAATGGCACAAAACGGCAATGGCGGTCTTAGAAGTAGAGCTTATAACACACTCGCGAGGATAACACTCGAGATAATAAAAGGAGTAATAATTCATTACATGAAACAACACGGCCGTAGTTTTAATGGCACAAAACGAGCGCATATTACCATAGGAACGCATTGGTGGGTTGAACCAATGAGAGCTAACAGCCTAAACGCTTTTGAACCAATGCAAGACAAGCAAGGAAAGAGCAGAACTCGCATTGTGTATCCATAACGACGGCTCCTGGATTGGTTAGATTCCCACCAATCAGCAGATGCATAACGAGCGCCCAATTAAAATGCGGGAGGCTTTTAAACCCGGAGGCAAGGTGGAAATCATTCATTTTGCTTTCGGAATATTGACCGGACGAGACGCGCTGCCAGGAGAAAGGAGCAGGGAGGCCGAAAGAATTCAAGAAGGTAAAAGAGGAGAAACGGCTCGAACCTTGCAAGGGTTACAATATTTGTGAGGAGTATGGTTAGATTCGTTAGTTACAGAGTATGACAGCGCCGATTTGATTAATAACATTAGGACCCATGCGCATACAAATGAGATAACAGTAAAAGATCTGCGCTACTAATACAATAAGTGTGGACTGCATTAAGCGTCCGTATCAATACTGTAGGTATTGGAATGACAATTCAATAAGATAGTAAGGGGAATGCGGTAACTAATAAGTGTGGGGACATTATTATTAAAAATGTAGCTCCTTTGCAATTCTTAAACTTTTTTAAAAAAAATGTAAGCCAAGTTTGTAGTAGTAGTGATAAACAATGGTGACACAGTTAAAAGAGCTCATAAATGATACTATACCCAATATCCCTACAGATAACGACAAATTTACGAGATTATCCCCAGTTGAGTGATCTGTTACCTGCTGATCTTTGACCGCATTAAAAGATGCCCAAGGCAGCAGCGGCTCTCCATTTTAACTAACTCGGTAAGTGACATAATAATAGAAAACTAGACCCCAGGCAAAAGTTATTTTGCAATACTGAGTGAGGGATTAATTAAATTTTTCAGGAAAAGAACCATCTAAGTGGTACTGAATACGGTGGCTCCTCCTGGCAGCAAGATTCAGCAAGAATATATCATACCAACAGGTAGTAGGCAAACTACACGATTTTTTATGAAATAGATGTAATATGTTCTTTTTAAAGATATGGACTAAGGGGAATGTTTGTCTCTCTAGGTCCATAGATATATCCCGAAGCCCGCTTATAGATGCAGATGGCTGATATATGAACATTGATTCAATTACTAAATCTAAGAGGTATGTAGCGGTGGTATTGCCCACTCAATGTGAAGTAGCTACTTGTTAGAACAAAAATGAATAAATCAAAAGTATGGTCCGCTAAAAATTAAACATCTTTTAATTTAGAGAGATCACACCTTGTCAATTGAACACGGCAGTTTGTGATTCGTCTTCCACTGAAAATCCCATAGAAAATTCTTTGGTATAACCAGCGCCCTCCAGTAGAGCCATTTTCACTCCACTTGGAATAAGGTAGGCTGGTAGTAGACATTTCTTGGTAGTGGGTACAACAGCTGTGGAGTAAGAACTCCAAGGGAAAGGCAAACAAAATTGAATTGTTGAACCAGACGGGGAAGGGGTAATATGTACATGATACCATGAAAAGAAGAGTGTGGTATTGTAGGGTTTAAGCAAACATCTATTGACATAAGTGTTTGAGAGAACTGAACAGAACTCTAATTTAAAAAAAATATATGCAACTGTTAACAAAATGTAAATACAGAGATATTGTGGGAGAATGCTGTATAAACGTGATAATGGATGGTAACTCTGTGTCTTTTAACTGTTTAGAATCAGTCCTGAAGAAGGTGTACTAAGAGAAAAACCGAAACGCCGCGTCGACTTTTGTGATTCTTCTTGTTTTTAATGGTTTTGTATAAAAAAACAAAAAGATTTTTTTTATCAATGTTAATTGTATATGTCCAGTGGGACATGGTTTTATAATTGTTTTTTTAATGACTATATGAATTGTAAATTGATTTTGTTAATAAATTTGAAACCAGAGTTTTACCAAACATGTGTTGCGATAAGTTTCATAAGATGTTTACAGCCTAAATAATTTGTTACTTTTGTTGCTAGTCTATAACTGTCCCCTAAGGGAAACGGTTAACATTGTATAACACTACATTGTACCTTTGCCTTTCTCGCCCATGATTGTGGCATGCTGTTTTTAGTTATACACCCCCAGTAGGAATATTGAAACTGGACATATCCTCTGTTGTCCATTTGTGATTGGGACCTATTCCTTTTTACATATTTTCCCCCCAGTCCCTTACAAGCCTGTGCGGGGTCCTCCTCCTTTTTTTATAGACTAGTACTTTGATAGCCCTTTTTATTTATGTGTTTTGTTAGTCGTCCTTGCGTGGCTTAACTCTGCCTTTAAGTAGCAGAAAGTGGAATCCATTACTAACTTTTCCTTGTGCTAAGAAGAATCATATTTTCTTGTGATGTGCAATGTGCATTCAAACAAAAAGGAATTTCTATACCTGTTCTTCCTGCAACCACCTGCTATTAAACATAGTTAATGATTATTGGCTGCACCGTGCCAACAAGAAAGTACCCGCATGTTAGCAAACTCTGCTCATGATTGGTTGGCCACAATGCAATGTTAGGGACCACAGCAGTATCAGCACCACTTGAAATTTCCAGAACAAAAATGTAAGCAGGGATCCCTGTGTTGTGCTAACCTAGGTGTCTAATAAAAACGCATATAACTTTCTAAGAACAATATGTAAGTTGACAAGAACGCTTGCATGGAGTATCCGCATGCAACTTGGGCTAAGTAATATATGCGATACAAAAGGGGATGATGGACGGAGCGTTTGAGCAAATCAAACACTCACCCCCTGTCAACTGATCTGGGTTTAATCCATCACCATTCTTTAGCTCACTCGGCCACCCCAGTTCAGACATGGCCATATGCAAATCAGTCTGACCCTGTGCCTCATGGGAACAGTCCAGCCCAAACTGCCAAGCCATGTCTTGGCAGTGTTTGATTGATTCTGATGCTCCGTCCATCACCACCCCCTTAAGTAATATATGGGCAGAACCTGCTGGAACTGATTGTTGTTCCACAGCTGCTGTGAAGGCCAGGTATGGGGAACAGGTTCATCTTGGAAATATATACACGCACTACATGGCCCGAGCCTTCACCGGAATACATTCTGCATTAATCAAAGCCTGGCCGGAAGAGCTATCTCGATTGGGTGGTGTTAACATATATGCTTTCTCTGTTTATTGAATTTCAAGCAGGGTTTGTAATCCTGATTGGGGTCGTGCCAGGGGGCTATATCATGGGTTACCAGCCCTACCAGGACAACAAGGCCAGCTTTAACACAGTCCAGTGTTTTTAATTTACAGCTAGACACATTGCCTGCTGACAGCTTGACAAATGTCTGGGAAAAACCTGTGGACCTCACCATAAAACACTGATCACAAACAGTTACTCCATAAAAACATGCAATTGTCAGTAACTTCTTAGCCACTAGTTATCTATGCCCACAATAGGGGTAATCACAGAAGGGAAGAAATATTGGGCTCTTTTCCAGGCCACCATTGTTGGCACCTAGGTGTTTCTAGGTCTGGCTGGATATCGCAGCCATCTGCAAAACATTTTGGGGCATATTACCAAGCAATAGCGATAATTATCGCTATTGCTTGGTTAGAGACAAAAATGTATCGCCGAGCTGCGGCGATTTTTATCGCAGATAAACCTTGGTATAACCAAGGTTTATCGCAAATGCGATAAAAATCGGCCGCAATGCATGAATATCGCTGAAAAGTCAGCGATATTCAGGCATTACCGAGCTAATGCTCTTAGCCATGTTATCCACCTTCCATTGGATAACATGGCTGAGAACTGCTCAGGGCAGGTGTTAGCTTTTGGAGATATTCGCGCTTAGCGCGAATATCTCCAAAAGTTGGTAATAGGAGATAGCGATGTTAGCGACTGTTTCCAGTCGCTAACATCTTGGCACGCCCACTTTGCATGTCATTAGTGATACATTTCTCTGACATGCAAAGTGGGGCCCAAGATGGTCGCTATCTCCTACTAGCTGTCGCTAACTGGTGTTAGCGACAGCTAGGTAATAGGGAGATAATTTTATCTCCGCTTTCTTGGCTTTTAAAGCAAAAAAAGCGGAGATAAACCCCCTTGATAATATGCCCCTTTGTTACCAGTTCTTGTAAATATACATAGGCTGCCAGAGCAGTGCTTCTACGCCCTGCTTTCCTCTGTGCTAATTATAGTGCTCTGACTTGACAGCTTCAGGAGGCGCTATAAATGCAAGACATGCTTTTTAGTGCGATGATGCTGACCATCAAACTGAAATGTGTTAGTCTAACGCCTGATGGGTTGTACTTTGCCGGGCTGAGAGTGGACTTTGACTGCACCTAGAGGGGCATCCCTTTCTCACAGCTAGCTAATGCCTATTTGGTGTCACATTCAACCTTCCAGGAAGCAGTTACATTGGAAGACATTAAAGACTATTTATATATTGGAACAGTAGACTAAATCATAATGCTGTTTGTCACATTCAGTTCGTCATCCCTTGTAGTCATCTACACAGAAAGCAATGGGGAGAGGAGTTGGCCTAACGGCTAGGGCGCTCCACCTCGGACCTGGGGATCTGGGTTCGAGTCTCGGTAATGACGCCAAAACCTCCTGTGATTCTGGGCAAATCACTTAATCTCCCCTGCCTAAAATGAAAGAGTCTCCTCGTGTAACGTAACTGGAAAATATGTAAAGCGCTCTGATACCTGATTCGGTTCGGGTCTAGTTCGCGCTATATAAAAGTCTGCTAAATAAAAATAAATCCTCCCAGGCTTTAAGCAATTATAACATTTGTTCATGTAAGACATTAAAGTTGATTTGGGGATGCCTGTGTTTTCATCACTTGTTAAAATGTACTCTATTTTTCATGCTTTGATAAATTAAAACCAGACGGGGGGCGTGGCTTGCGCGCCGCTGTTGCATGGCGTGCCGCGCTTGAGCTCCGGGGTGAGTTGGTCCCGTAGAGCGTTTCTCTCCGCTTCTTCGTGCCCTTGCGACCTGAAACTTCACTCATCAGCGGCGGAACATGCGGTGACCTTCACGACGCTGTTCTTTCCGCGTTATCAGCCACCGAGGATATGTTTCCTGAATTATTCCTCACAGGCGCTCGCATTCCTGAAGGGCGACCGCCATTTTGTCGCGCATGACGTTCCTGTCATCGGACTTCTGAGGCGCCGCAGCGGATACAAACTTGCGGTATTCAGCGCTTGGCTGAGGGTTTCTACACACGACGGCTGAAATGGTAACATTTATGCTTTTTCCTTGATGTTACTTTCTTGCTTCTTGGCTGGTCTTTTGAGCTGCTCGCTTTTATTTTTTCTCTCACATTCTTCATGGAGGTGTCCGTTCTGCTTTATTGAAGAGATTTCCTGCGCAACTTTCCTCATACTTGAACAGCTACTCTTGCTTTGCGTGTTTTGAGCGTAAACTGCCACTGTTCTACACTGAGTCTACATATTTTGCGCAACTTTGGTGTTCCAGCCTATTCCAGTGTATTCTCTCAGGCTCCTGCTACGTCACTTGTCATTATGAGTCGGTCATTGAACAGCAAGGACTCTAAGGACCTGGGCGCATCTTTAAAAAGACTTAAGTCAGTCTCTCCGGTGCCTGAATCTCCTCAGGCAGACAATGCTTCCACATTGGACACCATTTTGGCGCGCCTGAATGAAGTTCATGAAATTGCGCAGTCAACAAAGACTAACACTGACTTACTACAAGTGGAAGTGTCTGCTATCCGGAATGAATTTAAAGCCCTTTCTCTTCGTGTATCAGCGACAGAAACACGAATAAGTTCTGCAGAGGATGGGATGCAAAAGCAATCCAGGTCCCTTTCTCAACTGGAGCGTTCTATGGTGGCGTTGCGCAGAGACCTCACGGAGCAGGAAGACCGTAATAGGAGATCCAATCTCCGTATTTTTGGCTTGCCGGAGGACTCAGAGAAATCATCCTCCTCTATGATTGAGTTTCTATCTCATTGGATTCCGGATACACTCCAACTATCTTTTTACAGAGATTTTGAGATTGAAAGAGCACACCGTGTTCCTACGTTTCGTTCTAAGGCAGCCACCCAGCCAAGAGCAATCATTTTTAAACCCTTACGACATCAACACACTGAACTGATTCTGTCTCATATGCGCAAGATTAAACAACTCAACTGGGAGGGTCATCGTATTTCCATTTCTCAAGACTTTGCCAGAGACACAGTCATAAGACGGAAAGGCTTCTTGAATCTTCGGAAGCGTCTCACCGATTTGGGCATTCCTTTTTCCTTTTCAGGTCCATCCAAGTTTCGCATCACTTATAAAGGACGTACCAGGATCTTCGATGAACCGGCAGACTTGACAACGTTCTTAGACAACCAGGAGGAAATAGAGATGGAGATTCAAAGAGCAACAACGCAGGCTCCTGGGGCCTCAGGGACCTGATTTGTTTATCTCTATACTTGTGGTTGTACTGCTTTCAAGATGAATTCCTCTTCTTTCTTTCTAGTAGTGTTTACACGCTAATTTACCTCTCTGCTATTGTACTTTCTTTCTTCTCTTTCTCTTCTCCATACTACTCTTGAATCTCTTCTTCCTTCTCAATTCCGTCCTCTCAGCCTCTTTTTCTGGTCTATCCTTTGCATGATACTTGCCTTGTTATAGTTATTGGGTGCAGATTTCTTGCTTGTATTTAATATACTATTTCTTTTTCGCTAGCACTTTTTTTTTTTTTTTCTTCTCATTTTTACCTTATGCTAGTTATTGTTCTAGTATAGCGGAGTAGAATTCTCCTTTCGGTTTCTGCTCCTTTCCCTCTTCCATCTCTGTCTCTTCCTTGTCTCTACATGCTCCTCTCTTGCACTTCTCTTTTTTCCTTCTACGATTCCACTCTATAGTATAGTTATGTAATTGTTGTTATTATTAATATGTGAATTAGCTGCCTATTCGTCAATATATTTATGTAATGTTACATATTATTTAGGTTGTTTATTGCATAATTAAGTTTTTTTTTTGCATTTTTGATTCAATTGTTCTTCATTATATGATCTTGTTCATGTTATGATATCGCTAATCTGCCCTGAAGTGTATTATTCCTCTTATAGCGTCTCAGCTCCTCATTTTCAAAATGTTTTTGCACTGAGTTCGGCTGTTTCTTCATGTGGTTTATTTATTTTCGTGAGATTTTTTCTAATAATTGGGCTGTTTCTCCTTACCAATTTTTGCTCTTAATACGGTTCCCCTACTCGCCCTTTCCACGTTCTCCCTTGCATGATGTGGGTCTCTTTTAGACCTCCCCCTCTGCTTCTTTTCTTTTTCTCTTCTTGTCTTTCTTCTCTTCTGGCCTTTCTTTTTTCCTGGTTCTCCCACATGGTTGCTCCCGTAACATCTATTTTGCTTAATAGCTGGTCCACTGTTTGTTTGCACCCCGTTCTTTGTTTGTCATCAATGCTGTCTCCGTTTGTATCCCCCTTTGTTCCATGCCGGGTTTAAATGTATTATCCCTTAATGTTAAGGGATTAAATCATCCAGTAAAACGATCTAAAATCCTGGATTACTGTAAGTCGCTCTCGGCAGACTTAGTCCTCTTTCAAGAATCTAAAATTACCAGTAGAGAAGCTTTATTTTTAAAGAAAGAATGGGTGTCGGATGTGTCTTGTTCTGATGCTTCTGGTAAACGCAATGGGGTGCTTACGTTAGTTTCAAGGAATTCAGGATTATCAATCATCTCTTCTGAGCATGATTCTGAGGGTCGCTGGCTTCTATCTAAATTGTCGGATGGACAACATGACTTGTTTGTTATGAATATATATGCCCCGAATGTGGATAATCCAGCCTTTTGGAAATCCATTTCTAAAAAATTGCATGACACCCCTCATGCTGGCAATCTCATTGTTGGTGGCGATTTTAACTTACCAATGGATCCTTTATTAGACAGGAACTCTGCATTCCAGTTTCGTCCACCTAAAGCACATAAACAGATGATTAACATGTGTTCCACTGCTCAATTACATGATATTTGGCGTCTCCATAATCCCACTGGCAGTGACTTTACTTTCTTTTCTTCCCCTCATTCCTCATTCTCTCGTATTGATTATCTCCTGGTTCACTCCTCTCTTGTCTCAGCTTCTTCCTCTCCGCTGATTCATCCCATTGTCATTTCCGATCATGCTGCGGTCACTTTTACGCTTACGTCCTTTGCGCCGAAACCGCGTGGTCGTTCCTGGAGACTTAATACGGAAGTGTTACATGACTCTGATCAAGTGGATAAATTCTCCACGGACATAAACACTTTTTTCCGTGAAAATGAGGACTCGGTATCTTCTCCAATAACTCTATGGGACTCTTTTAAGTGTACTTTTCGGGGCCAAGTTATAGCATGCATGTCCAAACGCAACTTGACGATTAAGAGGGAACTTACTGACTTATCTTCTAACATCAAAACTCTGGAGGCCTCCTTTAGACATACTAAAGACCCGACTAACCTACAACAAATTAAGCTCCTAAAATACAAATATAATACTATTGTCACTAAAAGAGCTCATATCGGCTTCCAGGCGCAAAAGTCCAAAAAGTTACTTTTAAAGAATCGCGCTGGGAAACTCTTGGCTGCCACGCTAAAATTCCAAGATTCTTCCTATAAGTCCTCCCAGATCTCTTCTATTAAAGACCACACTGGCTCTACCAAATTCCAAACGGAGGAAATTCTTGAAGTCTTTTGCGATTTCTATAACAAATTATACACCCCCTCTAACCAGGCTTCTTTTGACAAGTGCCAAGACTTTTTAAAATCAATTCCGATTCAATCAATCTCAGAAGGAGATCGCTCTACTCTGAATGCTCCTATCTCACCGGAGGAAATAGCGGCTGCTATCAAGGCCACCCGCTCGGGGAAAGCTCCTGGTCCAGACGGATACCCGATCTTATTTTATAAAACCTTTCTTCCGCTACTTGTTCCTAAGCTACAAGCTGTCTTTGACACTTTCATTCGTAATGGTTCTGTTTCTGGTACAGCTGCTGATGCCACAATAGTAGTGATCCCGAAAGAAGGTAAGGATCATTCAGATCCTAAGAATTTCCGCCCTATTTCGCTTCTTAATATGGAAGCGAAGATTTTTGCTAAAATTTTGGCTAAACGTCTAGAATCTTTTATTCCTAATCTAGTCCATCCCTCCCAAACTGGATTTGTTAAGGGTAGACTGGCAAGAGACAATATCCGCACTTTCTGTCATATTATTGGAGCGGCTAAGCGATCCCAATTACCTGCCGCGGCCTTAGCCCTCGATGCAGAAAAGGCCTTCGATAAGGTCTCTTGGCCTTTCCTTCGAGCTGTCTTATGTGCACATAACCTCGGAGACTCTTTTATTAACATGGTAATGTCTCTATACTCCCAACCTAAAGCTAACATTAGGGTTAATGGTGCTACTTCCTCTTCTTTTAATCTTTGCCAGGGCACGAGGCAAGGGTGTCCCTTATCCCCTCTCTTGTTTCTGTTATCTATTGATCCTCTCCTTCGGCTGATTGATTTACATCCTGATATCAAAGGATTTTCCTTTGGCCCTCATTGTCTTAAAACCGCTGCCTACGCTGACGATGTTCTCATTTTCTCAGATGATATAGCGTTGGCCATCCCTGCTATCTCTGACACCATTTCTTTGTTCTCTAAAGTATCCGGATACACTCTAAACAGAGATAAGACAGAAATGTTCCCTTTAAATGCCTACTGTTTCCCTGCTCATATGGGTTCGGCTGGCTTTAAGTGGCAATCTACTCATCTCAAATATCTCGGCATCTATTTCTGTTCCACGCTACATACCACGGTTGCCTATAATGAATCTCAAACTCTTACTAAGGTTCGTCGTCTTCTGGATACATGGTCTCCGAAACATATTTCGTGGTGGGGTCGCCTACAAACCCTAAAAATGATGATCACACCGATTATTAATTTTGTCTCATCCATGATTCCGATGAAATTGTCCGACTCTTTTTTTCGGGAAATCGATGGGATCACCGCCAAATTTCTTTGGAATGGTAAACGAGCTCGATTAGCATATAAATATTTACGTAGACCCTGTGATATGGGGGGGTGTAATTTTCCGGATTGGGAAAAATATCAGACGGCTTTCTTGGCCTCTCAGGGGGCCTTATGGTTTTCTCCCCCATCCCATCATACTCCTTTATGGCTACACATAGAACAGGACTTAGCTGCACCTCTACCAATTGCCTCTCTCTGTACTACTTCCACTTTCCACATTCTGTTTTCCCGCTCTATAATTATTGATACAATTTCCGCAATTAAGAGAGTCGACAGGAAGCTGGCATTTCCTCTGCACAAAACTAGATGGTCTTCCATTTGGCGTAATTCCAAAATTAAACTTAATATCACTCCCACCCTCATGTCATATTGGGCTACGAAAGGTGTATCTCTTGTACAACATCTGTATAGTGACTCTGGGGAGCCCGTACCTTTTTCTACCTTAGCGCTCAATCACTCTCTAACTAATCTAGACTTCTATACCTTTCTTAAAATCAAGGTTGCCATCTCAAAAACTCGTCTTCATCCCTCCTCCCCTACCGTCTCGCTATTTTGTATTTGGCTCAAAGCTGGTCATGTTGCCTCCCGCATATATAAGTTTCTATCTTCTACTTCGCTTCCTGACCAGACGGTTGCACAACAAAAATGGATGCGTCATTTTGATCACAATATTACAGATCATTTATCATCTGAAGCTTGGCAATCCATTAGCAAATTTGCGCTTCGTAACAAAATAGCTCCTTCCCTAATACAGTCCAAGTTTTTCTCGATTAACTTACTCCACTGGACACCTGTACGTCTGCATTCTCTCAACCTTAAAGAAGATGATCTCTGTTGGAGTTGTGGCCTGGAGGCGGGGGATTTCCCTCATATGTTCTATAATTGTTCCTTACTTAAACCTTTTTGGGACCTTATTCAGCAACATTTATCTCTTATCTTTGACATTCAGCTCCAGCTCTCTTTTCCTCTAGTTATATTAGGTCCCTGGGCTGCTCCTACGCCCCTTCCCCTTGATTTGTTACAATTACAGCTGTTAGATCTTCTGTTATCTATTGCGGTAAAGGTTATCCTTATGGATTGGAAATCTTTCTCATCAGTCTCTTACCATACGTGGTGGGCATGGGTTTCCTTCTTACGCAGTGCTCACACCTCAGTAGATCTAGCACACCTATCGCCTTCCATTTCAAGTGGGATTTGGGCATCATTGGATGAATACATGGACCTCTCCTCGCAAGGTGTAGTCCCTCGAGTTCCTGTTGGTTTGTCTACTTAATGTTTGGTCTGCTAGTTACGTTGCATTGGGCTATTCCTGTGGGATTCCTTCTCTCTTTCTCCCTCTTTCCTGTCCTCTCATCCCGTTCTTTCTGTCTACTGCTATTTTTTCCTTTCTTTCCTTCCTTCCTCCTTTTGCTCTTGTTTCTTCCCCTGCCCCCTCCCTCATCTCAGAGGCTGATATGTTCCACGTTATGCACGATATACCCATTATTGACTTATATTAGTAACTTCATATTGATTCCCTTCTTTCTAATTTTATTTACATATAATTGAGTTACTGATCAAATGATATCCATGTTTGGTTTTTCACGTTCTTCTCATATTGGAGTGTATCACCTTTTTGTATTTTGACTGCTATTATTTGGATCCTTATTTCTCTCAATAAAATCTTGTTGAACTAAAAAAAATAAATTAAAACCAGACCTATTGACTTTGCCAAAGCTTGATTTTATTTGTGGGAAATTAGAAAATGGCCCATGTGTATCTGTATGAGCAATGTTGTTTGAGAATGTGCGTTTTAATGTATTTAGAAATTATTGGTTAAAACAGTTATATGTGTAACATGGAACAAATAAATAAGGAATCTTTAAAAAACACCAAAGCCAATGCAGGTCCAGTATAGTAAACATTGCACTTTATAAATGGAAGAAATTATGTACAAAATTAGTTCCATACGTGTTTATGTTGATTTAATACATGATCAGTTGTAAAGAATACCTTCACCAATATGAGCAGTACTTGAATCTTTCATTGTAGTTGTACCTGGAGTCCACAAGAGGAAACAACTATTACTGGATTGGTCTTACAAATGACAAACCAGGGGGACACTGGCATTATGCTGATGGATCAGCATACAAAGAACCATTGTAGGTATTTTTGATTCTTGCTTATTAATCCTATAAGGTGCTCTAATTAACATACGGAACATGCTTTTAATGATGTGTACTTTATTTTATGGTGGTTGATAGTGCACAGATTCAGCTGCAAGGAGGTGTCACCGTGTGACTTGCTGTAATCAGAATATGTTAAGTAGCTATTGCCTACTGGCTTCTTTAAGCTGGTCAAAGAACCATTGTGTACAATACAAATACTTAGGGCGGTCTTAAGGTCAGCCAATAGCTTGCCATTGGTTGGTTTTCTTGTCAATCTCATTTGCTCGCTTCATATCCATTAGCTTTCCTTCCTTTTTATGTGTCCCTTCCCTGGTGCCTAGCTTCTTTTCCATCATTTTATTGTATGACTTGTATTGCAAAGACCGCATTGCTGTTGCTTAGGAAGGAGTAGGCTGCTGCAGCTAGTGTAAATGAGCAGAAGGTCTAATTAGAGTGACTGAAAAGATGTTGCTTCTGGAGGTCCATAAATCTGCACCCTGGGCTGCTGTAGCACACCTAATGGCTGTAGCAAATTTCCCTGCTCCTTGCCAAATGGAAAGTAAATAGAAAGCATTTTCCTTTAAGGTATCTAAAGGTATGAGTTTGCTTTCCTTTCAGTATTTTGATGTTTTAAAAACTGTTTTAAAGCACGATTTTACTAGTAACTATTAGTAAAATCAATAGCCTTCCACTCTCAATATTAAAACAAGACATATTGTCCATACCACCACTTGTTTTTATTTGTAAAGTGCACCATGACCAAATAACTTCTTGGTGTTGCTGTGCTTAACCCAACGTATGTATGCTGCTTATATCATGCCCTTGCTATCAGGTAGTGGTTTTGATAAAAAGGGGTACTGCAGCCTGCATTGGAAAAGTTATGATTGCAGCTTTTTAAGGACATGAAAATGTGAATACCACTGCTTCATTAAAATCAGTGAGACCTATTGACTTTGTCCATCCTTCTTAATCCGCCTCTCCTGTCCTTTTCTTTTTATATTTTGTTTTGTTATCTTCTTTCTACTGTTCCATTGTAAGCTTAGAGCTTGATATCCCGTTTGGTGAACAGGTACTCTGATATTCTTTCCACCTTACACTAAGTGCAATATCTCCTAATGAGGCGGACATGATATCCGCCAGGTTTGGGATGGAATGCGCATCTGCCAAACTCTGAATCAGGACATTAATTACATGATCTTCCTTCCTGTTGTAAAGTGGGCTATTAGTAGTGGTAAGTGTACATTTACCACTGGCATTAAGTCCACACACTGTATAGGATCCAGGAAAGGTCTCAATAAATTAGCCCCTTATTCAACCCTTTTCAGTTGTAACAGAGCAGTCAGGCCTAACTTAGGATACAGGTGTGTAAAGCACTTAAAAACACCAATACATCAAATAAGTGAGACACAACACACCATACAAATCCCACAACAATTTGTAAAAATAGGAAATATTTTTATGAACAAATAGACACCAAAAACAACAAAAATCCAATGTAGGCTGGATTTTGGCTTCCAGACCAGAAAGTGTTATAACTTCTTTTCTGTATAAGTTATGATCAATTCAACAACAGCAATCTGTTGGATTTATCAATACCGCTCTGAAAAGTCTTTGAATGATATGTTATCATTCTCTTAGCAATAATTATGCATGCATAAAATATTGCAATGTTAGCCTATGGGCCAAGATCTGCAATGGAGAAAAAAATAAAATGAGCAAATTTTCCTCCACAGGGTTTATAAAACACTTTTTTATAAGGATTCTGCTTATAGTTGCATGACCACCACCACTGGGAGACCTAGGAGGTACCTGGGGGTTACCTAGTATATAAAAATAATGTGTCACTTTTAAAATGCCCATAGCACCAAAGTGGAGTGTGCAGTAAATTTACTTTTAAAGCCAGGGCTGAAGAGCAGGGCTGCTTTTAAAATGACCTCAGGCACTCAGCAGGGCACACATGCAAGCACAAAGAAAGCAATTGGCCTCTTAACTTACATGCCCTATTATATACTAGGGTCTTATAAGTAGTTTAAATTCCTGAACTATTATCTACTATACCCTATAACATAGTATACCCTATACATGTTTTGTGTTTTAAACATAGCACTGGCATGGGCCTGCTAGCAGAGTCCAGGGTACAGTCAGTGTCAGTTACCAGCATTATCACCCAGCAAAAAATAAATGGGGGTGAACCGGGTAAAAGGTGGACATGCTAGCACTGCCTGTATTAGAACCCCATTAATATCTATTGACAGGTTTTATTTTCCTTTTAACATTTGTTTTTCTTGTTATATCACAATTCATGATATAGTAGCTATCTATCATATCATTAGGTTATAGTTAAGCATCAATAGTTTTGTGCAATTCTACTGAGAGGAAAATTCATAGTTTATAAATATAAATCATGCTGTTCCTACGTGTTGGACTTGGCCCTCTCTGCGGGGTCACTCCTAAACGTTTTGCCTTCACACGTCCTATTTTTGCTAAATTTGTTTTGTTGGCCTTGGAGCTCAGTGCACTTTACCACTGCTAACCAGTGCTAAAATGCTTTTGCTCTCTCCGTTAAACATGGTAAAATTGGATGACAGGTAAATTGCATATTTAATTTGTATATAAGTTCCTTGTAGAGTTGTGTACCCTATAACAATGGCCTACATATGAAATGCCTCTAGTGGGCCTGTTGAACATATTGTACCACCCAACTAGGTAGCCCCTTAAAACATGTCCCAGGTATGCCATTACAGGCTGAATGAAGGTTTACACTGCCAATTCAACATGCCAATATAATCCCCTTGCCAATCCTCAAACTCCCTTTTTATTGTATATAAGTAACCCCTAAGGTAGGCCCTAGTTGCATTGAAAGGAAAATATTGGGCATATATTTTTAAGTTTTACATGTCCTGGTAGTGAAAACCCCCAACATTGGTTTTTACTACTATGACGCCACCTGTCCCATAGGATAACATTGGGTTGCCTTATTTCATTTAATAAGTGCTAACCTTTGATTGGGACTAGGAAGCATTTCATGTTTGGTATCTATGAAAATGTAATGAAAAGACATCGTTAATGGTAAAGCTAGATTTTAATTACAATTTTGAAAATGTCACTTTTCGAAAGTTATTTCTAAAGACATTGGTCCCTAGACAATATAGAATAAACATGAAAAATAAATGTAGATCAAATGATTTCTATTTTCTTTGTCCAGCCGGACAGAATTTAATATATCATATGTTCACGTAGTCAATTATCTATCCAAATCCAAGTGGGACACAGCCTGTGTTCTACTACCACATATAGAAATGTATAACATACACAAGGGGAGTGTCAGGCAAGGAGAAAAAGTCTGCGTACATTCTAATCTTGCAGACTGATAAATCATAAATACACTTTGTGACATATTATATAGTATGGTCAAAGACATTAAGGGGCCCATTAGGATGTCGGGCGGATTGCCCCCGCCAGGCTGGTGGTAGCCACCGCCGGCCTGGCGGGGGCAATCCGCCCGACATCCGCAACTGAATTCCCCCCGCCATATTAGTATGGCGGGGGGACCGCGGCGGACAGAAAGACCGTCTGCCGCTTTTCCGCCCCGGTCGCCTTGCGGCCGGGGCGGAAAAGGATTAATATGGCGGCGGTGTCTAATAGACACCGCCAGCCATATTAGTATGGGGCAAAAGAGATGCCTTTCCGTGGCGGCGATACCGCCACAGAAAGGCATGCGGTGGCCATGTGGTTTTTAAATTTTAATCTGGGCTTGAACTTGACAATGAAATGTAATACAGGCATGAATTACAATGTCCTGAGGATGATCCCCTCATCTTAGCACAGGGATAGAAACGCAGTCGACACTATATACACTATGGCCCCCGTTAGAAGTCCGCCCGCCATCCCATCGATAAAAGGGACCGCCCGCCTTAAGGGCGGGGGTCCCGATGTATGCATTAGGATGCGCCCGCCACCTCATTTTTAACATTCTGGTGGGTGGTGCTCACTGCACCGCCCGCCACAATGTTAAAAATGTATGCATGCATTTGCATACACGAAGCGGCAGGCACCGCGCGGTGCCTGCTGCTTCATGTATGCAACTGCTGCGGGGTACCACAGGTACCCCCGTGTGCACCCCCCACCCCTCCTTCACTCTGGGGGCCTGCAGGGGGCCCCCAGAGTGAAGACCGCATGCCTTTCTGTGGCGGTATCGCCGCCACGGAAAGGCATCTCTTTTGGCCCATACTAATATGGCTGGCGGTGTCTATTAGACACCGCCTCCATATTAATCCTTTTCCGCCCCGGCCGCAAGGCGACCGGGGCGGAAAAGCGGCAGACGGTCTTTCCGTCCGCCTCGGTCCCCCCCGCCATACTAATATGGCGGGGGATAATTCTGTTGCGGTTGTCGAGCGGATTGCCCCCGCCAGGCCGGCGGTGGCTACCGCCAGCCTGGCAGGGGCAATCCGCCCGACATCCTAATGGGCCCCTTAATGTCTTTGACTATACTATATAATATGTCACAATAGTGTATTTATGATTTATCAGTCTGTAAGATTAGAATGTACGCAGACTTTTTCTCCTTGCCTGGCACTCCCTTTGTGTATGTCATACTTCTCTATATGTGATAGTAGGACACAGGCTGTGTCCCACTTGGATTTGTATAGATAATTGACTACGTGAACATATGATATATTAAATTCTGTCCGGCTGGACAAAGAATATAGAAATCATTTGATCTATATTTTTTTTCATGTTTATTCTATATTGTCTAGGGACCACTGTCTTTAGAAATACTGTAAGTACCCAAGGTCCCTGACCAATTGCTTATTTCGGTTTCCCTTGTGCCTTGAAACAACAACTTTTAGAAAGTTGGCATTTTTCTTACCCTTAGCTTTCCAGTGTCCACCTTAGGTCACATATGTGGGCGTGTATCTACCAGTTATACTTTGTGAATTCTTCTCAGACACTTACACAATAGAGGCATTATGTGAACGGGTCATTGCTGGCAGGATGTGGGGATAGCGGAGCTGGGCATAGCCTCACTTGCAACTGAATAGTCTGTGTTCTGCCTTCAGGGCAGGGAAGTCGGGAAATTCCAAACATTTCAAAGAGAAACCTCCAGAATTGTCTCCCAACTTCAAAGAAAGCACCAAGTATGAAAATAGGGCCCTCAGACCCACTCTTCAGTCCACTCTCTGGAACTGAGGAAGGACTTTCAGAGGACTGGCTGCTGCTGTGGCCTGCTGTCTACTTCACAAGACTACTTTGATGCACCTGGAAGGACTGTTTTGCACCCTTCAGCCTGTCTTGAACCCTCAGAGGCATGCTCTGCTATTTGAGCTCTGCTTATTCACCTGTACCCAGGACTACCAAAGTGACTCTAAGGGTTAATCCATTGGCCTCCTGTTGAGAGCCACAGGGACATAACAGACTTCCGCCAGATTACCCCAGCACCTAGACCCAGCTGGCATGAGTTCCTGTCCCCCAATTAGTGCCCCATAGGTTCTGGACCATTAGTGCGGCTCCAGTTGAGCAGTCTTGAAGATTTTGAGCTCTCCGCAAATGCGAATGGGCCCATTCCCACCACCACTTTGCTGCCTGCGCCTCCCGCCCATGTGATGTTTCGGCAAACTAACTGGCAGCCGGACGCGTGGATGTTGTATCCCTCTGTGTTGAAATAAACAGCAGTGATTAAATCACAGGAGTGCCAAAGTCATCTTTCCAAAATTGAAGGTGTATCTGTTCACACTTATGGCACCTTAATGCCAGTAAATAAGAAATTCTGCTATTAGGAAAAGATGCACATTTATGGACAGACCAATGCTGGTCAGATGCGCTGGGGTCCGCACCCTTGCCCAAGGAGGTTGTGAAAAATGTGGGTGGACAGTGCCTTGTCCTCCGAAGCCCAAAAAAAAGCGGTGGCAGGGGCATGTTTTGGGCTTCTACATGGACGTAAGCTTCTGTTAGGGTTTTTCAACCCACAAATACACCAGATCATTATTCAATATACGATCCTGACCAGATTGGACTATTGCAACTCCTTGTATTTAGGAGCCAACAAATCTGGGATTCAGCTTTTACAGAAGGTTCAAAACTTGGCAGAGTGCACTCTCATTGAGCTCCCTAAATACTGCTCAGTATCTAATCTCATGCCCAAATTACACTGGCTCCCAATTGACAAGAGATTTCGTTTCAAGACCCTATGCTTGGTCAACAACATTTTCAAGCGTCAAGCGCCTCCCATTCTATATGATCTTTTCTTGCCTTATACACCATGCCGCACGCTGCGCTCAGCAGATCTGTATTTAGCATGTGTGTCCCGAGTCAAGAGAGCAAGAGCTGGGGGTCGTTCTTTCAGGGTGCTGGCATCAGCACTCTGGAACTCACTACCTGTGACTATCAGGAGTCCGATAGCCGCCCCGAAGCACACCCACGGACCCTTCAGCTGCCACGCCTGCAAGTTCACCTGCATCCGGACCTTCCCTGCACCCGCCAAGCCGAACACCAGCAGCAACCACCTCAAGTGCTTCCTGCTCAACACCCGCTCCGTCCACAGACATGCCGTAGAACTCTGGAACCTCCTCGACACCACCGCCCCTGACGTTGCCTTCCTCACCGAGACCTGGATGAACGCCTCCTCAGCCCCCGACATCGCCATCGCCATCCCAGAGGGCTACAAGATCATCCGGAGGGACCGCACCGCCAACCTGACGGGAGGAGGCATTGCCATCATCCACAGAGACACCATCCGCATCACGACCAACACCGACGACACCCTGACAACCGCTGAACACCTGCACTTCCAGATCCACACCGACCCGAAGACCACCCTCAGAGGCACCCTGATCTACCGACCCCCGGGACCACGCACACGCTTCAGCGAGGACATCACCGACTTCGTCAGCCCGCATGCCCTCCCCTCCGCCGACTACATCCTCCTGGGGGACCTCAACTTCCACCTGGAGAACAACAGCGACCGCAACACCATCAGCCTGCTCGACAACCTCGCCAACCTCGGACTCAAGCAACTGGTGACCTCCCCCACCCACCTCGCCGGACACACACTCGACGCCGTCTTCTCATCCAGCAAAGACGTCACCTTCAGCCACGCGACAGGACTCCACTGGACGGACCACAGCTGTGTCCACTTCACCTTCAAAAGAACGACGATCCACCACCACCAGCAACAGGTTGCCCGAAGAAGCTGGAACAAGATCACAGCCGACCAGCTCACCGCCTCCCTGAGCCAGCACCCTCCCGCCAGCTCAGCGAACCCCAGCCAGGCCGCAGACAACCTCACGATGTGGATCAACAACTGCGCAGACGAACTCGCCCCTCTGAGAACCCCACCCCACGGACCCTGCAGCAGAAAAACACCATGGTTCACCGACGAACTCAAGAGCTCCAAGAAGAACTGTCGAGCCCTCGAGAAAGTCTGGAGGAGGGATCCAACTACGAACAACATGACCACCCTCAAGCATGCCACCCGGAAACACCACCAACTGATCCGCGCCACCAAGAAAAATACTTACAAGGACCGGCTGGACAACAACGCACACAACTGCAAGGAACTCTTCGACATCGTGAAAGAGCTCTCCAACCCCAACGCCGCTAACAACGACATCACCCCGTCGCAAGACCTCTGCAACTCCCTCGCGTCCTACTTCCACAACAAGATTGCGGACATACACAACAGCTTCAGCAACCAACCAACGGAAGCCACAACCGCAACAACGCCACCCACCACCACCCTCCGCACCTGGACGCCGATCAGCACCGAAGACACCATCCGCACAATGAACTCCATCCACTCCGGATCTCCGACCGACCCCTGCCCTCACCACGTCTTCAACAAGGCCGACGCTGTCATCGCACCCCACCTGCGGGACATCATCAACACCTCCTTCGACACCGCCACCTTCCCTGAGAGCTGGAAGCACGCCGAACTCAGCGCCCTTCTCAAGAAACCCACAGCAGACCCCACCGACCTCAAGAACTACCGTCCCATCTCGCTCCTCCCGTTCCCGGCCAAAGTCATCGAGAAGACCGTCAACAAAC
Source organism: Lissotriton helveticus (assembly GCF_964261635.1). Lineage (NCBI taxonomy): Eukaryota > Metazoa > Chordata > Amphibia > Caudata > Salamandridae > Lissotriton > Lissotriton helveticus. Next base: position 107,369,861 of record NC_136059.1, on the reverse strand, counting down.
AACTGGCCGCCTTCCTCGAGACGAATGGATCCCTCGACCCCTCACAGTCTGGCTTCAGAGCGAACCACAGCACCGAGACCGCCCTCATCGCTGCCACCGATGACATACGAACTCTGATGGACAACGGAGAAACAGCGGCCCTCATCCTCCTGGACCTCTCCGCGGCCTTCGACACTGTCTGCCACCGCACCCTTGTACAGCGCCTCAGCAACATCGGAATCCAGGAGAAGGCACTGGAATGGATCACCTCCTTCCTCGACGGCAGAACGCAGAGAGTCCGTCTACCACCGTACAAGTCAGAGGCCACCGAAGTCATCTGCGGCGTACCCCAAGGATCCTCGCTGAGCCCCACCCTCTTCAACGTCTACATGAGCCCCCTCGCGACCATCGCACGCCAACACAACCTGAACATCATCTCCTACGCCGATGACACCCAGCTGATCCTCTCCCTGACCAACGACCCCGACGCCGCCAGAGCCAACCTGCACGAAGGGATGAGAGAGGTAGCCGAATGGATGTCGACCAGCCGCCTGAAGCTGAACTCGGACAAGACGGAAGTCCTCATCCTGGGCTCCACGCCCTCCGCCTGGGACGACTCCTGGTGGCCCCCCGCCCTGGGCACCGCACCCAAGCCGACGGACCACGCGCGCAACCTGGGCTTCATCCTGGACTCCTCCCTCTCCATGACCAGACAAGTCAACGCCGTCTCCTCGTCATGCTTCAACATCCTGCGCATGCTACGGAAGATCTTCCGGTGGATCCCCACCGAGACGAGGAAGACGGTCACCCAGGCCCTCGTCACCAGCCGACTGGACTACGGCAACGCCCTCTACGCCGGAACCACCGCCAAGCTCCAGAAAAGACTCCAGCGGATCCAGAACGCCTCAGCAAGACTCATCCTCGACATCCCCCGACACAGCCACATCTCCGGACACTTGAGAGACCTGCACTGGCTCCCGGTCAACAAGAGAATCACCTTCCGCCTCCTCACCCACGCGCACAAAGCCCTACACGACCAAGGCCCGAGCTACCTCAACAACCGGATCAACTTCTACACTCCCACGCGCCTCCTCAGATCAACCAGCCACGCCCTCGCCGCCGTCCCCCGCATCCGAAGAGCGACAACAGGAGGAAGATCCTTCTCCTACCTGGCTGCCAAGACCTGGAACTCACTCCCGTCCGACCTGCGCATGACCCAAGACCACCTCTCCTTCAGGAAGAAGCTCAAGACCTGGCTGTTCGAGCAGTAACGGCACCCCCCCCCCTCCCAGCGCCTTGAGACCCTACGGGTGAGTAGTGCGCTCTATAAATGTCTTGATTGATTGATTGGAGTATGCAGAATCATCTGACTATTAGAAAGGCCATTAAAACCTGGCTTTTCCTGGTCTAGTCTCTGCCTCCCATTTTCTCCACCCTGCAATGTTGTGTCTGGGTTTAGCGCTGGGACCCAGCTTCGCTGGGGCAGCCATGTGCTCTACAAATCTTGTAACATAACATTCTTTTTTAGGAAAAGGAGTACCTAATAATATAAATATGCATCATAATTCAGAATATTATGAATTATGGAACACAACCAACATCCATATTTATTGAAAAGGGGAAATATGAGTAACGTCCCTAGAAATTGGAATGTTTGTCTTGTATCAAATATAAATCAAACCAAATTGCTTGCATTTTAAGTGCCTCGCCCTCTAAACTTTCAACTAGTTTCAAAGTTCTCCTGGATATACAATTTGTCAGCTATAATATAAAGATTTGAGTTTCAATACAAGAGTCCTTCTGGGGGCCCATATAGGGCATCAGAGAGGATTCCTATGACCAATATTTATTCCTATCATAGATTGAAAGAAACATCAGGAATTTAGTTCATAACCTGTAGATTTTGGCATTCTCAGGATTTTATTACATTTTAAAAATAACGTTTTTAATAAAGTGTCTTTTGAAATTCTTGTATAACAATTGCTATAACAATTGTTCTGATTTATTGTCACAGGCAACTTTGTTCACAATACTGTATTAACAGGGCTCATTGGAGCCCAAGGCATAGGTGCTAGAGGCGCTAGGTACCATATTGGTGAAAAACGCCAAAATATACAGGTTATGAACTAAATTCATGGTGGTAAAATTAAATAGAATAAACCAATTAAACAATTTGCTGCCTTGCATGCCAGCAATAATTATCGCTAATGACATGCAAGGTAGTCGTTCCTTACAAAAAGCACATGGAAAAGATGGCTAAAACTACTTTGCTCTATTAGCAAAGCTGTACCGCAATGACAAAAGTCGCGCCAAGCCACCATCATCGCAATATTCCATTGACTGATTGAAACCTTACTTACCATTTATGCCTATGGGAGGTGGATTGTATGGTTAATCCACACTCCCCTATTACCAAGCCTGACATTAGCGCTGTGAAATCATCACAGGATTTCACGCACTAATGTTTATTATCACAGTCTATCGCAGAATTTCACACTGCCTGTTAGCTAAGCGTTGCTAATACGCCGCTAACACAGCGATGTAATCCAGGGATAGCCAGCGATAATTAACATCATGCTAAGAACACATTGCGATATTTATTGCAGAGTGTAGATAATATGCCCCATAATGCCTTTTTCCTGCCATATTTGAATGTGGAATTTCAACTCAGCAGAATTAATTAACTTTCCCCACTGTTGTGTCAGTTTGCGGTTTTTGGTAATTCTCATCCTTTTAGAGATAGTGACAAAAACCCCAGGATAAGTAGTCGGCATACAGAATTGAAACCTTAAAAAAAAATTTGAATGGCCTAATTTAAATATGAATACCCTGACCTCCTTCATGGATTTCATCAGTCTTGTGACCATTAATTATTAAATACACCTGAAAAAAATGTGAATCAATGAATACATGTTTAGTTTGGGGCATGTCTTCATTTTTGTAGATATTTTTGAATGTATGTTTTTTCCAGGCTATGATTTTCAGGTCTTCCTTTCACAAGCTATTCAGTATTTATTCTGGTTTTAAGGAGCGGTCGAATGACTTCTGAGTCCACAGTGCAAACACTTCTGATTTGCCATTCAAGTCCTTATTGTATCCTGTAAAGTTTCCCATAGTCTGTAATTTCCACAAACCACTTTTAATATCTACATGAATGCATTGGGGAATATTCTGGGCACTGGGAGAAGCATTGTCCCCTAGTGACCAATTGTATCTTTTTATTGACAGGATTACTAACTGTTCTTTGTCAGATCTGTGCACTGGTAGTCTGCAAACTACTACACAATGCATGTGCTCTGCACCTAAAATCTTGGTGGCAGTGGGTAGCTTTAACTGGAATATCTGCCCTTGTATAAGGTCACAGTAAAATGGAGCAAAAGGTAGCAGTGGCATAAAGGTAACATGCCAACTGCAGGCAGCAGTATGTCCATATAACACTCATATGTGTGAATTTAAAAGCATGGATTCAAGACTCCCTTGCAGGCCTAAATTAGTACAGCAAAAGGTTGCAACCCGCACATATCAAATTATGCCATCGTAAGATTTTGATAACTCATCTATTATAAGTGCTTTCTATTCCGCAAGGCTTGGGTGTATGATACATGAAAGAGCGACAGGCCAGCTGTGGGACAGGAATGTCTCTTCAGTAACAGGATTCAAACATGTTCTATAATGCATTTGGCTGAAGTAGGTCTTTGATTTTATCTTGGCCTGCTTTAATTTTAAAAGTATCTTTTTTTAAATAAAGTTGCCTATGAAATCCTTATAAAAATCACCTTCAGGGTCCTGTTATGATTATCAAAAATGTTCTTTGTAATGACAATTGATAGTTGGTAAAAATAGTAAAATAACTTTCATGAAAATATCTGACCAAACTCTGCACCCTCTGGCAGGCTACCCACCCACCCCCTATTTTGCCAGTAATTAAGTTTCCTGGCCCTCCTGAATCGGTGTGAATTGGCTCCGAGAGAAGAAGAAAGGCGGTCTGGAAGTAGATTGCCATTTGGAGAGCTCTGGCAGGAATACAAAGGATAGTGAAAATCAGGATATCATCCCTAGTTATCTAGGGATCAGATGAGTGCACAGATGATGACACAAAACAGATGGGCATTCTGTTAGGTGGTATGTTTATACTAAATAGGGTTGAGGTGAACTAATATTTCCAAGATCACCAGTCACTGCAGGAGGTTATCTGTGCCCAGAATTGGTGTGAGTGGGTATTAGGCTTAAAGGGAGAAACGGAGGATCTTATATTCATGGGCCATCCCCTAGGAGAGTTGCCTACTCCACACAGTAGGATAGGGTTCTGCCATCATGAAAGATCAGCATTTATTTAATTTAAAAGACAAGATCTAAGCAGATCTGAAGTGTGGGATTGCTCTGTGGGTAGGTTGATAGCTTATCTATCACTTGCTTGTCGCAACTACAAATAGCAAGTGTTGGAAACTGGGTCACTGGTTGAAGAGGGCGAAACCCTACTTAAGCAGACATCGCAGTCTGTATAAGGGTGAAACACAAGCAAACCCCCAATGTGTAAAATATTTATGCAGCATTTCAAAATGTAATAACGTGAAAATACAACTCAAGAAAAACCCCACACCAACTTAGCAAAATAGATCAAAGTCTAATATATTATTTGAGACTAGAATGACAAAAAAACAATCAGTGGAACAGAAGATATGCAATTTCAAGTTTTAAGTAAAAATAGTGGATAGAATCACAGTGCCCCAACTCTGGTTATCTGATCGCACCTGACCGGGACAAAGTCCAGTTTAGGCAAGACAGCGATTGAGAGCGGGCAGATACTAGGACCAAGTTAGGCTCACTCAACAAAGTACCTTAAATCCTGTTTGCAGAGCGCTGCGTGATCTTGCATCAATGAAATGAAGTATTTGCCTAGGATTGCACATTTGGCCAAGAAGAGAAGCCGGATTTATCCCAGATATTCCAGTCTTACACTATGCAGTTCAGCCACTAGATGAATATTTCTTTCTGACACCAAACGTGTTGGAAATTGGGTTGTTGTTGAATGAAGGAAGGTGACTCCTACTTAAACAATTGCCACAATCCCCGTCAGCTTGAACCACAAAAAGTCCTAAACCTGTGCTCACCCTCTGGTAGCTTGGCACAATAACAGTCAGGGGGCTACGTGTAAATATGTAGCATATGAACAGCAAAGAAGTGCAAACACAATGGAAGAAAATTCCACACCAATTTCGAAAAATAGAGGACATTTTAAGAAATTATTTGATACCAAAACAACAAATATCCAATCAGTAGAATAGAATATATGCAATTTAAAAGTTCAAGTCAAAATAATGCCTAGAAACACAAAGCACCGATTGTGGGTATCTGGTCAAGCGGATCAGGACAAAGTTCAGTACGTCCACGATGGAGCACAGGCAGGCTACCGGGAACAAGTTAGGTCAGCCGAACAAAGTACTTTAAATCCTGGTTGCTGAGCATTGCAAGATCCTGCATTGAGGATGCATCATGCAGCGGCAGTTCCGAGGAGCTGCGAGGCTGCAATCCAGAGTCCTCTGTTATCGTCAATACACAGAGACCAACTGCCAGCTACACTTGACTTCAGACCCAGGAAACAGGCTGCTGGCACCTAATGTTGGCCTTTTCACAATTATGACTTAAAATGTGACTTTTCCCTTAAAAAGGGCTTTAAGTTACAATTCTTTAGATAACAAACTCAATATTCCTACCTGTTTCCAATTGAAAATCATCACTTATTAAATTAATAAGTTAACCCCATGTTGTCCTATAGGGAGGTAGGCCTTGTAGTAGTGAAAAATTAAGTTGAGCGTTTTTCCCTACAAGGTGTTGCAGGGTGTTTAAAACTCTTCAAAAAGAAAAAAGAAAAGGACTCCACTGGGCAATGCAAAGTCAGTTATTTACTGTCACACCAGGGAGACAGACCTTCTTCACACACAGGCAAGCTTCTTGTCTCTCACAATTTTCTGCTGCACTGGCAGCTTTTTTTATACACACTTACTGAAAAATACTTTATTACAAACAGTAAATAATAATTGACTTGCAGGTTACAGATTTGAAGATGGAAAAACACTCAAAGACCTGTGAACCAAAAACACCAAACTCTGACCTACTCCATTACACATTCTTTATTGCAATTCTAACAATGCTTAACAAACAAAGCATCCTTCTGCTTGTAAATGAATGTGTATTTATTGTAAATGTAATTGAGTGTAGTGTGTGCTTGTGTGCGTGTGGTTGTAAGCTAACTTCATTTCCTGCAACCATTGTCTAATCGTGCTACAATCTGTTTGAAAGAACAAAGTGTGTGCCGGTGACCCCTTGTGCTAGAACTTAAAATATTTTCAAAAACACGAGTTAGCCTTTAACCGAGGGTTGGACTGATTTGCATATGGCATGTCTGAACTGGGGTTGTGGAGTGAGCTAAAGAATGATGATGGATTAAACCAAGATCAGTTGAGTTGGGGTGAGTGTTTGATTTGCTCAAATGCTCCGTCCATCATCCCCCTTTGGTATATCTTTGTCCGCCCTAAGTTGGCAGAGTATGCCCAGACGTGGGTCCATTGCTCACTCTGCCACTGGATTCAAGATAGCCTGGCTGATGAGGATTATGAACCTGAAACCGGTCCCAGGATGCTTGTTTGCGGTCCAGGGAAGACATGGCATCATTTCAATAATATTTTGTTAAATTGCATTTTAATTCAAACAACTTTCAACATATCTACTCATGATAAAATATAAATACTGATGTAGAAAGCCATTTCACTACTTGTATCATAGGTTTAGGTTAGCGGTTTGGAAGTGCTAAGAGGCTGGTGTAAATGTGTGCCTGTAGGTCTGCCAGGCATCCATGGGAGAATAGAGTCCTGGAGGACACTTCATCCTGCAGGGATGGCCTCAGATCTAGTGGGTCTCATCAGGACCAGCTGGGATATGTTTTTCAGGTCTAAACCGAAGCTGTCTAATAATGCAGTGTAAGGTGGATTTGTGGAACGCTGCTTGTCACCCATGATGGTATCCAGGTACTAAGCTGTGCCCCAGCTGCATGAATATATGGACCCCTGGTATTGATTTTTGGTCATAGGTGAACTTCAGTATGTGCACCATGACTTTGGCTTGTCTCATGGTAAAGCAGTTATGTTGAACTGAAACCTACGCACCAAGTGCTACCCTCATAGTGGTAGAGTGCTGCTGCCCTTGCCAGAAGTTAAATGACTCGAGTATGGTGAAGGCAGCATGCCCGTTTGGTGTTTCATAAAAGTCAGTAGCGTGAACCAGCCATTTTACTTGTGTCACTGGATTGGAGCCTACCATTCCATTCATGTAAAGGTCTGCTGCTGTCTGCTTTATTTACCCTTAGTTTACACATGATGATTGTATGTAGCACCATGCAGCATGTGATGCTTGTGTGCGCGTGCTGTGTTGTAAGTGTGTCTGTGCTTGGTATAAAACATGGAGTCCTCTGGATTTTCAATTAGTAAGCCCAGGGCCTGTAAAGTCCTGTTTGGAGGTGTGGACTGCTGGCATTCTTGAGGACTGAGGTAATAATAAACACATTGGAGGTAGGTCTGCAGATCCCAGGTAGGTGGGCCTGGGCTCACTGTCAGGAGAGATGGTGGGCCTTATAAGGTTGACACAGGGAATCATTATAGAGGCCTTTGAACATTTGTGAGGCATATTTCAATGGAGGCTGATAGCCAGATGTGATCCCTGGTCGCTCCCTCGGCCTGTGTTGTGGGCCAGTTGGAATTGCAGATGCTCTTGCTGTGGCAGATTATCCATTTATCAAAGAAGACGACATGACCCTTGCATGTCAGTAAGGCACAACTAGGACTGTTGGGGCTATTGACTGTGGCAGGTGAAACATAGTTTACAAGGCTGTCATAACATCACGCTACCATTACAACCGCGTTGTTAGTACGCAATGCATTTACATCGCAAGTCATTACAACGACTTGCACTAAGGGAAGCTCAGGTATTGGAAATGAATTCCAACACCTTCCCTACTGTTGCGAAACCTGGAGTAGGAATAGTAATTAAGCCCAGTATGCCCCCTAGTGCAAATCGTTGTAACAATCGCATTGTAATAGCATGCAATGTTATAGCATGCGTTGTAACATGCTATATTCCTGTGGAAGGGAAATCTTTGGGACTGTAAACCCAATTTCAATAGTGCCATAGCCTGTGACCCCCTTATGCCATGAGGGGGGCACTAGGACCATTGGAGCTGTTGTCGGCATTGGCAGAGTCACCTAAACATTTAAAGGGACTTGAGTCTAAGAGCAAAAGCTGCCCTGCATCACCGCTACTGCCCCGCCAACTTACTTGCATAAACAACAAAGGAAAAGCTGCTTGCTGCATCTGGAAGCTGTGGCCAACTGCGACCATCGAGCGTTCCACTCCTGCTGACTGCGGGTAGACTCAGTGCATCTAGCTCATCAATGGGGCGCGGGGCGTGGGTGTGGGAAGGCACACCACAGCTCCCGAACATGCCTTCATGCTGCGGCTGGGTCAGACAGGAGCAGGGCCAGTAGGCCTTTTGTAGGGGAAACATCCTTTACAACGCAACTTTTACCACGCAGTGCCTTTACGACGCAACTTTTGCAACGCAAACCATTACAACGCATTGCGCTGGGGGGCGCTCTAGGATAGGGAATAGATTTAATTTACTATCCAACACCTTCCCTACTATCCACGGGGACTGGAGTTGGACTAGTAAATTAAACTATTCATTATCCAGCACCCCAAAGCGCTATGCTTTGTAAAGGCATGCGTTGTAAATACCGCGTTGTAAAGGCATGCATGGTAATGTCATACATCCCTTTTGTAGACTTGGATGAAGCAGCACAGTCACGCTGAAGCAAGGGGAACTTTCAAGGCCAAAGTGAGACTTTGTTGCTCCTTGCTAGTGCAGGAACAAAGGGGTGAGAGACCCAATATACCCTTGTGGGCTTGGGCAGATATTACTATATAGTGCAGGCAGCACCCGTGAGGTCATCTTGAGAAAACCGCCAGCGACACATTTGTGAACGTGTAGGAGGAGGGAGCAGAAGGACCTGGGGGACACTGACTAGGAAACTGCTTGAGTGCATACCCTGAGAGACTAGAGTGTGTTATTTAGTGTGCAGAATCTTACTTTACGTGTGTAATAAATACTACTTTTCTTACCAAAAGTGAGTATTGACCTAGACCCACAGATTATTCGGGTCACTGTTTCAGCTACCTTTGCTTTGCTTGCACCTACCTCAACCAGAGAGTTCTCTGAATGCTCGCCACGCGCTACCACTGAGAGTCAAGTGCTGATGGGGTAATAGCAGGCCCGGTTACTCGGGACCCATAGTAGGTGGGGCCCTATGACTGAAGGAGTAAAAGGCAACAACCACCACGGTTGGGCCCAGGATCTCCTCCGTGCCCCGTGGCCCTCTGGAAGGGATTGTAGATGTGAATAAACTTCATATACAAGTGCATGTGGTTTTAAAACCGGTTTTCAGAAATAGAGCTTGATGAAGCTCTATTTCTTTTTGCGACTTTCCGTAATACACAAGCAGCAACAATTGTGAAAAACATTGATTAATGTATTGCTGCAACCTTTCAATGTCTATTTTATCGTCTATTTCTGCCTTTCTTTCACCCTCTTTTCATTTTGCCTGCTTCCTGCCACCACGTGTTCCCTCTGGAGCAGGACATCGTCATAAAAAAAGAAATGTGTGAGTAGGTGCAGTTAATATTATTATTTTTTTTAATTGCCGTTATTTTCTTTTTTCTTTACAGTTTTTGGGCCCCCAATCAACCTGGCAACAGGAAGACCCTGGAGAAAGAAACCGAACTCTGTGCTGAGATGTACGACGGCGGCAGGTGGTACGAGAGAATCTGCACCCTTCACCTGAAATGGATTTGCAAAAAACAATGCGACCGCATTAAAAAATAAATGAACATAAAAAATGTCTTCTAGTTTTTTTGACCTTGAAATGTTGGCAACTTCTTCCTGATTGTTCTAATGCTTGTTTGTTATATATTTATTTTGTTAATGGGTGTGGCATAAACAATGGGAGGGTGGATGCTGGGAAATTGTACCTGAATATCTGAAGAGAGAAAGAGAGAGAGAGATACTCTCTCACTTTTGGCCAAACAGTGGTGGCCCCCAAATTCGGCCTCACTCCCAAAACAGTAAATACTTTGGGGCATATTATCAAGGGGGTTTATCTCCGCTTTTTTGGCTTTAAAAGCCAAGAAAGCGGAGATAAAATTATCTCCCTATTACCTAGCTGTCGCTAACACCAGTTAGCGACAGCTAGTAGGATATAGCAACCATCTTAGGCCCCGCTTTGCATGTCAGTGATATTTATCACTAATGACATGCAAAGTGGGCGTGCCAAGATGTTAGCGACTGGAAACAGTCGCTAACATCGCTATCTCCTATTACCAACTTTTGGAGATATTCGCGCTAAACGCGAATATCTCCAAAAGCTAACACCTGCCCCTGAGCAGTTCTTAGCCATGTTATCCAATGGGAGGTGGATAAAATGGCTAAGAGCATTAGCTCGGTAATGCATGAATATCGCTGACTTTTCAGCGATATTCATGCATTGCGGCCGTTTTTTATTGCATTTGCGATAAACCTTGGTAATACCAAGGTTTATCTGCGATAAAAATCGCCGCAGCTCAGCGGTAAATTTTTGTCTCTAACCAAGCAATAGCGATAATTATCGCTATTGCTTGGTAATATGCCCCTTTGTACTTAGTATTCAAATGTGATCCCACACTACCTTTTCACAAGCAAGCCCTTGCTGCGGCAGGCATATGTTTTCAAACGATAAAAAACCCTCTGAAAATTCTTTGATCTTCTGCCGATACCTGCTAGAAAAACTGTTACAGTAGCCTTAATCCTATCATGTCTAGATTACTGTAATAGCCTGTACACAGGTACTAAAAAGATGGTGCTGAAAAGATTACAGGTTGTCCAGAATGCAGCAGCAAGGTTGGTACTTAAATGGCCTAAAAACTCTTCCTCAGAAGCAGCAGCACTCAGAACTCTTCACCGGCTGCCTATTCATAAAAAGATTCTCTTCAACATCCTATCCATCATCTACAAAGCCATAGGGGCAACAAGACCAGGATACCTAAAATCTAGAATTAGACCATATACCACCCAACGCATCCTACGGTAATCTTCGGAGAACTTTTTAGCAGCCCCCTCTTTCCATTTGAAATCTAGAGGGTGTAAGGAAATGGCTGTCCAGGGGACAAAAGCCTGGAATTCCCTGCCCACCTAGCTGAGACATACACAAACAAAATTCATGTTCATAAAACCACTAAAACATGGACTTTCGCCACCCCGATCACACTGTGTTATCTCTTATCTAATACTTACTTCTGTTGTCTTAACTAAGCTCTTCCACACTACAGATCTTTAGATGTTTTTTTTTTGCTGCTAGCGCCAAGATGCTCCTTGGAGTGAATGTTGCGCTTTGGAAAAACGCTCATTCATTCATGGTGTGAGAGTTCTGTCTGTAGCATGAGATTGCTAGTCCGTAAGGTGTATGAGATTGCTATCCCTAATGTGTATGTGAGTGCTTCCGGTGATGGTTAACCTATGATGGTGTGGGAGTACTGTGTGTAGCATGAGCTTGATAGTCAGGAAGGTGTATGTGAGTGCTTCCTGTACTGTGTGACTACTAGTCTGTGACAGGTGTAAGACTTATTCACGCCCCAGAGTTTGGATATGTTGAAAACTGTGTTAAACTAGATATTTTGCTAGAAAGAAAGGCTTGACGATTTTGGTTCGAATATATTTTTTTACAACACTCATCCATGGCTGAGACACACAGCTGTGTATGTGGAGAAAAGGAAGGCCTGTCACACATGCTCCTGAACTCTCTTTTGCAGCTGGAAATCTGTAGGAAGGCAATCACACAAGCGATATCTAAAAACAGCTGCAAAGAAAGCAAGAAAACAGGACTTTTTGGACAGAGTCTGGCAAGATGCTTTGAGGCAAGAGAGGGAGAGATTACCAGTTTGCAGTTTAGTGCCAATCAAGGACGAACGACAAGCAAAGACTGTAAAATGCTCTAAGGGGCATATTATCAAGAATGTTGATAAAATTATCGCTGCTTTATCGGCAGGAAACTCATAGCTGCCAAGGTTTCAGATTGCCATGTGTGACATTTTCAAAATTTCAATGTAATTATGAGTGACATTTTAACAACTATGAGTGACACTTTCTCCCGAGCAAAATCAAGCAATTTAGACGATTGCAATATACCACCCTTTAACAGTGACCTACACGTCTCCATAACCACTCTCTCTCACATGCTTTTGTTTTGTTTCTTAGGGCTACTCATACCAGTGTAGGGTGTCAGTGCACTTTACATCACACAGAGACAATGAGGTACATGTGTGTAAAGCAGTGTATAGGAAATGTTACACAAGAGATGTACGAAAGGAGTCATAGGTCATTTATACTGGGCATAGTATAAGAGTGCTTAATCTGGAGAAGCAGAATTTCAGAATTTTAAAATGTGCCACCATGGTTGGGGGTTCTCTTTACTAATAAGAATTGCTTTCTACCCAAATGAACCCTTGTGCAACATTATGATAATGAAAGACTGGGGAGAAATCCAACTCTTAAACCTTTACCTTGCAGTTTGCATGCAGCTGTTTGATAACAGTTTATAGCTCACTGTGCTACATTAGGATTTTAATTTATACATTTCAACTATTAAAAGGATCTCTCCAACAAAAGCAGTAAGGCTCTGAACTATTTAAATTATATGCATTTCCGTGAGCTGCCCGGTGCGCGTGCTTTGCAGCAGGCATATTAACCTTTACTCTGTGTAAAATTTCCACTGGGCAAATCTCTAATGATACCCAGGCGGTCCATTAATCACCAGAGTTGCTGTTTTCTTGGCATTTTTATTGTTGCTTAAAACTTGTGGGGGCAAGGAACCTGTCTAATGCCATTGGAATGTGGTGGATATATCGGTGAACGTGGGATATTGGCTGACAAGATGTCTGTGCCCCTCACCAAGGGAAGCAAATGTGCAATAGGAGGTGGGTACATTACCACCGACCCACAAGAAGACCCGAATGGCCTACGGGGTTGAGTCTGCAAAGCATAGGTTAAAACTCCGGTCAAATCAAATTGAGCAATCAGGTGAGCACAGAACAGCTGTGCACACTGGTCATGTGTGACAACGTCCGTGTGCAAACCTGGGTCCTTATTTATGAGGCTGTGCGTCACTTTTACGTCGCCGGTGCGTCACTTTTTGTGACGCACCAGTGGCGTACAAAATGCACTTTGTTGCGCCAAATTTACAAAGTGACGCATCTAAGTAGATGCGTCACTTTGTAAACCCCTGCGCCAAATTATACCTGCGCCAGGTATAATGTATGCAAGGGGGGCGTATTGACGCAAGGAAGGGTCGTAGAAGTGACGCAGTGAAATCTATGAGATTTCACTGCGTCACTTTTAGGACACCGTTGCGTCAAAATCTTGCACCTGCCTCACAGCAGGCATAAGACTGACGCAGGCCCTTTCACATGGGGCTTGCCCCATGTGAAAGGACGCATTGCTGGAGTTGCGTCCCTTTTGTGACACACTCGAGCAATGAGTCACATTTGCGCTTACAGATACGTCAGAAATACTGACGTATCTGTAACTCCTTGCGACATGATGCGTCATACATTAAATATGATGCATCAGGAATGTCGCAAGGAGTGCGCACTGAGAAGTGACGCATCGCTGCTTTCACGCAGCGATGCGTCATTTCTCATAAATGAGGCCCCTGCTGTCTTCTTTACCAAACGTTTCTCCATCTGCGTAATTTGGACACATGTTGTTTAAATGACACAACCCTGTGCGCTGCAATGCGTTTGTTGCTGTGGTTAACCCCTTTGGATCTGTACCCCAAGGAGGCAGACTAACTGCATCTTCAGTTTTCAGCTCAATGCGGTTTTCCCTGCTACCGACCCGGCCCACCTCCCTCCCATCTTCTCAAAGAATGCCCTCCTGCCTGGCCAATGCTCCATCCATCTACCACCTGCAGCGCCTCCGATCGGGTCGAGCCCCTGCACCCTTGGCGGCACATTTATGAGCCATTGCGTCACTTTTTGCACCACTGGTGCGTCACTTTTTGTGACGCACCAGAGGTGTAAAAAATGCGCCTTGTTGCGCCATATTTACAAAGTGACGCATCTAGGTAGATGCGTCACTTTGTAAACCCCTGCGCTACATTATACCTGTGCCAGGTATAATGTATGCAGGGGGGTGTTCCCACGCAAGAAAGGGTCGTAGAAGTGACTCAGTGAAATCTACCAGATTTCACTGCGCCACTTCTAGGACGCAAATGCGTCAAAATCTTACACCTGCCTCACAGCAGGCGTAAGAATGACGCAAGACCTTTCACATGGGCCTTGCCCCATGTGAAAGGACACATTGCTGGAGTTGCGTCACTTTTGTGACACACTCCAGCAATGCGTCACTTTTGCGCCATACAGATACGTCAGAAAACTGACGTATCTGTAACTCCTTGCGACATGATGCGTCATACAGTAAAGATGGCGCATGAATCATGTCGCAAGGAGGGCGCACTGAGAAGTGACGTATCACTGCTTTCACGCAGCGATGCGTCACTTCTCATAAATGAGGCCCTTGGTGTCGCGGAGAGGCTAAGTAAGGGTGACTTTACTGTTGGGCCTCACAGCTTGGACCCCACCTACTTTTGCCCTTTCATTGAACTGTTGCACTCCAAACCCACACTCATTTCAGGCTCTCCTACTGCTGATCGATGCCATCCGTTTGCCAGCGCCCACCCCCCACCCATCAGGGGCCCTATTAGCCTACATGCATACAGCGGGTCAAGTCACTGCCTCTCTGCCATGATCCCTGCTGCTTAGTGTGCCTCCCCATTACATCGATCACTTGGATCACTTGGAAAGCAGTTACTCACTGTGCAAGGCGAGAGTCGCGCAACAATGAGGTAGGGCCCGCCTGGTGGCCACAACGACGACTCCCGTGGCAAACGTCATCCGGACTCCGCCGGGCATGATGCAAAGTGACTCTCAGTAATAAATGAGAGTTCCATCGGCCGTCGTGGTCCGCGGTGAGCTCCGGGCAGTATCTGTATTTTAATTTCTTTCAAATTTTACCACTAGTTGAGCTCTGCCTGCCATTACCAGTTCAACCTCCCTCCCACAACCATCCGCTCGCGACGGAGCTCTGACTGTTGTGATGTCATCTATCACGAATGCCGCGCAGGTTGTTACATTGTTGCTCTGAAGCTAGCCATTCCCCAAGCCTGCCAGAAGAAGCGCCGTGCATGGTGCACTGCTGCTTAGTGCTAAATTCAACTTTACTTGTCTCTAAGTGTGGTGCTTCTGAAAGCGGCGCGACGCCAGAGAGGCACGACAGGCTGCCGGGCAGATAGATTTGTTACATTGAAGCACTCTCAGCCACTCGAGCTGAGAGCAGTCTTAACTATTAACATACAGAGCCCAGCTTCTGGCAGCACGTCTGCAGGGAGAAGCAGCGCCCACGGAGTGGCCTGGCACCCTGCTTAGCCAGAGTTTCAGAATGGCATTAAATGCGTGACAATGCATTTCAGTGCGGTGATGCGCAACACCACACTGAAATGCGTGAGCGTCACACTGTGGAATTTTAGTTCGTGTACTGAACATCATCTACGCCATCTTGCAGATTCACGTACGAACATACACGACAGCCATTTTAGGTACCATGGTCTCCCTGTTCACGATCGCCCCGTCAGCACACTTCCCTGACCTTGCAAGCCTTCCCCGCGCACCCTGGCTGCCCCCGCACTCACATGCACAAGTCATGAACCCTCCCCTCCCATGACTCTGTCTTAGGGAATCACACCCCGCGCCTGACCAACACCTCCTTTCCGTCCATGAATACCCCTCTTTTGATGACCCCTTCCTCTGAGCCTGACTGCCTGTACGAACCGCTGGTCATCCTTTAGCCCGAGGATACAGTTTATTGCCCATTACTGTATGCACACGCCTTTCCTGAAAGGAGCCACTATTGATCACGACCTCCCCATCCCCTGAGATTCGATCAGGCGCACATTCCAAAGGAATCGGCAGAACACTCAGCTGCGTGATAGCCCCCTCCCAATCATATGAGGGGAAAGGGCCCCTACTGTTGTCATGTGTTGGAAGGGGCCGGAACTGGGGGGGTGCCGGTGATGTCGTTTTCATACTTCACAATGTCCCTGTTGTAATAAAGGACGTTCACATGTCTTAAACCAGTGTATAAAAGACCAGGTCTCAGAGAGGTTGAGAGAGCACCTCGAGACGATACCTTGTTGTCCGATCTGATGTGTTCTCCTCCGTCGGAATAAAACTTGTTTCCTGTCTTCCTGTCTCCAGCGCCTGCCTCTTCATTGAATAACTTCGTATGGTATTAGAGGCGTTTTACGCCGGGCAAAATTAACTTAGGAAACATCTACTGAAATCGCCTGACCATTTTGAATTGATCTTTATCAATTGGCGCCCAACGTGGGGCCCATCAGCGACACGTGGATCCAGTGGGAGAGGTCCCGACCACAGAGTGAACGACTGCAACGATCGGAAGAGCTCCTGTCCGATAGACCCTCGTCTGACAGCCGATCATCTGAACTTCACTGATTCCGAGCAGACCTCTCCCGAGTGATCTACGGTCCTGACTGGGAACCACCAGGAGTGCCGCGATAGCAACAAGAGAATAGAGGACGATCGGGCGCTGGAAACGGAAGACGAGAAACTGTCCATACGGTCCGGGTAAGGTCGTGACACACGACAAAATTGCGAAATTGATTGATTGATTGTTTGAAAATACTAGTATTACTTATTGACTGTTTCTGAGAAATTCTCTATTTGCAAACAAGCACAGAATCGCCATACTCTGTTTAGTCTTTGCAGATAGTGAAGGGTAGGCAACGCAAACCTTTAACACGTCGTGCCTACTTTTCTCCTCATTGATTGATTGATTGAATCGAGCATTGAATTGTTCGAAGTTGGTTCTCTTAAGGATCTTCTCTGCCCGCAAACGGGGAAGAATAGGAATATTCTCCCTCCCTTTGCCGGTAGTGAAGGGTAGGTAACGCAAGCCTTTAACACGTCGTACCTATTTCATTCCTCATTGATTGATTGATTGTCCGAACATTGACTGTTTGGAATTGGTTCTTTTTGGAGGTATTCTCTGTTTGCAAATAGCGTAGAATAGAATATTCTGTCCAGTCTTTGCAAATAGTGAAAAGATAGGTAGTGCAGGCTTTTGCCCCCATTGTAATCCGTCATGCCTATCTTCTCCCCATTGGTTCATAGTTGGGTCAACCCGGACCGCTTATTAGAGATGAACCATCCAGCTCCACTGGAAGGCACCCCTAATAAGGACATGTTTACTAAGCAAGGACTAGTCGCTATAGCTTATAGTAAGTTATGGCATAAATATACAAAAAAGGATCCTAAAAGTCAGTGGCCACTGATAGGTTCTTTTGACGAAAATAAAATAAAAACACTAGAAGCAGCTGTAAAAATAAATAAGGTAACGCCCACTATGCTTGATAGTATTGGCATGTGGCGCAAAGAAGCAGAACATCGCAGGAAAAGAGAGGAAGCGAAAACAGTGAAAGAATTACGAAAAGCAGCCCATCTGGCCGCAAAAGAACTAGATGAAGAAATAAGAAGAAGAGAGGAAGTTAAACAAACGCAAGAATCAGGACTGGCAGGCCAATGCCCTGTCAGGACCACCTCTGCACTCTACCCGGAGATGCCCTCCAAACAGCGGGCAAATGACGAGTTACTGCTCGGTCCTCCAATTATCTACATGCCTCCTCCTTATGCTCCCAGCCAGCCTCTAGCACAACACTCACCAGTTCAAAGTGCAGGTGTGGGTGACCCTAGCGCTAGTGCCCCGGCTCTTACGGCCTTCGCACCAGCCGCATTGGTAACAACAGCAGATGAACATGAGACTAGCAGGCACCTAACAGCCAGACCAAATAGGTTGAGCAAAGATGAGCGGGATGGAATCGTCAAGATAGCAAAAACATTGGTAGAACGGAAGGAGAGCGAAGAATATACGATGAATATGCACAATTCACATGCCGGTAGTCACAGACGGCATTTCATTTTACGGTTCAGCTACCACACCCTGAACGCATATGAGGATAGGTACCAGAATAAGGGTCCTGCAAAACTGACGACTCTATATAGAAGGGTCGATGTTGGAGATGGGACTGAGAGCGATGTGACGGACCTCTTCATGCAAACGCTTGAGGTCTTTCGCCACCTCACGGAACAGAAACCAGAGGTCAAGATCACAGTCCCTGAGACGATTGAGCCCTCATTAGAAGCAGCCAACACTATGATGCCTATCAGAGAAGCCGCCCCCTACTGGGTTCCCCCAAGAGGTCAGGGAACAAACGATGATATCAACCACGCAGATGCAAAAGGGAGGGTTGTGTACAACTGGGTTTACCAACCATGGGATCGGCAAGATATTTTAACTTTTAGACAAACCCTGCCCGATTTAAGAAAGAACCCTACAGCATTTTATACAGAACTAGGCACAGCCTTGGGCTCAACCATAATGACTCTATCGGACATGGATTTGTTTTTCGGGTTGTGTCTGCCGGCTGATGTGTGGAAGCAAATCCGGAGAGCCGACCACACGGATCTGTTCGGACACACCTGGACAAAACTCGATGAACTAGATAGGCAGCGAGAGCCCGGAAAGAAACCTGTAAATGACATACTGGAACTCCCTGACAAAATAGTACAGAAGCTAAAGATGTTGATCCCAGAAAAGAAGGTAGACTGGTCGGTAGTCACGGCTTGTCGTCAGAAACCTCAGGAAGATGTATCAGAATATTTCTCCCAATTTGAAACAGTGTTCTCCGACTACAGTGGTCAAGACATGACCACCGCAACCGGACAACACCTATTCGTGCAAAACTACGTAAAAGGGCTATCGCAAGAGGTCTCCCAAAAGTTACAGACGAGTGAGAGTAGTTGGGGAGCCTCCAAACCTGCAGCTATCCTTCAGATGGCTCAGTATTATGAACACCAAAAGAACGAGAACGAGAGGGCGAATGAGAAAAAGAAAAAGGACTTAAAGGAACGAGTGATGATTGCCCACTTGCATGAAGTAACTACAGGAAGGGAACGATATAGGGGAAACTACCAGTCGAATGCCCCTAGGAATTCGGCCCCTAGAGACCGCAACTCCACACCTGGCGCTCCACGAACCGACCTCGATGAGAACCAGTGTGCATTTTGCAAAGAATTTGGGCATTGGAAGTCTCAATGCCTGGCCCTTCGGGAACTGATTAAAAATAAAGAGACAAGGGACATGACAAATGGTTCCAAAACTGGAGGGCAGGGAGGAGGGCAGACCCGCGACACTGCCAATGACCGATCTGGCAGACCAAACACATTTGACCGCCCCCGACAGAATCAGTGCCAACAATCCGACTGCGACAATGCTCACGACTCTGCATAGGACTGCCAGGGGCAAGGGAGGGATCCAGTCGAGCTCTGTGTTGACCAGCAAGGTCCTTACGTCACTGCTAAGGTCCTGGGTACAAAGTCTCCATTTTTGGTAGACACTGGAGCGACACGTAGTGTATTATCAAAACGACTGATTCCAAGGGCACCCTTGTCTGGCTCACACATTACCTCGATAGGTTTCGATGGAACGCCCTCCACTAATCCCCTGTCTGTACCTATCTCCTTTGACCTAGGAAACAATCCCACTGACACAACATTTCTGCTCTCCTCCAACTCCCCTGACGCCATTATGGGTATTGATTTACTGAAACATTTCCGAGCTACTATTAGGTGTTCCCCGGATGGAGTCCGAGTCATCCTGTACGACAACCCGAGCATGTCCAGACCCTACCCCGCACGACATATGTACGCCATAACAGATGCTGACCTATCCTTGCTCGATACCCTACCCCTGTACCTATGGGCCAGAAACGACTCGGATGTAGGACGAATGATGATCGATCCTGTACACATAACTGTTCGACCAGATGCAATACTCCCGAAACTCCCACAGTACCGGATATCGCCCGAAGGCGAGAAGGCATTGGTAGCGATTATTCAGTCCTTGGTAGATGCAGGAGTGGTAGAGGAAGTGGTTAGTAATGTCTGCAATAGCCCTATCCTACCCATTGTTAAGAAGCAAGGTGAGGGAGATGAGAAAGCGTACCGCTTCATCATCGACCTGCGAGAAGTCAACAAAGTGGTGGTGCCACAGTACCCCGTAGTCTCAGACATCGCCACCATCCTGACTCTCATCCCGTCCACTGCCACCACCTTCACCGTTATTGATCTTAAAGACGCATTTTTCTCTATCCCCATCCATCCAGACAGCCGTTATCTCTTCGGCTTCACTTTAAAAAACCGTTCATACCGATTTTGTAGAGCTCCCCAGGGTTACACTGAAAGTCCCAGCATTTACAGCCAGGCCCTCAAAAGACAGCTGGATGACGTCCAGCTACCAGATGGAGTGGTGTTGATCCAATATGTTGACGATATCCTTTTGGCGGCCGACACCACTCCACTTGCAATCACAGCCACTATCCAACTCTTGCACTTTCTCGCGGAGAATGGCCACAAAGTCTCCAAAAAGAAACTGCAGTTCTGTCAGCCCCAAGTAACATACCTAGGCCACCTCCTGCCCAAAGAAGGGAGGAAACTTACGCCCGACCGAATCCAAACCATCCTAGACACCCCCATTCCAAAAACGCAGAAGCAAGTCCGTTCATTAGTGGGCCTTACTTCTTTCTGCCGACAATGGTTACCAAATTTCAGTCTCATTATAAAACCCCTACTTTCCCTGTTGGCCAAAGATGTTCCGTTCCCACTCCCGTGGACTCCCGAATGCCAAGCATCCTTTAAGGAGTTGCGGGATGCCCTTTGCTCGGCACCCGTTCTAGGAACACCAGATTACTCCAAGCCCTTCTCCCTCTTCACTCACGAGAGGGAGGGATGCGCATTGTCTGTCCTAACTCAGCCCATCGGCGCCAAACAACGCCCTTGTGCCTACTTCTCTGCCACTCTTGATCCAGTCGCCAGAGCTCTACCTGCCTGCCTTCGAGCAGTAGCCGCTGCTGCTGTCTCTATCCGCCAGAGTGAGGGAATTGTGCTTTCGAACTCTCTCACAGTATTAGTGCCCCATGCAGTTGACACCCTTTTGAACCAGACCAAGACTCAACACCTGACTAGTGCACGACTGACAGGGTACGAATTGACTCTACTTGCACCCCACATCACCCTGAAGAGATGCACGACATTGAATCCTGCTACACTGTTACCCTTGCCCGAAAATGACCCCGATGTGCCCCCTATACACGACTGTGTGACCCTCACGGACGAACAGACTAGGAGTAGAATTGACCTCCGAGACATCGCTTTTACAGATCCTGATGGAGAACTATGGGTAGATGGCTCTTGTATCAAACTCCCAGACGGCACCACTTCTGCTGCCTATGCGGTGACGACAGCTCGAACAGTAGTTGAAACAGCTCGCATCACACAACGATCCGCACAGGCAGCAGAACTAATTGCCCTCACACGAACATGTATCATAGCAGCAGGAACCACGGCAAACATTTACACGGACAGCCAGTAAGCCTTCGGGGTAGTTCATCATTTTGGGCTCCTGTGGAGGGAAAGGGGATTCCTGACGTCCCACGGTACGCCCATCCTTCACGGAGATTTAGTCTCCGCCCTGATTGAAGCAGTTCTTCTCCCCAAACGATTAGCAGTGATCAAATGCCAGGCACACAAGAAGGTGACAGATTTAGTTGGACAGGGAAACGCACTAGCCGACATCACTGCCCGAACCACAGCTGAGAATAGGACAACGACACGCATGTATGTGACCAGGTCACAAGCAGAAAAATGGACCGACGCTAGGGAAACGATCAGGGACATCCAATCGGCCAGCACACCACACGAATTGACTGAGTGGGCGCGGGTGGGTCTAAGGGATGATGAAGGCTGCTGGCGGACAAAAGACACGAACAAATGGTTGCTGCCTGATGCATACTTGATCCCCATACTGACAATGGCACACTCCCCTGCACACATAGGTTCTGCCCCCATGATTGAACTCATTTCCAAAGTCTGGCACAACAGCAAGATCCCCGATTCGGCCAAACACCTAGTCCAGCAGTGCCTTATCTGCTTACAACACAACCCCGGGAAAGGAACTGTGGTACCCCGGGGAGGGTTTGGGATCCCCGACCACCCCTTTGAGGTCCTCCAGATGGATTACATCCAATTAGAGAGGTGCCAAGGCTTGAAGTACGTATTGGTCATTGTATGTGCCTTCAGCAAATGGGTGGAAGCCTATCCGACCCGTGATAACACTGCCATGACTACTGCCAAAGTACTACTGAAAGAGTTTTTCCCTCGCTACGGCCTTTGTCGAATTTTATGGAGCGACAATGGCCCCCACTTCATAGCTGAAGTTATCCAATTAATCCTGAAGGGGTTGGGGGTAAAACAAAGATTCCACGCAGTCTTCCACCCCCAATCCGCTGGCCTGGTTGAACGACACAACGCTACACTGAAACTAAAACTGTCAAAAATAGTGGCCACCACAGGACTTAAGTGGCCAGATGCCCTTCCACTGGCATTGCTATCGATGCGCTCCACTCCCACTAAGCACCACTTGACCCCCTACGAAGTTTTGTTTGGGCGGCCTATGAACCTCTGGACTGCCCCTAAACCGACCTCCATTCACGACGTCCCCGACGTCCTGATGTCAGACTATTTATACAAGTTAACTAAAACATTGTCTGTCATTCATCAACAGGTGCAGCAGGCCATCCCCGATGCTTCCAGGGGTCCCGGTCACGATATCCAACCGGGGGACTACATCCTGATCCGGAACTTTCAACGAGCGAAGAGTCTGGAACCCCGGTGGACGGGCCCCTGGCAAGTACTGATCACCACTCGGACGGCTCTTCGAGTGGAGGGGAAAAAGAACTGGCTACATGCGCACCACTGCAAGAAGGTTTCCTCGACCCTGGCCACGACAGACAACGTCAGCACCCAAGAAGAGCTCCTGAACAAAGACCGACCATCACTGAACTGCTATCCTGATACCGAGGCACTTGAACTTGCAAAACACTCTGATCCCACTGTGCCATCTCGAGAAGGGTATTTCCTGCGTCGAAAGGAGGGAGCTTCGGCTAAGTAGGCCACTGACTAAGTTAAAAATCTCAGAACGGTGACCCAAAGCAACCAAGGGTTACCCGGAGAGAAGCTAAACAAAGTCTGTGGTTCTGCCCACTACCGAGCACCTTGAAGATGAAGATGATGGAAGCGCCAGACAAGAAGATGATGGAAGCGCCAGATAAGAAGACGTCGGAAGCAACAGGAAATACCCACTACAGGAATCCAAAGACTGACAATTTGCACAAATCAAAGACAATCACTTTCTTCATTGTCTTCCTCTTTTGCCTCCTCCTCATGACTTCCTTCTGGATCTTGGAGGAAAGTACACCCGCTCACCAGATGTTGCCAACCACTGTCCAGCCAACCACCATGAAAGAGCACCACCTGATCACCCTTTCACCTCAGCTCCGAGAAAGGCGTAGGGAGTTCTGGAACAATTCCTTCGTACAACTGTTGCACCAGCACAACCTTGCTGCAAACGCCACGAACTGCTGGATCTGTGGGTTGCTCCCACATGCTACCGGACACTCCATCCCCTTCATCCCTTCTCCTTTCTCAGTTCACGGCTCCTGCCTCGCCTGGTTGATCCTCATGCAGGAAAGCCACAAAGACAACGCCACTTCTGGTCAGACAGTGTCACACTTCTACTTTGGGTTCTGGCTGAACAAAACAGGAAAACCCTTTTGTCCTGCAATTTCAGGTTCAACCTTCCTTACGAACATCCCTGCCAAAGAAAGGGTCGAAATGCAAGTGCTCCACAATCCAGCCAGACCCACCTTCTCCCACCTGCGGAAACAAACGGCTGCCACCCTGACCGTGGCCCTGTCTGTCATCAATGTCACAGGACTCGTATGCCTCGAAGGACAAGGAACGCAGCTGGTGGGTCACAGTTCTTGCCGCATCACCAAAACATTGGTCTCAGCCGACCCCCCCTCCTTTGTTGCTTCCCCGAATATGTACTTTGTTTGTGGCACCAAAGCTTACACTTGGCTCCCAAGAGGCTGGAGGGGTACGTGCTACATCGCCTTCATTCTTCCTCCCACGTATGTGGCTCCAGCCAACCACCACCGGCAAAAGCGCGCCGGAGATGTTGAACAAGCCGACTCCACCGGAGCACAGTTCCTGGATGCAGCAAAGGGACTTGTTCCTCTGTGGGGACCAATGGCAAATAGCCGCGCTATCCGACACCTGACTCAGGCAGTAGAAACAACAATTAACATCACCGCTGGCATCCTTGCCAACAACACGGCTGAGCTTCAGGCAGTCCGCCTGGTGGCTCTTCAAAACCGTCTTGTTCTAGATGTGGTTCTGGCCGACCGTGGAGGTGCATGCCGCATCATCGGCTCCAGCTGTTGCACCTACGTGCCAGATAACTCACCTTCAGTCTACAAAGCAATTGAACACCTCCACAGACTGTCTTCAGAGGTTCACCAGGAGCAGGAAGGATGGTCGCTTGGAAGCTGGTTCTGGGACACTTTGAAGAACTGGGGATGGAGACTGTTTACGTTTATATTGATACCAATCATGATACTGTGTGGGTGTTGCTTAGGTATTCAATGTTTACCACCTTTATGTGCACTTATTTCCAACTGTATGTGCCCAAAGACTTTGAACTTTAAACCTGAGCACATGAGTCCCCTATACGAAATAGAGGTGCGTGGTCTCATGGGGATTGATCCGAACTGACAAGCTGGCGAGACATGTTAAAGGGAGGACTGTGGAATTTTAGTTCGTGTACTGAACATCATCTACGCCATCTTGCAGATTCACGTACGAACATACACGACAGCCATTTTAGGTACCATGGTCTCCCTGTTCACGATCGCCCCGTCAGCACACTTCCCTGACCTTGCAAGCCTTCCCCGCGCACCCTGGCTGCCCCCGCACTCACATGCACAAGTCATGAACCCTCCCCTCCCATGACTCTGTCTTAGGGAATCACACCCCGCGCCTGACCAACACCTCCTTTCCGTCCATGAATACCCCTCTTTTGATGACCCCTTCCTCTGAGCCTGACTGCCTGTACGAACCGCTGGTCATCCTTTAGCCCGAGGATACAGTTTATTGCCCATTACTGTATGCACTCGCCTTTCCTGAAAGGAGCCACTATTGATCACGACCTCCCCATCCCCTGAGATTCGATCAGGCGCACATTCCAAAGGAATCGGCAGAACACTCAGCTGCGTGATAGCCCCCTCCCAATCATATGAGGGGAAAGGGCCCCTACTGTTGTCATGTGTTGGAAGGGGCCGGAACTGGGGGGGTGCCGGTGATGTCGTTCTCATACTTCACAATGTCCCTGTTGTAATAAAGGACGTTCACATGTCTTAAACCAGTGTATAAAAGACCAGGTCTCAGAGAGGTTGAGAGAGCACCTCGAGACGATACCTTGTTGTCCGATCTGATGTGTTCTCCTCCGTCGGAATAAAACTTGTTTCCTGTCTTCCTGTCTCCAGCGCCTGCCTCTTCATTGAATAACTTCGTATGGTATTAGAGGCGTTTTACGCCGGGCAAAATTAACTTAGGAAACATCTACTGAAATCGCCTGACCATTTTGAATTGATCTTTATCAACACCTGATGCGTGATACTTGACAGGCCTGGAAACTGCTGCTAAAGTGGCGATAATGGGCTTGATAATAAGCTCTTGTGAATTCCCATAGCAGCCCAGGTTCTGGTGTTAACCTGGGCTGCTATGGGAATTCACAAGGGCTTTTTATCAAGCCCATTATCGCCACTTTAGCGGCAGTTTCCTGACGCAAAAGCGCGATAATTTTATCACCGTTCTTGATAATATGCCCCTAAGTATTCCAAACCTGGTGCAGATGATCTAAACTATTTTCTAGAAATGGACCCAAGAACGTCTATATTGTTATCCCTATGTATTTTAAATGCTAACATATATCTCTATCTTGGATTTTGAGGAAAGCCACTCGTACCGAGAGCATTTAAATAAAATGTATCAACCATTCAGAGAGCTTTTAACTAAACAAAGCCTGGCTATCCCCCTACTTCTTTCAAGGGGCCATGTCGCCCCCATGTGGCCTTTTCGAATATGACACATTTTGAATCTTGCTATTTGATGCCATTTCTAAGAGATATAAGATATATTAAATACATTAGAATACAGAAGCACAGGTCAAGCACTGTGCAGACGAAACCTAAAAGTGGGAACATATTGCTCAAGTTTGGCCAAGAGCTTACCAGATATGCTGAAGAAGGCTGAAAAACATCTATCCTTTTCCAAAGCGCACAAAACCTTATTTTTCTGTAACTTCCCTTTTTGTTTGTTTATTGGTTTAGTTTTCTTTTGACAATCCCAGTTGGTCCTTTGTGGATTCTTTTAGCACCAGGAAGACTTATTTTAGCAGCACACTCAATGAAAACTACAACATCAATTATAACATCTCAGTCATTATTGGGACCAGCAGAATTCTCCCCTCTCCCTGCTCACCCAGACCGCCCCCGCAATTTACCGCCATCACTCATGTCCCCCCCCCCATAACTAATCCTAACATGCATGCTTGTGAACTGCCACTCGGCGGTTCAGCATGCAACAGAAATTTCCGAAAGTGAAGATATAGATGTCGCCTTCCTAACAGAAACTTGGCTTAACGATCTTTCAACACCCATCTTTGCATCTTTGACTTACTCTCCACCCCCTCCCCCCCCCCCCGGCAGAAAAGACAGACCTCTGAGATTAGGAGGTGGTCTAGCAATAATCTTTTAAAATGAACTCCAGCTCTCCCTTGTGAGAAGTCGGCCTGGCATATGCTGTCCACCATTCTAGTGGGCACCTTGCACCAGTCCAAATGACCCTTATTGATGGTAGGTTTAAAGACAACCTATATAGAAAGCTATCCTAGTGGTAGCTGGGGAGAGCAGCCTTCAGACTAAGTCTTGAAGGAATGTAAGGCAGGTTGTTTTACCAGTCTATAATCTCATGAATGACCAAATGAAAGGAGAACCACACCAGGAATATATATATAAAATATATGTATTTATTCTAAACACATCCCTCTAGTCTCTTTATAAGGCTAGAGGCAAAAGTACATTCAGTAAACATATTTAGCACACAGTGAATTAGCACAGTATATGTTGAGCCCTAGGGTCATTTATTTATTTATTTAATTTATATGGCGCGTTATAACCACAGGGGTCTCTAAGCGCTGTCTGTCCAGATTTACGTGATAAGATGTTACATTCACTTGAAACCAGCTGTGCACCTAAGATCTGCACCATGCTTGCTTAAACAATACAGTTTTTAGTTTTTTCCTGAAGGAAAGTAAATTACTTTCCTTCCTGAGCTCTGGATCCAGTTTGTTCCAAAAAGCTGGGAGCGTGTTGGAAAACGCACGGCCCCCCACCGTGGTCAATTTGAAGCGGGATTGGGACAGAAGAGTGGTGTCCGACGAACGCAAAGTCCTACCCGGTGTGTAGGGGGATAATCGGGATTTCAGGTATTTTGGTGCTTTGCCATACCGAGCCTTGTGAGCGATACACAGTCCTTTGAAGACAATTCTCTGACGAATTGGGAGCCAGTGCAGCTCCTGCATCAGAGGAGAGGCATGAGCAGTCCTGGGTTTTTTGAATATCAGCCTAGCAGCATCATTCATCACTCCCTGTAATTTGTCCAGCAGCCGCTGTGGCAAACCTAAATATAAGGAGTTCCCGTAGTCCAGCCTTGCCGAAATTGTGGCTGAAACCACGTGTTTCAGAGTTGGGAATGAGAGTAGGGCAGAGATCTTCCTTAGTTGTCTTAGAAGGCCTATACAGGTGCCCACTACGGTGGTAACTTGTTTTTCCATGGACAATTTATTATCCACGTATAGGCCTAAGCTTTTAACTGCGACTGCCGGTTTTGGTGGTGCGCCCAGCTCTTTAGGCCAGAATTTCTCGCTCCAAGGGTTACCCGAGGTGGAAATGGGCAACACTTCCGTCTTATCCGGATTGACTTTCAGAGAGTTCTCGGACATCCAATTGACTGTAGTTTTCAGTATGTCCTGTAGCCTAGTGGATGCTCCCGGACCATCATCCAACCGGATGATTATCTGGGTGTCATCGGCATAGTTATACACTAGGCAATCCATCCTGTTCAGGAGGGCAATCAGTGGCTGCAGGTAGATGTTGAAGAGTAGGGGTGACAAGGCAGAGCCCTGTGGAACCCCACAGGTGATCGGGGCAGGGGTGGAAAGTAGGTCACCCAGCTGCACTCGTTGTGTCCTACCCTGCAAAAATTATGTAAGCCATGCATGTGCTGTACCCATGACGCCAAAGGATCTCAACCGCGACAGAAGCTGTTTGTGACACACGGTATCAAACGCCGCGGAGAGATCCAATAGTATCAGGGCGCTCGGTGTTTTTACATCGGCCCGCGTTCTTAGCTCATCTAGAATGGATAACATAACTAGTTCCGTGCTATGATTAGCACGGAACCCTGCCTGATTGGTCTCCAGCAGGTTGTTATTCTCTAGATGGTCCGATAGTAGAGCTAACACATGCTGCTCAACCACTTTAGCCAAAAAAGGCAACTGAGAGATGGGCCGGAAATTTTGCAGACATTTTGTGTCTGCACCAGGTTTCTTCAGTAAGGGGATCAGGCGAGCCTCCTTAAAAGCTAGAGGGATCTGTCCTGTGCGAAGAGAAGTGTTCAATAGATGCAGGACCTCTTCCTCTATTCCTGGCATTGCCACCTTGAGTATGTCTGGAGGGCAAGGGTCCACCAAGGAACCCGATTTAACTCGGCCTATGATTTTAAGTAATTCCTGTTTGGAGATAGGGGAGAACTCAGCTAATGGTGGGATGTTTAACGGGGCAATAAGGTCCGGTAGGCGAGGACATTCGAGGGGTGCAGTTTCCGCAATTTCGTCCAAGATATCGGATATCTTTTTTACGAAGAAGTCTTGAAACCTCTGACAGTCCTCCTGAGTGAACTCGGGCCTTTGCTCTTTGTTCACCCTGAGCTCCGCCAGGACCCGAAAAATTCTTTTTGCGGATTTCTTGCAGCAGCTATTCTTTCCTCGAAGAAGACAGCCTTTCTAGATTGTATGGCTAGTTTATACTGGGCTAAGGATGAGACATATTCTTGTTTGCAGATGGCGTCATATTTTTTACGCCAAGCCCGTTCTTTCTTCCTCACCCCACGTTTCATCTCCCTTAGGGAGTCATTATACCAAGGCGCCCCAGCTCCTCTCGCCACCTTCTTCATCCTGCGAAGAGGTGCCACCACATCAATGGCACTCCCCAGTTTATGCTGGAGGTGTCCACATAGAGCATCAACGTTGACATCCTGCTCTTTTGCTGAAGGGTGGTGTTCTAAGAGGTGAACCAATTTTTCCCCATCAAGATTTCTCCATTTGCGGGCCGTTATCCAGCCCTCCCCAGGTTTGGACAGGGGGCCCCTCAGTATGAGTCTACCCTTTATTAGAGAATGGTCAGACCAGGCACAAGGGAAAATTTCCGTAGTGCCCTGGACTGGCATGGTGGTCCAGACTAAGTCGAGCACATGACCTTTCTCATGTGTCGGTCCCTTGACCTGTTGAGTGAGACCTAAGGAGGAAACCGCCTCCTCAATCTGTAATGCTTGGCCTTCTTTGGGGGATTTTTCCCAATGATAATTGAAGTCCCCTAAGATCACCATTTTGTCATATCTTGTGCACAGGTCCTGGACCAATCTTAAGAAGAGAGTGGGGAAATCTGGCGACGCCCAGGGTGGCCGATATACCACCAAGAACACCACACAGACCGCTCCCCTCCTGAGCTTAACCCCCATAACCTCTGCTCCTCCAAGGGTTACAGAGAGGAACCTATCGGCACGGAGGCATGACTGATATAAAAGGGCTACTCCTCCTCCTCTCTTGGCTCCCTCCCTATTAAAATAAATAGCCAAATGGTTATCTGGAAGAGCCGCCACCAAATCCGGCGCTGAGCAATCCTCCAACCATGTTTCAGTGAGTGCGAGGACGTCTAACTCCCCGTCTTCCAGAAGTGTGAAAACCTCCAACCTATGGCTCTGCAAAGAGCGGGTATTCAATAGACCGTAGCTCAGGGTATGTATATTGGAAGAGCGCTGTCGCCCACTAATACTCCTGGGTGAGATCAGCAGGCCCTCGCAACCCAGCCGATATATAGTACCCGGCTCCAGATGGGATCTACCCAGGTTAAGCTGCAATAAGTCACCCCTTGAGTAAACCACATTCTGGCCAGGGGTTCTGGCCCCAGGCCCCGGATGGTCACGGATGGGCAAAGATGGGCTCACCTCTGGCTCACCACCGTCGCACCTACGGCACGCCCGCTGCGCGTAACCGCTGCGCGTCTGCTCCATGTGAGCTTTAAATAGGAGGCTGCTGATGGTCCTAGTACAACCACTAGACCGTCAGCTCTCCAAGATGGCCCCCGGAAGTGAGGGGGCCTCTCATACCTAACCATATACTAAGAAAGTGGTATGAGAACCACAACTGATATAGATACAAGGCCAGGAGCCTTTAGAACTGCTGGGGCCACCAGGAACCACCCAAGGTAGTGATACAGGGGACCCACGGGGGACGCGTGCAGTGCCTAAACACAGCCGCGAATCACCATTAACTTCTATGGAGAAAGTCGCCGTTGGAAAATTACAGATTAAGGACACTTAGAAGAGGACTTGGAGCAAACCCCTTTAGAACTAGGAGGTTCTAGAGTCAACACCCACGGGAGCACCAAAGTACTCGAGTTACCACACCAAGGGAAGCTAGGTGCATAGGTGTATTTTAGTGTCGGGTTTCATCGTTGATTTCAATGGCGAGCTGCTGAAAAGTGCTGCAGGCGACCAAGTGGAAAGTGTCCAGGTCGATCCAAGGGTGGATTGAAGATCTGAAGAACCTGAAAGCAGAGGGGATAGAGTCTGAGTCACTAGCCAGTGACCAGGAGGGCGATGAGAAGATGCCAACCGATGTCGGGTGATTTCAGGTGAAGAAGGTGAAGCTTGACTCTTCAGCCATGAGGACCAGGAAGGTGTCAGGGACAACCAAGAGCTGGATTTGAGTGGTCATATAAAGGATGTCGAGTGCTTCAGTGTTGGTTTCTGGATTAGACCCAACAAGCCTTGGCAATAGCAACCCATGCAGAAAGCAAAGAGTGGCTTCGGTGCAGACCAGCAAGGTCTGAGGGACTCACCCTTTAGAGGAGAGTCAGGGCACGTCTGGAGAAACCAGAAAAGCCCAAGAAACAGAAGCGTTACCTTCGTGGGAACCAACCAGTCGACAGACACGGGATCGCAAAGGGTCCTCAAGCAGAAATGCTAGAAGCGGGCTCACAGAACACTCATCTTCAATGCAGATAGTGCTTGGGGCTTGGACTTCAGTAGCCTAATGCACAACTTCGGGAAAGCTCGGTAAGTTAATGCACTAGCAAATGTGCATGATGTCCAGGAGTTCCGTTCCCACGTCACTTGTGAGGGCTGCGGATGTCAGTTTCACTGGGATCTCGTGTTGGCCTCTGAGAAGTCTGGAAGTCTATGTCCTGAGTCACAAATCCATCAGGATCAGGCGGGAGCCTTGAAAATGCAGACTCGCAAGATGCTTCTTTGGTGCCTGTTTGAACAGGGGAGTCACTCCTTGACCCCGAGGGAGATTCTTCCGCCTTCTAGTCGATATAGAATGTCGAAGTTCCAGGATATATGTTGCAGAGTTTCGTCCAGGTGTAATCTGAAGTCGTAAGGACTGGGTTCCTATACTTATACTAAGATAAGGGGTTGGACATACGCTGGGGAACCACCTATTTGAGGATGTAGGGAGAGGGGTGGCCACACCCCTTTTCCTTTGTCCAGTTTCGTACCAGAGCAGGGGCTGAGTGCCCCTGCAACCGGTTTGAACTGGGATATACACAGGGACACTAAGTGTGCCCCCAGCACTGTCTGAAAATCATTCTATGAATGCACCCAAAATAATAATAATAAATGAGTTTCTAAAGCACATGGTTATACTACACAGTATGTCCCCACGCTGCAGCTAGTTACCCGTCCCGGACAGATTGTGCAGGATGCAAAAGCCGTCCCTTACATAGGCATTATTTTTGGACGAGCCATGTTTTTAGTCTTTTTCGGAAGATCCCCTCCGATGTTTCAGACCTGAGTGACTGCGGAAGGTCATTCCAGAGTTTGGCGGCCAGCCATCTGAAAGATCTTCCACCCATTCAATGCTCTTTTGAGCACTGGTAGTTCTACCCTTCCTGTTCCCACAGATCTCAGAGCCCTGGTAGGTATGTAAGGGGTCAGTAGATTGTGGAAGTGGCCCGGGCCCTTTCCTTGCAGGATACAGTGACTAATGCATAATGTTTTGTACACAATTCTCTCCCTAACTGGGAGCAAGTGTAGCGTTGCAAGAGCGTTCTTGAATGGAGCTCTTCTGAGTAGCCTTAGAACAAGGATAAGATAGAGCTGATCTATGATAAAATCCTCAAGACAATCTGTCCCATGGATTCCCCATCTACAGCCCTACATCAGTCCCGGGTCATGGACACGGAGACACTCACAGTCTTTCCAGCTGCCAACTTAAGTGACATTGAGGCACTTATTGGTCCTATTAAGACAGGGTCTCCGCTTGATCTCATTCCGGCCAGAATTGTTTCCATCATGGGCAACTCTCTTGGGCCTCTGATCCAAACTCTGGTGAATCGCTCTATCGCTGAGGGCCAGGTACCACGGGATTGGAAGAAGGCCATTGTAAACCCAATCCGGAAGAACTCTGCCTCCCCTGGTCGGACCTATCCAACCTCCGCCCCATATCTCTCCTTCCCTACCTGAGTAAGGTAACTGAAAAGCACATTAACACCCACCTTTCGAGTTTCATCGAATGGTCCGGAGGCTTAGATCGCTCCCAGTCCGGATTTAGGGCCAACTATGGCACGGAATCAGCACTCCTATCTGTGACAGATACCATCAGAATGTCACAGGATGGTGGGAGCTCTGTGATTCTAGTGCTATTGGACCTTTCCGCGGCTTTTGACACGGTATCGCATGAAATCTTACTCAGTTGATTGCAGGAGATAGGGGTTAGGGGTTTGGCCTGGTCCTGGTTGAAGAGCTTCTTATGTGGCCGCTCGCAGAGTGTCAACCTGGGTGCCTTTTGTTTGGCTCCGATAGAGCTCAGTAAGGGGGTGCCACAGGGCTCATGCCTAAGTCCCACACTTTTCAATGTGTATGCGGCTCCCTTAGCGGATCTCATGAGATCATATGGATTTATTCCTGTGTCATACGCGGATGACACTCAGCTGCTTTTCCCTTTTAAAACCCTGACAGCTGCAGTTAAATACTCATTTTCGGAAGGGATGAGGGCTGTGTCCCAATGGATGGCCGCAAATTTCCTGCAATGCATTGTAGGGAAGACTGAGGTCATGCTATTTGGAGATGCGCCACTGCTGTGGTCACCGGATTGGTGGCCTTCAGATCTGGGCCCCGTCCCTATTTCTAAACAGACCGTAAAGAACTTGGGGGTTCAACTAGATCAGGGATTGTCACTGAAGGATCATGCCAACCAAACAGCTGGGTCTTGCCTGCATGTAATTGGACTCCTTAGACGAGTGTTTCCCTTACTGCCGGATACATCTAGAAAGACCCTGGTCCAGACCCTAGTGATTAGTCGCCTGGACTATTGTAATGGGTTACTGATATCAGCTACTGAAAACTCGCTAAGTAGGCTTCAGGTGGTCCAGAACACCGCTGCAAGGCTGATTCTCAATGCCCCTCCAAAAACTCCCTCTCGCCCTCTTCTGGATAAGTTGCACTGGCTTCCGATCCGTGCACGGGTACAATTTAAAACTTGCTGTATAATCCACAAGAGTATTTATGGCTCCTGTCCGTCGTACTTGGCTGAGAAATTTGTCCCGTATAACCCAGTACGTACCCTCAGTTCCAGCAATCAATACCTACTTCAGGTCCCCTCTTTAAGAAGGTCGAGACTGGGCGGAAGAGCTCTTTCATTTCTGGGTCCCACCCTCTGGAACAAACTGCCTCTTACCCTCAGACAGTGTACCAATCATTTAGCCTTTAGAAAAATGCTGAAGACTTTTCTGTTTTCATTATTTCCCTTGTCTTGATTTGGTAAGCACCATATCTTTACCTGCTAGGCGAGCAAAGCGCAGAGATACTCCTTCGGGAGTCGAGTCCAGCGCTATATAAGCCTAAAAAAAAAAAGGTGAGCTTTTGCATTTTGAATGCCCTGCAGTCTTTGAACACACCTCCTATTTGCTGCCAGGTACAGCACATTCCCGTAGTCCAGGCGCGATGTCACCAGAGCATGGACCAGCGTTTTTCTGGCGGTTGCAGGGAGCACATCCAGTGTGTTCTGGAAGACCTTCATTATTCCAAAACATTTTCCAGCAACCACCCTGGTGTGGTGGTCGAAGGGGAGTTTTGGGTCCAACCATATTCCTAAGTTCTTAACCTGTTCCTTGGGAACGGATGTGGAGCCCAGGGATTGGGGTCACCACCTTGAGGTCTATATAGACGGCGTCCTGCCAAATATTAGCACCTCCATCTTGTTTCCATTCAATGTAAGGCAATTCCTAGCCATCCAGCCCTCTAGCTCCTGTAAGCAAGTGGAGAAATTGGTGGCTGCCTTGTCATGGGCTTGGGATAGTGATACCACTAATTGCGTGTCATCCGCATATGACACAACACTGATGTCGTATTTTGCAATTAGGTCTGCTAAAGGGGGCACACATGAATTAAAAAGGGTGGGACTAAGGATGGACCCCTGGGGTACTCTTCGCGTCTGCCTAATGCTTTTCGAGTAGAACGGTCTCTGCAACACTTGGAAGCTCCGACCTTGTAAGAAGGATCACATCCATTCCAAGGGCGTTTGTCCAGCCCTCCCTTTTTAAGGCGTTGCAGGAGCAAAGAATGGTTGGCAGTATCGAAAGACGCGCTGAGCTCAAGTAGCACCAGCGCCATTGTCTTGCCATCATCTGCATGCATATGTATTGTTTACATGGATATCAACAGAGCTGACTCCATTGAATATGAGGCCCGAAAGCCTGACTGAGTGGGAAGTAGTAGGTTGTGCTCATTCATATACGAGGTTAGTTGTATGTTAACCACCTTCTCTGCGGTTTTGGCAAAGTATGGAAGGAGCGAGACTGGTTGGTAATTATCCAACTGGCTTGCCTTTACCCCTGTTTTTTCTTAATTGGGATGACGACCACTTCCTTCCATTGCCCAGGGATCGCCACTGATTCATAGGAGAGTTTCGGGAGGTGACCAATATAGGGAGCCAAGATTTCCATACTCTCTCTTAGGATCTTAGGTTTCATAGGGTCCTTGGGTGAACTGGACTTGAGACTCAAGGCAATGTTTAAGCTCCTCCGATGATGGGGGGACAAATCTAGAGAGGCTCGGGCCTTATCTGTGCTAGGTTCCTCATCTCCCACCCCCCTCCGCTCCTTGCCTCGCCCGGGAAGGTGGGATACATTTTTACTACCTGATCTGAGAAAAAATTTGCGAACAGATTGCAGGTTTCTACTGAGCAACTATTTGGTGGGGAGGTTCTGGTAAGTGATTATATGTCCTTGAAAATTCCTAATCATTCTCGGCACGAGTTTTCCGCCTGCTCAAATCTCAAGTTATAGTAGGTTGCTCGAGTCCTTCTTATTAGTGAGTGATAAGTTCTATGCCTTGTTTTGTATTCCGCCTTTTTGAGATCGGAGGAGTCTCTCCTCCAGACACGTTCAGCGGATTTACACAAGGACTTCATTCTCCTAAGTTCATCATTGAACCAAGGCGCATATTTTGACTGTCTCCTGGGGGCACTGGTAGACCAAGGCGCAACTTGATCTAGTGCCTTGGTGATCCTGTTGTCTAAAGCTGTCCAGCCCCAATACACTAAAGCCTGTCTGGGAGGTGGTTACACCTCCCTGTGACAGGAAACCTATTGTCCAGGCCTCCCCTGCCAGAGTTTCATCCAGCAGCAGGAGGTCAGACTCGTGTCTGTGGCTGCAGCATCCATTTTGTAATGCTGGGGTTCTTTTAAACTATTACTGGTTAGGTTAGTGTGTACAAGTCTCTCCCTCTAGAAGGGTGGAATTCTACCCCTGCTGCCAGAACTGGTGGGGGGATAGGATTCCAAAGTGTTTGACACCAAACACGACATATTTCCATGCAGCCATTCCAGAGTTAGCATTAACCGCAATATTATAATGCACTTAAGAGTATAGGGTCTGGCTGCATCACTGAACAGCCTCAGAGAATAGATTCCAAAAGCTGCAGAGGGGTCCTGCTCATGCATGGGCAACGTCTCATACAAAACCAAGCACTCTGCCTACAGGACTGAGAAGGCCTGCCATAGGAGTGACTAATAGGTTCATTTGTGTCAGTGATTAAAGTTAGATATAGGTAACTTATATCTCAGTAAGGGGTGCATGCACCACCTTACCCAGGCTGCAGTAGCAGACCTGTGGTGCCCTTTTGGAAGGCTTCCCAGGGGTGGCATAATACATGCTTCAGCCCCTAGTAGGCCTCTGGGGAACCTATGCCCTTAGTACCTAAGGTACCATATACTAGGGACTCACAAGGGTAACTCAGTAATCAATCTGGAGTGTACCTAAAGTACATGCAACCAATTTAGAGAGGAAGCAGCTAGGCTGGGTCCAGGTTAGCAGGGCCCCAGCCAGACTAAAGTCGAAAAACAGTGAAACATCAGCAAAAAGTGGGGGTAACCATAGTAAGCAGATCATACTCTCCTACATCCCTAGCCAAAAACAAAGACTTTGAAACATTTGAATACCTTAGAGCAGAACTTACAATTCAAGGCACCCCCCCATACAACTACATAACATCTATCACCCTCCAGGCAAACTGTCTTCCCTTCGCTGAGGACTATCTGACCTTCTTTCACAATCATCTCGTCCTAGGAGACTTTAACCTTCACTGGAACATGCCTGATGCCCCTACTATTAAACTTCTCAATAACATCCTTGAGTTAAGTGATCTCAAACAACACTGCCTTTCCCCAACCCATTCTAAAGGGACTACTCTTGACGCCATCATTGCTAACAGTAATCTGGCATCCCTATCCAACATCATCCCTATGGACTGGTCTGATCACCACCTCATATTGTTCCTGATCTCACCCTTAGCCCAGCCTGCCCCTACCAAAAGCAACAACACCACAATATTATGCAGAAACCTTATTAGTATCCCCCCAGGTGCACTGGAGACCAAACTCCAAGCACAACTCAGTCGCACACCTCCCTCTTTCAATGCAAATGATCTCACTGAGCATTACAATAAATCTTTATCCGAGGTTCTAGATCAACTTGCTCCCCCCAAAGCAAAAACACTTAAAAATATTCCTTCCAAATCTTGGTTTAACTCTGACCTCAATTATGAAAGACGAGTACTCAGACTGGCAGAGAGAACCTGGAGGCAACCCTCTTCCCCCTCCAATGTTGTCCTACTTCGAACCGCTAGATCCGTGTACAAGAAACACATTTCTTCGAAAAAAGGCTTCCTTCTTCCAATCACAGCTCTCTGGGGCCAAAAATAGAACTGTTCAACATTATTAGAAATCAAACCTCCCCTGCCCATCATGTCGGCCACCACGAGCTAAGGAGAAGAATTTGAACCTTTTCTCTGAAAAAATTGCCAAAATTGAACAATCCTTCACTCTAACTCAAATCCCCCCGGCCCCTCTGTTCCCCTAATACTATTTCAACATCCACCCCACTGCTCACACTCCCAGTGTCCTCCCCACCCCAATCTCCTCAACCCCTCCTGAATTTCTCCCCGACAACACTCAGCTCAAAAACAACGCCCCCTGGCTGAATTTTCACCTCATGTCTGAACTAGAAGTCGTTAACATCCTGTCCAAATTAAAACCATCCTCCAACACTAAGGCCCCCACCCACCTTCCCTCGTCCAAGACTTAAAACACTTAATTGTCCCGTATTGGACTAATATCAACACCTCCCTTTCCTCTGGGTGCGTCTCAGTCTCCCTCTAACTCAGACAAATAACGCCCATTCCACAAAACCCTAATGCCGACCCGAACTACCCCAACAACCTCTGCCATATCTCAAACCTCCCCATTCTCTCTAAAGACCTTGAAAAATGTGCCATCCAGCAATTGGATAAACACATTGACACTTACAATCTGGCTTCCGATAAGGCTGTACTGAAACGACATTGCTAAATATTGTTGATGACATCCACCTTGCCCTAGACAATGGCGAGACCTGCCTACTCATTCTCATTGACCTCTCTGCTGCATTTGACACAGTTAACCATTCAACCTTACTCAACACACTTAAATCTCCGTTTGGCCGTAATGGCACCATCCTCAACTGGTTCAACTCCTATTTCCAACACAGAACCCAACAAGTAAAAATCCAAAACTGCCTATCTAGCCCCACCCCGTCTCCCTCAGTGTCCCCCAAGGATCTATCCTCTCTCCTGCTCTCTTCAAACTATTCATGGAACCCCTTACCCTCATTCTCAAAGAAGCCGGTATTAACTATCACCTTTGTGCAGATGACACCCAACTGTACTATAAAATTAAATCCCACTCTGATGTGCTACACCTTAACACCGCCCTGACCAATATCCAATCCTGGTTCTATTCAAATCATCTCAAACTTAATCCTAATAAAACTGATATCATTCCTTTCTCTCCTAAAAACAACCCTCTCCCCATCCTAACATGGATCACTGACCTCATTGCCCTAAACTGTCCACTCTCCCTCTCCGAATCAGTAAAATCCCTCGGCATCACCTTCGACAGTAAGCTTACGCTCAACTCCCACATAAAAAACTTGGCAAAAAGAGAACTTTTTATGCTCCAACATCTCCAAAAAATCAAACCCTTCATACCAGCGGAAGATTTCAAATCAGTTGTGCAATTACTAGTCCTCTCGAAAATCGACTATGGTAATTAATGCCCTCCTCTCCTGTTCTCCCAAAGCTCACCTGGCCCCCCTCAAATCTGTTCTAAACTTTGCGGCTAGGCTTACAACTGACTGCAAACGTTTTGACCACATCTCGCCGGCTCTAAAGACCCTTAAATGGCTTCCAATTGAAGGCAGATCCTAGTATAAATTAGCCTGCATTATGCACAAAGCCCGCCATCAAAAGACCCTACTCTACCTTTCAAACAAACAAAAAAGCGGGCTGTGCACGACCGATGAGAAGCACTTACTCTCTCCTCCTCGTCCCCCCTCTGCTAAAAAAGAAAGCCACGCAGTCTCTCTCCTTCTCTGTAAGGCCCCCAGCATCTGGAATGCCCTCCCTAAAGGGATGTATGACATTACAACGCATGCTTTTACCACGCATGCCTTTACAACGCAGTTTTTACAACGCATGCCTTTACAACGCATAGTGCTTAGGGGTGCTGGATAGTGAATAGTTTAATTTACTATTCCAACTCCGGTCCCCGTGGATAGTAGGGAAGGTGTTGGATAGTAAATTAAATCTATTCCCTATCCTAAAGCGCCCCCAGCGCTATGCATTGTAATGACATGCATTGTAATAGTTGCGTCGTAAAGGCACTGCGTGGTAAAAGTTGCGTTGTAAAGGAGGTTTCCCTCCCTAAAGACCTACAACTTAACCCTTCATACGTCAGTTTAAAAAAGACCTTAAAATGCACCTGCTCAACAAATAATGGAGTCCATAATCATTCTATTTCGATACCTGCCGTACAATCTCTTCCTTTTTGAATCCCCTACCTTCCCCCCTCTCTCACACCTCTCCTGTACTCTACCAACACCTACTCACCCCCTATCATACCCTTCCTCAATACTTCCCCTCCTTTTAACCTCCCTCCTAACAATTTGCCACCCCTGCTTTTCCACGCCCGCCTAACCCTTCCATATTGACAAAAATGAGTCTAGCTCCTTTTTACTGTTTAATATTTTGGAATGATTTCATTCAAATGTTGTATTGTAAATAGCGTCATCCTTAATCAAGATATGTTACTCATTTTGTTCTTTTATTCTAACATATCATAATTTTTTCAAGTCACCACTATTTGTTTTGTAATCCATGTACTATCTTCATTTCAATGTAAAGCGCTCTGATATCTCAGGGTGAAACCAGCGCTACATAAAACCTCTTAAATAAATAAATACAAATAAATAAACAGATATAATCCAGACATACCTGTTGCAATATGCACTGAAAGTAATATTAGTGTAAAACAATACGATTCTAAAGGAACAATTAATTTTTGCACATATGAGAAGCGTTGGAGGCAATTAATTAAGTCAAGGTGCCGTCATCAGTAGGAGAGAGAAACGGGCTTTGTAAAAAGTCTATATTCTAAGGATAATGTTCAGTAGACAGGAGTGTTTGTGGGTAAACATGAAGCATGCTATAAAAATTAGGTAAATTGCACAGGTCAAGGTAATTGCATTTGAAGGTCTGGATGTGAAAATTGGTGTTTGCAGAGTACAAAATCCAAGATTGCTTTTTTCGACTGATGTTGTTTACAAAGAAAGGGAAACAGCTTTTTTGAGCTTGATAAACTTGGAGCACGCCAAAACAGTGGTTTGGTCTTAGTATAATGGTCCATAATACTTCTGAATCTGTGTGTAAGAGATGATCAC
Source organism: Lissotriton helveticus (assembly GCF_964261635.1). Taxonomy (NCBI): domain Eukaryota; kingdom Metazoa; phylum Chordata; class Amphibia; order Caudata; family Salamandridae; genus Lissotriton; species Lissotriton helveticus. The sequence goes on along the minus strand of NC_136059.1, from coordinate 107,329,116 downwards.
ATATTGAGGTTTTGTGAAAATGGTTGTGGAATCTCCCTGGAAAATCAAGATACACCGGGCCTCATTTATGAGAAATGACGCATCGCTGCGTGAAAGCAGCGATGTGTCACTTCTCAGTGCGCACTCCTTGCGACATGATTGATGCGTCATATTTAATGTATGACGCATCATGTCGCAAGGAGTTACAGATACGTCAGTATTTCTGACGTATCTGTAAGCGCAAAAGTCACGCATTACTGGAGTGTGTCACAAAAGTGACGCAACTCCAGCAATGCGTCCTTTCACATGGGGAAAGCCCCATGTGAAAGGGCTTGCGTCAGTCTTACGCCTGCTGTGAGGTAGGCGCAAGATTTTGACGCAGCAGCGTCCTAAAAGTGACGCAGTGAAACCTCATAGATTGCACTACGTCACTATTACGAGGCTTTTTGCGGGGGAACGCCCCCACTGCATACATTATACCTGACGCAGGTATAATGTAGCGCAGGGGTTTACAAAGTGACGCATCTGCTTAGATGCGTCACTTTGTAAATAGTGCGCACCAGGAGGCATGTTTTACGCCACCGATGCGTCACAAAAAGTGACGCATCGGAAGCGCAAAACTGACGCACAGCCTCATAAAAGAGGCACACCATGTTTACAACTGCATCATATTTTTGGAGCTTAGCCTTAAGGTGCCACCAGTATCAGGCTCAGGGTGTTTGCTTCTATATATTAGAAACGGTGTGATATTGCAAATAATACTGATAATAAGAGGTTTTCGAGAGAACATACACATGGGACGGTTTCTTGGAAAAACCTCCTTACTTATGAAAATCTAGTGTAAATATCAGAAGGGCTTTCACTGCTGTGTGCCTACCTCCTGCTCACCCCTCCTGCTGATTTCAGACAGTGTTTCATCACGCTGCGCCAGACATGGCCTGCAGTTCCAGCGCCTCGACGCTGTATTGGCGCCCATTGCCTGTCCTGTGAAAGCGCCTGGTATCGTTTAGCCAAATTTATTACTTTGTAAATTGCTTATTATTTAAGTTTATTTGTCCCCTTGATTGTGTTCGTGCCCAGTTTCAGTTTCCCTTCCTCCATTTGTTGTGCTCGTGGCCCGTGGCTCCTCCCCGCCTCCCAGCTGCCCCCCCCACCCACTAGCCGAGTTAGAGCACTCCTCCCCTGGCCCTCTGTGACCAGCTGGACTCGCTCCTCGACGGTCGCTCCCTGCCTCACTTCCCTACCTACCTACCTGCCTCACTACCCTACCTCCTGCTCACCCCTCCTGCTGATTTCAGACAGTGTTTCATCACGCTGCGCCAGACATTGCCTGCAGTTCCAGCGCCTCGACGCTGTATTGGCGCCCATTGCCTGTCCTGTGAAAGCACCTGGTATCGTTTAGCCAAATTTATTACTTTGTAAATTGCGCTGCATTGAATTTTATGGTGTATGGTATTTGCGCTGCATTTATTTAAGTTTATTTGTCCCCTTGATTGTGTTCGTGCCCAGTTTTAGTTTCCCTTCCTCCATTTGTTGTGCTCGTGGCCCGTGGCTCCTCCCCGCCTCCCAGCTGCCCCTCCCACCCTCTAGCCGAGTTAGAGCACTCCTCCCCTGGCTCTCTGTGACCAGCTGGACTCGCTCCTCGACGGTTGCTCCCTGCCTCACTTCCCTACCTACCTACCTGCCTCACTACCCTACCTCCTACTCACCCCTCCTGCTGATTTCAGACAGTGTTTCATCACGCTGCGCCAGACATCGCCTGCAGTTCCAGCGCCTCGACGCTGTATTGGCGCCCATTGCCTGTCATGTGAAAGCGCCTGGTATCGTTTAGCCAAATTTATTACTTTGTAAATTGCGCTGCATTGAATTTTATGGTGTATGGTATTTGCGCTGCATTTATTTAAGTTTATTTGTCCCCTTGATTGTGTTCGTGCCCAGTTTCAGTTTCCCTTCCTCCATTTGTTGTGCTCGTGGCCCGTGGCTCCTCCCCGCCTCCCAGCTGCCCCTCCCACGCCCCTCCCCCTCCACTCTCCATTTAATGACAGATGTCCCAACGCGCAGCGTCCACGCGCTGCGGCCGCGCCGAAGGTGCGCCAAAGGTAAGCCCGTCTGCGCCCGTCCGCGCCTGGACCGCGCCCAGCGCCCGTCCCCCTGCTCTATGCCGCTCCCAACCCCCCAGAGTAACTTATGATGCCGCTACTCTCCTCGCCCTCAACTCCGGACGCACCCCACTTTGCTGCGAAGCTACCCCAGGACGTACCCACGGCCCATTCTCCTGCCTCCCCTGTAAGTTCAACTGCGTCAGGACCCTCACCAAACACACTTCCTCCACACACAGCTCCGAACCCAACGAATTGAAATGCATCCTACTGAACACCCGCTCGGTCCACAGACATGCAACCGAACTCTGGGACCTAATCGACACTGCGTCACCTGACATCGCCTTCCTTACTGAAACATGGATGAATGCATCTTCTGCCCCCGACATTGCCATAGCCATACCGGACACTTACAAGATCATTCGAAAAGACCGCACCAATAAAAAAACTGGAGGAGGCATCGCCATCGTCCATAGAAACACCATCCAAATTGCAACCAGCTCTGACGCAAATCTTGCAACCGCCGAACACCTCCACTTTCAGATCCACACCGACCCCAGGACCACACTTAGAGGAACACTCATTTACAGGCCCCCAGGCACCCGATCTCAATTCAGTGACGACATCACTGACTTCGTCAGCCCGCACGCCCTCGCCTCCGAGAACTACATTCTTCTAGGAGACCTCAACTACCACCTTGACAACATTCACGACAACAACACCACCACCCTTCTGGACAACCTGTCCAATCTCGGACTCAAACAACTTGTTGACACCCCCACTCACATAGCCGGACACACGCTCGACCCTATCTTCACCTCCAGCAAGCACATCTCCTTCGATCATACTACAGCCCTCCACTGGACGGATCATAGCTGTGTTCACTTCAGCTACAAAACAACCCTGACCCACAACCGTCTACAACCCATTCCCCGAAGAAAATGGAACAAAATCTCCACCGAACAACTCACATCACTCAGCCAAAACATTCCCACCCTGGCAACGGACCCAGACCTAGCGGCCACCAACCTCAGGCAAAGGATTACCCACAGTGCGGACGAACTAGCACCCCTGAAAAAACACCAGTCGAAATCATCCAGCAAAAAAGCTCCCTGGTTCAATGATGACCTTAAAAAATCCAAGAAGACATGCCGCACCCTGGAGAAGAATTGGAGAAAAGAACCAACTTCAGACAACATGGACTCCCTCAAGACAGCCACCCGCAAACACCACCAACTGATCCGATCCGCCAAGAAATCAGCACTTAAGAACCGTCTCGACAACAATTCTCATAACAGCAAGGAACTCTTCAATATCGTCAAAGAATTCACCAACCCCTCCGCAGCATCCAACGACATCACTAACTCCCAAGACCTCTGCGATGCGCTATCCTCCTTCTTCTACAACAAAATTGCCGACATCCACAACAGCTTCAAGAATACTCCCAATGACCAACTCACCCCACCCACTTCAGATCCCACCCCTCCAACTAACTACCTCAACTCCTGGAACCCAATCACCATTGAAGACACCATTCGCCTCATGAACTCAATCCACTCTGGCTCACATTCTGACCCCTGCCCCCACTTCATCTTCAACAAAGCTGACTCCATCATCGCTCCACAACTCTGCGATGTCATCAACTGCTCCTTCGACTCCGCCACCTTTCCAGAAATATGGAAACACGCCGAACTCAGCGCCCTTCTGAAAAAACCAACAGCAGACCCCGCAGATCTGAAAAACTACCGACCCATTTCCCTACTCCCTTTCCCGGCCAAAGTCATCGAGAAAGCCGTCAATAGCCAACTAGCAGCATTCCTTGAATCCAACAACTCCCTGGATCCCTCACAGAACGGCTTTCGAGCCAAACACAGCACCGAAACCGCCCTCATTGCGGCGACCGACGACATCCGAGCACTCCTGGACAACGGTGAAACAGTGGCCCTCATTCTACTCGACCTCTCCGCCGCCTTCGACACTGTCTGTCACAACACCCTCATACAACGCCTCAACAACATCGGCATACAAGGAAAAGCCTTGGACTGGATCATCTCATTCCTAGCCGGGAGAACACAGAGAGACTCCCCCCATTCTACTCAGAGCCCACCAAAGTCATCTGTGGCGTACCTCAAGGCTCCTCACTCAGTCCCACCCTCTTCAACGTCTACATGAGTCCCCTCGCCTCCATCGCACGTCAACACAACCTCAACATCATCTCCTACGCCGACGACACCCAGCTAATCCTTTCCCTCACCAAAGACCCCAACACCGCCAAAAACAACCTTCACGAAGGTATGAAAGAAGTAGCCGAATGGATGAAACAGAGCCGCTTAAAACTCAACTCAGACAAGACGGAGGTGCTCATCCTAGGATCCTCCCCCTCAGCTTGGGACGACTCCTGGTGGCCTTCCGCTTTGGGATCTGCGCCCACACCCACAGACCATGCACGTAACCTTGGCTTCATTCTAGACTCCTCCCTCTCAATGTCCAGACAAGTCAACGCCGTATCGTCCTCCTGCTTCAACGTCCTTCGCATTCTCAAAAAGATCTTCCGCTGGATCCCCCTCGAAACAAGAAAGACTGTCACCCATGCACTGGTCACGAGTCGACTGGACTATGGCAACACACTCTACGCCGGAATTACAACAAAATTGCAGAAAAAACTCCAGCGCATCCAAAACGCATCAGCGAGACTCATATTAGACATCCCGCGCCAAGAGCACATCACCGGTCACTTAAAAAACCTCCACTGGCTTCCCGTCAACAAAAGAATTACTTTCCGCCTGCTTACCCACGCACACAAATCCCTTTATGATCTAGGACCCGAATGCCTCAACACCCGACTGTCCTTCTACTATCCCACCCGCCAACTAAGATCATCCAATCAAGCCCTCGCCGCAGTCCCGCGCATCCGAAAAACCACCATGGGTGGCAGATCCTTCTCCTTCCTGGCTGCCAAGACCTGGAACTCACTCCCCACCATCCTCCGCCTTACTCAGAATCACATTTCCTTCAGAAAAGAACTGAAAACATGGCTATTCGATAAAAAGTAAACCCCTCCCTCCAGCGCCTTGAGACCCTCTGGGTGAGTAGTGCGCTTTATAAATACCTGAACTTGAACTTGAACTTGCCGCCGCTATGCAGGTGCTGACAACCTAGGGAGGAATCTTTTTTAAGTTTTAATGAGCCTCATTATATATTATGGAATATGCCGAAAATAGAGGTCTAAAATGAAAGTTATATTTTAAAATGGACGTTACCTTACAGGAAAAGGATTGTGAAGACAGAGCTCCACATTTAATCCAAGTTCTGGGAGAACTTTTAGTTAAGTTTCTGTTTGTGGAAAAACACAGCTCCATTGCCACTGCAGTCTGCAGAGCACACCAATCAATACCTTGAAAGTTCCCCTTACAGAACACAGGCATCATAACTCTGCTTGAAAGTGTATTTCAAAGGCAGAAAGGAGCCCAGACCTTTGGACCTTCAACACAAACAAATGCGTGCAGCCAGGGAAAGTTAATAAAATGCTCAATTAAATAATAACAATGTAGGAGAAACAAAGAAATGTAGATGTGCGTGCTGCTATGAAACAAATTCTTCAAATTCATTGGCGAAAGTAGTTCCAGCCATAAAAGTGGATGAGAATGTGTAATTAGGTCTTACTCCCCCCAAAAAAAGGAAATATGATGCTCAGCCAATAGAAACAAAGGAGAACTAAAGTGACAGGCCCACGGACAAATAAGAACTGAATAAGAAGTAAAGGCAGGAGGTAAGCCCCTTTTGAGATATATTATGTGCTATAGATTTCACAAGCACAGCACAAGTACTAGGCAGGCGAAACCTGAAAATGAGCCCCAACAAGTATTATGCTTCATTTGCACGCTGACCTGCATCATAATTCATGTAAATATTAGATTAAAATATGCAAACAGCTGCTTTTAGTGAGAGAGACCTTGTTGGTTCACAATATGAGCACTCTATATCTTTTTGTATAAAATGTTCTATGTGTGACAATGTTCAGTGCCTGACACATTGTTTCTACTGTGCCAGGTATTATGGCATTGAACTGTTTGTCAGAAGAAACAGGCCACTAGAACTGAAGATATCTTAATACAATTCCAATTCTGGTGTTATTTTCTGAAATAAGAAAATATATATGTCAGTGTGCAGCTCTCCGTTAAGAACCCTTCACAAGAAGAAAGGTCATTGAAATGGAGGCACCTATTGCGACTTTGGCGGTCCATGGGCTCCTGAATCTGTGGTGGTAGTCCAACTACCGACACACTGCGGGCCCGCCAGAAGTATTCCAAGTGTGGCCGTCGGATCACCACTGAACCGCTGTGACTGCTGCGAATCAAGAATCCTGCGGTCGTCTCACAGCACTCAGAGGCCAAATATGCTGGCAGTGCCAAAGCAGAACTGCAGAGCATATTTTGAGTTGCCTCACTGCCACCCTTTTCATGATCCTTTTTCATGGAGGCACATGTTGTGCCAGCCTGTAAATATACACCCTATGTTCCTGCACGCTGTGGTATGTATGCCACACCATGAAGGAAGGTGCAGGCACTGCTCTGAAAGTAGCGGTCTGTTTGTTAGGCTCTTTTATGAGCCTAACAAACAGCTGCAGGACTGCACGCCACACCAGGAAAAAACTCCTGATCTGGTGGGCGGTCGCACCATGGGTTTTGCAGTCCCATAGGGACTCCCAAACTCGTAATAAGGCCCATATTGTAGATCGAAACTCTCATATACATAAAGGAACAGATATAATCATTCTTATTCCTTCCTTGAAGACCCTCCACAAGATTACACATCAACGTGCTCCGAGGAACCCCACCCCAATAAATATAAATTAAAGCAAAAAATATACATTTAATAAATGACAATAACTATTTACAAAACACAACACTTCGTCTCCCTTAAGAAAAAAAAGAAATGGAATCTAATCAGAAATATAAAAAACAACTATAATAAATATCAGCTAAGTTCCTGACCCTAACTTAACAAAACATGACTTGAATTGTCAATAATTTAAAAATTCAGCTCATTGCCTCTCCTTCTGTGACATCCTTCAAACAATTTTCAGTCCCCTTTTAATATGGAAATTCTTCTTAAAATCATACCTTTTCAACACCAAATTGGACTGCATTGCATACAACTTTGAAGATTTTTAATGGTTCTGAATATTTACATTCTCCTTTTTTCAGCCTCAATTGTTTCTTCACTTTGACCCACATTCCTTCACATATCAATATTTTGTAGCCTCACTCATGTGAACAAACATGTATTTGCACTTCGGATGTGTAATAATAATGTTCTTCCCAACCTCTTCTACTTGGACAGTGGTTTCAGATGCTCACAGCAACCATACAGAATTGCACTTCGTCCTTGCCCGATTTCCTCTCATCACCTCAAATGGTGAAACTTGCAAAGCTTCATGTAATGTTGCTCTATACATCCACACCCTTTTCAACATTTGTATTTCTCTATTCTCTCTCCATTCTTGATCGCAAGTTGTATGACTTTTTTCAGCACCCTTTTGAATACCTTGTTCATACCATTCCTGCTAGGATTATAAAAGTAGGAGGTTCTATATTTTATTCCTACCTTTTCAAAATAATCCTTTGCCAACTTGGACAAAAATTGCACTCCATTGTCATTAACAATTTGCACAGGCAATCCTTCATCTATAACTACTTTATCAAAACCTCTACAGAAACTACTGTTTCCACCATCTTCATCACAGGCCAATTCAAGAATATGCCTGAGACTGCAATCATATATTTAGCTGAAGTGAAAACTGACCATATTATGTCAATGGCAACAGTGTGCCAAAGGTTTCTTGGAGACTATTGGCTCACACATACTAGGTCCTAAGGCTCTCAAAGATTTATCTAAATTGGCGCACCGCACACAATTGCTCACCATCCCTTCTACGCAAATATCCATGGCTGGCCACCAATACAATTTTCACTCGTTTTTTGGTTTTAACAATACCACCATTACCCTCATGGCAGAAGTTCACAATTCTCAATGTACAAGGGAGAACAATATTGTCACCTCTATATACTAATCCCTGAACCACTGATTGTTTGTTCTTAATCACCTAAAAAATGTCTAATTCTTTTAAAATCTGTAATTTCTTTGGCAAATCGTGTTCTACACATCCTAAAATTTGCTGTTGTATAGTAGCTTTTACATATTCCATTTTCTATCTTCAATCTAGCTCTTCCTTCATTATGAATTAGAGCAATCTGAAAATCATCCCAATCATTTTCATATTCCTGTCAGCAGGCATACATGATAGGAAATCAGCAAGAACACTCTGTTTACCTGTCACATACTCCACATTATATATAAAATCTTGTAATCTCATCAACATCCTTGCAATTCTTGCAGATGCACTTAACAATCCTTCCATGGTCCATAGTCTTCTTAAAGGTGTTTGGTAACTGAGCACCCTACATTATTTACTCCACACAAATGATCTAAAACGCTCAAGAGCACACACACAAACCAGAGTCTATTTTTCAACTACTGAAAATGTTTCTTCCACTGGTGATAATGCAACTGATGCATATGTGTTTCTTTGCCCTTTGAATCCACTTGAGAAAGAACTCCTCTCCAGTCCTTTATAGCTTGCATCTACAGTAACAATATTTTGTTATTCAGGGTCAAAACATTTTAAGACGTGGGGCACTCACAATTTCCCCCGTTATATAACCAAACCATTTTTTGCACACTTCTGACCACTAAAATTGTACCTTATTTTTTAAGAGTTGCCTTTTAATATACACTCTAAGGGGGAAACCCTTTACAAATTTTGCATAAAATTCCACAAGCCCAAGAAATGATCTCACTTCATCTTGCCCACTGGGTTTGGAGCATTACAGATAGCCTCTACTATTTTAGGTTTAGTATTTGGGAAACTGCATTTACAATGCAGTCTGAACCATGTTGTACCTTTACAACGTAGTCTTACTCATGCATCAGTCTTTACCACACTGGTTTTTATGACTACTATGGGCCTGATAACTAGGTTGATGGCCGATTGAACCGCCAAGCTCATGGTTGAGGTGCGGTGGCAGTCGGGGACTGCTGCAACAGCACATTGGGACCGCCACAACAGCCAGGGCTCTGCAAACCATAGCAGTGGTGTGGTGTTCTTGGGAATCAATATGCATGGTGGTGCCACTACGGCAGCATCGTGCATATTAAGTTTCACCACTCCAGCCTTTTCCAGGAAAGGTTGGAGGTGGGGAAACAAAGAGTGCCCTACAGGGCCCCCTGTGCAAAGGGATGCAAGCAAGGGGACACAGGATGTGCCCCCCTGTCTGCATGCAACCCCTTTTAAGCACAACATAGACTGCATAGTCCATGCCATGCAGGAATGGCCATAAGCGCTCTCATTGCGGTGCTTTTTCAATAGGCATCTCAACGGGACTGCTGTGCCACCTGCCTGCTAGACAACAAGAAAAGTCGTAATCTGGCAAGCGGGCGGCGGTCGACTTTTCGCAATGTCGTAATGAGGCCCTATGTTCTCAACACTAGTGTCACTACCACGCATTACTTTAAAACTATTTTTGGAGTTAGATATTTAGCACTCATGTTTAATTACTATGTATTTTTATTACTACTTATGTGTTTAACAACTAGTGTCATAACCACACATTTTTTACTACTGGTGTTAGTACTTATGTGTTTTATCACTGGTGTTATTACCACAAATATGTAAGTATATGGGTAAGCATATCAGTAAATATATGTTATAGGTATTTGGTAAATATTAATTTTATAATTAGTTTTTTTATTTGTAAATTATTTTTAGGGAGTGGATGTAAGGGATATAGGGTATTAGGTGGGGAATTCAAAAAATACTTGGGAATTAATGGTTCTACTTTAGTATTATTAATTCTAAATTTTAATAGTTTTAAATTAATGGAAAACTAAATTATAAAATATTTAATAAAAATGCAAAATGAGTATTTCAGGGCGGGATGCTGGGGGTATAGGGATATTGGGTGGGTAAGTGTATTAATACTCAGGTATTATTTTTAATGCTTTTGTATAAATGTTTATTTATTGGGATTGTTTTATATTTATGATAATTTTAATTATTAAAATATTTTAGGCATCGAATATAAGAGATGTAAGGATATTGGGTGGGGAAGTGTAGTAATACTCAGTAAATAATTTTAATACATTAGTTTTAATGTTTGTACATTTTAGTTGCTTTAAATCAATGAACGTTTAAAATTGTAAAATATTTAATAAAGATGCTGAATTAGTATTTAGGGACAGGATGCCACAGATATAGGGGAATTGGGTGAACATGTGTATTAATACTCAAGAACAATTTTAATTCCTTAGTATCAATATTTATGAATTTTAGCTGTTTTACCTTTAATGATAATTCTATTTTATAAAATATTTAATAATATTTTATAATGTGTATTTAGGGATGTGATGTAAGGGAAACACGGTTATTTGGTGGAGAATAGTAGTACTAATATTTATTAATTGTTATAACTTATTTTAAGTTGAAAAATATTTATTAAAACTGTAAAATCATTTTTAAGGATGGATGAAATGGATATAGGTGTTTAGGTGGGGGAATGTATTAATTTAAAGACTTTAGTATTAATATGTAAGATTTGAAATTTAGCAAACATAATATTATTATTAAAATTTTAAATGTTACAATACTATTTAGGGATGCGATGTGAGGGATATGGGGTATTTTTAGGGACATTTATTAATACGTAGGTATTAATTGTAGTAGTTGAATATTAATAATTAAATGGAATGTAAGTAAAAAAGTTGATGTCAATTAAAAATATATACTATATACAAATATATATTATTGAATTTCGAAGACTTTATAGGTTCATTTACAAACATTTATTTGTCAAAATTACACTTGAACACATTATTTGAAAAAATGTAAATGTAATATTTATATTACTTATTAACAATGATATAAAAATAACTACATGTATAAAAATAGTAAATAATACATCTTATTTTAGAAAAATATAAGACATTATGATATATAACATATTTATGAGACATTTTATATGTTATTTTTCTATGGTTTATCATTAATGCATTAAGGAAAATATTGACCATTTTCTTCTTCTAACTCTTCAGTTTGATGCTCGTGGTTGTACATATGTTGCTACAGTTGGTGTAGAGTTGCAGTCCAGATCGGAAGCAAGAAAGATTTGTGGTCAGATAAGGAGAATTTAGTTTACATTACTAAGTATACAGGTGGCTACGTTTACTGGAAGGTACCTGGGGAAGTTAGTGGGATAGTAATATCTTGTGGTTTTTCATGTGTTTGTATCCTATTTGCCCCTTTACACACAGCTCTTTGCGTGAAAGTGACATTCCATGGTTGTTGTTGTGGGTGTTCCCACGCAACACCCATGGAACCTGACACATTTCCAGATTTACAAGAAATCGTAAATCTGAAAATGCGTCATTATGCTATGCCTCCCAGGGGAGGCATAGGGAGGCGCAACAAGTAGAAATGTTTTAATTTCTCCTCGTTTTTTTCCTCTTTCAATGCGTGCTGCATTCTACAGCACGCATTCAAAGAGGACAATGCCTGTGGTGATTGTTTTTGTGCAGGAAGGGGCCCCTTCATGCACAAAAACATACTCCTCATGATGCAGGCATCCTTGCAATATGGTGCAAAGGTGCCTGCGCCGGCTCATTGGAGCTGTTTGTACACCAGCGCAGGGGAGAGCACAGGAATGCGACATATCATTGTAAATATGTTGCGTTCCTGTGCTCTGAAAGTGCCGCAGTGTGGCGCAGCCAAAGGGCTTGCGGTGCCACGATGCAGCACTTTCTTGTAAATCTGCCCCTAATTTCTTTAACCCCTTCCGTGCTCATGACGAGCTGAGCTCGCCATGAGTTGCGCCGCTCGCATGTTCATGCTCAGCTCGTCATGTAACGCGGCTTTTTTTTAAATGCCGCACAGCGCGAAAATAGCCACCGCACGCATGCGGTTAATGAGTTTCTGCTACTGCAGGCACGACATGCTTTCTTGCAACATTCAGCATGCCATACGCACTTTCACTTTCTAAGCAATGTGAATGCTTCTTTGAAATGAAATAGGTCTTGCATTTACAAGAGTTTCAGCTATCTGCATTGCAAATGACAAGGCCTTTTATTTATGTGTTATTATCAAAACAGAGACATAAAAGTCATTGCAATTTACAATGCCAATAGCTTAAACTCTCGCAAATGCGAGACCTTCTAATTTGCAAATGCTTGTTTTTATACTGTTTGTACATCTCTCGGAACGCCTTGAATTCAGGATGAAGATGGTTGTTTTGAATACGGTACTACAGTGTTTTTTTTTTATTACAATTTGAAAACAGTGTTATTTTTTAAGGTGAAGTTTTTATTAACAGCGATTTTGAGATGGGTGGTCTTTACTAATGGCTTTTTCAGGAAATCAAAAATAAATACAGAAAAAAATAAGCTCACACTATTACAATTTCTGCAATACTCCAACACCTGATGCACAGCTGAAGTAAAAATTCTGATAAGACCGCCTTGATGAACAATTCTGGCCAATATTGTGTATCCGTTATGTAATTTAGCAGGATTCATGCTTTACAGGGTTCTTGGAAGATTTGTGATAATTTCTTGTATGTGTTTGTTGATGAAGCACTTGTTTCCAGGCAGTAGAGCCAGATGCCAGGTCCTAGTTTTGTGGTTGCAGACTTGTCACGTTATTTATCAGTCATTTAAAGCCTGTCGCCGTTACGTCACCATGGTCTGCCAGGGTTGCACCATCTCGCCCTGTTGCACAAGTAGACACTAAAGTACAGCTATTTTGAGCAGTTCATGGAAGGGGTTTTTGAAATCTTTCCGTCCTGTAAGGAGAAGTGGGAAGGAGAGTCGAAAGTTGTCATGTCCGTGACAACAACATCCTGTTTCCTATGGTCCTGTTTCTCTAACACGAAGGAGCAGCTGTCAGTGCGAATGCGCCTCTGCCCTTGCACAAGGTGGTAAGGAGTGGGGCAGCTGTCCTTCTAGGAGCTTTCTGTTCACCAGAAGCCTGAACTTCCAGAGGAAGGAAGAATGAGAAATAAGCCGATGTACGTCAACCAACGCTCAGGTTTGGACTCACCAGGTAAGGGAATGGAAAGGGAGTTAGTTACATTTCAGAGTTTGGGAGGTGAATCGGGTGAAGGAGTAGATTCATCCATATCTGAATGATTTTTAAAAAGTCGCTTTCAGAAGAATTTATGTGAGTTGCAATAGTGTGTGATCTGCCAGTGTATTATCGAAACAAAATAAGATTTTTTTTAAATCATGCTTTCTACCAACCAGGAAACCATGGGCTTCATTTACAAGGAATTAACGCAGCGCGGTGCCACAGGCAATTTGGCTGCGCCGTGCTGCATTAATTCCGAAGCACAGGGATGCGTCATATCTACAACGGTATGACGGATCCCATTGGCCGACCTTACTCTGGCGCACAATTTGCTGTCATGTGCTGACACAGGCACCCTTGCACCATAGTGCAAGGGGGCCTGGGTTGAGGAGAATGATTGTTATGTGGAGGAAGGTGTCCTTTCCTGCACCTAAACAATCTGAAATGGCGCTTTGAAACTTCTATTTGTGCTGCTTAATGCAGCACACATAGAAGTTGGAATACTTAATTTTTCTAATGAATGTTATTGTGCAGGAAGTGACACCTTCCTGCACATAAACAATCACAAGCGGTGATTTCCTCTTTCTATGCGTGGTGCAGAATGCAGTACGCATAGAAAGAGGAAACAAGCAAGGAGAAATTGAAACATTTCTCCTTGTTGTGCCACCCCTGAGGAGGCGTAGCATGCTGATTCATTTCCAGGTTTAAGATTTCTCATAAATCTGGAAATGTGGCAGAAGCCATGAGTGTTGCGTGGGAGCATCCAGATCACCACCCATGGCACGCCCCTTTCACGCAAAGTGTTGTGTGTAAAGGGTAGCTTTACCTGTCCTTGTAAATATGGGGCAGCAGGTTGCGCCTCAGGAACATCACAAAAAGTCCCAATATGTTTTGCCATGTTATTACTTCAGAAAAGTGCATAGAAGCTTATATAAGTTGAGCTTGGCGCTTGCCAATTAAAGGCTTGGGCACGAGAGTCAACCTCATGACGAAGTTAAGAGCAAAAGAAAATCCACATAAATGCATTCAGTCACGCACAGAGTCATAGTGTACGGCAACTCACCCAACATGAGAAGAGCCCACCTCTCCTAAGAGTGCCCTATCCTTCAATAAGTATTTTTCTTTAAATGCAGAGCCGGACTGGCCATCCCCGGGTGCACCGCATGGGTGGGGGCCAGTGGGGGCCAGTTTTGGGCCTCCAGGGGCCGTTTTTGTTACACGGCAATTTCTGCAAAATCAGCCCTGTACCAAAATCGGACGAAAACCGGCCCCGGCAAAGAGCTCGACGGCACCTCCAAACCCCCAGCCCCCCGAGTGGGGAAGGGAGGGCCGGCTGAACACTTTGCCATGGCCGGTTGTGGTTCCCAGTCCAGCCCTGTTTAAATGAACATGTTTGCCAGCTGGATCTGCTAGCTCCAAGGACTCAAATTTAATTCTGAGCCTAGAATTGGATGTGTGCCAAGAACGGCCAACAAGGGCACTCCGGTGTCCATTAAGAGGTCTTCATACCTGTACTGATATCAGCAGATATATCTGCCCATTTATCCTATAGCCATTTTGCCAGGGCATCAGGAATAAATGAAATGCCATGGTTCATATATTGCAAGATGGTTTTAAGGCTAAGGCTGCTGCATCTGTCACTCTCTCCAGTTGCACGTGGATTATGGCATTGAGCGCTGCTGGGCAGACAAAGAGAGGAGCGAGAAAAGAAAGAGAGGAGTGAGGAAATCACAATTAGAAAGTGGAGAGACAAAAGGCAAGGACAGATGTAGAGAAACGAAAGATAGGAGAGGTAAAAGAGAGAGAGGAGAGAGGAAAGAAAGAGGAGAGTGAGAAAAGAAATAGTTGAGAGAAAAGAAGGGAAAGGAATGGAAAGAGTAAAGAATGGAGGGAGGGGAAAGAGAAAATAAAGGAGAGAAGGATAAGAAAAGAATAAGGAGCGACAAAAGTAAGAGAAGAGACAGAAAAAAGAGAGGAGTGAGAAGATAAAGAGGAGAAAGAAAAAAGATAGAAAATATAGAAAGGAGAGAAAAAAGAAAGAGTAGAGAGGAGAGAGAGAGAAAAGAAAGAGGACAGAGAAAAGAAAGCAAAGAGAGAGAAAAGAAAGAGGAGCGAGAAAAGAGGAAATAGAAACGAAAGAGAGGAATAAAAAAGAAAAAGGAGAGGGAAAAGAAAGAGGAGAGAAAAACAAAGGAGAAAGAGTAAAGAAAGAGACAGAAAAAAGCGAGGAGAGAGAAAAAATGAGGAGAAAAAGAAAAGAAAGAGTAGAGAGAAAGGAAACAGGAGAAAGAAAGATAAATAAGATAGATAGAGAGCAGAAAAAGGACAAAGACAAAATAAAGAAAGGAGGGAAAAATAAAGAGGCATGAGAAAAGAGAAAAAAAAGCAAAAAGAGAAAAAAGAAAGAGGAGAGAGAGAAAAGAAAGAGGATGTCTATTCTTCTTTCTGCCCTCTCCGCTGCACAGACGGGCTAACACAAGAGGTAACACAAGTACCACACAACACCCCCCACTTATTCAACAATAAAAACAAATCAGTACACTCATCTTCTTCCTCCAGCACATCACAGCACTCCTCTTTCCTTCTACACCATGACACTGATTAAAGCACATTCATACCCACGATTACTTATACTCTGCCATTCTTGCTGCCCTGGGTGTTTGTTCATCTGTACCCTACAAATAGAATAATGACACTGACATATTCCTTCTACCCTCTTTGCAACAAACTCAATAATACGTTTGTTTATTAATATTAAGCATTGTACTGTAGCTGTGGAGTGTCATGCTATACAGCCAACTTTAGAATTAACTATTTTAGATATATTGAATTACACTAATGTTGAACAATGCCAGAACATGATATGAATTTGAAAGAGGTGATGGAATGATTTAATTGTCGCGCTCTATACTACTGTGATATGATGGAAATGGCCCATTGAGTGCACAATTATTAACTGAATACTTTTTAAGCCTAGATGATTTTTTTCATGCATAAATTAAATAATGTTTTAGGAATAGAATCAGGTATCAAATGGAAGAGAACTTCAATTGCCCATTGAGGGTGCAATTTGTTTCATTGGGTATTTGCTTAAGCTACTTAAGGATGCGTGATTGAACGCATGTATGAAACATCATCACTTGTGTCCTCTGAGCGGTAATCCATACAAAGATTTTCATAGATTTCTAAGATATCCCTTCTATATATATTTTAGACATGAATGATTATGCACGATTGGCGATCAACCTTGGGATTGTAAATATTTGTAAAAGATTCTTTTGTACTCTTCTGTTACATTTTTATACGTTTATATTACACTCAAAGATGGCCGCCACGATTTTCTGAGGAAAGGCTATGAAAAGTCATGAAACAGTCTTTGATATCTATGATTGTCACATGATAGGTTTTGGTTTGCATTTAAACTTTGCATTTGTTTGTGGTCGCCAACATCGAAAAGGCTTTACGCCGAAACGCATCTGTAGGTGCAGGGGGCCCACACATTAAACAATTATTGAAATACCAACCCGAGAGTGCGTCAGTTTTTGGCTCGAATCTTGATAAAGTGGAGGAATTTATTGAGGCTCACCACCGCATGGGCAGCACCAGGGACGACTGGTGCGGCCGCGGTGACAGAAGTTGGTTACAGAGACATTATAGTTAGGCTCAAATTTTACTCATACAAAACCATAAATATTCAGCAGTTACAGCTACCTGAACTAACTATAACTTACACCCCCACAATGCACTGTTTATGACCTCATATATTACATCACTGATGACATGGTCAGTGACATCATTGATGACATCATCCAGTGAGTTTGTTTCATACATTTTTTAGGCTTAAAAATATATACTACACTACTGCATAAGTTCAATTACTATTATTTCTGTATAATTAATTAGTATTACTATTTCTAGCACATGTCAGCTGAATGGCTGTGAGACTGTCTGAGTCTGTGTGTAAGTGGCTGTTTGGGTGTGCGAATGGGTATGTGAATGGCTGTATCGGTGAATAAGTGGGTGTGAGTAGCTTTATGGATGAGTATGTGGCTGTGAGAGTTGCTGTATTGGTGAGTGAGTGTGTGAATTGCTGTAGGGTGAGTGGCTGTGTTAGTGGCTGTATGGGCGGGTGAGTGTGTGTGTGTGTGTGTGTGTGTGTGTCAGTGGCTGTGTTGGTTATGGAGTGGCTGTGTGAGTGCCTCTATGGATAGGTGAGTGGGTGTGAGTAGCTGTATGGGTGCCTGAATAAATGCATGAAAGTCTCTATGGGTGAGTGACTGGGTGAGTGAGTGTATGAGAAAGTGAATGGCAGTTTGAGTAGCTGAGTGGGTAGGTGAGTGTGTGTGAGTGATTGTTTTGTACAGTAAGTGGCTGTGTGAGTACCTGTATAGGTGAGCGAGTGGGCATGTCAGTGCTTGTATGGATGTGCGAATGAGTATGTAAGTGGTTTTGTAGATAAGTGAATAGATGTGTGAGTGGCTCTATGGGTGAGTGAGTAGCTTTGCTAGCTGTATGGGTGAGTCAGCAGCTGTGTGATTGGCTTAATGGTTTAATAAGTGGTTGTGTGATTTGTTGTATGTGTGAGTGAAGTAGGTAAGTCATCAACGGTATGGGTAAGTGTGTAGCTGTGTAAGTGGCTGACTGATTGGGTGACTGGTTGCATGAGTACCTGTAAGGGTGAGGGAGTGCCGGTATGAGTGAATGAAGGGGTATGAGTGGGTCTATTTAATGAGTGAGTATACTTGTATGGGTCTGTTAATGAGTATGTGAGTGGTTCTATGAGTGAGTGTATGACAGGCTGTACAGGGGTGTGAGTGGTTCTCTGGATGATGTCTTCAGTGATGTCAATTGAGATGCCATCAGTGATGTCATCATTGATGTCACTGACCGTGTCATGAGTTGTGCGCATTGGGGGAGTGTAAGTGATAGTTAGTTCAAATAACTATAACTGCTATATTTCTACGGTTTTGTACGAGTGATATTTGAGCGGAACTATAAAGTCTCTGTAAGCTTTTGTTTTTTCAGAGAATGTTTACGATTTTTCAATTTATATGTCCAAAGTATTATATCTCTGTAATTTTTTGTTGTTTTAGTTATTTTCTAGTTTTGTTTTTAGTACTAAGTATACTACAATTTATTTATAACACATATTTACTTATCATAAAATATTTAATGTTTTTGTAAGTGTAAATTATCAAGTTTTCTTTTTTTTCTCATTATTTTGTGATTCTGCTGTACCTCTGTGGGTCCCAAACGGACAGGACTACATGTACTGCAATGGATTTGCAAGTCCCAATTCCAGGATATGCCGAAATCTTTTAAATACGTACATCCCTTTACTTTCATCAATGACATCAGTGTGAACATATTTATAAGTATTCCTGTTTTTCAAGAAAGTTTCTTGTTTTAACATTTTCGCTGTTCGGAGAATGTGCTAACCTGAATTGCGAATCCACTCACTGACACACCTAAAACTTGCCTTTTGATTGATTCCTTGTCTGAGCATTTAACAACAAGTCATGAAAGAGACTATTCCTGGATGCTACTGGAGAAACTAGGTGCAGCAGGACAGTCCATCGATGCAGCACCCTCGGGAGAACCATCACCAGTAGAAGCCATTGTAATACCAGCTGTCTATAAAGTCAGATGGTTACTACCTGTACGAAATGCCACATGTTCTTACTATAAAACTGTTTTGTATGGGTGCATTCTTACATAGTGGAGAAGCATTGCTGTTAAATTTATTTTTTAAACAACTAAAAAACACTTATTTCTCCAGTGAAATCTGTAGAAACAGGATTCAGAACCAATGGTGCTCTGCTTTTGTTCACTTTTCTGGAAAAAATAAAACAATGGCTGAAGCTTCCTCTTTCTATCAGGGATGAACATCCAGAACCTGTTGATGATGGACAGGAAGATAAATCACCTGTTTTTGTAACAATGGAATTAAAGACACCTGTGAGCAGATATGCAAAGGTCGAGTAGAATTTGCGCTGCGCCAGAAAGCCTTAGCGCGTGAAATAGCGCGGAGTGATATTTACAACGCAAGGTGTCGCGAACTAGCGCCTACGGAAAACAAGTCTCGCGTCGCACCGCAAAAAAACATGTGCGTCATGCACATCCTTAAAAAATAATCGCACAACACCGCAAAAGGATGCAACGTATTTTGGTGGGAGTCCAAACACAAGAAATGGCAGAGAACCTTCCAGACAACCCATTCCTGTAATGCAGCACTTTGCGTGACTCTTGTAAATACCTGTGCCTACATGGTTTTTGAGCTTTTTGCGTGGGTAACACACCTACACACCCACTCTGCATACATTAAATCAACTTTGGCACAGAGTGATGCAAAACCATTTGTGTGTCATGATAACTTTAAAATATGGCACAAGTACTTACTTGATCCTATCTGAAAATGTGTGTGAGGTTTTGCACCACTTTGTGTCATGCGAGCACTAGCGCAAACTCTTTGAAAATATGCCCCCAAGAGAACTTAAACGTTTAGTTATCTATTTGCTAAGTTTGTGTAGTGTAACATCTATGAGAAGGATTTCCAAGACAGACTGGTAAAAAATATTCTCATGGGACAAGTTAAATGAAAAAGTACACATTAACACAATTATTATACAATGGACACCAAACAATAAACATATAAACATAATAGAAGTTATTAATCTATTTACAAATACAATTTTGTACATAAGTACTTCAGATAGATGAAGGTATGCATTCAAACTAACAAAGACATTCTGACACTGTACAGGATGAGGAGGAAGAGATGCCTCCAGCAAAAAGGAGTAATGAAAACATTTTAGTATTCCTTCATCTGAAAAATAGGCTAGTGCCAAATGTATCTAGTGTGATCTCTCCAGAAAGCAGTTATCAAGACATACTGTGAGAAATATTCCCTTGAGACAAGTTCCATCTGAAAGCAGATAAAAACTATCCAAAAATGAATGTACCAATGCATAATGCGGAAGAAGGCAATACCAATTCTTCGCTCCCCTTTTCTACTCACTATAATTCTAGTTAATGTTGTCATCTAAGCTCCCTTCTAGTTTGCCTTGTACTATAGGGTCGATCAGCTACACATTTTCTTTCAGCGTATATACACTATAATTTTTTTCTAAATATGCTTCTTTATACTACATCCTAATTAATATACCTGTAATATCTGTTTCCCGTTGGCCAGCTTTAGTTTCAATGTCTGTTCACATCTCTTTTCACTGGCACCATGTGCTCTTACTTATACTCTTGTAGTTAAGGAATCAAAGGCCTCTTTTCATATTTTCTTTTGTTATACCACTTGTAAATAGGTATTTTTTAACCCTTTCCATATTTCCAATGAAGAAGCCCAATTTGGTTGCTTATTTCTAGGGAAGAAGCTAAATTTTGTTTTTTGGTGCGCATTTGTAAATCCACCGCGAGGCTCAGTGTGTCCACCCTTGTAACTTCGCAACGGATTTGCGGATCTGATGGCCATGTCGCAATTCAATGTTTTTACTTTCTATTTCTATTTTACTTTCTAAAAACTACCATGATAAAAGCCAAACACTTCCTAATTACCAATGTACTTAACCATTAACACATTTATTGGCTTCTGCGGTGGTGTGAGTCCCTGCGTGGGTTTGTGAGTGGGTGATTCAGTAGATGCATGGGTTTGTGAGCGGCTGTATAAGGGCTTCACCGGGTCTCTAAGTGGGTATGTCTGACAAGGTGTCTGAGTAGGTCTTCAAGTGGATGCGTAAATGTGTGAGTGCATCTGTGAGTGGGTCTGAGAGTGTCTATCTGGGTGTGTGAGTGGGTGCAGTGCTGTCTCTCTGTGTATGACTGGCTGTGAGAGTGTCTGTCTGTGTTTCTGAGTGGGTGTGGCAGTGTCTGTCTGGGTGTCACCGTGGGTGTAAGAGAGTGTGCCAGCATGTGTCACTGGGTGCAAGTGTTTGTATGGGCATCAGACTGGGTATAAAAGCCTGTATCACTGGGTGAGAAAATGTCCATAAAGGTGTCAGAGTCGGTGCGAGAATGCCTTTCTGGGTGTGTCACTGTTTTTAAAAAAAAAGTATATATATATATATATATATATATATTAAAGCTCGTTTTTCCTCCAAGTATCGTAAGAGAAAATACTGCACTCAAGATGGGGGGGGCTCACGCACGACTTATATTTTGCAAACCAAGGAACAAACGTTTCGGCACGGAGCCTTGTTCTGTGTTATTCATGTAATCATAAGACAGTGTTTATAAAGCATTTGTTCAAAAACGGGCAGTAAAATGAAAAAGGGACCAATTGCCTCTGACAAATTCAAGCGCCATTTTAAAGAGGCTAACCATCTACATTACTGCCTATACAGATTAGTCTATACATTTTGTAGATAGTATTTTAACCGTGATCTCAACGTGAACCATATAAAGCGCTTAGATGCGCTAAAGTATTCCGCATAATGTTTGCATTAATTTAGTCATGTTGCGGATCACATGCACAACCACATCTAGCCATGCATCAGCAGATGTCCCCTTTCCTGGATGTCATTACAGACTGCCACTATATATGTGAAATTCATGCTATTTACAACTCTTTAGCAAAACTACAAATTAAATAAATAAAGATCATGATAGTCACTGGAAAATACACGTAATCAACACTATATCTTTCAATGTTAATAAACCAGCAAAATCATTCAAAAATGATAATTATAAAGTGTAAAGTCAATTTTCCAAAAATGGCAAAGGTTTGAGTTAGCAGCAGTGATCAGCTTTTCCTAATCTTCACAATTCATTTAGTTAAGATTTCATCACATACTACTTTTCTTATCCTGTTGCTATCATCATTTACCTAGATGCACCCCTAATTCCTCCCCACAGTTCAGTCCTCTGGGATGCTTCGTTGAGAGATCAATAATGTAACCGAATCCAAGCCAAAATATTGTAGCTTGGTTCTGTCCTTGCAATGAAACTCTGCAAAGTGGCGTGCCACAGGGTATGCAGGATCTGCCTTTACTCTTGCCCTCTGATGTTCTAAAATTCTAATCTTTAATTGATAAATCGTGCTGCCAATGTATTTTAGGCCGCATGGACAAACTAGGCAGTATACCGCGTATGTGGTGCTGCATGTTAAAAATTTTGTGATGACCTTCATCATGGCTGTGTCTGGTACAATATAGTTTAGGACCCTTTTACTCTGTGCGCAAGCCTTGCATCTAGTGCACGGAAAAAAGCCCTTCATCTCTCTCAAAGTGTTAGATCTTTGCTGTGTAACATCAAAATGACTCTTCGCTAGCATATCCTTAAGCGATCTAGCTTTGCTAAATGTCACCAAAGGATGAGGTGGAATATCATCCTCGATGACATTGTCTGTTTTTAAAATCGACCAATGTTTTTTTAAGCAGTTTTTTCAAATGGTTAGCCTCCGAAAAGTACGGAGTGACCATTCTGAATTTGCCCTCGTTGTTACTGGTTGCCTTGCTAGTCTTTCTTCCATCCATAAAAAGTTTCTCCCTTGGGATCTGTCTGAATTTTTGTAGAGCTTTCTCTAAAAGTGCGCAATCATACCCTCTCACAGTAAATCTTGTCACACTTTCAGATGCAGCTCCCTCAAAGTCTTCCTCTCTTGTACAATTTCTTTGTAACCTGACGAACTCCCCATAGGGGATACTCTGAATCAATTTGCTTGGATGGCTACTCCTGTCAAAAAGGACTGAGTTTCCGGCTGTTGTTTTCCGAAAAAGTGTAGTTTGTACGGCATTATCTTCCACAAATACTTTCAGGTCCAGATAGTCCGCTGCCACCGGATTTACTGTACCTGAAAAGTGAAGATTTAAATCATTCTCATTTAAGATCTTGATATACTCATGAGCTGATGCTTGTGTGCCTTGCCATACGATGAACATGTCATCAATATATCTGTGCCACTACACCACCATGCCCAGCTCTCTGCCCTTCACGGTTCTGGGCACCCGCTCCTCCCACCAGTCAATGAACAAGTTTGCATAGCTGGGGGCAAAACAGGTGCCCATCGCCGTTCTGGAGGTCTGTCTCTAAAGTTGATCTTCAAATAATAAAATGTTGTTTCTCAGACAGAAATCTATGCATTCGAGTAGCATCTGATTGTGTTTTGCAAATCTTAACTGACGTTTCTCAAGGTAAAATTGTACAGCTTTTAGACCTAATGCATGTTCTATACAGGTGTACAAACTTGTGATGTCAAGTACAATCAATGCATAGCTTCATAGGATCCCATTTCAAAAAGGACATTTTGTTAAGGAAATGCTTCGTATCTTTTGTGTAAGAGTCCAATTGTGCAACCAAAGGAAATAAAAAATAGTCAATAAACCTGGATAAGTGTTCTGTTAGACTGCCCATTGAAGATAATATATATATTCCCTACTGGCGGTTGCCAGTAGGTAGTTATAGTTAGGACCTCGTTTCTATTCAAAAAGCATTTTTTCTTTTGACCGTTTGACAAATCTTCACAAAATGTTCTTAACTAATAGCCTGCTCAATTCAGCTGCTGCATTTAAAGTTTTCGGGTGATTTGTCAAGCGGAGGCTGAGCAAAAAGGGGGTTCCCAAAACACATTTTCTCCATAGGAAACTGTTGATGCAGCTCCAGCCCGAACTGCTGATCTGAATTACACCGAATTTGGCATAAAGGTTGCTCTTGGTCCAGAGTGCATTCTTTGTGTTAAATGGTGTAAATCCAAAGTGCACGCTTTGTGTTAAATGGTGTAAATCCGTTAAGTAGTTTCTGAGAAATATAAATATTTACAGATTTCCATATATCAATGCAAAGGATTTGCGAACCCTCCTGATCTCGAGGGTGAGATCTGATTGGCTTCCAACATTTCCAACCAGGAAGTGTTAGCAGCCATCTTGTGACTTGGTTGAACTGAGTCACAAGGGAAAATGTAAAAAAACATAAGAAAAGTGGGCAGGGTAGAAACACCCTGACCCGCTAGGCCTGCTCACAGTGACCCACAGGGACTCTTAGGGCCAAAAAATTCATTTAAAATGTTTTTTTCGTAGGTAGGGTCCGCAAAGCCCGTCAAAATCTTTTAAAAAAAGAAGCGCGGTCTCCCCTGCTTTGTTTCTGGGTGGGTCAAGTCTCGAGGACAATAATGTAAATAGATTGGGGGGCCTGAGCAGGCGCCTGCAACCCTGGGGATCGCCACCTTCCCGGGGCTTTAATCATGAAATTTGGGGGGCCACGCAGCCCCCCTGCAGCTCCAGGGGCTGCCACCTCCCCAGGGCTACCTTTAAAAAAAATTGTTTTGGGGGCTCGAGGCCCCTCATATTGACCCAGGGACCACCACCTTCCCGGGGCACACTTTATTTAAATGTGGGGGTCTGTTGTGGACCCCCATTCCCAGGGACCACCACCTCCCTGGGGCTTTAAATCTGATGGGAGGGGTGCTGTGCAGCCATGTACCCCCTACCAGGGGCCCTTCATAGCCCTGGGGAACCCCACACCCCAGTGCCAGCTCCAGCATTGTCCCAGGGTGTCCCAGGGTGCCCACCCCCTGGATGTTGCAGTTTGCTTTGGCATGGCAGGAGCAGTGCTCACACCATCCCATATCAAACTTCTGCTTCTCCTCCAAGAAGCAAGAGCAGGAAAACTGTTCTTGCTTCCATGAAGCGAAGCAGAAATGCTTTTGGGCAAGGGGAGCTGCATGTTTGCAGCTCCCTGTGTCCAAAAGCAAGGCTAGCACCTGCAGGAAGTGGGGAGCCGGCAGGGACTGCAGGGGCATTGGGGCTCCCCGTGGTCCCCAACACTGTGGCCATGCCCCGTGGGATGGGGTCCCCAGGGCCAAAATCGACCTGGGGAGCAGGGCCACTTGGACTTCCTCACTTTAAAAAAAAATACATTAAAAGAAAAATGGCCGGGCCTCAGCGGATGGGGTCCGTGATGCTGAAATTGACCTGGAGAGGGGGGCCTTGCGGCACATCCCCGCTTTAATTTATTTTTAAAAAAGGCCAATAGTGCATAGGGATGGGATCTCCAGGGCCATAATGGAGCTCAGATGGGGGGCTTGTGCCCTCCTCCATTTTCACTTTATAAAAAATGACTCAGGTCCCGGGCATGGGTTCTCGGGACCCAAAAGGGACAAGGGAAGGGGGCCACACAGTCCCCTTCTAAAAAAAAAAAAGAGGAAGCCAGCAACTCACCAGAAGAACCACCCCCTACCACCACTACTGTGCAAATACACCTCCTGGCACTCTCTGGATTGGGGGATGGAATCCCCATTGCTACTGAGGGTTCCTGGGGGCCTACTAGCCCACCAGATACCTCCAGCAAGCCCCAGACAGTGGGATTGCTGAGAGGTGGTTGGAGACCAGGCCCCTTTTTACACCACTCTGCAGACGTACCTCTTGGAGCACTGGTGGTGGGGGGGATGAGGTCCCCAGGGCTACATTCGTCTTTATCCCCTAAGCAGCAGTGCGCCAGGAGGTGTGTTTGCAGAGTGGTGTAAAAAGAGAACATTTCCATTGACTACCTCTCAGCAATCCAACTGTGTGGGGATTACTAGAGGTAACAGGAGGGCTAGTTGGCCCCCAGGGACCCTCAAGAGGCAAGGGGGCTTTATTCCCCAACCAAGAGCACGCCAGGAGGCACGTTTGTGGAGTGCTGGAGAAAGGGGGTGTGACCTACGTCCACCTCTCAGTAATCCCACTGTGTGGGACTTACTGGAGGTAACTGGTAGGCTAGTTGGCCTCTCAGTACCCCAAGCAGCAAAGGGGATTTCATCCACCGAACAAGAGCACACCAGGAGGCTTGTCCATAGAGCTATGGAGTAAGGAGGTGTGGCCAGCTATCAGAACTCAGTAATCCTGCTGTGTGGGACTTACTGGAGGCAATAGGAGGAGTAGTTAGCCCCCAAGGACGTCCTTGGTGGCCAACTACCCCTTCTGTTACCTCCAGTAGGTCCCACACAGTGGGATTGCAAAGAGTTCTTCGGAGGCCACGGCCTCCTTCTCCACCAAACTGCTAAGCGCCTCCCGGCACACTACTGGTTGAGGGATGTGGTCCACTTTATTCCTGAGGGACTTTGGGGGCCAAGAAGCCCTGTTGGTACCTCCTGTAAGTCCTACAGAGTGGAATTCCTGAGCACAGGTTGGAGGCCCAGCCCCCTTTCTCCACCACCCTGCAAACGCGACTACTAGTTACACAAGCATTTGCAATGCACTAGATCTCGCATTTGCGAGAGTTAGAGTTATTGGCATTGTAAATGTAAATGTTTTTTAGTAATATTTTTGGAGTGGAGTGGATGTACATTGTGTGTAGTGGAATTTGGTGGTGTGTTATGCAGTGAAATTATGTGGATAGAAAGTATGTGGTATTTAGTGTATAGGAATTATGTGGGGTGGGATTATGTGTTATGGAGAGTAATTATGTGGTATGTTAGTCTGTGTTGTGGAGTGGTAACCTCAGGTTTAGTCTTCCTCATTTCCATATAAGCTAAACTATGAATTCAATGAGCCACAAAAAAAGAAGCAACCAGAGAGGAGCACTTCTGGGCCTAGTTAGAGGCATGATCAGGGCCTCTAGAATTATGCGAATGTTCAGCCACGACAATTTTCACATAATTATACATTTTCCACATTTGCCACATATTCCATCCTCTGCCATGTAATCTGCAGATTTACACAAAAAAATCCTTGATTTTAGCTCAAACGGCACAAACGTTACCAAAAATGCAGCAACACATTTTACAGAGTGGTGGAAGGCCCTTTGCAAATCTGGAATGGTCACATGTTACTTTTTGATAAATGTGGGTGACGCCGTGAGGTGAACGGCCAGCGACCCTTGGGCAAACTCGACCACCACAGCCTTAACTGCATATCCACAACGCCGTGAGGGAAACGGCAAACACCGCCATAACGAGGACGCCGTGAGGGCTGGGACTTCACATCCCAGGTGCCCCGGCGGCAGCAGGCGCGGGAGTGACGCCACAGGAGCGCCCGGAGGCGCAATAAAGAACGGAGCGCCCAGAGCTCCCTGGGGGACTTACCAGACGCCGTGAGGTGAACGGCCAGCGACCCTTGGGCAAACCCGACCACCACCGCCTTAACTGCATATCCACAACGCCGTGAGGGAAACGGCAAACACCACCATAACGAGGACGCCGTGAGGGCTGGGACTTCACATCCCAGGTGCCCCGGCGGCAGCAGGTGCGGGAGTGACGCCACAGGAGCGCCCGGAGGTGCAATAAAGAACGGAGCGCCCAGAGCTCCCTGGGGGACTTACCAGACGCCGTGAGGTGAACGGCCAGCGACCCTTGGGCAAACTCGACCACCACAGCCTTAACTGCATATCCACAACACCGTGAGGGAAACGGCAAACACCGCCATAACGAGGACGCCGTGAGGGCTGGGACTTCACATCCCAGGTGCCCCGGCGGCAGCAGGCGCGGGAGTGACGCCACAGGAGCGCCCGGAGGCGCAATAAAGAACGGAGCGCCCAGAGCTCCCTGGGGGACTTACCAGACGCCGTGAGGTGAACGGCCAGCGACCCTTGGGCAAACTCGACCACCACAGCCTTAACTGCATATCCACAACGCCGTGAGGGAAACGGCAAACACCGCCATAACGAGGACGCCGTGAGGGCTGGAACTTCACATCCCAGGTGCCCCGGCGGCAGCAGGCGCGGGAGTGACGCCACAGGAGCGCCCGGAGGCGCAATAAAGAACGGAGCACCCAGAGCTCCCTGGGGGACTTACCAGATGCCGTGAGGTGAACGGCCAGCGACCCTTGGGCAAACTCGACCACCACAGCCTTAACTGCATATCCACAACGCCGTGAGGGAAACGGCAAACACCGCCATAACGAGGACGCCGTGAGGGCTGGGACTTCACGTCCCAGGTGCCCCGGCGGCAGCAGGCGCGGGAGTGACGCCACAGGAGCGCCCGGAGGCGCAATAAAGAACGGAACGCCCCTCTCACCCGTGAGTCGCGCGCGCAGGAGAAGCCCGGGACAAGGGCGGGGCCGTCTGTGGCCGGCAGAGGCCAGAAGAGGCCGGGCCGGGCCACGGCCATTGGTCATTGTACCTCAGCTATTGTTACTGGACCTGGTCGACCTGTAAGACATATATATTTTACTTTACTATCGTAATTGTTTGTTTTTGGCCCTACTTAGTTGGTTATGTTACATGGCCCTATGTATCCTGAGTGATTAAGCGTTATTTCCGTTGATTGAGTCACTGTCATTAACCCGTTCTAGTGCCCAAACTCCTGATCAGACCTTTACAGCATGTCTAAGCCCAAGCTAGTGAAGTTGCCTACTGATAATGATACTAGGACCTTAGATAATTACCTAGTAAAGGTTGTCAGTAAAATAAATAAAGATAGGCGGTTATCACTAAGCATGGGCGGATTTTGCGGATTGGCAATCCGCGAATTTGCGTATTTACGGATTCGCAATCCGCGAAGATCCGCGAACTCTAGCGGATTTGCGGATTTTTCAGTTTTTTGTGTTGGCGCGTGTTCGCGCCGATTTTGGGACAAGTTCGCAATTGCGAACTTACTTTTCGGCTTGCAACGGCCGCGACTATGTTGTTTCTACGTCTGGTTTATCATCACAGGTTCACAGCACCCTCTGTTTCACCACTGCCACCCTCTGGGACACCCATGCCACCCTCTAGTACATCCTCACTGGCACCTATTAGGTTTATTTATCACTGTAGATTATGGTGGTTGAAAAAAGCAAGCACACCTGCCCTTCTTCAACTGCCATCAATTAATTTGTGTTTCATTAATGTGTCAGTAATTTTGAAAGTTCCAGTCTGGCTGGCACCTGCTTCCTTCCTTATCTGTAATTAGCTTTTTGTTGCAGTGAAATTTTTTTTTTCACAGGACCTTTATGGTGCTATTCTATGAGCCTGCTGTTTGGGTCATAGCAGGGTCATAGAATAGTTGCAAACTCTGGAGGGGCCCATCAGGAAGCACTACCTTGAATGTTACTAATGTTAAGTTTGAACTTTTGCACCTGCTCATTGCTTTCAGTTTAGCTAAAATCGTTTTTTCTGCAATTTCGCGCGTTTTTTGGGGCGCGAATCCGTGCGAGATCGATTTCGGAAGCCGCGAATACGTGCGAATACAAAATTGTTTTTGTTGCGACGTGTATGTTCGCGTGATCTTGCGCGTGTTCGCGAGGCGCTTCTAGCTATACGTTTGCCAAGTTACCCTATCGGTCGTACACGGGCGCGGCCATCTTGTTGGCGTGACGTAATTCCGTTTCCGCCCGCTATGTGTAATCTCGCAAAGTGTGCTGCTCGCTAGTACAATTTCGCGCGTACTCGCAAGGAAAATCTCGCGCGAACTTACCCACGCGGTCGTGAACGGGCGCGGCCATCTTGTTTCTCATTCATTGCTATGGTTCTGGGCATGCTTTCTCTATCCTCTCTCAATCTCTGCCATCCTTTGCTTGTTTGAAGTTTTTTTGATCTAATTTTACTTATTATCTAACCCTCTATTTTTCTAGCTCTATATTTTTGTGTTTTCTGCAGCTTTTAGTTACTTTTAAACTACTTTTTTTAACTCTTTTCTTTTCTTCTTCACTATTCTATTTCTTCTTTATCATTTAAGTTTATTTCTGCCCAGACCATGGTAAAGGGAGCCGGGAAGCACCCTGAGAAGGGGAAGGGTCCCGCACCCCGTGCCCGGCTCCCGTGCGGGCGTTTAAGGGGGGAGCAAGTGGTCCCGAGGGAGATCTTCAGCGCGGAGGAAGTGGCGGCACTGATCTTCCACGTCCAGCGCCGCCTCCCCAAGACGATCCTGGGAGGCGGCAAGATCGCGACCGGCTATGGCATCCGGGAGCGCCGCCAGCGGTGGGAGAAGGTGTGCCGGGCCATGTACAAGATCTCTGGGGTCCGGCGCACATATAACCAGGCCACCCACCGCTGGACCGATGTCATGGACCGGGAGCGGGACTTGCTGGACGCGCTCGGCGTAGAGGTCCCCGGGCTTGGTGAGTAGTAGTAGTAGTACATTTACTACTCTGTTTTATCCTGCTCTGTTATTTGCAAATCTTTGTTCTTTACCAAGAGCAATAATGCTGCCGATTACATTGAGGTAAATTATATTTCAAAATCTTCTATGCATTTCATTTTCAGGTGCACTGCTCTCCTTCTCAGTAGCCTTGCTTGCTACTATGCTTCTTTGTTTTGTATGTTGTGTTCAGAAGCATTTCATTGGCCTGAGAAATTATGTATGAGTGTACTGTAAAGAAAAGAACTGCGTAATGCTAGACAGTAAGGGTCATATTTTCAATTACCGGCGCATCCCTGCAAAGTAGCAGGGATGCGGCAGTAATTGTGTGCCATGCCACCACCACCCATTGGCCCAAAACGTCACAGAAGCCTTACGCATCTGTGCCGTAAAGGCAGCGCATTGCTGGAGTTGCGTGCCAACGATGGCGCAGCTCCAGCAATGCTCTGGGGTACCCTATCTCCCCAATGATGCATCAAGCCGTACGTCGGCTTCAAGCGCGCAGGGTTTGAGTCATGCATCATTGTCCTAAAAGTGACTGATTGACATCTTGTAGATTTCCCTCAGCCACTTTTAGGATCCGTTCCTGCGCAGGTACGCCCTCCCTTGCGCCGGAACGCCCCCTGATGGCGCAGGGCTTTACAACGTGATGCATCGCCCATATGCCCATATGTGTTTTTTTTTTTAATATATACGCCGCACCAACACCATGGCGAGTCTTTTGTTCTGCCGCTGCGTCAGAAAAGGCACGCAACAATGGAGGAAAATCAGCCGCAACTTCCGCAAGGGACTTATAAATCAGCCCCAACAGACTGAAGTCCAGTCCTTCCTTTAGACAGTCACATGGCTATCAGAAGAAATAGTGGCGGTGGTGGCGGGTGGATTGATAGTTTGAGTATTCACTGATCTGCAAGCAGGATGGACTTTGTCTGTCACGTGTTGCGCACTGCTGCCTGCAGTGCCAGGCCTAGGCAAACCTCTTTAGTAGTCTGTTTTTTGAGTTACATAGGAACTTTCTAAGTCAACGTTCCGCAAATCAGGCAATACGAATAACGTAGTATACCACATGAGATAGATCCCGTGGAATAGTTGTCTATCTATTTGCTATTTTTCCAAAATATGTTGTTATTGTTCTTTTCAAATGTTTGATTTGGTTGAAAAATCTCATCCATGTTTTCTGGTTTTTCTTTCTTTCATGTTGTACATCAGCTCCCCCCAAGGGCAAGAGGACACAGGAGGAGGGTGCTGAGGATGCAGGCCAGGATCGGGCAGGCGAGGGCTCCTTTGCTGGCCCCAGTAAGTTTACATTTTAATAAACAGTACCTATTTTTTCCTAGCGTTCCTCATTCGATTTTTTCTAAATCGTCTTTGATCTTCTTGTAGACTGGATATAAATTCTTATCCTGCCTCGAATATGACTCCCTGTGGTATTACTAGACTATTCTTATTAGTCTGTCTGTGTAGCTAACTAAGATTGGACATTTGGCAATTCCATTGGACTCCCATTATATTCAGCAATACCTCTATGCACTGTCTCCTTACTGACTAGATAGTGTGGCAGAGTCATTCAGCTCCCGAAGTCACCGATTATAGATCCCCAATGATCTCTAGATTATCGTACGCAGGACAAGAGAGTAGTACGGAGTCACAGCACAGTCAAGAAGTGTCAGAGGCACTCATGCTTGCAAAAATTCCAAAACCTTTAGCTCATCCACTCTAGTCTAGAGGAACAAAAACCACAGAGTCTATTTAAGTGTAAAAGCTTTATTAAAAGTAAACACATTTATTAAAATCTACTTTGTCATAAAACTATTTAACTGTAAACGGAAAAGTGGTTAGTGCTGACGATTAATTGGACACATTTCTTGTGGTCGAGCCGAACTCTCACCTAGTTTGAACTTGATCCTGGTCGTGTTCTTAGGACTCAGGAGTCAAGCTTCTGTCTGTTAGGAGAAAAAGTGGTGCGTGTTAAAAATCAAAAGCAAGCATTCATCAGTTGTGCATAAAAGTGCAGCAAGACAACAGCCTTCCCTGGAAAATGGGACATTTTTACTATGGAGTAGACAGTCACAAATTATTACATTGTATTCTGTTTTTTTAACATTTCTCCTAGACCAAATATTATATAGTAGTGAGTGGTGTATTCTAACATTCTTAAATGTACTTTGTAGGTGTAACATCTGGTGACGGGGCCAGCGCGGAGGTGGCTGTGTTGGACTTGGACTCGGAGGCCTCTGGGGAGGAGGCGGCGTTAGAAGAGCTGGTGGCCGTTCCTGTGGGGGATCAAACGGTGGTGGCGGAAACAGGTAAGCTATATATTCCTTACTTATTGAGATTGAAGACTGCATAGTGTGCTTTCTGCACGGGTGTATTACAATTACAAATCAACCAGGTAGTAGCCTCCTCGAAATGTACTTCGACTTAGCTGTGAAGTTTTTGGTGAGAAGAATCCCAATAAGTTCTTAGACGAACGTGATGGATGGGATGAACGAAAAGCGAAAGAAGGGTGTAAGTAAGTGGGACGCGAACTTGTATGATGGCTGGCAAAGAAGAACGATATGTGTTTGCTTGGACCCAGAGGTGGCTGGGAAGGAAAGAATATGGTATGGTGCATGGCTGGGTCAATGATGAAGCAAGGATGGGTGGAAGGACAGCAGCCTGGGTGGGTGAAACAGAAACTGTATGTGTGCGTATACTTTGACTGAATGGATGCCTGGAGCATGGTATTCTCTGACTCTTACATAGCACATGTGTATCTAGAGAGAGTAGATGGTCGCCAGGTGAAGTAAGTGTTACCTTGAAGAGCATGTACCACCGCACCCGCACGTCCGTCCCAGTGCAGGGAAGGCAAGGAAAAGAAATTGTAAATGTGTCCAATACTACCATGAATAGTAGCAGTACTTTGTATTGCGTTTGCATTCACAGCATATATCTGGTTATTACGGTGGACACTCCGTACCTCTCTTAATAACTTTAGTTTACTTGTAGGACGTCATTCATGTGTGGGTGTATCACTGTTCACTCAATATTAAGCAAAGCACCTAAAGTCATCTCATCTGTCATTAAATACGTCCCATGTGAAGTGATAGATAATCAAATTAGTTAGCTTCTTCAGTTTCCTTTTCTAGTACTCATTTGCACTGTAGGGTGAAAGGTAAATTAATTAAGCAGTAGCCCTTGTAACAGATTATTCTCAGTGCCACCCGTAATAGAAAAGTAATAGCTTCACCACCTGCATGTACTGGACCGGTACAGTAACGCAAGTCTGTCTCCATCATCATGGTGTGCAACTTTTTTTCTCGGGTGCAACTTCACTGTGCTGTGTCCATGTCATTCTGCCGGCTTGCATAAGATAACGTACCCATTTCCCTAAACAAGAGAGAAGAAGAAGAATAAGACTGGTGTACTGTCATAGTCGACTGTAATGGAAGTCCATAGTGGTCGTAGAATTAGTTCATTAAACTACCACTACTGTTAGAGCAAGGATGCAGAAGTGGGAGGTTACATAGATACTGTCCTCAATAGTTATGTACTGTGCTTTCAATTTGCTACTTGTACTCTGTGACCCAACTTTCGGCTCAATCACTTTGTGTTATTAATAAGGAGCATTGGTTACAGACTATGTCTTTCTTTCTTCATATAGTTGCTCCTTCCAAATCAACAACAAGGAGGGAGCAGGCTAGATTGGCCCGGCAACGGAGGCTGGAGGCCACAGTCGCCGAGTATCGGCGGCTGGTGGCCCTGGAGGAGGAGGAGGACACGCAGTCGAGCGGGGCAACATCTTCGACTGTGACCACTGCATCCTCCTCCGTGACTAAGCCAGCGGGACCGAGCCGGGCTAAGAAAGCCGACCGCCACCGCCAAGCAACCGAAATACCAGCTGCCCCCCACAGGAGCTGCAAGGAACGCCAACGCCGCCTACGAGTCCGCATGTCCAACCTGGAGCAGGAGGTCCTGAGGTATAAGAACTTGGTTAAGGGCCTCCGCTCCGAGCTTGCCACCCTCCGCAAGGAGTATGATTCCCATGCCGCATCATGCACCAGCACCAGCACCCTCCAGTAGTGGAGTGTCCCTTGCCCTTTTTTTATAGACTTTTGGGGGGTGGGATTTGGGAGTTGGGATCGTTTTGGGACGTTTCAGAGACAATCGTTGGGGTTAGGGTGGGTGAGGGAGATTATTTTGTTAGGGCTAAATAAATATATTTTTCAACTTTATCTGACCATACCTGTTTTTTACTGCTTTTCAGTCTGGTGGGTGGGGGGCGGGGGTGTAACAGTAACTTTGTTTTCCTGAACAGTCGTAGGACTTTAGTAGTACAACCGTCAATCTCTTGTCTACTCCGAAATAATACTCCATTATACTACCTCCCACCAAACGCTTATCTTACCTGTAATTTGTGTTAGAAATTAGGGCTAGGCCCAGGGCTGGCTAAAGGTGAAATGGGGATTAACGTTGTCAATCCTGGGCGGGTGACATTTCCTCATTGCGGTGGTACTAGTGGTGTGACACAGTGGCAGTTGCATGCCTATGGAAAAAAAGAAAACGAAACCTTGTTTGTCCTCCTTACTGTAGCATTACAACGGTTACGGTACGATCGAGAAAATAGCAGGTGACAGTACACTAGAACAGTGCCATAATGTAGCCTAACAAATGGTAAAGTATTTGCTTGCAAGTATAACTAGTACTTGCGTTGAATTTATTTGACATTGGCTACTACTACTAGAAGATATAGTACTGAAGCTGAGTAAGTCTAGAAGATATCCTCGTATTCCTTCACCAGCCTGTTGCTGCTATCACCTTATCCTCCCCAGCAAGTGTGTGGAATTATTGATGTCATTTTAGTCAGACATCAAGCAAAACAACACAGCCCGGGGGAAGAGGGTTAGGGTTTGTAAAATGGATGGGAATGGGGGTTTCTTTTTGGGTAGGTTTTGTTGAGAGAAGAAAAAAAAAGCAGAGCATGGACAAACAATAATTGAAGATACAGAGTTTACAGACAATCTTTGGTTACAAACTAAAGGTAAGCACATGCAGTCACACTCATAGAATAAAAGACAACAATGGATACTGTATCTGTATTGCGTATGTTGTTGGAGTTGTCCTGTTGAAATTGGTAAGTAAGTTGCATGCAGCAAACAATTCCTCTTATTGGCGGCACTCCTCCATTCCAGCTGACGCTTCGTCCATCAATGTGGTGGGGTGACCACTGACAGAAGAGACACCCTGTCCACTGCCTGCCTGGCGGATGTTGACTGAAACCCGGCCTGTAATTATTGAACGGAAAACAGGAAGTGCTATTACAATACCACTGATAAATAAATAAAAGGTATGTACGCTGTGTGGTTCAAAAAGTGACACTTTGATTTCCCTAATAGACAGTACAATATTTTTGAAATTGCGTGCTCTGTCTGAGTCACCTTTTTAAGGATCAATAAGTATGGCCAAAATATTATAGCGGATCTTTCCCCTCAAGGTGGGTGTACTACTGTGTTTTAGAACAAAATTTGACCTTCCCAGCAATGCTCCCACCAAGACCCTTACTAAAGCCAGTCGCAAAAATGTAGAAGAACCCAATCATATCTCCAAAAACGATGCCTAGCAGAAAAATGGTTACAAAACGTACTTTGAAAGTAACAGTAGGCCCAAATACAGACCGTGGATTGTATTCAAACCACTTGCCTGCAAGCAAAAGTATCCATAGCCAGCATCGCTCCAACAGTGCTCTACAACAACAGAACCGCGTTGCAATAGAACCCCCCTAAACACATGCAATCCTGCTGCTAGGGCTAACCCTAACGAACCCTAACTTACAAAAAGTGCCAAAACTGGTGTTTCCTTATGGATTTTGTCCAACAAACTTCTAGCCGGTATTAGACCTTCCCAGGAATGCCCCAGGCAAGACCCGCCAACCCACCCGCAAAAAAACACCCGACACAACACCACCAAACAGCGAAAAAGCTAAATCTCATACTTACAATGTCTCTCGGCCTTCGGTCCAAACGCGGCGCTGTGCAGCTAGGTCGTCATCATCATCAATCATCATAACTCCTGTTTTCCACCACGGATTTCCTGAAAAGCAAATGCAATCAAGATTAGACTGTCGCAGCAGTGCTTCGACAGAGACCCCGGCCGCAACCCACCCACGAACAGCAGGAAGCCCCCCAAAACGCTACATTGAGCAAGATGTCTGAAGAAATGGCAAAAAAAAGGCTTTTCCTTAAGGATTTTGTCCAAAACACTTCTATCCGGCATTAGACCTTCCCAGGAATGCCCCAGCCAAGACCCGCCAACCCACCCGCAAAAAAACACGCGACAACACCCCCAAACAGCGAAAAAGCTAAATCTCATACTTACAATATCTCTCGGCCTTCGGTCCAAAGTAACGCGCTGTGCAGCTAGGTCATCATCAATCATCATAACTCCTGTTTTCCACCACGGATTTCCTGAAAAGCAAATGCAATCAAGATTAGACTGTCGCAGCAGTGCTTCGACAGAGACCCCGGCCGCAACCCACCCACGAACAGCAGGAAGCCCCCCAAAACGCTACATTGAGCAAGATGTCTGAAGAAATGGCAAAAAAAAGGCTGTTCCTTATGGATTTTGTCCAAAACACTTGTATCCGGTATTAGACCTTCCCAGGAATGCCCCAGGCAAGACCTGCCAACCCACCCGCAAAAAAACACCCGACACAACACCCCCAAACAGCGAAAAAGCTAAATCTCATACTTACAATGTCTCTCGGCCTTCGGTCCAAACGCGGCGCTGTGCAGCTAGGTCGTCATCATCATCAATCATCATAACTCCTGTTTTCCACCACGGATTTCCTGAAAAGCAAATGCAATCAAGATTAGACTGTCGCAGCAGTGCTTCGACAGAGACCCCGGCCGCAACCCACCCACGAACAGCAGGAAGCCCCCCAAAACGCTACATTGAGCAAGATGTCTGAAGAAATGGCAAAAAAAAGGCTGTTCCTTATGGATTTTGTCCAAAACACTTCTATCCGGTATTAGACCTTCCCAGGAATGCCCCAGGCAAGACCCGCCGGCGCCAACCCACCCGCAAAAAAACACCCGACAACACCCCCAAACAGCGAAAAAGCTAAATCTCATACTTACAATATCTCTCGGCCTTCGTTCCAAATGCGGCGCTGTTCAGCTAGGTCATCATCATCAATCATCATAACTCCTGTTTTCCACCACGGATTTCCTGAAAAGCAAATGCAATCAAGATTAGACTGTCGCAGCAGTGCTTCGACAGACACCAAAAATTACACACAAACCCCCGGAACCCCGCCAAAGAGCACCTCAAAGGCAAGCAAGTCAGCAAAAACGGCAAGAAATTTCCACCTCATATTTGGTCCAAAACACTTTTGTCCATTATTAGAGCTTCACAGCAATGGGCCCAAAACCGTCAACTCACCCGCAAAGAAGTACAACACCCCCACAAGTGCTGAGTCTTTCTTCATTGTGCGTAATCCAGCACTCTGCTTGGAGGGAAATCGCAGTCTGGAGGAGGAGGATAGAGGAGCATGTTCTTCAGAACTTGTGAACCTGAGGAATGTAGACTGCGGCACCTTCAAATCAATAAGCAAACAAGTGAAGACAGTTCTGATGATGGTCTTGTTTTTGGGATTAGGTGATTAAAGTTTGAATTAAATTAACTGTGCAAAACAAAGAAAGAGAGACACAAAGCACACAGGAATAAAAGTGAATAAGGACGAAAAAGAAAGTTCTTGATTGATTGTCTCATTTTCAGGGCTCGGTGTCAGGGAATAAGAACAAGATTTCGTCATCATACTCTGCGAATTCAGGCTGGATGAGGTCAGTGGCACCGAACAGAGAAAAAATCCCCTCATCTACGTTGCTGTCCTCCTCGTCTTCATGCGGCGTGCTTTCTCGTACTTTGTAATCTGGTGGTATGAGGTGCTGATTCATCTTGATCATTGTCAGCCGCTCCACATTTTTGGGCGAGAGGCGGCTCCGTTTGGGAGTTACAATGCCACCAGCAGCACTGAAAACACGTTCAGAAGACACACTTGCGAGTGGGCAAGACAAATAGTTTATAGCCAGGTTGAAGAGCTGTGGCCACAATTGTTTTTTGCCATGCCAATACTGCAATGGCTCATCATTAAGGAAGACCTCTGTTGAGTCATTCAGATAGTCCTGCACCATCGACTCAAGGTCATCAACTGTTCCTCCACTTTGCTTACTTTTTGCTGTGCCTGTGACATTTTTTCGAGAACCATACCCCATCAAACTTAGCCAATCCTCCTCCCCAGCCACTGTTAGTGTTGTCATTGTGTGTGGTGCAGATGATCCAGTTGCCGGTGTCTTTAACGGCTGAGAGGTCACTTGTGCCCCAGCCACAGGTGCAGAAGTGGATTCTTGTGACTGCGGATGGCCTGCTGATGCTGATGCTGATGTACTGGCTTCTCCTTCAATAACCTGCCGTTCTTTTTCAAACCTCTTGGCTGACCAGGCTAACCAATGTTTGTACTTTTGAACATCTGCATCAGCGAAAGGAAAGAATGCGTTGTCTGCCAGCGCCTTTTTGTAGCGTGGATCCAGAATAGTAGCACAAATGTAATGCTGATCTGAGTTGATGTTTTGAAGACGTTCATCACCACGTAGGCGATGTAATAATTTCTCAGACAAAATGAAATGTTTTTTTTTTTTTTCATCTTTTGCAAACTCAGAAGAAACCGCCATCAGTTGGTGCTCCAGTATGCACAACAATGGGATAGCTTTTCCCAAATTACAGTCCTCCTGGCTGACTGCACGCGTGAAGAACTCAAAAGGACGAAGCATGTCTGTCAGGCTTTTAACTATGTCCCATTGCGCCTTACTCATCCGCAGGTCCTCCTTCTGAGATGTAGCCTCTGTCAAGAAATAGTGATCGAGTACCGTATACTGCTCATGCAGACGCTCAAGCATGTAGAAGGTTGAGTTCCAACGTGTTGCCACCTCCTGGATGAGTGCTTTCACTGGCATTCCACGTTGAAGTAGCAGTCTCCGCAGATGCTTCCGGGCCTTAAAAGAATGGCTGAAATGGTTGCACATTTTGCGGCAGGTGGCCATTACCTCGAACGCTGGACTCTCTTTATCACTCAAGAATTTTTGAACTACCAGGTTGATACAGTGCGCCAAACACGGCACTCTAACATGGTCACCAAGGAACATGGCCTTAACTACATTGGCGCCATTATCCGTGGAAACATAACCAATCTTGCGTTTTAGGGGGGATAGCATTGTCAAGACCTTTTTGTCAAACTCTTCCAAAAGGTTTTCTGCTGTGTGACTTTTCTCCAAGCCAAACATGGCTAGTGTTGCATGTTTCCGAGCAGCTTTGAAAACTTGGTCCGGGTCAACACCTGCGTTTAGCTTTGCTATAACACCTGAAAAAGAGACCTAGTGTGCAGTGATGCACATGTAATCATCGCCTGGGCCACTGGTCCACATGTCTGTTGTCAGATGTATTGTGTGAACAGCACTCTTCTGCAAAGCTGCCCCAATCGCCTGCAGCACATCTTCATGTAGTGCTGGAACCGCAACTCTGGCAAAATAGAACCGGCTCGGAACCTTCCATTTAGGGCAGAGCGTTGCAACTAATTCAAGAAAACCTACCGCTTCTACAAAAGAAAAAGGTAGAAGGTCCACAGCTAGCATTTTAGCCAGCTTAGTGTTATACAGACGCGTCAGTGGGTGGTTGCGTTCATATGGCACGTCTGAAGTAAGCATTGTTCTAATGTTGGCCTGGACCAAGCATT
Source organism: Lissotriton helveticus (assembly GCF_964261635.1). NCBI lineage: Eukaryota > Metazoa > Chordata > Amphibia > Caudata > Salamandridae > Lissotriton > Lissotriton helveticus. Next base: position 107,289,118 of record NC_136059.1, on the reverse strand, counting down.
TACGGGCTGATAATGACTTCGTTGACCCAATTTTGCTCGCTGGTGAACTTTTGTGCGTTGGTGTCTCACTCGCTCCAACACTCTTAGTGTGCCTCACATTGGGTGTGCTGCTGACAGGGGTACTGGGTGTAAGGGAAGTGTTTGACACGTCTTCTTCCTGCTCGTCAACATCAGATGAAACATCAACGTTGCCTTGATTTTGGCCTTTCTTGATCGCAGCTAGGTGCGCAAACCATTGGACAGCGTGCTTTCTCTCAAGATGACCACTCTGGCCGCCGGTACCATAGTTGGTACCTGACTTACCACGACTAACTGCAAGCTTACAAAGGGTACAAATGGCAAACTTTGGATTTTTGGGACAAACAGTAAAGAAGTCCCAAACTGGGGACTTGAAGTGTCTGTGGGACCTGGAGGAGGCGGCGATACTGGTGGTGGTGGTCATGAAGCTAATGCCAGATGAAGTGGAGGATCTGGATTGCCCAACTTTTGTACGTTTTCCACTTTCACCGCCACTAATTAAGGTCGAGGTTGACGCAGGTCTCTTCTTGCCAGAAAGAAATATGGAAGCGGGACGAGTTGGTGTACTACTTAACTCCAATGATTGTGGTGTTTCCACTGCCTCCTCATCGACAACATCATCATCATCATCATCACGCGCAGCAGCTCTTCAGGCTAGGGTCAAAATGTCTGTTTGCTGCATGCCCGCTGGGGCTGCAGTGACCTTTATGATGACTGGGTCGTCGTTGGCAGAGTCTTCATCAGCAGCAGTATCCGCCACTTCTTGTTGAGCCTCATCACACTCCATAAGTCTGAGACTTTGGACGAGCTTCCTTTTACGCTTAAGTACCTTTGTTGGATCATGGTGTGCCTCACTCTCAGACGGCTGTGGTGCTGGTTCCCAAGTTTGATCCGTATCATCAGAAGGAGGTGTGCTTGAAGAGGATGTAGACACCACCCTTGATCTCTTCCTTGCTAGGGTTGTGGAAGACAATGAAGGATCAGCAGGAGGAGTGGCTTCCTCAAATGATACCTCGCCTTGATTGTCGATTTCCTGATGTGCCCCTACTTCGGGAGGAACAACTATTGTGGGCACTTGTGACCCTCCATGCACCTCTGCTTGCGCATCTCCTTGCGCTGCCTCTCCTTCCACATGTACTTGGGCTTGTACTTGCACATGTGATTGTTGTTGCGGCTGTGGTTGTTCAACACTCGTCAGATGAGCTACAACAACCTGTGTTGATTGAGGGACATTGCTGCTGCTTTCTTGCGATGAGCCAACATCACTGGTCGATGGTGATTGAAGAACTATACTGGCTGCCTCTGCAGCACTCAAGGGCTTGGACTTAAGTTGGCGTGGTGGTGGTGGTGGCACTGAGCCCAATGGAGCGGGGGGGGGTGCTGCCAGCTTGGTCCCCAGCAGATCCCGCTGCTGCTGCTGCAGGCATACTTTTTTTTTTACTCCCAAAAAAAGGGGCGGGCGGCACACCAGTCTCCTTGGTAACTTGCTTCTTCTGCTCCTTACTGGCACCTTTCTTGCTAGAGGAGCTACGGGTTACTTTTTTTGGGGCCATCCTCTTCAGAGCAGGTCAGCAGGCAGCAGTTGCACGAGTTGCAGAGGGTTCTGTGTCCAGACGTGACGTCGCGTGACGTTATGCTGCACACACCGCTGCAGGACTTCTTCCTGGCACTGGTGGTTCTCTTGAGTCTTCTTGTGCACCTAAAAGCAATGGAAGACAGAGGAACATCAGTTCAGTTATACACCCCAAAAATTCGACAAAACACAGAAAAATGAGCACAATCCCATGCCATCCTTGATGTTTACATTGAAGACACCCCACAGAAAGACTACGGACATGCAAGTATGCAACACTCACTACCCCTGGGCATAATGGATGAAAAGTAGGCAAAATAAGTGCAGGCCTCAGACACTGCCTCTCCTCAAAATGGCCCCTTACACCCCAGGCACATGTTGCCTGTATCAGCCAGCACTCAAGATGGCCACCACCACCACCCACATGGCCAGTCCACATCAACAGTACACCCCCAAAAAACAGAAAAACAGCCAGAAATCACCACAATCCAACGCCATCCATGATGTTTACATTAAAGAGAGTGAGACCACACCACAGGCACACTCAGTCCATGCACCACTCACCACCCCTGGGCAAAGGGCCCCACCAGCAGCCCCCCAAAAACGACAAAAAACAATAAAATAAGCACAATCCCAGCCCATCCATGGCCTCAATTATGTTTAAATTCAAGAAGACACCCCACAGAAAGACTAGGCCCATGCAACACTCACCACCCCTGGGCAAAGGGCCCCACCAGCAGGCCCAAAAAAACGACAAAAAACAATAAAATCAGCACAATCCCAGCCCATCCATGGCCTCAATGGTGTTTAAATTCAAGAAGACACCCCTCAGAAACACTAGGCCCATGCAACACTCACTACCCCTGGGCATAATGGATGAAAAGTAGGCAAAATAAGTGCAGGCCTCAGACACTGCCTCTCCTCAAAATGGCCCCTTACACCCCAGGCACATGTTGCCTGTACCAGCCAGCACTCAAGATGGCCACCACCACCACCCACATGGCCAGTCCACATCAACAGTACACCCCCAAAAAACAGAAAAACAGCCAGAAATCACCACAATCCAACGCCATCCATGATGTTTACATTAAAGAGAGTGAGACCACACCACAGGCACACTCAGTCCATGCACCACCCACCACCCCTGGGCAAAAGGCCACACCAGCAGCCCCCCAAAAACGACAAAAAACAATAAAATAAGCCCAATCCCAGCCCATCCATGGCCTCAATTATGTTTAAATTCAAGAAGACACCCCACAGAAAGACTAGGCCCATGCAACACTCACCACCCCTGGGCAAAGGGCCCCACCAGCAGGCCCAAAAAAACGACAAAAAACAATAAAATCAGCACAATCCCAGCCCATCCATGGCCTCAATGGTGTTTAAATTCAAGAAGACACCCCTCAGAAACACTAGGCCCATGCAACACTCACTACCCCTGGGCATAATGGATGAAAAGTAGGCAAAATAAGTGCAGGCCTCAGACACTGCCTCTCCTCAAAATGGCCCCTTACACCCCAGGCACATGTTGCCTGTACCAGCCAGCACTCAAGATGGCCACCACCACCACCCACATGGCCAGTCCACATCAACAGTACACCCCCAAAAAACAGAAAAACAGCCAGAAATCACCACAATCCAACGCCATCCATGATGTTTACATTAAAGAGAGTGAGACCACACCACAGGCACACTCAGTCCATGCACCACCCACCACCCCTGGGCAAAAGGCCACACCAGCAGCCCCCCAAAAACGACAAAAAACAATAAAATAAGCCCAATCCCAGCCCATCCATGGCCTCAATTATGTTTAAATTCAAGAAGACACCCCACAGAAATACTAGGCCCATGCAACACTCACCACCCCTGGGCAAAGGGCCCCACCAGCAGGCCCAAAAAAACGACAAAAAACAATAAAATCAGCACAATCCCAGCCCATCCATGGCCTCAATGGTGTTTAAATTCAAGAAGACACCCCTAAGAAACACTAGGCCCATGCAACACTCACTACCCCTGGGCATAATGGATGAAAAGTAGGCAAAATAAGTGCAGGCCTCAGACACTGCCTCTCCTCAAAATGGCCCCTTACACCCCAGGCACATGTTGCCTGTACCAGCCAGCACTCAAGATGGCCACCACCACCACCCACATGGCCAGTCCACATCAACAGTACACCCCCAAAAAACAGAAAAACAGCCAGAAATCACCACAATCCAATGCCATCCATGATGTTTACATTAAAGAGAGTGAGACCACACCACAGGCACACTCAGTCCATGCACCACCACCCCTGGGCAAAAGGCCACACCAGCAGCCCCCCAAAAACGACAAAAAACAATAAAATAAGCACAATCCCAGCCCATCCATGGCCTCTATTATGTTTAAATTCAAGAAGACACCCCACAGAAAGACTAGGCCCATGCAACACTCACCACCCCTGGGCAAAGGGCCCCACCAGCAGGCCCAAAAAAACGACAAAAAACAATAAAATCAGCACAATCCCAGCCCATCCATGGCCTCAATGGTGTTTAAATTCAAGAAGACACCCCTCAAAAACACACTAGGCCCATGCAACACTCACTACCCCTGGGCATAATGGATGAAAAGTAGGCAAAATAAGTGCAGGCCTCAGACACTGCCTCTCCTCAAAATGGCCCCTTACACCCCAAGCACATGTTGCCTGTAGCAGCCAGCACTCAAGATGGCCACCACCACCACCCACATGGCCAGTCCACATCAACAGTACACCCCCAAAAAACAGAAAAACAGCCAGAAATCACCACAATCCAATGCCATCCATGATGTTTACATTAAAGAGAGTGAGACCACACCACAGGCACACTCAGTCCATGCACCACCCACCACCCCTGGGCAAAAGGCCACACCAGCAGCCCCCCAAAAACGACAAAAAACAATAAAATAAGCACAATCCCAGCCCATCCATGGCCTCAATTATGTTTAAATTTAAGAAGACACCCCACAGAAAGACTAGGCCCATGCAACACTCACCACCCCTGGGCAAAGGGCCCCACCAGCAGTCCCAAAAAAAAGACAAAAATCAGCACAATCCCAGCCCATCCATGGCCTAAATGGTGTTTAAATTCAACAAAACAGTTGTATCATGCACCCCTAACCAACCCTGGTCCTACTGGATACTGTGGCTACCCACAATATAATTTATTTAATGTTCTGAAAAAGTTCCAAAATGTTACTTGCAGCAACTGTAATGCCCCAAACAAACTTACTTGTGAAAGTTGATTTCTAATCCAAAAGTGATCCAAAGACAGTCAAAAAGGCCTCAAATCCAAATATCCAGCAGCACCCACAAAAAGTAATCCTTCCAGCTCCAGATCCAAATGAAAGTGACCAGGAGATGGACAAAGCACTGGGAGGAGCCTGCTGGACAGGAACAGGAAGTTGGAGACTGTGGGGCACTTCCTTCCTCCCCCCCCCCAAAATGGACTCCTTGCAAAAAAAAAAGGCCATGCAAATGTCAACCTGAGGAGTGATTCTGATAAAAATCATAATTTTCTGAAGGTTTATCCTGTTTGCTGGTGATTTTCTTGTGCGAAATTGCAAAATCTCTATTTCGCAAGTGCGAGATTGTTCCTTTCCGCCGCAACTACGTGTTCGCAATTGCGAACTCTCGCGAGGTGTGCTGTGCAAGGTGGCAAGCCGCGAGTACGTATTCGCGGGCGACAAACTCCCGCGGGAACACGCAGCAAGATCTAAAATGGCGCGTCACTCGCAAAGAAAAACAACTCGGCAAACGCTAAAATGACGGAAAGTGAACGCCGTGCACCACGCCGCGCGCCGCAACCAAGCAAAAAATCCGCCACGAGCGGATTCACGGATTTTCGACAAATTCGCGAGCGTTCGCGGATTGCGGATTTGCCGAAAATCCGAAAATTCCGCGAGCGGAGCGGATTTTACGCCCATGCTTACACTAAATAAGACTAACCTAGAGGACTCAGGGCTACCAGCGCTAACTAGTCCTTCACCTGAGCCAGATATGTGGAGTAGTGTGGCTCACTAGTTAGAGGCGGCAGACCCGAGAGTAGAAGTCGGCCCTGGACCAGGGTTCAATTCCCGACGCGGCAGGGTCGTGGACCTTGGTCAGCGGACTCGATAATTCTCGCTTCGGTGCTTACTCTAATCAGGGATCACACTCGGCAACTCTGGGCATTAGCTTGCCTCATCTCCACAACGGCCCCACCAATTCCGGGGATGCCTGGCTCCACCTTGGGGACTCCCAGCAGGGACCATCCCACAGGGAAAGCCAGGACGGGTTCCCCAGAGTTATACAGCGCCGGGACGCCCCGTTGCTGGGGCAGCTGTGCGTTTTACAAGTATACTACATTTACATTTACATTCATTTATTAGTGTTAGTGGAGATAACTCGAACGTGAGTACCATCAGTGATGCTTCTACTATAACGATTATAGAAGATCAGGTGACCCTAGATCACACCACCCCCACTCAGAGCCCACCATCATCTTTAGTACAATCACCAGCACCCTCGCCGGTACGGAGAGTGGTGCGGGCATGCAGGAAGGTTACTGCTAAGAAAACTGTAGGGCGGAAACCCAACCATACAGGTATTCCTCCTAACACTCTACATAATGGTTCAAGTAGTCTAAAACCTACTAATGGCGATATGGCCAATATTTTACATCCTGACCATCAAGAACTATTGGCTTCTATTTTTGAGTCAAAACTAGAAATTTTGGTCAGACCTTTAATGGCTAAATTGGAGCTTGTTTCTAAAGAGGTAGGTAGGCTAGGGGGACTTTTGGAATCCCACATGGCTAACTCTATTCCTGGCCCTTTTATTTTTACTGGAAATAAGGCAGCTGGGGCAACTGTCACTGCATTAAAGGCTAGGCCTGGAGATTCCATTGACACAAGGGTCCTGGGGTCAATAGATATAGTACAGAATCCCACTGAGAACCCCCTGGGAAACGCACCAACCACTCGATTAAATAAAACTACAACCAGCTCTAAAAGGTCGGGGAGAACCACAATAGTTCAATCACAGGCCCAAGTGCCATTACAGCCTGCTATACTACAAACCACTAGTCGGAAGAACGTAGATAGAGGAGAAAAGGGTGGAGTTAGTAGGCCAAGAAGGAACAACACGGTAAATCTACCACCAGATTGCGTCCCTTATATAGTGGTCTTAACAAATGTCCCAGAGGTAGACTCCTGTTTGTCTGATCCTAGGCTTGAAACACACACAGCCCTAAAAAATAAATCACTTGCATGGCTAAATAGGAACTGTGGGTTCCCTCTTGCTTTTTCTGATGACATAATATCTACTCGTAGAGCAAGTTGGATTGGTAACAGAAGAAAGGGCTCGAAGGGAGACTGTATTATCATAAATTTTAAGTATCCACAACATGTGGCTACAGTTCTCCTTAGAGCAGCCTCACTACCAATGGAGGAAAATTCTGTCTGTGCTAGACCCCTGGGCTATTTTTATAACCATCTGGATAGGGTGAAAGGCCGAACCCCGCCCCAACTTAGATACCCTGTCAATGGATATAGAGGGGAAGGGGCAGGCTGTGGCTTAAATGTTTCAAATGTACCAAATGTTTTAAATGTTTCAAATGTTCCAAATGTCCCACATGTGTCACATACTTCTAACTTCCCTAATGCCCAACATTGCCATTACACTGGGGATAGGTACTGCTACCAGTTAGCAAACAGGCAATTTGTTCATACTCTACCATTACACAACCGTTACACAGCATTATCCTCTTTAGAAGAGAATGACTGACCACCAACTGTTACGGAGAGTATTGAACAATTATCTGTACCGCCTTTAAGAATTGTTACTTGGAATGTAGCTGGGATCAAAAATAAAATGGGGAATGTTGATTGGATTAAAATTATGAAATCATTTGACATAATCGCTTTACAAGAAACTTGGGACCAACAAAATAGTTTCTCCCTTGACGGTTACAGCCATTTTTCTACCCCTGCAATTGCCAGTACTGCAGGAAGAGCCAAGGGAGGCCTGTTGACTCTTTTTAAATTGGACATTAAAGGCAAACTAACGGAATGTCATTCGGGCGATGAAAATTGCTTAATTGTTGAACTCACAACTCAGGATAAGGCCAAGATTCTTTTTGTGAACTTTTATAATGCTAACCCAAAAGAACGTACTAGTTACAATTTGGATGTATTAGATACATTTTTGTCAGCCCACAGTGCTAATGGAAATACTTTTGAACTAATGTTATTAGGGGACTTTAACATTCACCCTTGTACCGAGCCATGCATGATTCCTGAGGACGAAGGTCCTTCCCTCTCCATACCAACACATATGGAACACTCCAGGAGTGGGGAGCTCCTTGAAATTTTCCTTGCTAGATGGAACCTTTATGAGTCAAGCTGTGGGAATGGTTTAAAAAGGTCCCCTACCTTTAAGTGTAATGATGATGGCACTATCATAGATTTTATTTTTGTCTTCTTTTTTGTTGTATAGCGTGTTAATGTATTGTACAGCGGTATCAGTATTTAGTGATCATAATCCTGTTTCACTCGCAGTGAAGCAAACTAAACTCATGTCCCTGAAAACGGTGACACATAGGGGTGGAACAAATGTCGTTACCAGAGATCAAAAACGTAGGCTGAAATGGTCTAGAATAATCCCTGAGACATTTCTCCCAGATGTCTTGTCTAGAGTGGAGGATGAAGTAGCCATCTGTCTAGCTAATCAAAACCAAAATAAAGAACTTATGGTGGCTTTTGATAATATCTGCTCAGAAATAAATCATAGCCTAATGAGCAAACAAGGGCAGAGGTTATTGAAGGGTAAAAGATGGTTTAACAATAGCTGTACAAAGGCGCATGGAAATTTGCTAAAACCACTGAAGGCCACACCAAAAAATCGTGCCAATATAATCAATGCTAGGATTACCTATAAAAAAGCCATCCACGAAAGAAAAAGGGATTTGAAAAACACAGCCTGGGATCAACTTTTAGACCCAGGTACACTTAAAAATAGTGGAATGTTTTGGGAAGTTATAAACCAGCCACTATTTTCAGAGGACGAGAATACTCCCCTGGAGGCTAATATCCCGGATGAGGCCTGGATCAATCACTTTGAACAGATCTACGCCGAAAGTAGTAGCTCTGTCGTCCCCATGGGCATCCTGGAAATTGACGATAGGGAGTTACAAATTGAAGAGACCCTTGGTATCAATTTTGATACGGTTGAGGTTGAGAGGGCAATAGAGATGACCATAAAAAACAAGGCTCCGGGCCCCGACGGGGTTCCCGGAGACGTCTTTAAATATGCTCCAAAATTTTGGTCTAGAGTCTTGTGTAATGTTTTTAATGCTTTGAAACAGGATAGTTGCCCGGCCACATGGAAGAGGTCTATCATTATACCGGTCTTCAAAAAAGGTAACAGGCAAGACCCCTCCTGTTACAGACTGATTTCTTTGATCGATGCCTCAGTGAAAATATTGGGTAGGGTGATCCTTTCCAAACTGAACGACTGGCTGGACGAAAAGGGGGTTCTATCTAACGTTCAGTACGGCTTTAGACCTAAAAGAAGTACGATAGATCAAGGACTGAACTTACATCTACTGATAGACAAGTATACTAGGGCAAAGGAGGGTTCCATGTACCTGGGGTTCATGGACCTCTCGTCTGCCTTTGACATGGTAAACCGTACTAAATTGTGGCAAATCTTAATCAAGATGGGTCTAGATAGAGCACTTGTTAGACTCTTAGCGGATCTACATACAGACCTCATAGCATCTGTTAGAGTCACCTCAGAGGGGCGATGCTCGAGTCACTTCAAATCAGAAAGGGGGGTGAGGCAGGGGTGCATTTTGGCACCCCTCCTTTTCACCATCTACATAAATGGACTAGAACCAGCCCTTTTGGAGGCAACACTCGACGTCCCCCGTGTAGGAGGCCTGGGAATCCCAGTCCTTCTGTACGCGGACGACGCCGTGTTGCTTTCACGGACTGGTGTCGGACTTCAACGCCTCCTGGACTCCTTTGAAGATTTCATGGGACTATTAGATTTAAAAATTAATGTAAGGAAGTCCCAAGTTATGATAATGGGCAAGGCAAGCAAACGTAAGATTTTAAAAACATTCATCTGCGGTGAGCAAGAACTATGTAGGGTAGCCACTTTTCCGTATTTAGGAATAACATTTGACGAAAGAGGAACCTGGGGCCCCCAACTTAAAAACAGAAATATATCGCTCGCTAGATCAGCCTCTGCACTACATGGTTTTGCAAAGAAATTGGGAGCCAGGCCAATAGCAGCTTTGATAAAAATTTACAAAGCCAAATGTCTTGCTGTGGCCACCTATGGGAGCCCAATCTGGGGATATTGTTCCCCTGACAATATCCCGATCACGGAGAACAAATTCCTAAGAGCTGTTCTTTCAGTTCCCCAGTCCACTCCAACATACACAGTTCATAACGAACTAGAATATATTACGGATCAGATTAAAATGGCACCCGTCTTGACTTGGCTAAAAACTTGGCTGAATCAAGAAATTACTTTAAACCACAGTATTTTAAAAGATTGCCTGCAGCTAGACAGAGTTAACAAAATTCCCTGGCTAACCTACATAAAAGACAGTTTTTCAAAGCTGGGGCGTCCAGAGCTCTTCTTTTCCCCGGACTCTATAACCACTAGGGATATTGGGGTGATTAAGGGCATAATGGGTGACCAGTTAAGACTGGAGAGGGAACAAATGGAACTTGAGAAACCTACGGTGAGGGCAAGCATTATCTTGTGCACACAGGACGGCCCAGAGTTGTATTTAACAACGGTAAATAAACCCTATCACCGATTCCTTTTAACGCGTTTTCGCCTTAATCTAATCCATTTGACCCTTGGCCACTTTCCAACCTGGAGTACCCCAGATAAGGCAGGGCCGTGTAGTTGTGATAATTTTTCGACTCAAAACACACTACATTTCTTAATGTTTTGTGAACACTACACGGCGGCAAGAAAAAAATATCTGATCCCTATTCTAAAGGAGGCAGGGTTTATTCAGGTTAAACCAGCACTTATGTTCCTACAGCTACTGCAGACCCCAAGGACTATCTTCCACGTCGCTAATTTTTTAGTGGGTGCTCCAAGGATAAAGAAGAGGTCTTTGTTAAATAATCCAACTGTCTTAGCATTACAATGAATGACTAATGGTACCAACCATCTTTATAGAAAATCTTATTTAACGACTCACCTGATGTTTTTGTAAACATTAAAGGATTGTGATGACTGATTTAAATAACCTCTTTTATGATATTTTATGAAATTTCTACCTTAACTTTTTAACCATTTTTTAACATAGAAAATATTTTTGTACTTATTGTGTAAATATATTGGACTGTCGATGATATGTGATTTTTAACTCGTATATAATAACCATGTTAGTAAGAACACTCTTCTTTTTGTAATGTATTTTGTGGTGATCTATGTATTGTGCAATTGTCTTTACATGATATTAATTTATCGAATAAAGTATTTGACTGACTGATAAATGTGGGTGTTAAATTGGTACTAATGGTGCAGAAACTTCTCTTGCTTCTTTCTGCTCCCCTCTTGCCTCTTTCTGCACTATTATTCCTCCTTTCTGTGCCTTCATTCCTCTTTCTGCACCTTAATTCCTCTTTCTGCATCTCTCTTGTAACTTTCTACAGTTCTCTTGCCTCTTTTTGGACCTCTGTTGCTACTTTCTGCACCTCTGTAGCTTCTTTATGCACTCCTCTTGCCTCGTTCTGCACTTTTCTTGCTTCTTTCTGTGCCTTTATTCCTCTTTCTGCACCTTTCTTCCTCTTTCTGCACCTCTCTTGCAACTGTCTGCAGTTCTCTTGCCTCTTTCTGGACCTCTGTTGCTACTTTCTGCACCTCTATAACTATTCAGAAAACCAGCATCAGAGGTAAAGATCTTGCCTTGTCAATCTCTCTAAAAGCACTAAACAGCAAACTTACTGGGCCCTCCCTTCTACCTCTGGTACAAGTAATATGAGCTAAACTCCTGCCAACAATCACTTAATGGAGCGAAGTACAGAGAGGCAGAGACACAAAGACCCTCGATAATACAGTCATAGCTGCAGGGGGCATACATAACTATCTGGGATAAAGTGTGAAAATCCAAACAAGTGTCTCTAAATGAGTATCTATGGATGGAGCTAGAACAACACCCTGACTCATCAGCTGCCAAGTATCTTAAAAGTAGCCTGGTGAATACGGGCTTAATGCCGCTTTGGGATACTCTCACAAATCCTATAATGCTTAAAAACCTGGTCAAGAAAACAATCAAACATCTTTTGAGGGTTGAAGATAAGGCAGCCCTCACAAAAAGGTCACATGACTGGATTACCCTGAACTCTTATTCAACACAAGCAGTACAGAGTTACCGTGGGTTGGGTTATGCTAAAACTGCTCAAATTAAAGGGCATATTAGCAAGAAGCTTGTTAAAATTATCGCCATTTTAATGACAGGAAACTGCCGCTAAAGCGCCGATAATGGGCTTGATAATATGCGCTTTAGAATTCCAATGGAAGCCCAGGTTAGATGTGCAGGACATCTAACCTGGGCTTCTATTGGAATTCTATAGTGTATATTATTAAACCCATTATTGCTGCTTTAGCCGCAGTTTCGTGCCGCTAAAACAACGATAATTTTAACACGCTTCTTGCTAACATGGCCCTAAGTTTTTAAAGTACAGACTGGGCTTGCTACCCTGCATCCGACATTTCCCACATTGGCTAAAAGACAAGGCGGGCTCCCTGTGCCGTTTATGTGGTTCAGTGCCAGAGGATATGCTGCACTTGTTATGCTTCTGGGACAAACTGTTAGATGACCGAAAACATCTGTTGAAAAGCTATTTTAATCAGCGAAGGAAACATTCACAAAGACAAGCAGTTCTCACCTGCTTTGCGCCTCAGGATCCACAGTTGAACTGTAGTTTTGTGAAGTTTGTGAAGGCGGTGGAAAAAAAATGCCAAAACTTGAATCCTAAATGATTTTTAGATAATATTATTACACAAAATTGTATCTATTTCCAAGGTCATCCAAAAAGGATGCATCTTTATGATTTTAAAATGAAATGAGAAATTCTGATTACCATATGCTGGTTTTATCAATGCATGTAGATTTACTTTTAAATTTTGATGTTTGTACTGCAACGGTTTTAATTAACTATGCAAATAAAATATTACCTTACCTTACCTGTTGCTTTTTTATGCACTCCTCTAGCTTCTTTCTGCACCTCTCTTGCCTCTTTCGGTACCTCTTTTGCTTGTTTTTGTATTCCTCTCGCTTTTTCCTGTACTTCCCTTGCTTCTTTCTGTACCTTTCCTTCTTTTTCTGTATCTTTCTTCCTCTTTCTGTACCTCTCTTGCCTCTTTCGGTGCCTTTCTTTCTCTTTCTCAACCTCCCCTGCGTCTTTCTGCACCTCTTTTGACTCTTTCAACCCCTTTCTATCTCTTAGTGTAATTCTCTTTTGTCTTTCTGTACCTCTCATGCCTCTTTCTGTACTGCTCGTGCTTCTTTCTGTACTTCTCTTCCCTCTTTCTATACCCCTCTTACCTCTTTCTGCACCTTTGTTGGTTCTTGCTGCACTTCCCTTGCTTCTTTCTGCACCTCCCTTACTTCTTTCTGTACTTCTCTTGCTTTTTTCCACGCCTTTGTTTCCCTTTCTGTACCTCTCTTGCCTCTTTCTTCACTTTTTGTCCTCTTCATGCAGGTCTGTTGCCTCTTTCTACAGCCCTCATACCTCTTTCTACACTTCGCTTGCCTCTTTCTGCACCTCTCTTGCTTCTTTCTGCATACCCTTTCTATCTTTCTGCACCTCTCTTGCCTCTCTCTGTACCTCTTACCACTTTCTGCATCTTTGTTGCTTCTTCCTGTGCCCTTCTTGCCTCTTTTTGCACACCTTTTACCACTTTCTGTACCTCTCTTGTCTGTTTCTGCACTTATCTTGCCTCTTTCTGTACCCCTCTTGCCTCTTTCTGCACCACTGTTGTTTCTTTCTACACTTCTCTTGCCTGCTTATGCACTTCTCGCGCTTCTTTCTGCATCCCTCTTGTCTTCTTCTCTACCCCTCTTGCCTCTTTCTGCAATTCTCTTGCCTCTTTCAGCACGTCTATTGCCTCTTTCTGCATTTCTTTTGCCCTTTCAGCATATCTCTGTTGCTTCTTTCCATACTTCTTTTGCTTCTTTCTTTATCTTGCTTTTTTCTGCAATCCTCTTCCCTCTTTGTGCACCTCTCTTGCCTCTTTCTGCACTTCTGTTGCCTCTTTCTGGACCTCTGTTGCTTCGTCCTGCACCTCTGTTGCTTCTTTCTGCATTTCTCTTGCTTCTTTCTGCACCTCTCTTGTATCTTTCTGTACCACTCTTGCCTCTTTCTGCACATTTGTTGCTTATTTCTGCACTACTCTTGCTCCTTTCTGCACCTCTCTTGCTTCTTTATGCATTTCTTTTGCTTCTTTCTGTACTTCTGTTGCTTTTTTCTGCACTTCACTTGCCTCTTTCTAGAGTTCTCTTGCCTGTTTCTGCACCTATCTTGCCTCTTTCTGTACTATTCTTGCCTCTTTCTGTACATCGCTTGTTTCTTTCTGCACTTCTCTTGCTTCGTTCTGCACTTCTCTTGCTTCTTTCTGCAACCCTCTTCTCTCTTTCTGAACCCATCTCTCTGTTTCTGTACTTCTGTTGCCCCTTTATGCACCTCTCTTGCCACTTTCTGTACCTCTTTTGCTTCTTTTTGCATTTCTCTTGCTTTTTTCTGTACTTCCCTTGCTTCTTTCTGTACCTTTCCTTCTTTTTCTGCACCTTTCTTCTTCTTTCTGTACCTCTTTTGCTTCTTTCGGTGCCTTTTTTTGATCTTTCTGAACCTCCCCTGCATCTTTCTGCACCTCTTTTGACTATTTCTGCCCCTTTCTGACTCTTTGTGTAATTCTCTTTCTTCTTTCTGTATCTCTCATGCCTCTTTCTGCACTGCTCGTGCTTCTTTTTGTACCACTTTCTGCACCTCTCTTGTTTGTTTCTGCACTTATCTTGCCTCTTTCTGTACCCCTCTTGCCTCCTTCTGCACCCCTGTTGTCTCTTTCTCTACCCCTCTTGCCTCTTTCTGCAATTCTCTTGCCTCTTTCAGCACGTCTCTTGCCTCTTTCTGCATTTCTTTTGCCTCTTTCTACATCTCTGTTGCTTCTTTCTGCACTTCTTTTGCTTCTTTCTGTACCTTCTTGCTTTTTTCTGCAATCCCCTTCCCTCTTTGTGCACCTCTGTTGCCTCTTTCTGCACTTCTGTTGCCTCTTTTTGGACCTCTGTTGCTTCTTCCTGCACCTCTGTTGCTTCTTTCTGCACCTCTACTGTCTCTTTCTGTACGTCTCTTGCCTCTTTCTGCACCTTTGTTGCTTATTTCTGCACTTCTCTTGCTTCTTTCTGCACCTCTCTTGTTTCTTTATGCATTTCCTTTGCTTCTTTCTGTACCTCTGTTGCTTCTTTCTGTACTTCACTTGCCTATTTCTACAGTTCTCTTGCCTGTTTCTGCACCTCTCTTGCGTCTTTCTGCACTGATCTTGCCTCTTTCTGTACATCGTTTGTTTCTTCTGCACTTCTCTTACTTCGTCTGTACCTCTCTTGCTTCTTTCTGCACCCCTCTTCTCTCTTTCTGAACCCCTCTCCTTTCTTTCTGTACTTCTCTTGCCTCTTTCTGCACCTCTCTTGCCACTTACTGCACTTCTCTTGCCTCTTTCTGTACCTTTCTTGCCTCGTTCTGTAGTTCTTTCCTCTTTCTGTACTTCTGTTGCTCCTTTTTATACCTATTTTGCTTCTTTCTGCATTTCTTTTGCTTCTTTCGGTAGCTTCTTGCTTTTTCTGCAATCCCCTTCCCTCTTTGTGCACCTCTGTTGCCTCTTTCTGCACTTCTGTTGCCTCTTTTTGGACCTCTGTTGCCTCTTTTTGGACCTCTGTTGCTTCTTCCTGCACCTCTGTTGCTTCTTTCTGCATTTCTCTTGCTTCTTTCTGCACCTCTACTGTCTCTTTCTGTACCTCTCTTGCCTCTTTCTGCACCTTTGTTGCTTATTTCTGCACTTCTCTTGCTTCTTTCTGCACCTCTTGCTTCTTTATGCATTTCCTTTGCTTCTTTCTGTACCTCTGTTGCTTCTTTCTGCACTTCACTTGCCTATTTCTACAGTTATCTTGCCTGTTTCTGCACCTCTCTTGCGTCTTTCTGCACTGATCTTGCCTCTTTCTGTACATTGCTTGTTTCTTCTGCACTTCTCTTACTTTGTTCTGCACCTCTCTTGCTTCTTTCTGCACCCCTCTTCTCTCTTTCTGAACCCCTCTCCTCTCTTTCTGTACTTCTCTTGCCTCTTTTTGCACCTCTCTTGCTACTTTCTGCACTTCTCTTGCCTCTTTCTGTACCTTTCTTGCCTCGTTCTGTACTTCTCTTTCCTCTTTCTGCACCTCTGTTGCTCCTTTTTATACCTCTGTTGCTTCTTTCTGCAATTCTTTTGCTTCTTTCTGTACCTTCCTGCTTTTTTCTGCAATCCCCTTCCCTCTTTGTGCACCTCTGTTGCTTCTTTCTGCACTTCTGTTGCCTCTTTTTGGACCTCTGTTGCTTCTTCCTGCACCTATGTTGCTTCTTTCTGCATTTCTCTTGCTTCTTTCAGCACCTCTCTTGTCTCTTTCTGTACCTCTCTTGCTTCTTTCTGCACCTCTCTTGCTTCTTTATGCATTTCCTTTGCTTCTTTCTGTACCTCTTTTGCTTCTTTCTGCACTTCACTTGCCTATTTCTACAGTTCTCTTGCCTGTTTCTGCACCTCTCTTGCGTCTTTGTGCACTGATCTTGCCTCTTTCTGTACATCGCTTGTTTCTTCTGCACTTCTCTTGCTTCATCTGCACCTCTCTTGCTTCTTTCTGCACCCCTCTTCTCTCTTTCTGAACCCCTCTCCTCTCTTTCTGTACTTCTTTTGCCTCTTTCTGCACCTCTCTTTCCACTTTCTGCACTTCTCTTGTCTCTTTTTGTACCTTTCTTGCCTCGTTTTGTACTTCTCTTTCCTCTTTCTGCACCTCTGTTGCTCCTTTTTATACTTCTTTTGCTTCTTTCTGTACCCTCTTCTCTCCTCTTTCTGTACCTCTCTTGCCTCTTTCTGTACTTCTCTTGCCTGTTTTCTGTACTTCCCTTGCTTCTTTACGTACCTTTCCTTCTTTTTCTGCACCTTTCTTCCTCTTTCTGTACCTCTTTTGCTTCTTTTGGTGCCTTTCTTTCTCTTTCAGAACCTCCCCTGCATCTTTCGGCACCTCTTTTGACTCTTTCTGTCCCTTTCTTTCTCTTTGTGTAATTCTCTTTCTTCGTTCTGTACCTCTCATGCCTCTTTCAGCACTGCTCGTGCTTCTTTCTGTACTACTCTTCCCTCTTTCTACACCCCTCTTGCCTCTTTCTGCACCTTTGTTGGTTCTTGCTACACTTCCCTAGCTTTTTTCTGCACCTCTCTTGCTTCTTTCTGTACTTCTCTTGCTTCTTTCCATGCATTTGTTTCTCTTTCTGTGCCTCTATTGCCTCTTTCTGCACTTTTTGTCCTCTTTGTGCAGGTTTCTTGCTTCTTTCTACAGCTCTCATACCTCTTTGTGCAATTCACTTGCCTATTTATGCACCTCTCTTGCTTCTTTCTGCACCCTTCTTGCCTCCTTCTGCATAATTATTCTATCTTTCTGCGCCTCTCTTGCCTCTCTTTGTACCTCTCTTGCCACTTTCTGCATCTCTGTTGCTTCTTTCTGTGCCCTTCTTGCCTCTTTCTGCACACCTTTTACCACTTTCTGCACCTCTCTTGTTTGTTTCTGCACTTATCTTGCCTCTTTCTGTACCCCTCTTGCCTCCTTCTGCACCCCTGTTGTCTCTTTCTCTACCCCTCTTGCCTCTTTCTGCAATTCTCTTGCCTCTTTCAGCACGTCTCTTGCCTCTTTCTGCATTTCTTTTGCCTCTTTCTACATCTCTGTTGCTTCTTTCTGCACTTCTTTTGCTTCTTTCTGTACCTTCTTGCTTTTTTCTGCAATCCCCTTCCCTCTTTGTGCACCTCTGTTGCCTCTTTCTGCACTTCTGTTGCCTCTTTTTGGACCTCTGTTGCTTCTTCCTGCACCTCTGTTGCTTCTTTCTGCACCTCTACTGTCTCTTTCTGTACGTCTCTTGCCTCTTTCTGCACCTTTGTTGCTTATTTCTGCACTTCTCTTGCTTCTTTCTGCACCTCTCTTGTTTCTTTATGCATTTCCTTTGCTTCTTTCTGTACCTCTGTTGCTTCTTTCTGTACTTCACTTGCCTATTTCTACAGTTCTCTTGCCTGTTTCTGCACCTCTCTTGCGTCTTT
This sequence comes from Lissotriton helveticus, assembly GCF_964261635.1. Taxonomy (NCBI): domain Eukaryota; kingdom Metazoa; phylum Chordata; class Amphibia; order Caudata; family Salamandridae; genus Lissotriton; species Lissotriton helveticus. The sequence continues at coordinate 107,271,173 of NC_136059.1, read as the reverse complement.
CTGCACTGATCTTGCCTCTTTCTGTACATCGCTTGTTTCTTCTGCACTTCTCTTACTTCGTCTGCACCTCTCTTGCTTCTTTCTGCACCCCTCGTCTCTCTTTCTGAACTCCTCTCCTCTCTTTCTGTACTTCTCTTGCCTCTTTCTGCACCTCTCTTACCACTTTCTGCACTTCTCTTGCCTCTTTCTGTACATTTATTGCCTCGTTCTGCACTTCCGTTTCCTTTTTCTGCACCTCTGTTGCTCCTTTTTATACTTCTGTTGCTTCTTTCTGTACCCTCTTCTCTCCTCTTTCTGTACCTCTCTTGCCTCTTTCTGTACTTCTCTTGCCTGTTTTCTGTACTTCCCTTGCTTCTTTACGTACCTTTCCTTCTTTTTCTGCACCGTTCTTCCTCTTTCTGTACCTCTTTTGCTTCTTTTGGTGCTTTTCTTTCTCTTTCAGAACCTCCCCTGCATCTTTCTGCACCTCTTTTGACTCTTTCTGTCCCTTTCTACCTCTTTGTGTGATACTTTTTCTTCTTTCTGTACCTCTCATGCCTCTTTCCGCACTGCTTGTACTTCTCTCTGTACTTCTCTTCCCTCTTTCTACACCCCTCTTGCCTCTTTCTGTACCTTTGTTTCTTTCTGTACCTCTCTTGCCTCTTTCTGCACTTTTTGTCCTCTTTGTGCAGGTATGTTGCTTCTTTCTACAGCTGTCATACCTCTCTGCACTTCGCGTGCCTCTTTCTGTACCTTTCTTGCTTCTCTCTGCACCCTTCTTGCCTCCTTCTGCATACCTTTTCTTTCTTTCTTTGCCTCTCTTGTCTCTCTCTGTACCTCTTTCCACTTTCTGCTTCTATGTTGGTTCTTTCTGTGCCCTTATTACTTTTTTCTGCACCCCTGTTGCTACTTTCTGTAGCCCTCTTCCCTATTTCTGTACCTCTCTTCCCTCTTTCAGCCCCTCTCTTGTCTCTTCCTGCACTTCTCTTGCCTCTTTCTGCACCTCTCTTGTTTTTTCTGTACTTCTTTTACCTCTTTCTGTACGTCTCTCACCTCTTTCTGTATTAAAATGGGAAGTGCAAGCTGTCAAGTTTAAAGGTCTGCATGCTGTCATGACTGAGGTATATGTCTGCTTGTATATGTATTCTCACATGTGTTATGCATCTGAAGATGGTAGCTTAAAAAGCTGGTAGCTTGTCCTATAGGTGGCCAAATATTCTCAGTTCTGCTCTGTCATTGGGTTGCATAGGCAGACATGTCTTACATATGTAGGTGTTATAGAGCCCCTCAAATATACTATTGAATACCCATGTGCCCGGTATTATGAGCCGAAAATAATACATAAGTACATAAGTATGTGGTTTGAAACACAGGTATTCAAGTATTGGTATTGTAGGAGATAGGATCTGCTTACTATGGTAACCCCCACTTTTTGCTGGTGTTTCACTCTTTTTCGACATTAGTCTGGCTGGGGACCTGCTATCCAGAACCCCAGCCTAGCTGCTTCCTCTCTAAATTGATTGCATGTACATTAGGTACACTCCCGATTTGTTACTGGGTTACCCTTGTGAGTCCCTAGCATATGGTACAACAGGTACTCAGGGCAGAGGTACCCCAGAGGCCTACCAGGGGCTGAAGCATGTATTAAGCCACCCCTAAGAAGCCTTCCAAAATGGCACCACAGGACTGCTACTGCAGCCTGGGCAAGGTGGTACATGCACCCCTTACTAAGATATAGATTAACTGTATCTACCTTTAATCACTAACACATAAAAGCCTATTGGTCACTCCTATGGCAGGCCTCATCAATCCTAAAGACAGAGTGCTTGGTTTTGTGTGAGAGGGTGCCCATGCATGAGCGGAGCCTCCTCTGCAGCTTTCTGAGCCTATTCTCTGAGGCTGTTCTGTGATGAAGCCAGACCATATACTCTTAAGTGCATTATAACCACGCGGTAAAGGCTAACTTTGGAATAGCTGCATGGAAAAGTGTCATGTTTGGTGTCAAACTCTTTGGAATCTTATCCCCCAGCAGTCCTGGCGGTGGGGGTAGAATTCCACTCTTCTAGAGGGAGAGACATGTACACACTGGTCTGCCCGGTAATAGGTTAAATGAGTCCCAGCATCACAAAATGGATGCTGCGGCCACAGACACGCGTCTGACCTCCTGCCCCTGGATGAAACTCCTGCAGGGGAGGCCTGGACAATAGGTTTCCTGTCCCAGGGAGGTGTAACCACCTCCCAGACAGGCTTTAGTGTATTGGGGCTGGGTGGGGGCACTCTGAGAGTGCCAGAAAGTCTTCACTGGGGGCTCATTTGGTGTCCCTGTGCATAGTCCAGTTCATACCGGTGGCAGGGGCAAAACTGGACAAAGGAAATGGGCGTAGCCACCTCTCTTTCCAAACCCTCCTATAGGTGAGTCCCCAGAGTATGTCCAGCCCCTTTTCTTAGTATAAGTAAGGGACCCCTGGCAACAGGACTTTAGATTACACTTGGACGAAACTCTGAAACTGAATCCTGGAAATTTAACGCTCTACTAAAGGCTAGAGGATGGAAGAATCTCCCTTGGGGTCAAGGAGTGACTCCTCTGTTCAAACAGGTACCAACAAAGCATTTGCCAGTCTGTATCTCCGAACCTCCCGCCGGACTCTGAAGTAATTGCAGGCCAGAATGAGGATTTCCAGACTTATTGAAGGCGACCCAAGTCCCCAGCAAAGCTGAGACCCGCAGCCCTCATGAGTGACATGGAACCAGAACCCCTAGACACTGTGCACTGTTGCTAGTGCATCCACTTCCCGAGCTTTCCTGAAGTTGTGCATTGTATTACTTGTAGACCAAGCCCTGAGCACCATCTGCACTGAAGATTGTGGGCCTACACTCCACAAGTGTTCTGTGAGCTTGCTTCTTGCAATTCCGCTTGAGGCTCCTTTGCGATCTCTGGTCCATCAACTGGTGGGTCCCCTCAAAGGTATCTCTACTTTTCCATGGGCTTTTCTCATTGCTCTAGACATGCCCTGACTCCATACCAAGTGGTGAGTCCCTCAGTCCTTGCTGGTCTGCACCCAAGCCAATCTCTGCTTTCTGCATGGGTTGTGGTTGCCAAGGCTTGTTGGGTCCAATCCCGAAACTGATACCCCAGCACTCGACATTCTTATGGGGACAGCTCAACTCCAGAACCTGGTCATCGTTGATGTCTACTGGTCCTCGTGGCTGAAGAGTCAAGCTTAACCTCCTTCACCTTAAATCACCCAACATCGATGGGCATCCGCCTATCGTCCTCCTGGTCACTGGCAAGTGACCCAGACTCTGTCCCCTCTGCTTTCATGTTCTTATCTTCAATCCAAGCTTGCATCACACCGGACACTTTCCATTGGACGCCAGCAGCATTTTGCAGCAGATCGCCATTGAAAACGACGACAAAATCAGACACCAAAATACACCTTTGCACCGACTTCCCTGGGTGAGGTAACTTGAGTACTCCAGTGCTCCTGTGGGTGTTGGCTTTCAAACCTCCTAGTTCCAAAGGGGTTTGCTCCAAGTCCCCTTCTAAGTGTCCTTTATCTTTAAAATTCCAAGCGCGACTCTCCCTAAAGAAGTTAATGGTGATTCGTGGCTGTGTTTAGACACTGCACATGTCCCCCATGGGTCCCCTGTGTCACTACCTTGGCTGGTTCCTGGTGGCTCCAGTGGTTCTACAGGCTCTAGGCATTGTCTCTATGCAAGTCGTGGTTCATATACCACTTTCTTAATATATGGTTTGGTACACCCCTAAAACAGTGATATTGTTAGGATTCCTGTTTTGTATTTTGTATTTTGTAGTCCTTATATTCCGAGCAGTCGATGAATAGTGAACCTTCTAACGAAAAGTGAGGTATAGGAGAAGTGTGGCTCACTGGATAGAGTGGCAGACTCTGATGCAGAGGTCTGGCCTGGACCCGGGTTCAATTCCCATCGCGGCAGGGTCTTGTGTTCAATGTCCTCTGACCCGATAATTCTCTCGCCTCAGTGCCTACTCTAATCATGGGTCCCACTCTGCAACTCTGGGCAATAGCTTGCTTAATCTCCACACCGGCCCCACTGCTAGGATGCCTGGCTTCACCTTGGGGTGCCCAGGAGTGGGCACCTCACAGGAACAGGCTAGGACGGGTTCCTCAGCGGCACAGCGCGGGAACACACTGGCTAGTGGAACCAGGCGCTTTATAAGCTCAGTATTATTATTTATTTATAAGACATCTTGGGAGAAGGATTAGTGATTAGGCTACTTTGTATGAGTTAATGGAAAGGCACAGTCGAAGTAGGCCTCTATCTGCACCTCTGTTGCTTCTTTCTGCATTTTTCTTGCTTCTCTCTGCACGTTTCTTCCTCTTTCTGCACTTCTCTTGCTTCCTTATGCGACGTTCTTCCTCTTTCTGCACATGACATAGTTAGAAATTAGCATTTAAAAAACCTCAGAAATTCACTAAAAAAACAGAGGTTTCAGAGACGTTATAGTTAGAAATTAGCATTCACAAAACATAGGGAATTCACTGAAAAGACCACCAGTTTCAAGAATGTTATAGTTAGAAGTTAGCATTTTAAAAAAACTTAAAATTCAATGAGAAAAAACACAGGTCTTAGGGACGTTATAGTTAGGCTGACATGTCACATATACAAAACCCGAGAAATTCCGCCGTGCAATTCAGCAGTGCACCCCACAATGCACTGCTGATGGCGTCACATATCACATATGACATTACTGATAACATCTCAAATGGCATAACCATTGATATCATCCACTTAATCTCTGCTGCACCTCCTCACACCCTAATATCACATTTCATACACCCACTCTAAAATACAGACTACCATTCTCGAAACCATAGACATACCAATACCAGTTAGTACATACCCACTCACGGATTCATAGGTCTACACACACATCCACTCACCCTCCTATACAGTCACTCCTTCATGCAGTCACTCATCAATACAACCACTGATAAATGCACTCATACACCCATACCGACACTCACACACTGCCAGTCACCCACAGAGTTACTCACACACCTAGTCAGTCACCCAAAGAGTCAATCACATTGCCATTTACTCACCTATGCAATTATAGACACACCACCTCACTTATTCATACAGATACTAACACATACTTACTCTCTTACACAATCACTGACACAAGCACACACTCATTCATACTGCCACTCTCACAATCACTCTCTCTCAAATTCAGTCTCTTATATACTCCTGCCTTTCACATATGTAGTTAGCCACACATATACCACTGAGTTATTCATTCACTCACTAACACAGTCATACAATAACTCATTCACCCATACAGCCCCTCGCAGATGCACTCAGGAACCAATACACCAAGTGCATCACCCACTCATACATCCATGCAGGGAGTCACACAACTCCCCACACAGACAATCAGGCACTCACACAGGTACTCAGACAACCAATCACAAACCCATATAGACACTATGTAGCTACTCACCAACCCATACAGTCACTTACACACCGACAGACTGATACAGACATTCACACATATTAGTCATTCACCTATGCATTCACTGAGAAACGTTTAATCACTCACTTATGCAGTCAGTCACGCACCCACTAAATCATCCATTCAGACACTCCTACACCCATCATTCTTCAATACACCTTGGTATATATATATATATCTATACTACTAGTATAAAGAGAGAACAGAAAACTTTTGGCAAGGTAAACTCGGGAACCACAGCGCCAATCCACACACCCAATACATTGTTGGGATCCTCAGGGTGTGTAGATGGACATAGGCGACTTAAAATAAAAATAAAACGTAAATTAAAAAAATAAAATTTATAAACAAAGTAGTCCCCTAAAACTAGCGCCGGCCGCGACGTAGCGCTGACCTCGACCTACACCTGCGTGATGACGACAGGCGGGGAGGAGCAGTGACGAGCGGCGAGGAGTGGCGCGGCGGCTCCGAGCGGCGAGGAGGCTCAGGTAAGGTGAGGCGGGAGGCGGGCGGTCCGGGCAATGTCGGGGCGGGCGGGGGCCCGGGAATGGCGGTAAAGTCCTGTGCGCGGCTGAGGTAAGGCAGAGGCGGGAGGCAGACGGGCGAGAGGCGGGAGGCAGGCGGGCGGGAGGCGGGGGGCGGTATATGCAATGTCGGGTCGGGCAGGCGGGGGGCGGTATAGGCAATGTCAGGGCGGGCTGGCCGGGGCCCGGTTGGAACTGCACAAAGCCCAAAATGCTGCCCCCAGCCCCTTCTGCCCCGGGCAACGCCGGGGCGGGCTGCTAGTATATATATATATATATATATATATCTATATCTATATCTATATATATATTACCTACTGGCGGTCGCCAGCAGGTATATATAGTTAGGACCTAGTTTCCATAGGAAATCCGCAACATTCTATTGGGAATAACTTTGGCGCCGGTTGATCAATCTATGTGAATTTCTCAAAGAAGATGGCGCGTTACGCTCCGCTCCTTCCCTGAAAGTTTCGGGGGGATTCGTGAAGCGGGGGCCGAGAAAAAAGGGGGGTCCCAAAACGTGTTTTCCCCATGCAATTTTCCATAGGACCTTTAGACACGGCTACAGCCCGAACGGCTGAACGGAATTACAAGAAATTTGGCAAAATGGTAGAGTCTGATTCGCAGATCACGCTTTTGCTTAAATGGTGTAAATCCCTCCAGTAGTTGCTGAGAAAATTCAAGTTGAAATCAATTATATATCTATAAGCGCGCACAGTGCGAGCACCGTGCGCGCACCGTGCGAGCACCCCGCGATTTTTCCCCAAAAAATAAATAATTTTTAGGGGCCTTGGGGGTCCTTGTGGGACCCCCTGAGCAGGCCTAGAGGGTCAGGGTGCTTCTACCCTGCCCCCTTTTTGAGTTCTACACATTTGTTTTCCTGCTTTCCTGTGCCTTAGTCTACTGAGGCACAAGATGGCTGACAACTGTTTCTGTTTTGGAGTGTTGATAGACAGTAGCAGCCAATCAGCATGCCTTCCAGAGAAAGTTGCATGCTCATTGGCTGTCAACACTACAAACTAGGAAGTGTTGGCATCCATCTTGTGCTAGGTAGACCGAGGCACAAAAGAAGCAGATCTCACAGCCCACACAGCTCTCACAGCCCACACAGCTCTCACAGCCCACACAGCTCTCACAGCCAACACAGCTCTCACAGCCCACACAGCCCTCACAGCCCACACAGCCCACACAGCCCTCACAGCCCACACAGCTCTCACAGCCAACACAGCCCATACAGTTCTCACAGCCCACACAGCTCTCACAGCCCACACAGCTCTCACAGCCCACATGGCTCACACTCTCACAGCCCAAACAGCTCTCACAGCCCACAGAGACCTCACAGCCCACACAGTCCTCACAGCCCACACAGCTCTCACATCCCACACAGCTCTCACAGCCCACACAGCTCTCACAGCCCGCCTAGGTAGACCGAGGCACAAAAGAAGCAGAGCTCACAGCCCACACAGCTCTCACAGCCCACACAGCTCTCACAGCCCACACAGCTCTCACAGCCCACACAGCCCTCACAGCCCACACAACCCACACAGCCCTCACAGCCCTCACAGCACACACAGCTCTCACAGCCAACACAGTTCTCACAGCCCCACAGCTCTCACAGCCCACACAGCTCTCACAGGTCTCACAGCCCACACAGCCCTCACAGCCCACACAGCTCTCACAGCCCACACAGCTCTCACAGCCTTCACAGCCCACACAGCCCACACTCTCACAGCCCAAACAGCTCTCATAGCCTACACAGCTCTCACAGCCCAAACAGCTCTCACAGCCCACACAGCTCTCATAGCCCACACAGCTCCCACAGCCCACACATCTCTGGCAAAGATAATACCAGCAGAGAACAAGCACTGGCAAAGACAATAACGGCAGCAAACAAACACTGGCAAAGACAATAACGGCAGAAAAAAAACACTGGCAAAGACAATAACGGCAGCAAAAAAAAACACGGACAGAGGCAATACCAGCAGCGAACCAACACTGGCAAAGATAATACAATCAGGGGGGCAGGGGCACAAAAAACGGCACAATCAGGGGACAGAAGGCCCGACAAACGGCACAATCAGTGGGCAGAAGGCAAGAAAAAACGGCACAATTAGTGGGCAGAAGGCAACAAATACGGCACAATCAGGGAGCAGAAGGCAAGAAATATGGCACAATCAGGGTGCATGAGGCAGGAAATACGGCACAATCAGGGGGGCAGAAGCCAAGAAATACGGCACAATCAGGGGGGCAGAAGGCAAGAAATACGGCCCAATCAGAGAGCATCTTGCTCCGGTCCAAAAATCGGACCCCTAGGGCTGTTCAGGTGGTCCCACAAGGATATTAACATATTTAAACGTTATCCGCTAATAGAATTTGCATTTTCAAAACCTTGCAAATTCACTGAAAAAACCATAGGTTTCAGGCCTTATTCAGGTAGGAATTGGCATTTAAAAAACTTTTGAAATTCACTGAAAAAACCATAGGTTTTAGGCCTTATATAGTTAGGAATTAACATATAAAAAACCATTGAAATTTACTGAAAAAACCATAGGTTTTAGGCCTTATATAGTTAGGAATTAGCATTTAAAACACCTTGAAAATTCACTGAAAAAACCATAGGTTTCAGGCCCTATATAGCTAGGAATTAACAGATAAAAAACCACTGAAATTGCTCCTATATAGTTAGTTGAACTAACTATATATTTCGCGCATTCGCAATCCACTGCTGATGATGTCACATATTACATCATTCATGACATGGTCAGTGACATCACTGATGACATCACTGATGACATCTCAAATGACATCACTGATGACATCACTGATGACATCATCCAGTGTCTGTGTGTTTTTGTAAAGTTTAAATATGTTTTACATATTGAAGAATGAGTGGATGTATAAGAGTATAGATGAAGGATTTGATTGTATAAGTGAGTAAGTATGTGTTAGTACATCTGTGAAAATGTAAGCTGTTCTGTGTTTAACTGTATAGATGAAGAAATCAAAGTGTGATTGATTCTTTACAGGACTGACTAGGTGTGTGAGTAACTCCATGGATGAGTGGCAGTGTGTGAGTGTCTGCATAGGTGTATGAGTGCATATGATAGTGTTGTAATAATGAGTGACTGTATGTACGAGTGATTGTATGGCTAAATGAGTGAATGTGTGTGTAGACGTAGGAATCAGTGAGTGCGTATGTAGTAACTGGTATTCGTGTGTCAATGGTTTTAAAAATGATACTCTGTATTTAACACTAGGTGTAACAGAGGTTATATTAGAGTGTCAGGAGCAGCATTGTATTATCACATGAAGTATATCATCAGTGGTGTGATCATTGATGTCAAATTAGATGTCATCAGTGATGTCATCAGTGATGTCATTTAAGATGTCATCAGTGATGTCATCAGTGATGTCACTGACCATGTCATGAATGATGTAATATGTGACATCATCAGCAGTGGATTGCGAATGCGCGAAATATATAGTTAGTTCAACTAACTATATAGGATCAATTTCAGTGGTTTTTTATATGTTAATTCCTAACTATATAGGGCCTGAAACCTATGGTTTTTTCAGTGAATTTTCAAGGTTTTTTAAATGCTAATTCCTAACTATATAAGGCCTAAAACCTATGGTTTTTTCAGTGAATATATATATATATATATCTATATATATATAGATATAGATATAGATTACCTACTGGCGGTCGCCAGTAGGTATATATAGTTAGGATTTTTTCTCTATGGGTTTTTTGAAAATTCTATGTCTAATAACTTTGGCGTTTGTGGACGGAATTGGCTGAAATTTTCAGGAAAATGGCACATTTTGTTTCTGAGCAGCCCTTGAAAATTTGGGGGGGGTTCGTCCAGTGGGGGCCGAGAAAAAAGGGGGGTCCCAAAACGTGTTTTTAACATTGAGTTTTCCATAGGGCGGTTGGCCTCACTTTTAGCCCGAACGGCTGAATGGATTTGCACGAAACTTGGCAAAATTGTAGGGACTGGTAGCCCGATGTGCCTTTTGTAGGTCTCAATATATGTGCTCCAGTGGATTTTGAGAAATTAACGTTTAAAAAAAGATATATATCTGTAACAGCGGACCGGGCAGCGCACTGGTTCGCGGACTTTTCGCGCAACGGAGCTTTGTGAAGCGAAGCTGATTGGTTCTCCGGCGTCTGTCAACATTCCAAACAGTCCGTAGCGGCCGCCATCTTGTCTCTCGGTAGGATCGAGAGACAAGAGGAGGTCAAAACAAAGGGGGAAATAACTATAAGGGGGCATAGTAGATCCTCGCTGACCCCCTAGGTTTGATGTGGAGGTTTTAAAAGGGCCCCGCGGGGCAAAAAAAAATAATAATAATAATAATTGAACGGCTGAATGGATTTGCACGAAACTTGGCAAAATATTAGGGACTGGTAGCCCGATGTGCCTTTGCTAGGTCTCAATATATGTGCTCCAGTGGATTTTGAGAAATTAACGTTCAAAAAAAGATATATATCTGTAACAGCGCTCCGCTTCGCGTAACGGAGGTTTGCGAAGCTGATTGGTCATTCTGTCACTGGGCTATAGTTGGGCTACATCTGGCTGATATTTGGGCTACATTTGTTTTTTTGTGTGTCTGGCGGCCATCTTTGGGCTACATTGGGCTACATTGGGCTTCATTGGGCTACATTCGGCTAATTAGCAAATAGCTCATCGCAAACTAGGAATGGTAAAGAATCGCTATTTATTCCTTAAAGTTCGCTATTTAGGAAATGCAAATAACTTTGATGATACATATGGCGGTTCATCTCTAACAAGATAAGAAGCATAGGGATACATTTATGATGACTGGCGCATCACCAGGGATGTGTTAGTCATTCTGTGCCGCTGTTCCGTCACCTATGGTGTGCTGCATTTACAATGCGGCGCATCATGGGGCAAAAACAGCACAGATGCGTGATGTATCTGTGCCGTAAAGGTGGCGCATTGCTGGAGTTGTATCGCAAGTGTGATGAAGCTCCAGCAAGGGTCGGGGGTGCCCCTGTCGCAGGGTTTCTGTTCTCACACAGAACTGTGGACAGAGGATTGGAACCTCGGCGAATGCATTGCTGGAGTTGTATCGCAAGTGTGATGAAGCTCCAGCAAGGGTCGGGGGTGCCCCTGTCGCAGGGTTTCTGTTCTCACACAGAACTGTGGACAGAGGATTGGAACCTCGGCGAATTAGGGTGTCCCAAAACTCACGTTAGTCACATATTACATCATTCATGACATGGTCAGTGACATCACTGATGACATCACTGATGACATCTCAAATGACATCACTGATGACATCACTGATGACATCATCCAGTGTCTGTGTGTTTTTGTAAAGTTTAAATATGTTTTACATATTGAAGAATGAGTGGATGTATAAGAGTATAGATGAAGGATTTGATTGTATAAGTGAGTAAGTATGTGTTAGTACATCTGTGAAAATGTAAGCTGTTCTGTGTTTAACTGTATAGATGAAGAAATCAAAGTGTGATTGATTCTTTACAGGACTGACTAGGTGTGTGAGTAACTCCATGGATGAGTGGCAGTGTGTGAGTGTCTGCATAGGTGTATGAGTGCATATGATAGTGTTGTAATAATGAGTGACTGTATGTACGAGTGATTGTATGGCTAAATGAGTGAATGTGTGTGTAGACGTAGGAATCAGTGAGTGCGTATGTAGTAACTGGTATTCGTGTGTCAATGGTTTTAAAAATGATACTCTGTATTTAACACTAGGTGTAACAGAGGTTATATTAGAGTGTCAGGAGCAGCATTGTATTATCACATGAAGTATATCATCAGTGGTGTGATCATTGATGTCAAATTAGATGTCATCAGTGATGTCATCAGTGATGTCATTTAAGATGTCATCAGTGATGTCATCAGTGATGTCACTGACCATGTCATGAATGATGTAATATGTGACATCATCAGCAGTGGATTGCGAATGCGCGAAATATATAGTTAGTTCAACTAACTATATAGGATCAATTTCAGTGGTTTTTTATATGTTAATTCCTAACTATATAGGGCCTGAAACCTATGGTTTTTTCAGTGAATTTTCAAGGTTTTTTAAATGCTAATTCCTAACTATATAAGGCCTAAAACCTATGGTTTTTTCAGTGAATATATATATATATATATCTATATATATATAGATATAGATATAGATTACCTACTGGCGGTCGCCAGTAGGTATATATAGTTAGGATTTTTTCTCTATGGGTTTTTTGAAAATTCTATGTCTAATAACTTTGGCGTTTGTGGACGGAATTGGCTGAAATTTTCAGGAAAATGGCACATTTTGTTTCTGAGCAGCCCTTGAAAATTTGGGGGGGGTTCGTCCAGTGGGGGCCGAGAAAAAAGGGGGGTCCCAAAACGTGTTTTTAACATTGAGTTTTCCATAGGGCGGTTGGCCTCACTTTTAGCCCGAACGGCTGAATGGATTTGCACGAAACTTGGCAAAATTGTAGGGACTGGTAGCCCGATGTGCCTTTTGTAGGTCTCAATATATGTGCTCCAGTGGATTTTGAGAAATTAACGTTTAAAAAAAGATATATATCTGTAACAGCGGACCGGGCAGCGCACTGGTTCGCGGACTTTTCGCGCAACGGAGCTTTGTGAAGCGAAGCTGATTGGTTCTCCGGCGTCTGTCAACATTCCAAACAGTCCGTAGCGGCCGCCATCTTGTCTCTCGGTAGGATCGAGAGACAAGAGGAGGTCAAAACAAAGGGGGAAATAACTATAAGGGGGCATAGTAGATCCTCGCTGACCCCCTAGGTTTGATGTGGAGGTTTTAAAAGGGCCCCGCGGGGCAAAAAAAAATAATAATAATAATAATTGAACGGCTGAATGGATTTGCACGAAACTTGGCAAAATATTAGGGACTGGTAGCCCGATGTGCCTTTGCTAGGTCTCAATATATGTGCTCCAGTGGATTTTGAGAAATTAACGTTCAAAAAAAGATATATATCTGTAACAGCGCTCCGCTTCGCGTAACGGAGGTTTGCGAAGCTGATTGGTCATTCTGTCACTGGGCTATAGTTGGGCTACATCTGGCTGATATTTGGGCTACATTTGTTTTTTTGTGTGTCTGGCGGCCATCTTTGGGCTACATTGGGCTACATTGGGCTTCATTGGGCTACATTCGGCTAATTAGCAAATAGCTCATCGCAAACTAGGAATGGTAAAGAATCGCTATTTATTCCTTAAAGTTCGCTATTTAGGAAATGCAAATAACTTTGATGATACATATGGCGATTCATCTCTAACAAGATAAGAAGCATAGGGATACATTTATGATGACTGGCGCATCACCAGGGATGTGTTAGTCATTCTGTGCCGCTGTTCCGTCACCTATGGTGTGCTGCATTTACAATGCGGCGCATCATGGGGCAAAAACAGCACAGATGCGTGATGTATCTGTGCCGTAAAGGTGGCGCATTGCTGGAGTTGTATCGCAAGTGTGATGAAGCTCCAGCAAGGGTCGGGGGTGCCCCTGTCGCAGGGTTTCTGTTCTCACACAGAACTGTGGACAGAGGATTGGAACCTCGGCGAATTAGGGTGTCCCAAAACTCACGTTAGTCACATATTACATCATTCATGACATGGTCAGTGACATCACTGATGACATCACTGATGACATCTCAAATGACATCACTGATGACATCACTGATGACATCATCCAGTGTCTGTGTGTTTTTGTAAAGTTTAAATATGTTTTACATATTGAAGAATGAGTGGATGTATAAGAGTATAGATGAAGGATTTGATTGTATAAGTGAGTAAGTATGTGTTAGTACATCTGTGAAAATGTAAGCTGTTCTGTGTTTAACTGTATAGATGAAGAAATCAAAGTGTGATTGATTCTTTACAGGACTGACTAGGTGTGTGAGTAACTCCATGGATGAGTGGCAGTGTGTGAGTGTCTGCATAGGTGTATGAGTGCATATGATAGTGTTGTAATAATGAGTGACTGTATGTACGAGTGATTGTATGGCTAAATGAGTGAATGTGTGTGTAGACGTAGGAATCAGTGAGTGCGTATGTAGTAACTGGTATTCGTGTGTCAATGGTTTCAAAAATGATACTCTGTATTTAACACTAGGTGTAACAGAGGTTATATTAGAGTGTCAGGAGCAGCATTGTATTATCACATGAAGTATATCATCAGTGGTGTGATCATTGATGTCAAATTAGATGTCATCAGTGATGTCATCAGTGATGTCATTTAAGATGTCATCAGTGATGTCATCAGTGATGTCACTGACCATGTCATGAATGATGTAATATGTGACATCATCAGCAGTGGATTGCGAATGCGCGAAATATATAGTTAGTTCAACTAACTATATAGGATCAATTTCAGTGGTTTTTTATATGTTAATTCCTAACTATATAGGGCCTGAAACCTATGGTTTTTTCAGTGAATTTTCAAGGTTTTTTAAATGCTAATTCCTAACTATATAAGGCCTAAAACCTATGGTTTTTTCAGTGAATATATATATATATATATCTATATATATATAGATATAGATATAGATTACCTACTGGCGGTCGCCAGTAGGTATATATAGTTAGGATTTTTTCTCTATGGGTTTTTTGAAAATTCTATGTCTAATAACTTTGGCGTTTGTGGACGGAATTGGCTGAAATTTTCAGGAAAATGGCACATTTTGTTTCTGAGCAGCCCTTGAATTTGGGGGGGGTTCGTCCAGTGGGGGCCGAGAAAAAAGGGGGGTCCCAAAACGTGTTTTTAACATTGAGTTTTCCATAGGGCGGTTGGCCTCACTTTTAGCCCGAACGGCTGAATGGATTTGCACGAAACTTGGCAAAATTGTAGGGACTGGTAGCCCGATGTGCCTTTTGTAGGTCTCAATATATGTGCTCCAGTGGATTTTGAGAAATTAACGTTTAAAAAAAGATATATATCTGTAACAGCGGACCGGGCAGCGCACTGGTTCGCGGACTTTTCGCGCAACGGAGCTTTGTGAAGCGAAGCTGATTGGTTCTCCGGCGTCTGTCAACATTCCAAACAGTCCGTAGCGGCCGCCATCTTGTCTCTCGGTAGGATCGAGAGACAAGAGGAGGTCAAAACAAAGGGGAAAATAACTATAAGGGGGCATAGTAGATCCTCGCTGACCCCCTAGGTTTGATGTGGAGGTTTTAAAAGGGCCCCGCGGGGCAAAAAAAAAAAATAATAATAATAATTGAACGGCTGAATGGATTTGCACGAAACTTGGCAAAAT
Source organism: Lissotriton helveticus (assembly GCF_964261635.1). Lineage (NCBI taxonomy): Eukaryota > Metazoa > Chordata > Amphibia > Caudata > Salamandridae > Lissotriton > Lissotriton helveticus. The sequence continues at coordinate 107,255,911 of NC_136059.1, read as the reverse complement.
ATTAGGGACTGGTAGCCCGATGTGCCTTTGCTAGGTCTCAATATATGTGCTCCAGTGGATTTTGAGAAATTAACGTTCAAAAAAAGATATATATCTGTAACAGCGCTCCGCTTCGCGTAACGGAGGTTTGCGAAGCTGATTGGTCATTCTGTCACTGGGCTATAGTTGGGCTACATCTGGCTGATATTTGGGCTACATTTGTTTTTTTGTGTGTCTGGCGGCCATCTTTGGGCTACATTGGGCTACATTGGGCTTCATTGGGCTACATTCGGCTAATTAGCAAATAGCTCATCGCAAACTAGGAATGGTAAAGAATCGCTATTTATTCCTTAAAGTTCGCTATTTAGGAAATGCAAATAACTTTGATGATACATATGGCGGTTCATCTCTAACAAGATAAGAAGCATAGGGATACATTTATGATGACTGGCGCATCACCAGGGATGTGTTAGTCATTCTGTGCCGCTGTTCCGTCACCTATGGTGTGCTGCATTTACAATGCGGCGCATCATGGGGCAAAAACAGCACAGATGCGTGATGTATCTGTGCCGTAAAGGTGGCGCATTGCTGGAGTTGTATCGCAAGTGTGATGAAGCTCCAGCAAGGGTCGGGGGTGCCCCTGTCGCAGGGTTTCTGTTCTCACACAGAACTGTGGACAGAGGATTGGAACCTCGGCGAATGCATTGCTGGAGTTGTATCGCAAGTGTGATGAAGCTCCAGCAAGGGTCGGGGGTGCCCCTGTCGCAGGGTTTCTGTTCTCACACAGAACTGTGGACAGAGGATTGGAACCTCGGCGAATTAGGGTGTCCCAAAACTCACGTTAGTAATCAAAAACTCCTTAGCAAGCTAGGTACAGTGTCACATTGGATATAACAAACTCTCAATGTTTAGACAATCCAGAATATGAACTTATAGTACCTCAGGATACGTGGAACTCATGAACAGTCGGTCGTTATAGATTTCTTAGAAACCAGAACATGGAGTTAAGAAGAACAGATGTGTATTTGAAATGTTTATTTACTAATGCCGTCTTCTCAGGCGTAGTACCTTAGATAATAAAAGTACACATATTATCAGTAGCAAAATTACCAGCATAGTTACTAGTACATAAAAAGTGAATGGTGATAGTATGTTAACATGCTGTAAATGAATAAGAGTTAGCAACACTTATAAGCAGCCGCGGGCCGTGGAGGGAGTTACGGTGAGGCAGGGAGGCGGGGAGGGGGAGAAGCAGGGTGGAGAATACAAGTACACATATTATCAGTAGCAAAATTACCAGCATAGTTACTAGTACATAAAAAGCGAATGGTGACAGTATGTTAACATGCTGTAAATGAATAAGAGTTAGCAACACTTATAAGCAGCCGCGGGCCGTGGAGGGAGTTACGGTGGGGCAGGGAGGCGGGGAGGGGGAGGGGCAAGGTAGAGAGGGCTCCACCCTGCTTCTCCCCCTCCCCGCCTCCCTGCCCCATCGTAACTCCCTCCACGGCCCGCGGCTGCTTATATCTCACCCTCCCTAATACACATATTATATTATTTGCTAAGAAGGTCTCTTTGTGTTGGTTTAGGGCGTGCCCATACTTTAGTGTCTTAGATTTGAAGGAATCACATCAGCATACACCAGCTCTCTCTTCATGTGAACCGCATCAACTGTTGTGTATGTGTGTTCGGCAAAGCAATATAAAACCCGCCTCATGCCCAGAATTGGCAGAAGTTGCACTTATGTTATGAGTATGAAGTCGTGGAGATCAGACCTCATAACAATTCTGTATCGTGTTGTTCTTGAAACTTTAGCACTCGCTGTACAGATATAGTTTAACAAGTAAAGCAGATAGTAGACCAATAACATATTATTCTCATGTAAACCACGATGAACTACTAGGTGGAAAGCTAAAGCAACAACTAAGTGTCGTGTGCAGAAGTTGCAAAAAAGGAAAAATGGCGTTTAAACCGGTAATGAGCCCATGCTAACTTAACACGGTGTAAAGATATCCAGGACCTAGATGACACCTCCTCATGATCCGGAAACGAACTGAATAAGATAATAGAAGTGCCATCTCATGAGAGCAGATTGCAAGTTTATATGTGGACGGTCCGCAAGGTAAAGCATTAAAAACTAGGAAAATTTAATGCTAAAGAAAAATAAAACAGCCAAGTACTTTATCGAGTCTTAAGCCAATAGGCAAGGTAAATAATAAAAACTTGACAAATAAGTCAATGAATTGTCAATGAAATGCTAGTACTCAGCATATCAAACATGAAAAAGGTCTATGACATAACTGTGTATGCAAAATAAGCTGCAACAGCCTCCAATAGGAAGTCACCGTCTTCATCCGAAAACAGTTCAGCCATCCAATTTAAAAGCGGAAAAGAACATACGTGCTCTCCCAGCACCGGATCCTCTATCACCATCAGAGGACAGCTCGGTGGGTTTTCAAGAAAGCTCTGTTCCAAGAAAGACTGTGCTGCCGCCAGTAAATTCCAGGGACCAAGTAGTCCACGCATCAATGCCACAGCCATAATCCTTTCGCCAGGACAAACCAACTCGTGAGTAATGATAGGAGTCATCAGCTGATTAAAGTCGACGTCAGGAGAAACCGGTCCGCAGAGACACAAATCAATGGCCCAATCGAAATCACAGGTCAGGCAGTGAAATACAGGCTGGACACAGGTGAAGTAGGAGAACCGAAAAGATAATCCATATGCCGTGCTTAATATCGCCAACGGCATTGTGCCATAATATTCTAGCATGCGATTGCGGAACAGTGTCAGCAGCTGCAGGGTCGGAGGTTGCATAGGAGGGACATCCATATTTAAAAATGTAAAAAAGCACAAGAGCGTCCGCTGGTAATGCAAGTAAAAATGCCAATCTACGAACCAGAGTGCAGAAAATACAATGAAAGGAAGCAGGGATGACTCCAAAGATTTTCTCAAATGAAGTCACGAGACCACTGGTAACAACTTTAAAAAAGTGTGCCAGGGACTTTGTGGAGGATGCGTTAAAGATAGTCGGAAACATGTTGCTGAAATTGAAAGGCAAATCTTAATTGAAAAGGGTGTGCACCTCTGTATGGGTGTTCGCTATGTGAAGTACGAAAGTTTCACGGGCCGAACTCAAGGCCACCTCTCTCTGAGACAAAAGAGCTCTTATTCTTGCCATGCCGTTGAAACGTGTCCCAAGGTTGGTATTTGTGGCCAGATTGAAAACTCCCTATGTTCATGTGTGGGAGGAAATAGAACATTTCTGCAGCAAATAACCCGTTCACTTACTGTTACGATAAAAGGAATACTTTTAATTAACTCAGAACAATCTTCATTATTGAGCATCAAATAACTACCATTTTCCAACAACTTGAACGTGGGGATGATAGCAGGAACTGGCGTGCCTTGCAACACGCAAGCCATATTTGGTCGGTGTTTGTTGCATGAACCGTGTAACTGTATGTGCCTACACATTAGTGAATGATCTGGCGTCTCAGTGCATTCCTCTCCATTCAGATAAACTTCTTGATCATCTTTGAAACATCTGTATGTGTATGGAAGCGACCAGACCTCATGAAGAAAAGCACTACCTAAAGGTTCATAACGACCTATTGGTATATATTTCATACAATTTGAAAACTTATATAAAGCAAAAGGCAGCGTTATTAAACCGTGGATAAGGCATGTTGCCAAAAAACCCGCAATCCTCTGCTGATGATGTCACTGAGCATGTCATGAATGATGTAATATGTGACATCATCAGCAGTGGATTACGGGTAATGGTATCTCTAGTTTACTCCCTTATAGCTGTGTTTCTTTTAACATAAGTGTCTGTTTCCTTCCCTTATACTTACTGTTTTTGGTTCGCTTCCGGTTCGCGTACCGGCGAGCGAACTAGGAAGCGAACTAAGAGAAATAGAGGTTGGCACAGTTCCAAATATTGTACCAATTTTTTAATAACGGGGAGGTAGTTCTGAAAAGAACTTTTTTTTTTATTTTTCTGAACATTTTTTTACTGTTTTTGAATTTTTCGGAACAGTTTTATATTTTTTTGGGTTTTTCTTGGAGGGGGCAATGAAAACGATTCATTGTAAAGGGCTCAACAGGAGCAACAAAACAAAAAAAAGAAGTATTTATTATTTTGGGCGTTTCGGACAAACTTGCATATGATAGTCAATAGCTCTGTTGATCAGAGTGATGCTTTTTTCTCCGTAGGAAATGAATCCATCGCAAAATGCGCAGATGTGTTTTACATCACCAAATCTCATTTGTATATTTGGCACCATCTCCCTGCCCTCTGGTCCCGTTACTTCCGGTACAACAGATCTTCTGGCCATAATAGGGAGATTATCTAGGTCGTTCCGAAACTGTGCAGCACTGTAGTTGTTAGGATGCCACCTAGTCATATGGCGATGCATTGTGTAGTTTCCGAAACTGTATTTTTTGTCGGTCCCTCTGGACAGTCTATCTTGACATATAAGGCAAGTTACGTATCTTGCATTTACTTTTTTCTGACCTTTGGGAATTTTAAAAAATTGCCAAATGAAGTTTTCTTTCCGGTGAGACGTCCTGGGCTGCTCAGGCAAAAACTGCCTCTCTTCGTGCTCGTCCTCCTGTTCCTCTTCTTCTTCTTCTTGTTGAATTACAACTTGAGCAGGTGGTCCACTCTTCCTTGGATGTGGTGGAGGTGGTGGGGAAGCACCAGCTGAAGCTACTAAAGAAGCCATTGCTCAGTGATCACAAAGGGTCTTTCTCTCACAATGATGAAAGTCAGAGTGAGGAAAGAAGGAGGGATTTTCATCATTTGGGAAAAACAAGAGTTCTCAACCAATCAAAAGTGTTCATTTTAGATTATATGACCTAGTCTTACATCATTAGGAAACCAAAAGTGAAATGAACCAATGAAAAGTGTTATTACCAAGTCACATGACTTGCTGTGTTTACGTTAAGCGCTTTGCAGGGCCTCCCGGTTTGCTTCCAGAAACCTGCGCTTTGCGACTCGCTTCGCGTACCAGTTCGCTAACGTAGCACGTCATATGACGTATCACGCGACAACGTGAAACGTCATGCGGACGGGAGGCGTCACGATGTTGTTTTCTAACGCGGCACTTGCGGTAAAGAAACGTTTACCGGCTCGCGGTCTATTTCGCGGCATCAAGGTCAGCTAACGGGAAGCTTCCCGATTCGCGAAGCGGGAACGAAGAAAAAAAAATATTTAAAAAAAAAATTATTCATAAACATATTAAATATATTTTTGGATTTAAAGAAGAATACATTTTACAGCTACAGATATTAGCTGTTAAAAAACCAATGAAATTCACAGAAAAAACCATAGGTTATAGACCATATATAGTTAGGAATTAGCATTTACAAAACCTTGAAAATTCACTGAAAAAACCATAGGTTATAGACCATATATAGTTAGGAATTAGCATTTAGAAAACCTTATTTTACTCACACAAAACCATTGAAATTCCATATATAGTTAGTTGCACTAACTATATATCGCGCACCCGCAATCCACTGCTGATGATGTCACATATTACATCATTCATGACATGGTCAGTGACATCACTGATGACATCACTGATGACATCTCAAATGACATCACTGATGACATCACTGATGACGTCTCATTTGGCATCATTCTTGTGCTAATACGATAAACCTCTTCAGACTCTAATATAACCTTAGATACACTCAGTGTATACAGACACTCACACACTGCCACTCATCCATGGAGTTACTCACACACCCAGTCAGTCATGCAAAGAAACAATCTCACCTCCATTTCTTCAACTATACAGTTATACACACCTTACTTATTGAAACATATACTAACACATATTTACTCTCTTATACAATCCCTGATACAAGTTCACAATGATCGATACAACCACTCACTCAGTGGCTCTCATGCACAGTTATTTATATATGCCAACTCTCACATGTACTGTGTTTTACATATGTACTTACTATGACATGTAGCATTGAGATATCCATTCACTCATCAATACACTCATGCACACAGTCAACTGCCCATGTAGCTGTTTCCACATGCACTCTTGAACTCATACACCTAGTGAATAAACTGCTCACACATCTATGCACAGAGTCACACACCTTCCAGCCACCCCCACACAAACTCAATCTCCCATAGAAATACTTGGGCAACCAATTAATAACACATATAGCCTCTCGTATAGCTAATGATCAACACATGCAGCAGTTTACATCACAACAGACATAATGATGCACAAATTAAGACAGTTTAGTCACTAACCCATGCATTCAGTGAGACACATTTAATCACTCACTCATACAGTCAGTCACGCACCTACTAAATCCTTCATCCAGACACTTATACATCCACTCATTCTTCAATATCTAAGACATATTTTAACTTTACAGAAACATACAGTCACTGGATGTTGTCATCAGTGATGTCATTTGAGATGTCATCAGTGATGTCATCAGTGATGTCACTGACCATGTCATGAATGATGTAATATGTGACATCATCAGCAGTGGATTGCGGGTGCGCGATATATAGTTAGTGCAACTAACTATATATGGAATTTCAATGGTTTTGTGTGAGTAAAATAAGGTTTTCTAAATGCTAATTCCTAACTATATATGGTCTATAACCTATGGTTTTTTCAGTGAATTTTCAAGGTTTTGTAAATGCTAATTCCTAACTATATATGGTCTATAACCTATGGTTTTTTCTGTGAATATATATATATATACATCTATTCCACACAACTCTCCTGTGCGTCCACCGCTGCCTCCACACGAGTCGCGTCGATACCTACAGGACGTTTAGGAAACTAAGCAGTATTTTCCCGAGGTATCGGCATATCACAGCCCGCCTGCATATCGGTGTTGACATGGAGCTGCCGCCTGGAGGTGGTCTGGGACTTCCTGAGAGGCGTCCGCATTGTCTTTCGCTTCCAGCTTATGTGACACTGAATGTGTGGGCTTGGGAGTAGGGGACACCAGAACATTTATTCCCTGCAATTTCGTGGGTTACTTACCCCTGCGGCGCATTGAATTACAACATAGTGCACGAAGGGAACAGAAGTCCGTGGCAGGTGCTTCTGTGGCGTCGACACGAGAATGCGCTGCAGCTGAACCTTTTCATCACGGTATGGGAGGAGCTCAATAATAACCTGACGGAGGCATCCTTCACGAACTGCGGCATTTGAAAAAGGCTTGACGCCGAAACCGGTCATGCCGATCTTTCTTTAATAAATGTTCAAATGAGCCCCGCTGTGTCCCTTCCTTCTTTCAACGGAGAGAGGACGTTTGTGCATACTACAAGTGCATTCCTGTGGCACTTTTGAAGGGACCCTTCCTGTTTGGGCTGTGATACCTACAGGATGTTTAGGAAACTAAGCAGCATTTTCACGAGGTATCGGCATATCACAGCCCGCCTGCATATCGGTGGACATGGAGCTGCCGCCTGGAGGTGGTCTGGGACTTCCCGAGAGGGGTCCACATTGTCTTTCGCTTCCAGCTTATGTGACACTGAATGTGTGGGCTTGGGAGTAGGGGACACCAGAACATTTATTCCCTGCAATTTCGTGGGTTACTTACCCCTGCTGCGCATTGAATTACAACATAGTGCATGATGGGAACAGAAGTCCGTGGCAGAGGCTTCTGTGGCGTCGGCACGAGAATGCGCTGCAGCTGAACCCTTTCATCACGGTATCGCAGGAGCTCAATAATAACCTGACGGAGGCATCCTTCACGAACTGCGGCATTTGAAAAAGGCTTGACGCCGAAACCGGTCATGCCGACCTTTCTTTAATAAATGTTCAAATGAGCCCCGCTGTGTCCCTTCCTTCTTTCAACGGAGAGAGGATGTTTGTGCATATATATATATATATATATTCCATACAACTCTCCTGTGCGTCCACCGCTGCCTCCACACAAGTCGCGTCTTTTTGCGGACCCCGCAGGAGTGGGTCCGTAATATACACACCACGCTTTCTCTGTTCCTTCAGAAGAAAACAACGATGTCATGTATAGCTGCCAAAGATTAATTTAATTCGGCCTCAATCGATTGAGGCCGAATTAAATTAATCTTTGGCAGCTATACACGGCGTCGTTGCTTTCTTCTGAAGGAACAGAGAAAGCGTGGTGTGTATATATATATATTCACTGAAAAAACCATAGGTTATAGACCATATATAGTTAGGAATTAGCATTTACAAAACCTTGAAAATTCACTGAAAAAACCATAGGTTATAGACCATATATAGTTAGGAATTAGCATTTAAAAAACCTTATTTTACTCACACAAAACCATTGAAATTCCATATATAGTTAGTTGCACTAACTATATATCGCGCACCCGCAATCCACTGCTGATCATGTCACATATTACATCATTCATGACATGGTCAGTGACATCACTGATGACATCACTGATGACATCTCAAATGACATCACTGATGACATCACTGATGACAACATCCAGTGACTGTATTTTTCTGTAAAGTTAAAATATGTCTTGAGTGGATGTATAAGTGTCTGGATGAAGGATTTAGTAGGTGCATGACTGACTGTATGAGTGAGTGATTAAATGTGTCTCACTGAATGCATGGGTTAGTGACTAAACTGTCTTAATTTGTGCATCATTATGTCTGTTGTTCTGTAAACTGCTGCATGTGTTGATCATTAGCTATACGAGAGGCTATATGTGTTATTAATTGGTTGCCCAAGTATTTCTATGGGAGATTGAGTTTGTGTGGGGGTGGCTGGAAGGTGTGTGACTCTATGCATAGATGTGTGAGCAGTTTATTCACTAGGTGTATGAGTTCAAGAGTGCATGTGGAAACAGCTACATGGGCAGTTGACTGTGTGCATGAGTGTATTGATGAGTGAATGGATATCTCAATGCTACATGTCATAGTAAGTACATATGTAAAACACAGTACATGTGAGAGTTGGCATATATAAATAACTGTGCATGAGAGCCACTGAATGAGTGAGTGGTTGTATCGATCATTGTGAACTTGTATCAGGGATTGTATAAGAGAGTAAATATGTGTTAGTATATGTTTCAATAAGTAAGGTGTGTTTAACTGTATAGTTGAAGAAATGGAGGTGAGATTGTTTCTTTGCATGACTGACTGGGTGTGTGAGTAACTCCATGGATGAGTGGCAGTGTGTGAGTGTCTGTTTACACTGAGTGTATCTAAGGTTATATTAGAGTCTGAAGAGGTTTATCGTATTAGCACAAGAATGATGTCAAATGAGATGTCATCAGTGATGTCATCAGTGATGTCATTTGAGATGTCATCAGTGATGTCATCAGTGATGTCACTGACCATGTCATGAATGATGTAATATGTGACATGATCAGCAGTGGATTGCGGGTGCGCGATATATAGTTAGTGCAACTAACTATATATGGAATTTCAATGGTTTTGTGTGAGTAAAATAAGGTTTTTTAAATGCTAATTCCTAACTATATATGGTCTATAACCTATGGTTTTTTCAGTGAATTTTCAAGGTTTTGTAAATGCTAATTCCTAACTATATATGGTCTATAACCTATGGTTTTTTCAGTGAATTTCAATGGTTTTTTAATAGCAAATATCATAAGCTGTCGAATGTCAAGTACGTGGTAAGTAAAAACATTTTTGTGTTTATGCACACTGATCTGCTTTGAATGCTGCCCCCCACCCCTCATTTCTATTAGGAGTACTCTCTCTTTGCAGATAGTGAAGGGTAGTTAACGCAGCCCTTTGCCCCCTTTGTAATACGTCGTGCCTGCTTCTCTCTCCATTTGATTGATTGTTCTCTTTGGTTCATTCTCTATTTACAAACAAGCACAGAGTCGCAATACTCTGTTTAGTCTTTGCAGATAGCGAAAAATCGTGTAAAAAAACAAAAGGAATCGAGCAAAATCAGTAGGCCACTAATGGGATCTCTTTTTGACCTCGCTAAAATAGAAACATTAGGAACAACCTGTTGAAAATAGCAATGCGTATGTACATAAGCGGCGTTCATTTGTGTTCACAGTACCCCTTGTTGATTTTTTCAATCGAGCATTGAATTGTTCGAAGTTAATTCTCTTAAGGATCTTCTCTACCTGCAAACGAGGAAGAATAGGAATATTCTCTCTCCCTTTGCAGATAGTGAAGGGTAGGTAACGCAAGCCTTTAACACGTCGTACCTATTTCATTCCTCATTGATTGATTGATTGTCCGAACATTGACTGTTTGGGAATTAGTTCTTTTTGGAGGTATTCCCTGTTTGCAAATAAACGTAGGAAAATCTTTGCAAGTAGTGAAAGGGTACGTAATGCGGACCTTTCTCCCCCGTTGTAATCTGTCATGCCTATCTACTCCCCACTGATTGATGCACCTTTTTCACCCGGACCATTTACTAGAGATACGTCATCTGGCCCGACCAGAGAGCACCCCTAGTGAAAAGGACATATGCAATAATAACGAAGTGATCACTGTATCCTGTTAACAGAAACTTTACCATGAAACAACCTGGAAAGAAAAAAATAGGAAAACGAAAATCAGTAGGCCACTGATGAACATGAACTTTTATTAAACAACGAACAAAGAAACGATAACATAACGTAATGATAAAACCTATTAATGTCCTAGAAACAAGAAAACGTTAAAATATGCCAGTGGTGAGAGACCAGAAAAACAGTAAGAGAAACCAAATCACCCCTCGCTGTCCCACCGCCTGCCACGCCAAAAAAATCGATAGACTAGGGAAAATGCAAGTCAGTAGAACATCCACCCCCACTCTGGAAACTTCCAAGGTGGGGCAGGGTTCCGGCTACGCCCAGCCGGGAGCAGCCCATATAAGGCAGGTCCTGCTGCCACGCCTCGGCCAGGAGATCCTAACGTAGGGTGTAGCCGGAGGAGAGGCCGAGACCAGCGGGACCCGGCCAGGGAATTGCCTTTACAACGCTGAACAGTTGCAGGGGGGGGGAATGTCTCCTCGACCCTCCCCTCTCTCTCCCAGTCCGGCCGCGGTGGCCCTTGAGAGTTGCAGGTAGTCCCGCCACATGCTCTTCCGGTCCGACCACCAACGGTCGGGGGGCCGAGGCCGACGGGATCCGGCTGCAGCCGATAAACCAAGAAACCCGTTCATGGGGCCAGAGCCAGGGGCGTCCGGCCGACATCCACCGGAAGCCCGGCCCGAAGACGGACGGGACACTTCTTTCTTTTATAATGGCTGCGACAACACTGGGGGGGGATGTCTTGCACATGCCTCCGACCCCCCCTCGTCCTCATCGCCTGGTCCGGCCATAACAAATCTCAAGCGAGACGCCGTGGGGTGCACTGGGAGGGAGAGACGGTGCGAACAGGCCTCTCCCGCCTCCCCAGGTGGAGACTTCCCAGCTGCACCCTCAGCGCTCCAGGCGGTGGCATCCTAACAACTACAGTGCTGCACAGTTTCGGAACGACCTAGATAACGGTTCTTCCACTGTGGCCATGCTGCAACGTCTCGCCCGGCAGGGTGGAGCCCGTCCGCTCATGTGACCCCGCGATCGCCGGTAGCTGCCGAACTCTCAAAATGGCGGTCGACCTGGCAAGAGCGGGCCCAACATAAAGAAATGGCCCGGTCACTGGTTGACTCCACCACCGTAGTCCTCCACGACCTTGAAGATTCTAGAGGAGCCGCGGGAGTCTCCGACCCCCGATGGGGAATGACTGCCATGATCGCCCGTGGAGTGACGAAACTGTATCCGCGGGACGTCGGCGCTCCCATGCTGGCGCCAGCCTCACTTTGAATTACTACAATCCTGCAGACCTCACTTCCGGTGAAAGCACAGTGTGACCCGGTAGGAAAAATTATTGCACCCCCTCCCCTTTTTGACTGATAGTTCAAACCACCGATCCTTTCCTTTGCCCTTTTAACGGAACTTTGGACTGCCTCCCCCTCTTTTACATTTTCTAGAGAAAACAAAACATTAACCACTACATTAGCATAGCAGTTGACACCAGAACTGTTTTCAAATTGAAAACCAACAACATCTTCAACAGAATCCTTTTTGTTTCTGCTGTGACCCTGCTACAGCACAGGCATTGTCCCCAGCAGTAATTCTGCAATGCCGGTAAGAATAGCTGTGGTGCCTACTGGACTCACTCACCCCCGCGGCGCCCCACGCCGTTTTTTGCTGGGCGGCAACTTACTAGACATCACTTTCGTGCCATCTAGATTTCAGCGCGTTCTGCTGCCTTGGAACTATTCGCACAACAGACCGCTACTGACAAGAATATTTTATTATTGGTGCTGTCAATTTCAATAAATCTATTGGATAATTAAAAAGAAATTGCCACGGTCTCTTCGTTGTTTAAATGTTTTTACTGTTTTTGTTTTGTTGTATATATTTATATGTTATTAAAGTTTTATATTCCTACTACTTTGTTGGAGTGCTATATATTTTTAATGTGACACATAATTGTAAAAACTTTGATGTACAAAGAGTCATTCCTGGAATCTTCCGCTTCAGGCTCGGTCCCCTCCCCAATCACAATACAGGATGGTTTTCAGATAGTAGGAACACGTGTGGTGTGACGGATCTCATCGAGTGTGGGCCTTGATCTACTATAACTCCTTTGAAGAGGGGTGATTCTTTACAGCTGGGGCCATAAACTACATCTGCAGGGCTAGCTGATAGCCTGGACAATCGGACACAGAGAAAGAGGAGTGTCAGAGGGTGCGGTAGTGAATAGGGCGAAAGGGAGGTGTCGGGCGGGCACAGAGTGTGATTCTCAGGGAAGAGCAGCGCAGATGGGGGGAGGTTTATTGCCCATGCATAAGACAGAGAGCGGTGGTGACCAGTGCCTGGGGGAGATGCTTACGAGGGTGAGGAGCCATGCTACGAATCGACAGCGTGCAGAGAGTGGGTCTGGTCAAGACATCTAAAATGGCTGCCGTGCACGACAAAAGTGTGGCATTTCAAAAAAGGCAAGATGGCGCAGACAATGTTTTTCAACACTTCCTCATTTCCTTCGAATCGAACGTTAACAGACGTTGGGGCATATTACCAAAGTTAAGCGATATTTATCGCTAACGATGCTTACCAACCAATTTTTTACCACTAAGCATCGTCAGAAATTATCGAAGATAAACCTTACTATTATCAAGGTTTATCGCAAATGCGATAATAAACGGCCGCAATGCATGAATATCGCTAAAAACTCAGCGATATTCATGCATTACCGAGCTAATACTCTTAGCCATGTTATCCACCTCCCATTGGATAACATGGCTAAGAACTGCTCAGGGCAGGTGTTACTTTTTGGAGATATTCGCGCTTAGCGCGAATATCTCCAAAAGTTGGTAATAGGAGATAGATATCTTGCATGTTGTAATGCAAGTTATTGTGGTATATGGAACTCATACCATAATCTCTCAGGAAAGCAGAAACTGATCCTTTTGGGACCGCCTAAAAAGGCCTAGGGGGTGAGGAGTACTCTACTTTGCCCCCTTTTCACGTTCCGAACTATTTTATTTTACTCTCTTCTGTAATTACACAAAATAGCAGCGATAAGATGCATCGGAGACACACAGTGAGAGAAAGGAGGCCGGAGATGAAGAAGACATGTCAAATACACATTGGAGATAATATAGTGGCAGAAGGGAAGTAAATATGAGTAAACTTACCATGTAACATAAAAATGTTGCACTCTATACTATAAGTCTCATTTTATACTACAATCACTTCGCTACAACCTCATAAATTAAAAATAAAAATGAATAATGTCTCAAACAATTTTTGATTTCTAAATATAAATTTATTCTTCAGAATTTTCTAAATTTGAAAGAACTAGTAACATGTCCTCATCAGCAATGTCCTCATTAAAAGTCTCCAATGATGATTCTTGTAACTCTATGGTCTCCAAACACTCGATAAATTCGCCATCAAGAGATTGATCAAAAAAATCATTCAAGTCATCTCCTCCTTCTGACAATATTTCATTATTGGTGCTGTCAATTTCAATCAATGTAGTGGAATCATTCAAGTCATCTCCTCGTGACAATATTTCATTATTGGTGCTCTCAATTTCAATCAATGTAGTGGAATCATTCAAGTCATCTCCTCCTTGTGACAATATTTCATTATTGGTGCTGTCCATTTCAATCAATCTAATGGAATCATACAAGCCATCTCCTCCTTGTGACAATATTTCATTATTGGTGCTCTCAATTTCAATCAATGTAGTGGAATCATTCAAGTCATCTCCTTGTGACAATATTTCATTCTTGGTGCTGTCCATTTCAATCAATCTAATGGAATCATACAAGTCATGTCCTCCTTGTGACAATATTTCATTATTGGTGCTCTCAATTTCAATCAATGTGTTGGACAATTCAAAAGAAATTGCCACGGTCTCTTCATTGTGAGCCATTTTATTTTGAAATTGCTTGCTGTAAATTGCAGAAAAAAATAATCACTTTCATTTATCGTCTTTAGTAATACATAATATAAAACTAACTTTATCAAGTATTTAGTATAACAGAAGGACTGCAAATAAATAACAGAAAACATTTTTCAAATTATCTTCAAGTGTACAACATAGTTCCCCATACAAATTAACAACTCACCTTTTTAAAAGTAGCAGAAGTGTTAGTACTGTGTAAATCAAACACCAGAAATTCACCACCAAAAATTCCTCACAAATGTACCTCAGACAGTAGTATCACAAAATGGCTGTGGTTTCCTCTCATTTGACATATATACATAACCAATTAACTTTCATCACACACAAATACAAAACCAAAGTAACATTTTAATTGGTTCTAAATTTCAACACTTTCAAATGTGTTTTCCCCATGCAATTTTCCATAGGACATTTACATACGTCTACAGCCTGAATGGCTGAACGGAATTACACCAAACTTGGCAAAATGGTACATCAAACCTAAGAGGTCAGGAAGGATCTACTATGCCCCCTTATGGTCATTTCCCCCTTCGCTTTGGCCTCCTCTTGTCTCTCAATCCTACCGAGGGACAAGATGGCGGCCGCTACGGACTGTTTGGAATGTTGACAGACGCCGGAGAACCAATCAGCTTCGCAAAGCTCCGTAACGCGAAAAGTACGCGAAGCGGAGCGCTGTTACAGATATATATCTTTTTTTCAACGTTAATTTCTCAAAATCCACTGGAGCACATATATTGAGACCTAGCAAAGGCACATCGGGCTACCAGTCCCTAATATTTTGCCAAGTTTCGTGCAAATCCATTCAGCCGTTCGATTATTATTAATTTGTTTTTTTTCTTGCCCCGCGGGGCCCTTTTAAAACCTCCACATCAAACCTAGGGGGTCAGCGAGGATCTACTATGCCCCCTTATAGTTATTTCCCCCTTTGTTTTGACCTCCTCTTGTCTCTCGATCCTACCGAGAGACAAGATGGCGGCCGCTACGGACTGTTTGGAATGTTGACAGACGCCGGAGAACCAATCAGCTTCGCTTCACAAAGCTCCGTTGCGCGAAAAGTCCGCGAACCAGAGCGCTAACCGGTCCGCTGTTACAGATATATATCTTTTTTTAAACGTTAATTTCTCAAAATCCACTGGAGCACATATATTGAGACCTACAAAAGGCACATCGGGCTACCAGTCCCTACAATTTTGCCAAGTTGCGTGCAAATCCATTCAGCCGTTCGGGCTAAAAGTGAGGCCAACCGCCCTATGGAAAACTCAATGTTAAAAACACGTTTTGGGACCCCCCTTTTTTCTCGGCCCCCACTGGACGAACCCCCCCCCAAATTTTCAAGGGCTGCTCAGAAACAAAATGTGCCATTTTCCTGAAAATTTCAGCCAATTCCGTCCACAAACGCCAAAGTTATTAGACATAGAATTTTCAAAAAACCCATAGAGAAAAAATCCTAACTATATATACCTACTGGCGACCGCCAGTAGGTAATATATATATATATATATATATATATATATATATATATATATATATATATATATATATATATATATATATATATATATTTCAGGGATGTTATAGTTAGCTGGACATTTCACTTGTACAAAACCATTGAAATTCCTCCGTTATAGTTAGTTGCACTAGCTGTAACTCACGCGCCCGCAATACACTGCTGATGGTGTTGCATATTACATCATTCATGACATGGTCATGAATGTGGTTTGGTTCAATATATATTTAAATATGTATTATATATATAGCAATCTGCATTGAAGAATGAGTGGATGTATAAGTGTCTAGAAGGACGATTTAGTAGCAGTGTGATTGACTATTTACTTGACTAATTATAGTGTCTCACTAAATATATTGGACAGTGACTAAACTGTGTGAATATCTGTATTACTTTATCAGTTGTGCTGTAAACTGCTGCATCACTAGTTACGTGAAAGTCTATATTAGTTATTGGTTAATTAACTGATTATTTGTATGGGAAAGTGAATCTGTGTGTGGTTCTGTGGGGGGGTCTATGACTGCCCAAAGTTGTGTCAATAGTTGATTCACTAAGTACATGATGTTAAGACTACATATCATAATACTTATTTGGGTGAGTGAATTTGTATATGGATGTGCTGATGAGCAAATATATCTCTCAATGGTACATGTCCAACAAAGTAGAATAATTAAAGGAAATGTAACATTTGTTGTATATAAATAAGTATACATAAGACTCAGTGATTGCAAGAGTGACTGTATGGATAACTGTATACTAATGATAGTGATTTTATAACACACTAAGTATGAGTTACTGTCTACATGATTAAATGAAGTGGTGTTTGTGTAAGTGTGTAGCTCAGTAAATATAAGTATGATCCATTGTTTGCATAAGTGAGCAGGATGACTGCATAAGTAAATAGGATGTGTGCTGGTGTGTAATGTCAATATAGGTGTATAAGTATATTTCATAGTGTAAAGATCTGGAACGCAGTGGATGAAGTGGAAAAGTATTTTATTTAGTATAACAACCCCAGATGTATTCATGGACAGCTTCCTCTGCAACCGTCTCTCTCTGGACTGCTCCCTGGATTCCACACTCTGGAATCCAGTGAGCACAGAGTGACACTCGGAACATTACAGCATCATTATGATCATGTTAAGATACAACATATCCCCCTTCCTATGAAATATACAAAACAACTATATACATATATGTGAGATCAACTTTTAAATGAAAATAAAACTAATGTAATACAAAATTATGTTTCACTTATATGCATCTTAAGTGTACTTAAATTACGAACATATGAAATCCTTCATCCATATTGGTTTGCATTTGGTTCTAGCTGAATGAATATTATTGGGCTTAGTTGAAGAAGCACATGTAGAAATAGGCACATCTTCTCTCTTTGCAGAAATTGTTTTCGAATGATCAATTTTTTGAGCATTAATTTGTTTGCATTCTAGATCATTACATTTCGTTACACTTCTTATATTCCATTGTTTTCCATCATCCAATTTCACTATATTTCCACATACATATTTGATTTGTTTGGGTTTAGACCACTTGGAAGAACCTGGTTTTCGATTCCCCATCAGCTGTGACCGTACCCAATCACCTACTTTAAATGCTTTGACATTTTGATAAATTTTGACATTGTGTTCTTGTACATATTTTTTTTGATATTGTTGTACTTTGTTCATTAACTCTTTATTATCAACTCTTTCTGTAAGATCTTTAGACATCCATTTTGGTTTGACTTTTGATCCAGCTACACGCCCTTTTAACAAAGAAAAAGGAGACTTTCCAGTGGCTGTATGGGGAGTATTTCTATAACACCATAACATTTCTTTAACTGCCTTTTTGCAATTTTCATCATTATTGTTGGAGAGTTGAATGCATTCCTTCAATACCCGGTTGAACCTTTCTACTAAACCATTTTCTCTAGGATTGTATACAGAAGTGGTAATGTGTTTTATACCATTTTGGTTTAAATAGATAGAAAATTCTTCAGCTATAAACTGTGGGCCATTATCTGATAAGATTATGCTCGGATAGCCTTCTCTACGAAAAATTTCCTCACAGAATTCGATTATATTGGAAGCCTTAATATCTTTTAGAAAGGCTACTTCAGGCCACTTGGAGTAAAAATCCATTAATACAACTGCAAATTTATTTTCTATTCCTTTAACTTGAAATGGACCACATATATCTATGGCGACTTTGTCCCAAGGTCCATCCGGAAAAATAGTTGCCGAAATTGTGGTTTCTTGAGATTTGTGAGATTTATCACTGCACATGCAGGCTAAGCAATTCCGAACACATCTATCAATGTCTTTATCCATACCAACCCACCAAAAATCATTTCTAGCTCTCCTTTTCATGCTAGTCATTCCACTATGACCTTCATGTAATAAACACAGCATCTTGTCTCGTAGTGTTAAGGGTACTACTAATCTGTCGCCTCTTCTAAGTATGCCTTCATTAAAAGATAATTCATGCCAAATCATTTTATAATCAGCTAAAATGGATTTATCTAAAGTTGATAAATCAACACCCAAGTGAAGATTGTTAATAATTTGTTGTAATACTATGTCATCAGCTACTGCCTGAACCCATTCTTGTTGACTAAATGCATTGTTGCACGATTCTTCAAT
Source organism: Lissotriton helveticus (assembly GCF_964261635.1). Classification (NCBI taxonomy): domain Eukaryota; kingdom Metazoa; phylum Chordata; class Amphibia; order Caudata; family Salamandridae; genus Lissotriton; species Lissotriton helveticus. The sequence goes on along the minus strand of NC_136059.1, from coordinate 107,237,345 downwards.
ATTGGCTACTAACCATTCATCATTATCTTCTTCTGTATGATCATCGTCGTTGGACAAAGGAAGACGTGACAAACAGTCTGCATTTATATTCTTGTGACCAGGAACATAGTTAATTTGAAAATTGTATCCTTGTAACCTGTATAACCATTTAGCTATTCTAGGTGTAGCCCTTGAGGCACCCTTTGTGGTAAAAATATCAATAAGAGGCTTGTGATCTGTTCTCAATTCAAATGCAGTTCCCCAAATAAAAGTTTTGAAATGGTCTACACCCCACCAACATGCTAGCGCTTCCTTTTCAATTACAGAATACGAAGATTCAGCACCTCTCAGTGTGCGAGATGCAAAGGCTATTATACGTTCAATTCCACTATGCTTTTGCATTAGAACAGCGCCTAAACCGTAAGCACTAGAGTCCACAACAATTATGGAAGTGTGATTTGGATCATATGGTTTAAGAGCAACTGCTTTAGAGATGTCTTTTTTGACATTGTCAAATGCTTGTTGACATGATGTGGACCATACAAAAGAAACACCTTTTTTCATCAACATCCTCAAAGTATATACTTTGTCGGCAAAGTTTGGGACAAATTTAGAATAGTATTCTGCAAGTCCCAAAAATGACCGTAATTGGTCTTTATTGATAGGATGAGGTGCTTTTTCGATGGCATCTAATAATTTTATTTTAGGTTTAACACCTTCATTGGAAATTGTATGTCCTAGATAGTCTATTTCTTTCACTCCAAATTTGCATTTTTCACCACTTACAGTCAAACCGGCCTGTTGTAATTTTTTCAGAACACTGTGTACTGCTTTGTCATGAGAACATGCATCTTTGCCCCAAATGAGAACATCATCCTGAAATATCCTAACATTCGGTTCATTTTTCAAAATATTGCACATGACTCTTTGAAATACAGAAGACGCAGATGCCAACCCAAATGGCATTCTGAGATATTGAAAAGCACCTTCAGGTGTAATAAAAGACGTTAAATGCTTGGATTCTGCATGTAATTTGATTTGATGATATGCATTTGATAAGTCAATTGACGAGAAGTACATGGCATCTTTAATACTGGATATCATTTCATTGATATGTGGTAGAGGATGTCGGTCAACCCAAATATTTTTATTTATATCTCTCAGGTCCACACACATCCTGATTTTGCCATTGGATTTGCGGGCCAAAACAACAGGACTAAGCCAATCTGAGGCCTCAATAGGTTCTATGACTTTAGCTTCACATAATCTATGCAATTCTTCTTTTAAAGGTTCTCTTAAGGCAAATGGTACATTTCTTACCTTATGTACTGCAGGTACACTGTCTTTTTTCAATATTATCTTATGCTCAAATTTGACTAAACATCCTAAGTCCTTGCTAAACAATTGGGGAAAATTAGATTCCCATTTAGACGAAGATTCCCCATTAGTTAATAATACTTGTTCATAAAAATCTTCATATAATACTACCTGATCAGGATGATTTGGATTTAATAACAATCCCATTTTCTTAAGATCTTTCCAACTCAATAATGGTCGACCTTGTTCGACAACATACACTTTGGTTGAACAAGATCTTCCTTTAAAGGTTAATTGTGCTTCAAAATAACCTATTACAGGTAATTTTATTCCACAATAACCTTTTGGTCGAACATCAGACGATATTAAGGTGTACTTGTTACCCTTTTCCCACATGTTTTTGTCTATGATAGTATATGGCGAACAAGAGTCTGCCCAAAGAGACATATATACTTGGTTTATCAATACTTCACATTTCGGAGGTGTGTAATCTTCAGAAATATCATTTACAGAATCATCATACAGTACCATTACTTCAATATCATTTTCATTGCTATCATTTTCATCATCATCACTATCTAATTGAGATTCTACAAGATTAACAGATTGTTTCCAATTGCTATTATCACCTGTTCTGCACCATCTAGCAAAATGACCAATTTTCTTGCATTTAATGCAAGTGACTTTACTAGCAGGACATTTAATGAATTCCGCAGTGTGTTTTTGACTCCCACACCTGAAACATATCCTTTTATTAAAACTGTTTTTATTTTTGTAAATATTAGTTTTCATATTTTTGTTGTCATTTTTAAATTCTGTTTTTTTGTAACCACTACTTAAAGCATTGACACTACTAGACTCATCTTTGTCTTTTTGTGGTATAGAGCTCAATTCTTTAACATAGTGGGAAGTATTTTCCATTTTTCTAGCAGTGTCCAGTGTTTTCTGCAAGGATGGATTTTTGAGCTCTAATAAGCGTTCTTGGATTTTTATATTTTTAATTCTATTTATAAATTGGTCTCTGATAATTTCTTCATGTAAGTCTTTAAATTTACAAGTGATGGCTAAGTTTCTTAAACAAGCTACATATTGCTGTACGTTTTCGCCTTGCATTTGTGCTCTGGAGAAAAATTTGTGTCTTTCAACTACTATACTTGTTTTTTTACCATAGTTTTCTTCTAATGCTTTCAAAGCTTCAGAATATATATCAATAGATGTATCATTTGAACTAGTTTCACTAGTTTCACTAGACTGATCATTGTCAGCAACCGTTGAAACAACACGATTGTTTACTGGTAAAGTTTTTAAAACTTTCCTACCTTCAACTCCCAAATTGTGTTTCAATAGGGCTAATTTCCTTGATGGTAGAAATACATCACCCCCAATTGCTTCTAAATAAGTTTCGAAAGACTCTGACCAATCTTCCCAATTCATGGCAGGGGGACCTGGACATTGTAAAAATTTAGGAGGAGCAACCACAGAAGATGAAACATCCATGTTTATACAGGAATTGAAATGTGTGAAATATATCACTATTTATGCAAGAAATAAAAATTAATTAAAATAAATAAAGTAGTCACCGTTGTCAGTGTTTTATCTATATGGCTTACTGTTCAATTGTTGCTGAAGATATCTTATTTCTTTTCCACAGTTCATTGATGATTGATGTTAAAGATGTTTTCGTTTTTGTTATATGTATAAATTGTCCTTAATTATTTTATAATGTAAGTGGATTTGCTCCTTGGTTGGTTTCTTGTGATCGTTGCCGCTTTCTGAAACTATCGTCGTGTTTATATGTTGAAAACAGCAGACGATAATATGTGTTTATATGGTTTCCATGGAAATTTAAGATGGCCGCCGCAGTGCGTGGATAGCGTGATGACGCGGTGTCATAGGGCGTCGCTGCGTTAGTAAGAGAGCCGTGACGAGCAGTGTGTTTTCGTGATGATGCAGGGATGTCCGGAGATCAACACGGCATTTTTCAAAAGGTACAACAGTTCAGTTCAATGTTCCGTTTAGCGCGAGATAAATACAGTTAGGTGCCCATATATTATTTCATGCGGATTGGCAATTATTCATTTAATTGAGTTTACTCGTGTGAGATTAAAATCTCCTGTAAAGCGCGACGAAGCGTATTTAAAGTCTTAAAGTTCAGGAAATGAGATTAACGCTTCAGAATTGTTACAAAAGCAGCGCTACTTCAAAATGACGTGGAGAATTTTTTTTTTTTTTTTTTTTTTTTAAGTTTATCAATTATTTTAAAAGTTCATACCGTGTATATTTTCAATCTGGGGTTGTTGCAGAAACATCACGTCTTCAACATATGAAGTCCTTTTCTCCAAACTTCATGTAGGATTGTCTTTCAATTTTATCCTTTTTCTTCTTTGGATGTTTAGATGAATCTCATCCTCGTGGCCACTGTAAAGATCTGGAACGCAGTGGATGAAGTGGAAAAGTATTTTATTTAGTATAACAACCCCAGATGTATTCATGGACAGCTTCCTCTGCAACCGTCTCTCTCTGGACTGCTCCCTGGATTCCACACTCTGGAATCCAGTGAGCACAGAGTGACACTCGGAACATTACAGCATCATTATGATCATGTTAAGATACAACACATAGTGTTCTATTGATCATTGACAGCATGTATGAGTGAATCTATAGATAATTGATTACATGTTTGTGTAGATCTAAGAATGACTAGGTGGGGTTTTAGATACTTGTATTGGTGTGTCAATGGATTAAAATATGGTATATTTTACAGTGAGTGATAAAAGATTATAGTAGTGTATGATGAGGTGTATCGGATTGTCACCTGGATGATGTCATCAGTGATGTCATTTGAGATGTCATCAGTGATGTCACTGACCATGTCATGAATGATGTAATATGTGACATCATCACCAGTTTATTGTGGGCGCAAGAGTTACAGTTAGTACAACTAACTATAACGGAGAAATTTCAATGGTTTTGTATGAGTGAAATGTCCAGCTAACTATACCATTCCTAAAAGTTATGGTTTTTTCAGTGAATTCCTAAGGTTTTTTAAATGCTAATTCCTAACTATAACCTGCTTGAAACTTATGATTTTTTCAGTGAATTTCAAAGGTTTTTTAAATGACAATTTCTGCTTATTATTTTGACCACTTCCCCATATTTTCAACCAGAAACCAAATCTGCAAAGCTACGTAAAAAATCAGGAAATAGTTTCACTTACCACTAACAAATTAACATCAACATTTAACTACTGTAAGAACGTCGAACATGTACTACGTGAATTACATCCAACTCACACCCATGTTTAAAGAGCAATATGTGTTAGAGATAGTAATTATACACTTCCGACATCCAACAAAATCACAATACTCAGCACCACTACCACCACAACCACCCCCATGGACCTCTCCTTCCTACTACCTCAAAGGCAGTGCAAAACAGGACAACAAATCTTTCCAAAATAATATATCCCCTCAACAGAACACTAGCTTAATCTACAGAGATGTGGCAACCAAGTATGTAAAAGGGAAAGAACTCGAACATCAACAATAATGTACACAACACTAAGACTACCGGTTACATACTATACACAATTCACTATAGAAATCAAAAACTTTTCTGTGTGTAGATATACCATTGATACGTGTAGTGTTCTGAATAGTGAACGCAGCCATATTATCTCAGCCACAGGGGAATATTTTGGTCATTTATCTGTGTTCACCCCCTCCCCTTTGAAACAGAAGTGGAGTAGGCTAGTCCAACGTAAACAACGTCAACGTACGACTATAAATAATTAGGCTAAGCCTTGGGTGTGGTTCACTTCCGTAAAGAGAAGAGACTGCGCCGCAGCGAAGGTCCGCACCCTGCCACGTGGCTGCCGCCATGACCGCGTACTTCCTTGATACAGGCCGATTGGGAACTCACCGCCACAGCACCGTCTGTATCGACTAGTGGTTTTCATCGACACTGCGGACAGCAGGGTTCACAACTTGAATTTAACTTTGGATCTAAATTTGTCTTCAGTATCTGTCCTGAGAAGTGCCTTCAATCTATTCTGCGGTCAGTAGAGTTGACAACTTGATACCAGTTGAATTCAGCTTTGCATCAACACTACGGACAGCATTGAATCCAGCCTTGCTTCATTTAACAAAAGAACTAAGCAGATGCTAATATTGCTACCTTACTTCAACTCTCTTTTGCGAGTGGTCATATTGAGAACACAACAACATGTACCATAGACGTCTTTTTCTGTTTGAAATAAATCTCTTTTCTTTTATTTATTTTTTCACATGCCCCCCTGCATTACGCATTATCGCAGGGTACCTACAAGCTCAGCGCCAAAGATACTACTAACTCAGTGCACCATAAATCATCGGAAAGAAGAGTAAACAGTTTTATATCACAGTGAGACATACTGTCCCTTTTAAATGGAATTCATGCAGAATTCAATCAATAAAACACATTACTCCAATTACTGTGCCCCCCTGACCACTCATCATCGCAGGATACGTACACGCTAAGCGCCAAAGGTACTAATAACTCAGTGCACCAAAAATTATTATCATGTGGCCTTACTAAGGCACCATTCACAACATAAAAAACATTACTATAAGTACAGCCTGCCTGGGCCACGCATCATCGCAGGCTCCACAGAACCTTTTTGTTTTAGATACCACTAACTCAGTAAAAACCAAACTAAGTATAACACCTATCAAACCCTACACAATATCCCTTTATTATGCTTCCTTGAAAAACTTATTTTATGTCACTTATATATTTAGTTGAATAATAAAAATGAACGCTGCATATATGTTATATCTTCCACTTCAATCATAATTGCAGATGATGCACTCCACCCTAAGATCTACACTGCGGACTGCAGGGTATACAACTTGAATTCACCTTTGCATCTACACAATAGACAGTAGGAAATTCAACCTTGATTTATTTAATGCAGAGACAATTATACTGTATGTATTCAGATTTTGTTAAAAGAAGTGAAAACAACCATTGTTCTATAACTGTACTGACTACTAGCTTCTATGTACACTGTGCACAGTAGGGTTCACAACTTGAATTTACCTTTTCATCTACACTACAGACAGCAATAAATTCAGCCTCAATTTATTTAAAGCAGAGAAAAAAAAGTACTGTTGCACTGCTAGTATGTGCAAGCACCTTCAATAGCTGCATCATGTGAACTATGATAACAAGCAATGTACAAGATTGCGCCAAAATGTACCTCCACCACCAGCAATTTCAAGTCCCTGTGGGATATTACCTTCAACGTCGCCACCAGACATACGTCCCCAATTTGTGAAAGTTACAATGCACTGCGTGAAGAGGAATCTTTTAATTTGTTATGAGGAGCAATCAGTATACTTAGTTTTCACAGCAATTGATAATCATTGATGCTAGTTCCCCCCCCCCCTGAAAGTTCATATAGTCCAGTATGCAACAGCGAATGATTTCAGTGCTGCCCATTCAGACCATGCATCATCGCAGGGTGAGCACACGATAAACAGCAGACGTACCACTATCTCAGTACACCGTAAATATTAGCCACGTGCCCTTGTTAAGGCAAAATTCAATAGTCAAAACACATTTTTACCAGAGCGGTCTGCCTGGACCACGCATCATCGCAGGCTCCACACAAGCCGCCCCTACCTCAGTCCACCACAACTCATGAACTCTTTACAATAGAATCTTCTGTGTATTATTTGACATACAATGCTCCTACCTTTGTACAGCAGGAGTCATAAACCGTTTATGATTAAATAGTTGTATATGATATCGTGATTACTATTCTACTTCTTACCAACAACAACAACGTAATAAAATGGAGTCGAGCACACATGCCCGTACCCACTTCAATTATCTATCTATGTCTGTGTGTTCATTGTGTTTGTAAAATGCTGCTCCTCCGCCCTACCACATTATATTGTGCTATAAATAGCGTACGCAACCATCTTACCTGTGACAGTAAGTGTGGGCTATTCCTCCTTTTTTTTATTTTATTTTTTAGCATATTTATATAGCGCAAAATCAACCCAAAACTAATACATTTTCAGGCACACGTACATTACGTCATTACTCTACAATAACAGGATATGGATGCAACTCCGAGACTCGAACACTGATTTCCAGCACCAAGTTCTACAGTGTACCTGAATAACCACATACGTATATATATATATATATATATATATATATATATATATATTAGCTGCCCTTCATGTGCCAAAAACTGCAACTTAAACCTTTCACATCCCTGTATTACTACAGCTACAACACTCCACTGAATGTACAACAAACATTCATAATCACGGAAATCCGTCATGTCCACCATCTTTTATGTGTGCAACTATGAACGAATATAGAGTCAGTAATACCATGTACCTTCCATGTTGGCCAAGTTGTGGGACTTTACAAATATAATGACACATTTTTTTTAAGACCTGGATGACGTCAGCACAACAAAACATTTGATTTCTCATATAGCTCACGACGGGACCACGTCCATAGCTCCGGAATCATAGTTCAGAGCCTCGCGCAGCACTGACATTCGTCAGGCCAGCTCACTCTACTTATGCTTCAAGGAAAACACAACAACAAAACATTGCCCAGATTTAATTGTAGTGATTTCTTAGTTCCAGGTCTAGTTGTCAGAACGGTACACACACACTTCCTTATGGCTGGTAAACACCCACACCATACCCATCTAGAGCATCCGTCTTTGCACACGTCACTGTACAAATAAAAAAGATAGGGTGCACGTGCTCTACGCCTATTTAGAGTTGCTCCCATCCCAAGCACTGTGATGGCCCATTCTAGTGATTAAAACACCTCATGTCGGACCGAAAGACCGAGTAGGGGGTCCCACCACTACGTGTGTGGCATCTTTGGTCACTGAGTTAGTGGTATCAGAAGCACTGAGCGGGTGAGGAACCTGCGATGATGATGGGAGCACAAGTATGTCATTAGCCATACCGATATCAAGACTCTGCACCATATATGAGACTTCTTAGTGGCAGATCAGGACTACATGATGCAGAAGGTGTCCTGTCCACGAAAAAGTGAGTAGTGAGGCCTGGGTGAGCATCGGAGGGAGTCGAAGGGCTGTAGCAGACTGGATACAAAAAAGCGACGCTTCGATTTAGACAAATGCAGTCCTATATAGTGTATCAAAATACATGTGCATTTTTTTTTCCAATAGCAGGAACCTTTTTATAATCGCTCAAATGTCCGGAATATAAACTATACAAATAGTTCTTTTAAATGTGAGAGGGAACGTGTGTGAAAGGCCGATGTTATTCTACTCCACATTAAAATAGTAACAATTACCAAACATAACATCTTTCTTTTAATATCTTTTAGATGTAGATCTTCATGGTGCATTTTGTCCCAGCACTTGGTGAAAAACACACTAGTGACAAAAAGTTGAGCTACAAATATTCTTTGCAGTCACTCTCTCACTTCCTCTCTCCTTTGATAAAAAAATTACACAAAATCTTAATTTCCTTTTTATCTGATAGGTTGTGTTTCACAAATTGGCATCCACCCCCCCCCCCTCACACCCCCCCCCAACACCTCTAAAACTCAACATTCGAGGATTCGGCGATGATGCGTGGCCATCGTAACAACGTTTGAGAAGGCTGCTATGACACGTGATGCACCCTCTTTGAATCACGGCAATGGCACAAGGTGAGCAAAAAAGCTTCTTTCAGAAATAACAACAAGTCATCTGTGAAAGGAGAGAGTGGGTAGTGTGCAGCAGTTTCACTACGTAGGAATTTACAATTACCTCCAAGCAGTGACAATAGATAGATTACAACAGTCTGAGAGGCAAATCTACAAGCCCCTTATGCCACTTTTGTATGTACTATACTATGACTAACTCTATATACTATATTACAGATCACTAAACTGGAGGGTACACTATGAACCAGCACATAGTTGGACACACAACCAAGGCAAAAAGTGAGCTTCTAGTATTTTCTCCACTTCTATCTTCTGCATCTATAACTTTGACTCTCTCACAGTTTTAATGTCATTTTCCCTCTCTTCCTCTCTCTCCCTCTCACATCATTTCTCTTTCTCTTTTAAAGTTATGGACGCTGCTGTCCACTCTGCCGTGACCAACCAAAGCTGAGTTCAAGCTGTGAACTCTGTTGGCCACAGTGTTTACACAAGGTAATCAGAGCGACCTAGATATACAATGCCTCTGATTAAATGCATTAGAAATGAAAGACCTTATTTACAACCCCCTTGAGGCGCCTTGATGCCCATTGGGCTTAGTTGCGCAATATAAGACTGCTTTCATTTCATTCACTGTGCCACTTTTGCGTCACTTTCAACATGAGAAAAGTAACACAAAACTGGCGCAAGAGTCTTGTAAATAAGCTGTAAAGAATATTGTCCTGCATAATGACTTGATCTCTCACCTAATTCTATCTCATCTATAAATCATTTTAAAGACCTGTTGATCTGTAATGTAAATCTGATGCAGTAGGCTCTTCCACACAGACACTGCTTGAACGCAAGCCTATAAGACAAGTAAAATGTATCAGGCACACTGCACACGTTAAAAGATGTTTGTCCTCATTTAGTCATATCGATCTAATTTTAAACACTAATTTTCTATTTTGTTTTGCAGATTACCTACCGTACTTCTTTTGGACTCCATATCACATTTTGTTTATTATATTGTTTTGTTAAAGTTATGTTTCTAGTTATTTATTGTATCGTTATCTTTAAGTTACGTTTCCAGTTATTTATTGTTTAAATAATAGTTAATTAAAAAAAACTGTAGACGTCTTTTTTTTTGGGGGGGGTAAGCGGTCCCCAATAGAAATTATTTTTATAATTTGAAGTATAATTCTGAGGCTAACTCTTTACCAGATCTTTACCAAAGTCTATTCCTACGACTAACGGTTACTCCAGCACATTAACTTTTTTCCATTACCAACATAGTGTGGTGAACTTCTTTTTTTTTTGTTCAAAAACCTTTATTGGAGTAAGCATAGAAAAGTACAAGAATGGGCCTACAACCTCACGGGCTGGCCGCTAATAATAAGGCACAATGCATGAAGTAAAAATGTACACCCGCGGCAGGCACAGCTCGAGCACAAAGCATTACTCTACACACATATCACAGAGCAATTTGAATTTTTATTGTACAAAAAGAAAAACAAACACTAAAAGGCGAATGCACGGTAAGTAAGGTCAGCCCAAAGAACGGAGGGGATGGTCCACGATCAGGAGAACACACCCAGAGCCCTGAGGCTCCAACCAAGTCGGGAGGGGGAGGGGAGCAGCGGGGAGAACCGGAAATATAAAAAACAGTATAAAAGGGTTCCGGGAACGCTCGCCTAGGGAGATAGGACAATCTCAGCAGTGCCTACAAGGGGAGGGGTGCAAATACCCCCACGATAATCATTCCACTGGCCCCAAATCTTTGTCCACGCCCTGGGTCTGCCCCTGGCCACATAAACCGTCTTCTCACGAAACATGGACCAGTCCATGTTGTCTTCCCACTTCGAGACCTCAGGGGGCCTGGAAGCTCCCCAGAGTTGCGCAACATCCCGCTTCGCAATCATGTAACCCAGGGTAGCCCATCTGGTCTGGGCCACAGAGTAGTCAGTGGGCTCCCACACATTCAACAGACATCGTCGAGGCTCCGGCCGCAGGGCCACACCAGTCACATCAGTCATCACCTCAAGCACAGCAGTCCAGTAAGCCGCTACAGCCGGGCACTCCCAAAGGATATGTAAAAAGGTCGCACTCGAACCACAGCCACGCTTACAGAGTCCATCCGAAGAAAAGCCCATCGTCACCAGACGCGGACCCGTGACATATACTCGATGCAGGATCTTAAGTTGAACCAAACGGAGACGGGCAGGAATGGCCACCTCCTTGGGAGAAGAGAGTGCCGACTGCCAATCCTCGTCGTCCAGTTCCAACCCATCGCTGACCCAAGCCTCCCGAAGTCGGACCAATAAGTCCGCCCGATTATTGATCAATTTTTTATAAATCAGAGAAATAGTGCTGTCAGGAAGATGCCCATCAAGGACACGGTCCTCGAGGGGGGAAGACTCAGGCGGGGCCTCATCAGGAACCAAAACTGAGGCGAGGGCGTGCCGGACCTGCAGGTAGCGAAAAAACTCCCTTCCACTCAAACCATATTCCGCCTGGAGGACCTGGAACGACTTCACACAACCGTTCGAGCACACATCACCCACCTTATAAATCCCAATCACATCCCAGCAGTCGAAACCCTTGGTAGACCAGAGACCACCCAAACGTTCCGAGGCATAAAGCGGCGTCGCCAGCGTCAGTCGATCCTCCCACCCCAAACTCACATTCGCGGCTCGCCATACAGTTACTGCAATCTTGGACGGGCCCACAAGATGGCGCCCGGCCGATCGAGAATAAAGCGCTCTATTAAAGTCCCCACCCGGAAGCTGGAGTCTATCCATCTCGAATGCAGGATTACGACCCGGGGAAAACATCACGTGATTAATGGCAGACAACTGGGAAGCCCAGTAATACCGCTTGATATCGGGGAGCGCCATGCCCCCGTCGTACCAAGGGATGGTGAGCTTTGCGAGTGCAATACGCGGACGCCCATCCCAAATCAATTGCCGTTGAAGACTCTCAATCTCTCGGAAATAGGTCTTAGGGATAGCGTCATAGGAGTTTTGGAGCGCGTAAAGGAATCGCGGCAAGGACATCATTTTAAACAGGGCCGCCCTGCCCAGAGGAGACAAAGGAAGCTTACGCCAACGGGCCACATCCAAGCGCAATCTAAGCAACGGTGGGAGGAGATTACGCTCAAAGCGGAGCGACGGATCCAACGTAATAAAAATCCCTAAATACTTGAAACCCGACTGGACCACCTGAATAGGAAGTCTGCTCGGCAAGGGGGGCAAAACACCCGAAAGAACATACACACAGGACTTGGTCCAATTAATAACAAGGCCCGAGTTGGCACCAAAGGAAGCAAGAACGTCAAATAGAACAGACAGAGATTTACGCGGGGAGGTGAGATATAAAAGAATATCGTCCGCGTAAAGCGAAACGCGGTCCTCGAAGTCCGGAGACCAGCGAATCCCCTTGAGGGAAGGTTCCCACCGAAGCCAAGCAGCCAATGGTTCCAAGGCGAGAGCAAACAGTAACGGAGACAAGGGGCATCCCTGACGGGTACCCCTACCAAGGGTGAAAGGAGCCGAGACCCTACCATTCACCACTACTTGCGCCAGAGGTTCCGCGTATAGTAACTGGACCCAACCAATAAACTCAGGCCCAAAACCAAATTTCTCAAGAGCCGCCCAAAGATAAGGCCACTCCACCGTGTCGAAGGCCATGGATGCATCCAACGATGCCAAAATGGCCGGCTCCGTCAGAAGCCCCGCCCTCGCAACCGCGCCGTGAAGACGACGTAGGTTCAGAGCCGTGTTGCGATGCGGGATAAATCCAGATTGATCCGGATGGACCAAGTCACTAATGACCGTCAAGAGACGGGATGCCAGGAGTTTCGCCAATACCTTGGGTTCAACATTTAGCAGGGATATGGGCCTATAGGAGGAACATAGATCACGCGGTTTACCATCCTTGGGGATGACAACTATCGTGGCCAGTCGCTGATCATAAGGGAGAATACCCCGTTCCCGGGACTCCAGAAACATGGCGCGAAGATACGGAGCCACCCTGTCGGGACGCAACTTGTACAATTCGATTGGCAACCCGTTCGGGCCCAATGCTTTGCCCGAACGGAGGGAACGGATGGCAGTAGCTATCTCATCAACCGTAAAGGGGGAGTCCAACGCCACACGGTCTAAATCGGAAACACTGGGCAGGGCGATATCACGCAACAGAAGGCGAGAGTCAGCCACATCCCTCACAGACACAGGGGTATACACCACACGGAAGTACTCGGCAAATCGGTCAACTATTCCAAGCGGGTCCGTTACACTCACACCACACGCAGACTGAATCACGGGTACCACACGATTAGCTCTCTCCTTCTTATCCAGCCATGCCAGCAATTTACCCGCTTTGTCACCCACATCATACAAACGGCCCTGTTGCTCCCGAAACATCACTTTGGCAGCGTCTGTGACCATGGACTTATAAGCAAATTGTTTCAGACCCAGGGCATGGAGCTTCTCAGACGTGACACCAGATTCCAAATCCTCCTCCAATGCAGAAATCTCCCCCTCAAGATCCACCACCTCTCTATTCCTCGCCCTCTTAGCCTCAACAATAAGGGAGAGGGCCTGCCCACGAATCACTGTCTTAAAGGCCTCCCATAGGGACACAGCCGAGGAAACCGACCCCTCGTTATCCAGAAAATACGCGTCCAAAGACTTAAGCAAAAGGTTGCGGGTCTCGGGGGAGGTAAGGTACCACGGATTAATGGGGGCCACCCGGCCCACTGCCTCCACCCCAACCTCAAAACGAAGCCAGAGCGGAGAGTGGTCAGAGATACCCCTGGGCAGGTGCACAATCTCACGCAACGCTGGGGACTGAGCCGCAGGCATCAGGAAATAATCCAGCCGAGACAGACTCCCATGGGCCCCAGAGTGAAAGGTGTACTGAAGCTGAGTAGGATGCAAAAGCCTCCAGCAATCCACCAAGCCAAAGGTATCCAAAAATCCACCCAACCACTGCTGAGCCGCCGGAGTATCCCTAGGGGGGTGGCGATCGTGGAGACCGGAGACTACCGAATTAAAATCACCAGCCATAAAGAGAGTACTATCAGGGAGGTCCAACAAGACACGGCCCAAATCTGAAAAGGTAGAAGTCTGCAAGCCAGGGGGCACATAAACAGTTAGTAGGGAGAGGGCACGGCCTTCATATCGACCCACAAGAACAGCATACCGCCCCCGGTCATCCTGAATCACATCATCAATAGCCAGGGGGAGGGAAGCCCGAATTAGGATACCCACACCCCTGGAACCCGAAGTAAACCCCGAATGTGCTACGAGGCGATAGCCCCACCGATTCATTGCATGACAAACATTGCCTATCAAATGAGTCTCCTGCAGGAAAACAACATCAGGAGATAAACGTCGTATACATTTCAACACCACACTTCGTTTGATACGATCTCCCAGACCATTAACGTTCCACGAAACAAATCTCAACCCGCTACCCCCCATCCCACCCGACAAAGCCCAAACCCCCCACCAATGAGCACGACCACAAAAACAAGTTCAAATACAGGATAAAGTCGCCTTGAACACAGAACACACAAACAACGAACTTCCCAACCACCCACCCCCCAAAGAACAAGAAAACACCCCCCACCCTGCACCCCTGCAAAAAGCTAAAAAGCCACCCCAACCTGCAGTGTGCCTGTCGCCCAAGAACCCCTATTCTACACAAAGACCCCGGAGGAGGAAAGGCTCCGTCCCACCCGCCCCCCGATCGAAACCAATGACGAGAAAAAGAACATACATCAAAACACATATGAGGTAGAGGAACATAGGCATACATCCCTGGAGAAGTTATACAAAACAAGGCATCAGTCAAAGACGAAACGTCCGGCTCTCTACACCACCTTCAGCACCGCCCGGGTGGGCTTCGGACTCAGTCTCAGGAGGTCGGTTAGGCAGGGAGTCTAGCCAGTCATTCACCGCATCTGGCCGATCAAAGAAGAAAGTTCGATCATTATACTCAACCCGCAGCCTGGTCGGAAAGAGCATTGCGTAACGCATCCCCATGTACCTAAGATGCTTCTTGGCACCACGAAATCCCATACGCTGCTTCTGGACCTGTTGGGAAAAGTCCGGATAAAAGTTCACCGTGGCATTTTCAAAGGCCACCGGGCCCTTCACCCGCGAGGCCTGCAGGATAGCGTCCCGATCTCTGTAGTGGAAAAGCTTCGCAACAATAGGTATTGGCGGGGCGCCTGGCTTGCCCTGGCCCCCCGGAACACGATGTGCGCGCTCCACTGTGAAAAATTTACTAAGGCCAGACGGAGAAAGGTGGTTCTGGATCAGGTCTTCAACCAGGAGATCAACCGAGTGGGGTTCTGGATTCTCCGGCACACCAACCACGCGAACATTACAGCGACGTGCCCTGTTCTCAAAATCCTCCAAGCGCCGGGTCATGAAATCGTTCACCCGACGGAGATTGCCAAACTCCGTCTGTATATCAGAGACGTCCGTCGTGAGGCTGGATGATTTGATATCCAACGACTTCACCTTTTCGTTCGTCTTGGAGAGATCGGCTCGAATCAAATTCACCTCAATTGCCACAGTGTCAAGTTTGTGGGCCAAGGTTTCGTACTGTTGGCCTATGGATTCTCTCATGCCAGAAATGGCGCCCATGATGTCCTGCAAGGAGGGGTCCGTCGACGCATCCACGACGTGGTCAGACGCAATGGGACCGGGCAGGGCAGCTCCGGGGGACCCCTTAGAGTGGGTATAACGATCCATAACATTAGATTGAACCGGACCCCGCGCAGAGGTGTCTTCGTCTTGCGCGTCTCTCGGTCCCCTCTGCCCGCCATTTTGAAGATGCGTCACGAGTAAAGTCACGCAGGGTCGACGGACCGGGCACCAGAAATGGAGGCCCCGGGACCAAAGGACCACAAGAGGGGTATCACTAGGATAGATGCAGCCAACTCAAGGAACAGTTCAGCCAAGGGCCCGACAACCTACGCGTGTCCTGGCCGCAGCTCTGGCCCGACCCTCTCACCAATGTCCCAGTCTGAGGCAGAATCGAAACCGAAACTTAAGAAGGGGACCCACAAGTTCAATCCCCCTGCCGTTGTTGTTCAACTCCAAGACGGCCACCGAACCTCACCCAGTCCCGGGCGCACCTCGAGGGCGGAGCCCAAAAGTTCAATTGAACATAATTCAGTCACCCGATGTCCAAATCAGTTTCTGAAAGGTCCAGGTAGATCAGCCCAACGTCCTCTATAGAAATCCTCGCAAAAAAATCAGGATTAAAGCAGGATATTAGGCCGGGAGCGGCGGGGGTCCGGGGAGCGCTGTGCTCACGCGGCCATCTCGGATGCCCGCCAAGCTCCTCCGTGTGGTGAACTTCTAACCTCTGTGCTCATTTAAGTGTTCCATGAACTGTTACTATGGTAACAGGCAGAAAGCCGTTTGGGGGTAGAGTTGAAAGGTACTGTCTGTACAAAAACCGTTATATTAACCCTGGATCCTCTACAAGACCAAAAAGGAAAGCAAAGTAAAACAAAATACTGTGTACCAGATTTACAACCCCCTTGCATAAGTTTTGCGTCCAAGGCCCCCCCTCAAGCCCCGGAAACCACCACCCCTGTAAATTTGTGTATTGTGAGAGACAGACTGCGTGACCCTATGCCTAGAGACCGCAACGCCCGATGGCCGGGTCATGCAGTGTCCCGGGGTGCCTACCGCTGGGACACTGCTGTTTGCTTTGAGAGGACTGGAGTCTCATGGCTCCCGCCGTCCCATAGCAAACTTAGTTTGCATTTTGAAAGACAGAGCAGAGAAATCTGTTCTCACTTTCAAAATAAAAAGCTGATTGCATTTCCACATACAAGTTAACATCTCCCCTTGAGGAAAAGCAATGCCGACTCCCGAAGAATGCGGGCAGCCGGCGGGACGGTGGGGGCATTGTAGCTCCCCTCACGGTCCCCAACATTTTTTCTAAGACCTGGGAGATAGGGTCCCCGGAGATATTAGAAATTACTGATAAGGGTTATTTTTTTACGGTAAAATTACAAGTCGCGCCTTTGATGCACAACTTCTACGCGTTTGTGACTCAGCATTACTTTTACAACATCACGAGCTACTAACATACAACTCCCCATGTGGAAAAACAATCTGACTTTGATTTTGAAAGAGAGAACAGATTTTCTTGCTAAGGGAGGGTGGGATGGACACCCCGGAACACTGCAGGAACCGGCCCTCCCACAATACATAAAGCCCCGGGCATTGGTGGTCCCTGGGGCTTTGTAGACCTTACAGCCCCCCCTCCCTAGCCATACTTTTTCATGTAGCCCCGGTGGGTAACGGGGCCCTCGAGCGCTCCAGGAGTGGAGCCACGTAGTCTCCCTCCCACAAATACATAAACCCCCGAAGGGTGATGGTACCCGCGGCTTTCAGGACCTTGGACCCCTCCCACCACCATTTTTTTTCTTTCTAGCCCCGGGCGCTGACGATCCCCGAGGCTCTGGGGCCCCTCTGGGCGCCACATTAAATTTAATAATTTTGCCCCTGGAATTTAACCCCCGGAGACTAATTATTTAAAAAAACTCCTTTTTATTTTATTTATTTTACGGCACAGTCCACGCACCCTACACACATCCCGGTTTTAAAAAAAAAGAAATGTGGGCCCTGGGGATCCTTCTAGGACCCCCTAAGCAGGTCTAGAGAATTATTTTTACCCTGCCCCCTTTCTCCGTTTTGAACACATATTCCACTGACTTCCTCAGCCTCGCTTCTACCGAGGCACAAATGGCTGTCAACAGTTCCTGGTTTCGAATGTTTACAACCGCTTGACAGCCAATTAGCATTGACCGTGTGATCGGGATGGTGCGCTTATGCTATGATGCCAATCCTCGCACAATCCACGGATCCACCGCGCCCATATATATATAAATGACTTTAACCATAATTTTCTCAGGAACTACTGAACAGATTGACACCATATAAGCAAAAGGCACAATTTGGAACTGAGGACTAACTCTCTGCCAAATTTGGTGCAACTCCGTTCAGCTGTTCCGGCTGTAGATGTGGCTAAAGGTCCTATGAGAAATTGCATGGGGAAAACATGTTTTCGGACCCCCTTTTTTCTCGGCCCCCGCTTGACCAATCACCCCCAAACTTTCAGGGAAAGAGCGGAACTGAGCTGGTTTGGAAAATTTCAAGAAGATTCATCAATCGTCGCCAAAGTTATTACCAATAGAATGTTGCGGTTTTCCTATGGATAAAAGGTCCTAACTATAACTACCTACTGGCGATCGCCAGTAGGTAATATATATGGATATATATATATATATATATATATATATATATATATATATATATTCCGAAAATTGTCGCTTTGGCAAAAGAGCAGTTTGCCAACAGTGTCCAGCAACAAAGATCGCCAGTAGGTAATATATATGGATATATATATATATATATATATATATATATATATATATATATATATTCCGAAAATTGTCGCTTTGGCAAAAGAGCAGTTTGCCAACAGTGTCCAGCAACAAAGAGTCGACCCAAAAGTGCTGGTGCAAGATGGTTTTAATTACGTGAAGCCAGCGCTGCCGCCATGATGCGTTTCGCCTCCAGGGAGGCTTGATCACATGACAAACTACACATGGTTAGCAAAGCTTTTAAAGTGACAGTGCAATCAAAATGAATCATAGGCATGGAAAAAATACTATATAGTAAAACGCTACTCACGTGCAAATAGTCAAAGAATGCAAAAAATCAAACAATGAATTTTTTTCAATGAGAATAGCACAATCCGTGAAATCATGTAAACCGATTTCCTAGATAAAGGAGCATATTTGTAGGGCAAAAGAACATGATAAAAAACCAACAGAAGTATATACACAACAATTAATATCATCTATGTACACTATGGGTATTATCTCATAATCATGTTATGCCCAAAAACAAAAAGCTCAATATATGAGTTAGCAGCGTTAATCCAAAGCCATATGACAAATAGATATCAGAATAGAGCCCAAGTGGGCAAGTCACAATAAGTGTCTGGCAGACAAGAACAGTGCATGAAAAAATAGTGCAGATATAACAATAAAGTGCAAACAATATAATTGAAAATTATCTAATGTTAAAATTCGTACCAATATATTTACAAATTGAAGAGGAATAAATTCATCAATATATACAATACAGAAATTTGGAAACAACCAATCTAGAACAACGAATACCACATTTATCCGGACAGGTCTTATGAACAAACTCCTAAATCCTAAAGGCAGGTATAAAGGTCCTCGCTGTCATTGAGACCATTAGGATTCTTGGTGTTAAGCTCCAAGATGTATCTCGTCTCGAGGAGGCGGAGTTTGGCCTCACGGTCACCTCCCCTCCTCGATGGCTCGACACAATCAATTAAAAAGAATTGGAGTTTGTCAGGAATGCCTAGATGTTTCTCCTGAAAATGCCTGGCAACCGGATAGTTCTGATCATGCCCAGTTATTGCACGTATGTGTTGGAGTATTCGTTTGTGGGCGGGCAGCTTAGTGCTGCCCACATATTGAAGTCCACACGGACACTCCAACACATAAATGGCGTACTCGGTTTTACAGTTAAGCCATTTAAGGATAGCAGTGGGATGTTGCTGAAAGGGGCTTTGGAAGTGGGTTCTGTTGGAGCCATATCGACAGGCTTTGCATTGTGGGCAAATTTTAAAGCCCTTCTTTAGTGCTCCCCAGGTTGCAGAGATCTTAGGTTCCAGAGTGTTACTGACCAAGGTTTTGGACATTGAAGGGGACTTTCTAAAAGTCAAGATAGGTTTGGTGTCTACTTTGTGGCCAAGTACTGGGTCACTACGGACCAAATTCCAGTTATTATTTACGATTTTACGTAAAGCCCCATGTTGACGATTAAATGTCAAAATGAGTCGTGGAGAACTCAATTGTCCATCTCCTATCACAGGAATCTCCAAATTTGTGTTCCTAGATTTAGAGATCAGTGCCTCTTGTCTGCTTACTGAATTGGAGCGCCTGATCGCTTTCATAATATTTTCCGAGGAATAACCCCTGGCCAAAAAACTTAATCTACATGCCTCCTGTGCAGCCGCACATTCGGCATCCGAGCTACAAATCCTCCTGATTCGGAGCATCTCCCCAAAGGGAATGCTCCGAATCAGGTGTGCAGGATGTTGGCTGTTGGAGTGCAGTATAGTGTTACCTGCACTGGGCTTCCGGTAGAGTCGTGTACTCAGGGTGGAATCCTTCACAAATATCTCCACATTCAAAAAACAAATCGATTCAGAACTTAAATTTACAGTGAAATTAAGATTAACGTTGTTCAAATTAATCAAATCAACAAAGGCTCTGGCACTATCCTGATTACCTCTCCAAATAATAAAGACATCATCGATGTAACGCAAATATAAGGCAATGTTATTAGAAATAAACTCTTGGTGCTGACAGGCGAGGACCTGCTCCTCCCACAGCCCTACGTGTAAACACGCGTAGCTGGGTGAGAAGCAGGCCCCCATCGCAACACCCCTTATCTGATGGTATATTGCGCCATTGAAAATGAAAAAGTTCTGTTCAAGGCACATTTTAGTCATATCGACTAGCATTTTACTATGTGCTGTTGGTTGAGGCAAATCCTTGTTAAGGTAATAGTCCAAGGCCTTGAGACCATCCCCATGTCTAATCGAAGTATAAAGGGATGAAACATCCAAAGTCATTAGCACCATGTTGTCTTCCCAATCAAATTCTGCAATTTTACTAAGAAAATCAAAGGAATCCCTAACATATGATCTAAGGTTCCTGACATGGTTCTGTAAAAAAAAGTCAATGTATTTAGAGACATGTTCAAAGAACTATCTATTGCTGAAATGATGGGACGTCCTGGTGGTATAGCACTGTCCTTATGAACTTTGGGAAGCAGGTAGAAGGAAGGGATTACAGGATGTTCTTTTTCGAGGTATTTGAACTCCTCATGTGATAGAAGCCCCGCGCTTCGCCATATTTGAAGCTTCTGATGTTGCTCAATCCATGTATTTTTGACAACTTGAACATTACTCCTGCGGTAACATGATGTATCATTTAGTTGTAATTCCGCTTGTTGGAGGTACATGTTTCTTGGCCAAAGGACCACGTTTCCGCCCGTGTCGGCCTGCTTTACAATGATATTGTGGTCCAGTTTAAGTTTTGTGACCAATTGATTGTAGCATCGATTCTGTTTGGAGATGTCGAATTTCTTCTTATTAATTGCGATATATAGATGTTTCATATCTTGCACTACAATCTCCTGAAAGGAATCCAAGTTGTCATGAGCCATGATTGGCTGAAAGATAGATTTGGGCTTAAAAGGTGTAATCCGTTGTCCAGTATGTTCTAGTGGGACTTCCCTCAGATTACCTGAAGAAGATTGTTGTTGTAAATCCCAAATGGTATTGAAGGTCACGTGGCTTTGGCTGCTGGAAAAAGTCGGACTAGATGCTGTTTCTGGCAGATTAATTTTCTTTGGATGTAATTCAAAGAATTTTTTAAGTTTCAATTTCCTTGTGAATCTATAAAGATCCATGCGAGTATCAGCATAATTCATGTTGCATGGTGGGCAATATGATAGTCCTAAATTTAATACGTCAGTTTCAGCAGGAGTAAGCTTCAAGTCTGTGAGATTAATTACTGATTTTGTTTCGTTTTGCGATTTCTCCTTTGGTTGCGCTTCCAATGGCTTTGTTTGCCCTGATTGTTGCCGTTGGATGTTCCTGATGCGGCATTTCCGGCATTGCCAGCGTTTGTGGTTTGCCCGCTGTTTTTTGGAGCGCGGGCTTTGTGTGATCGTAAGGTTTCGCGTCGATTTATTTATTTATTTATTTTAGGCGATTTATTAAGCGCTCAATTACCCGTGGGTGTCTCGGCGCTGAGAGAGAGAACTGGTCCATGACGATCCTGACACAGGCAATCCACCTCCTGTGCCAAGGAGAGCTTGGTAAACCCCAAAGTTGCTTCACGACTGGGGTCTGCCTCAAGATCACTTTCCACTGCTGAACTTAAGCTGGATAAAGAGGTTGCTGGTAGCAAAATATCCTCTCTTGTTTGTTGATTAGTCATATTGGAACGCGCTTTAGCTTTTACTGCGTCATACTTTTTCGCAAAAGTAAAAACCTGTCCATTCGCATAATCGACTCTGTCTCTTTCAAACTTGATTGTCTTCCTTTTTTTTATTATTTCTTCCTCCTTAGCCAGGCGAATCATCATATCAGCTCGCATTTTGTTGATAGTGTCAGTGACTTCTATTTTGGATATATATATTTACAGAAAAAACCATAGGTTTCACACCAGTTATAGTTAGGTGGAAATTTTACTCGCATAAAACCATTGAAATTCCCACGTTATAGTTAGTTGGACTCACTATAACTTGCGCGTGCAATGCACTGCTGATGACGTCACATATTACATCACTCATGAAATGGTCAGTGACATCACTCATTACATCACTGATGACATCTCAAATGACATCACTGATGACAACATCCTTGTGACAAAGTGGCAGACCTCCTATCAGCATAAAATAACCTTTGACACACACATTCAAAAATAGAAACTAATATTTTCTTAAAAAAAGGGAAACCAATACCAATTACAACAACTTATTAGGTATTTCCAACATCTACATACACATCCACTCATTCACCAACAGTTCTATATAGTCACTCATGCATGCACTTACTCATCATATGTACTCATACACCTATACATCCTGTTACACACTAATACTCATCCATATAGTTACTCACACACAAATTCACACATGCAAATAAACTATCAAAAAACCATTTACTTGATTATACTGCTATATACACACCACTACACATACTTCTACAGAAACGGAAACATATTTACTCTCTTAAACAATCAATTATAAAAACACATACTCACTAACCCACCCATACACACAATCATCCACCCATACAGTCTTCCACACATGCTGTCTTCAAAATACATACAAATAGTGAGTCACTCATTCATGCATCTGTGCTCTAAGTAATATCCCCCACCGAACCATACAGACACTGATACTGATACTCAAAAAAAAACAACTAATAACCCATATACACACTCATGTAGATACTCACCAACCCATGCAGCCACTTATACACAAAGTGAGACACAGATACAGATATTTAAATATTTAAACATTACTCGCTAATATATAAGTATTCACTAAGATACATTTAATAAGTCAGTTAACCAATCAATTTTACACAAAAAAACATCCATTTAGACATTTATTTACCCATTTATTCTTCCATCAACCTTTAGATATACATATATAAAAAATATTTATTTTTCAGAAAGATACACATTCACTGGATGATGTCATCAGTGATGTCATTTGAGATGTCATGAGTGATGTCATGAGTGATGTCACTGACCATGTCATGAGTGATGTAATATGTGACGTCATCAGCAGTGCATTGCACGCGCAAGTTATAGTGAGTCCAACTAACTATAACGTGGGAATTTCAATGGTTTTATGCGAGTAACATTTCCACCTAACTATAACTGGTGTGAAACCTATGGTTTTTTCAGTGAATTTAATAGGTTTTTTAAATGCTAATTCCTAACTATAACTGGTGTGAAACCTATGGTTTTTCAGTGAATATATATATATATATATATATATATATATATATATATATATATATATATATATATATATATATATATATATATATATATATATATATATATATATATATATATATATATATATATATATATATATATATACATATAATTTCTATGGCAAAATGAAACCCCTCATTTTGTTCCTTTTCAAATTAAATGTATTAAGTGTTACCACTTTATTTCAATCAAGATGACTTCAGGTGTGCCATACTTTTGTCATAAGTAAGACTGTTAGCGTTCTAGTTGTTCTTTAGAACACTCTGGGACATTCTGTCATTGGGCTATAGTTGGGCTACATCTGGCTGAAATTTGGGCTACATTTGGGCTCTTTTGTCTCTGGTGGCCATTTTGGGAGACTGCATATCAGAATTTTTTTAATGAAATATAAGAGGATTTGAGAAGTCACTCAAAATGTGCCCTAATTTTTCTTTCTTCAGCACTAATCATAATTTCTATGGCAAAATGAACCCCCTCATTTTGTTCTTTTGCAAATTAAATGTTTTAAGTGTTAACACTTTATTCCAATCAAGATGACTTCAGGTGTGCCATACTTTTGTCATAAGTAAGACTGTTAGCGCTCTAGTTGTTCTTTAGAACACTCTGGGACATTCTGTCATTGGGCTATAGTTGGGCTACATCTGGCTGATATTTGGGCTACATTTGTTTTTTTTGTCTCTGGTGGCCATCTTTGGGCTACATTGGGCTACATTGGGCTACATTTGGGCTCTAACATATATATAGCCCAATGTAGCCCAATATATATTTTTTCAAAGTAAATTTTCGTAAAAACCACTGGAGCATATATCTTGAGACATAGCAAAGGCACATCGGGGTACCAGTCCCTACAATTTTGCCAAGTATGGTGGAAATCCATTCAGCCGTTCGGGCTAAAGGGGGTCCAACCGCCCTATGGAAATTAACATGGGGAAAACACGTTTTGGGACCCCCTTTTATCTCGGCCCCCGCTTGACGGATCCCCCCGAAACTTTCAGGGCAGGAGCGGAGCGCAGCGAGGCAAAGTTTAGGAAAATTACATGCAGATCCCTCATTCGGCGCCAAAGTTATTCCCAATAGAATGTTGCGGATTTCCTATGGAAAACGATCCTAACTATAACTACCTACTGGCGACCGCCAGTAGGTAATATATATATATATATATATATATATATATATATATATATATTACCTACTGGCGGTCGCCAGTAGGTATATATAGTTAGGATTTTTTCTCTATGGGATTTTTGAAAATTCTATGTCTAATAACTTTGGCGTTTGTGGACGGAATTGGCTGAAATTTTCAGGAAAATGGCACATTTTGTTTCTGAGCAGCCCTTGAAAATTTGGGGGGGGTTCGTCAAGGGGGGGCCGAGAAAAAAGGGGGGTCCCAAAACGTGTTTTTAACATTGAGTTTTCCATAGGGCGGTTGGCCTCACTTTTAGCCCGAACGGCTGAATGGATTTGCACGAAACTTGGCAAAATTGTAGGGACTGGTAGCCCGATGTGCCTTTTGTAGGTCTCAATATATGTGCTCCAGTGGATTTTGAGAAATTAACGTTTAAAAAAAGATATATATCTGTAACAGCGGACCGGGCAGCGTCCCAGGACGCGTACTTTTCGCGCAACGGAGCTTTGTGAAGCGAAGCTGATTGGTTCTCTGGCGTCTGTCAACATTCCAAAAAGTCCGTAGCGGCCGCCATCTTGTCTCTCGGTAGGATCGAGAGACAAGAGGAGGCCAAAACAAAGGGGGAAATAACCATAAGGGGGCATAGTAGATCCTCGCTGACCCCCTAGGTTTGATGTGGAGGTTTTAAAAGGGCCCCGCGGGGCAAAAAAAATAATAATAATAATAATCGAACGGCTGAATGGATTTGCACGAAACTTGGCAAAATATTAGGGACTGGTAGCCCGATGTGCCTTTGCTAGGTCTCAATATATGTGCTCCAGTGGATTTTGAGAAATTAACGTTCAAAAAAAGATATATATCTGTAACAGCGCTCCGCTTCGCGTAACGGAGGTTTGCGAAGCTGATTGGTCATTCTGTCACTGGGCTATAGTTGGGCTACATCTGGCTGATATTTGGGCTACATTTGTTTTTTTGTGTGTCTGGCGGCCATCTTTGGGCTACATTGGGCTACATTGGGCTTCATTGGGCTACATTGGGCTACATTTGGGCTCCAACATATATATAGGCCAATGTAGCTCAATATATATTTTTCAAAGTTAATTTTCGTAAAAACCACTGGAGCATATATCTTGAGACATAGCAAAGGCACATCGGGCTACCAGTCCCTACAATTTTGCCAAGTTTCGTGGAAATCCATTCAGCCGTTCGAGCTAAAAGTGAGTCCAACCGCCCTATGGAAATGAAGGAAATGAATGGGTAATTTGTAATTAGCAAATAGCTAATCGCAAACTAGGAATGGTAAAGAATCGCTATTTATTCCTTAAAGTTCGCTATTTAGGAAATGCAAAAAACTTTGATGATACATATGGCGGTTCATCTCTAACAAGATAAGAAGCATAGGGATACATTTATGATGACTGGCGCATCACCAGGGATGTGTTAGTCATTCTGTGCCGCTGTTCCGTCACCTATGGTGTGCTGCATTTACAATGCGGCGCATCATGGGGCAAAAACAGCACAGATGCGTGATGTATCTGTGCCGTAAAGGTGGCGCATTGCTGGAGTTGTATCGCAAGTGTGATGAAGCTCCAGCAAGGGTCGGGGGTGCCCCTGTCGCAGGGTTTCTGTTCTCACACAGAACTGTGGACAGAGGATTGGAACCTCAGCGAATTAGGGTGTCCCAAAACTCACGTTAGTAATCAAAAACTCCTTAGCAAGCTAGGTACAGTGTCACATTGGATATAACAAACTCTCAATGTTTAGACAATCCAGAATATGAACTTATAGTACCTCAGGATACGTGGAACTCATGAACAGTCGGTCGTTATATATTTCTTAGAAACCAGAACATGGAGTTAAGAAGAACACATGTGTATTTGAAATGTTTATTTACTAATGCCGTCTTCTCAGGCGTAGTATCTTAGATAATACAAGTACACATATTATCAGTAGCAAAATTACCAGCATAGTTACTAGTACATAAAAAGCGAATGGTGATAGTATGTTAACATGCTGTGAATGAATAAGAGTTAGCAACACTTATAAGCAGCCGCGGGCCGTGGAGGGAGTTACGGTGAGGCAGGGAGGCGGGGAGGGGGAGAAGCAGGGTGGAGAATACAAGTACACATATTATCAGTAGCAAAATTACCAGCATAGTTACTAGTACATAAAAAGCGAATGGTGACAGTATGTTAACATGCTGTAAATGAATAAGAGTTAGCAACACTTATAAGCAGCCGCGGGCCGTGGAGGGAGTTACGGTGGGGCAGGGAGGCGGGGAGGGGGAGGGGCAGGGTAGAGAGGGCTCCACCCTGCTTCTCCCCCTCCCCGCCTCCCTGCCTCACCGTAACTCCCTCCACGGCCCGCGGCTGCTTATATCTCACCCTCGCTAATACACATATTATATTATTTGCTAAGAAGGTCTCTTTGTGTTGGTTTAGGGCGTGCCCATACTTTAGTGTCTTAGATTTGAAGGAATCACATCAGCATACACCAGCTCTCTCTTCATGTGAACCGCATCAACTGTTGTGTATGTGTGTTCGGCAAAGCAATATAAAACCCGCCTCATGCCCAGAATTGGCAGAAGTTGCACTTATGTTATGAGTATGAAGTCGTGGAGATCAGACCTCATAACAATTCTGTATCGTGTTGTTCTTGAAACTTTAGCACTCGCTGTACAGATATAGTTTAACAAGTAAAGCAGATAGTAGAGCAATAACATATTATTCTCATGTAAACCACGATGAACTACTAGGTGGAAAGCTAAAGCAACAACTAAGTGTCGTGTGCAGAAGTTGCAAAAAAGGAAAAATGGCGTTTAAACCGGTAATGAGCCCATGCTAACTTAACACGGTGTAAAGATATCCAGGACCTAGATGACACCTCCCCATGATCCGGAAACGAACTGAATAAGATAATAGAAGTGCCATCTCATGAGAGCAGATTGCAAGTTTATATGTGGACGGTCCGCAAGGTAAAGCATTAAAAACTAGGAAAATTTAATGCTAAAGAAAAATAAAACAGCCAAGTACTTTATCGAGTCTTAAGCCAATAGGCAAGGTAAATAATAAAAACTTGACAAATAAGTCAATGAATTGTCAATGAAATGCTAGTACTCAGCATATCAAACATGAAAAAGGTCTATGACATAACTGTGTATGCAAAATAAGCTGCAACAGCCTCCAATAGGAAGTCACCGTCTTCATCCGAAAACAGTTCAGCCATCCAATTTAAAAGCGGAAAAGAACATACGTGCTCTCCCAGCACCGGATCCTCTATCACCATCAGAGGACAGCTCGGTGGGTTTTCAAGAAAGCTCTGTTCCAAGAAAGACTGTGCTGCCGCCAGTAAATTCCAGGGACCAATTAGTCCATGCATCAATGCCACAGCCATAATCCTTTCGCCAGGACAAACCAACTCGTGAGTAATGATAGGAGTCATCAGCTGATTAAAGTCGACGTCAGGAGAAACCGGTCCGCAGAGACACAAATCAATGGCCCAATCGAAATCACAGGTCAGGCAGTGAAATACAGGCTGGACACAGGTGAAGTAGGAGAATCGAAAAGATAATCCATATGCCGTGCTTAATATCGCCAACGGCATTGTGCCATAATATTCTAGCATGCGATTGCGGAACAGTGTCAGCAGCTGCAGGGTGGGAGGTTGCATAGGAGGGACATCCATATTTAAAAATGTAAAAAAGCACAAGAGCGTCCGCTGGTAATGCAAGTAAAAATGCCAATCCACGAAGCAGAGTGGAGAAAATAGAATGAAAGAAAGCAGGGATGACTCCAAAGATTTTCTCAAATGAAGTCACGAGACCACTGGTAACAACTTTAAAAAAGTGCGCCAGGGCCTTTGTGGAGGATGCGTTAAAGATAGTCCGAACCATCTTGCTGAAATTGAAAGGCAAATCTGAATTGAAAAGGGTCTGCACCTCTGTACGGGTGTTCGCTATGTGAAGCACGAAAGTTTCACGGGCCGAACTCAAGGCCACCTCTTTCTGAGACAAAAGAGCTCTTATTCTTGCCATGCCGTTGAAATCTCTCCCAAGGTTGGTATTTGTGGTCAGATTGAAAACTCCCTATGTTCATGTGTGGGAGGAAATAGAACATTTCTGCAGCAAATAACCCGTTCACTTACTGTTACGATAAAAGGAATACTTTTAATTAACTCAGAACAATCTTCATTATTGAGCATCAAATAACTACCATTTTCCAACAACTTGAACGTGGGGATGATAGCAGGAACTGGCGTGCCTTGCAACACGCAAGCCATATTTGGTCGGTGTTTGTTGCATGAACCGTGTAACTGTATGTGCCTACACATTAGTGAATGATCTGGCGTCTCAGTGCATTCCTCTCCATTCAGATAAACTTCTTGATCATCTTTGAAACATCTGTATGTGTATGGAAGCGACCAGACCTCATGAAGAAAAGCACTACCTAAAGGTTCATAACGACCTATTGGTATATATTTCATACAATTTGAAAACTTATATAAAGCAAAAGGCAGCGTTATTAAACCGTGGATAAGGCACGTTGCCAAAAAACCCGCAATCCTCTGCTGATGATGTCACTGAGCATGTCATGAATGATGTAATATGTGACATCATCAGCAGTGGATTACGGGTAATAGTATCTCTAGTTTACTCCCCTATAGCTGTCTTTCTTTTAACATAAGTGTGTGTTTCCTTCCCTTATACTTACTGTTTTTGGTTCGCTTCCGGTTCGCGTACCGGCGAGCGAACTGGGAAGCGAACTAAGAGAAATAGAGGTTGGCACAGTTCCAAATATTGTACCAATTTTTTAATAACGGGGAGGTAGGTTTTTTATTGTTTTTGTTGTTTTATATTTTTTTATTATTTTTCAGAACATTTTTTTACTTTTTTTGAATTTTTCTGAACAGTTTTATATTTTTTGGGGTTTTTCTTGGAGGGGGCAATGAAAACGATTCATTGTAAAGGGCTCAACAGGAGCAACAAAACAAAAAAAAAGTATTTATTATTTTGGGCGTTTCGTACAAACTTGCATATGATAGTCAATAGCTCTGTTGATCAGAGTGATGCTTCTTTCTCCGTAGCAAATGAATCCATCGCAAAATACGCAGATGTGTTTTACTTCACCAAATCTCATTTGTATATTTGGCACCATCTCCCTGCCCTCTGGTCCCGTTACTTCCGGTACAACAGATCTTCTGGCCATAATAGGGAGATTATCTAGGTCGTTCCGAAACTGTGCAGCACTGTAGTTGTTAGGATGCCACCTAGTCATATGGCGATGCATTGTGTAGTTTCCGAAACTGTATTTTTTCTCGGTTCCTCTGGACAGTCTATCTTGACATATAAGGCAAGTTACGTATCTTGCATTTACTTTTTTCTGACCTTTGGGAATTTTAAAAAATTGCCAAATGAAGTTTTCTTTCCGGTGAGACGTCCTGGGTTCCTCAGGCAAAAACTGCCTCTCTTCCTGCTCTTCCTCGTCTTCCTCTTCTTCCTCTTCTTGCTGAATTATAACTTGAGCAGGTGGTCCACTCTTCCTTGGATGTGGTGGAGGTGGTGGGGAAGCACCAGCTGAAGCTACTAAAGAAGCCATTGCTCAGTGATCACAAAGGGTCTTTCTCTCACAATGATGAAAGTCAGAGTGAGGAAAGAAGGAGGGATTTTCATCATTTGGGAAAAACAAGAGTTCTCAACCAATCAAAAGTGTTCATTTTAGATTATATGACCTAGTCTTACATCATTAGGAAACCAAAAGTGAAATGAACCAATGAAAAGTGTTATTACCAAGTCACATGACTTGCTGTGTTTACGTTAGGCGCTTTGCAGGGCCTCCCGGTTTGCTTCCAGAAACCTGCGCTTTGCGACTCGCTTCGCGTACCAGTTCGCTAACGTAGCACGTCATATGACGTATCACGCGACAACGTGAAACGTCATGCGGACGGGAGGCGTCACGATGTTGTTTTCTAACGCGGCACTTGCGGTAAAGAAACGTTTACCGGCTCGCGGTCTATTTCGCGGCATCAAGGTCTGCTAATGGGAAGCTTCCCGATTCGCGAAGCGGGAACGAAGAAAAAAAAATATTAAAAAAAAAAATTATTCATAAACATATAAAATATATTTTTGGATTTAAAGAAGAATACATTTTACAGCTACAGATATTAACTGTTAAAAAACCAATGAAATTCACTGAAAAAACCATAGGTTATAGACCATATATAGTTAGGAATTAGCATTTACAAAACCTTGAAAATTCACTGAAAAAACCATAGGTTATAGACCATATATAGTTAGGAATTAGCATTTACAAAACCTTATTTTACTCACACAAAACCATTGAAATTCCATATATAGTTAGTTGCACTAACTATATATCGCGCACCCGCAATCCACTGCTGATGATGTCACATATTACATCATTCATGACATGGTCAGTGACATCACTGATGACATCACTGATGACATCTCAAATGACATCACTGATGACATCACTGATGACATCTCAAATGACATCACTGATGACATCATGACACACCAATACCAGTTACTACATACGCACTCACTGATTCCTACGTCTACACACACATTCACTCATTCACCCATACAATGACTCATACATACAGTCACTTATTATTACAACACTATCATATGCACTCATACACCTATGCAGACAGTCACACACTGCCACTCATCCATGGAGTTACTCACACACCAAGTCAGTCCTGTAAAGAATCAATCACACTTCCATTTCTTCATCTATACAGTTAAACACAGAACACCATACTTCAGTGACATCACTGATGACATCACTAATGACATCTGAAATGACATCACTGATGACATCTCAAATGACATCACTGATGACATCATGACACACCAATACCAGTTACTACATACGCACTCACTGATTCGTACATCTACACACACATTCACTCATTCACCCATACAATTACTCATACATACAGTCAGTTATTATTAGAACACTATCATATGCACTCATACACCTAGTCAGTCCTGTGAAGAATCAATCACACTTCGATTTCCTCATCTATAGTTAAACACAGAACACCATACTTTTCACACATATACTAACACATACTTACTCTCTTATACAATCACTGATACAAGTACACATTGATATGCACAGAGTCACACACCTCCCAGCCAGCCACACACACACTCAGTCTTCCATACATCCAGTCATTCTTCAATATGTAAAACGTATTTAAACTTTACAAAAACACACAGACACTAGATGATGTCATCAGTGATGTCATTTGAGATGTCATCAGTGATGTCATCAGTGATGTCACTGACCATGTCATGAATGATGTAATATGTGACATCATCAGCAGTGGATTGCGGGTGCGCGATATATAGTTAGTGCAACTAACTATATATGGAATTTCAATGGTTTTGTGTGAGTAAAATAAGGTTTTGTAAATGCTAATTCCTAACTATATATGGTCTATAACCTATGGTTTTTTCAGTGAATTTTCAAGGTTTTGTAAATGCTAATTCCTAACTATATATGGTCTATAACCTATGGTTTTTTCAGTGAATATATATATATATATATATATATATATATATATATATATATATATATATATATATATATATATATATATATAGACATGTTATAGTTAGGAATTAGCATTTAAAAAAACCTTCGCAATTCACTGAAAAAAACATAGGTTTTAGGGGTTATAGTTAGCTGGACATCACTAGTGCAAAACCACTGAAATTCTAAAACTATAACTCGCACTCCTGCAATCCACTGCTGATGATGTCACATATTACATCATTCATGACATGTTCAGTGATATCACTGATGACATCGCAAATGACATCACTAATGACATCACTGATGCCATCATCCAGTGAATGTGGTTTGGTTCGATATATAAATATGTATTATATATATAGCAATCTGCATTGAAGAATGAGTGGAAGTATAAGTGTCTGGATGAAGGATTTACTAGCAGTGTGATTGACTGTTTAAGTGACTATTTTAAAGTGTGTCACTAAATATATGGGATAGTGATTAAACTGTGTGCATATCTGCATCACTCTGTGTCTTGTGTGAACTACTACATAAGTTGGTTAGTAGCTATGTGAAAGTCTATATTAGTTATTGATTAGTTAAGTGAGTATTTGTATGGGAGAGTGAATGTGTGTGTCTTTGGGTGGAAGGTGTGCGACTGTACAAAGATGTGTAAATAGTTGATTCATTAGGTATATGAGGTTAAGACTGCATGTGGAAACAGTTGTTTGCGTGAGTGAATGTCTTTATGGGTGAAGTGATGAGTAAATATATTTGTCAATGATACATGTCCAACAAAGTAGAAATACAAAAGGCAGTGTACGTGACAGTTATTTTATATAAATAAGTGTACATAAGACTCAGTGATTGCATGAGTGACTGTATGGATAACTGTATACTTGTAATAGTGATTTTATAACACACTAAGTATGAGTTACTATCTATATAAATAACTGAAGTGGTGTTTGTATAAGTGTGTAGCTTAGTAAATGTAAGTTTGATCAATTGTTTGCATAAGTTTCACTTGGAAATTCTTCTAAGTGTGGAGTTTTGGGACTTACAAATATTCCTCTAAAATCAGACGAACTACAAATTCCGATTTACTTACCTGTTATCAGGAGAGACCTCAGTGCTGCATCTTTGAGCCCAGAACTGATCCTAAAAAGTAATTCTAACTGTCCTTACCAGTAACTTGAATTTCCTTCCATAGGCTAACATTGACTGGTTTTCCTTGGAAATTCTTATAAGGGGCCAATTCCGATTTAATTCGGAAGGGCTCCGAACGATGGTTGGAGCCCTTCCGACCGAGCCGGAATGCGTTGCCTGGATTCCTTTACGACTGAGCCATTCTGATGGGCTCGGTCGGAAAGGAATCCGACTCGGATTTCTGAATTGCGGACGACAGGCTCGGAGAGCCCGTCCGCCGTCCGGAAATCCTACAGTACTCCCCCGGCCGCCTCTTTGCGACCGAGAGAGTACGATGGCAGTTTTTCAATGCCTTTTCGTGCCGGTATCTCCGGCACGAAAAGGCAGTCAGAAATTGTCCCTGGGGGCCCCCAGCAGGGCCCCCATGGGTGCGAGGTCACTAAATGGCGGCTATGGTGCCCCTCTGTTGATCCCAGCACCCGGTGGCAGGCACCTTGAGGTGCCGGCCACAGGGTGCAGGGATGAACTGCACCCCTGCTTTCAACAATGCAGGCATGCATTCCGCACGGAATGCATGCTTGTTTTGTTAAGTATACGAATGCGACCGAACCTTGTTCGGTCGCATTGTACTAGCAGGGCTGTAACCGACGACAGCAGGTCGGTTGGTTACAGCTCCTGGTCGATGTCGGACGGACTCAGGTCCATCCGACATAGGAATCGTCCCCTAAATGTCAAGTTTTGGAACTTACAAATATTCCTCGAAAATCAGCCGAACTACGAATTCCGATTTACTCACTTGTTATCAGGAGAGACCTCAGTGCTGCATCTTTGAGCGCAGTACTGATCCTGAAAAGTAATTCTAACTGTACTTACCAGTAACTTGAATTTCCTTCCATAGGCTAACATTGACTGGTTTTCCTTGGAAATTCTTATAAGGGGCCAATTCCGATTTCATTCGGAAGGGCTCCGAACGATGGTCGGAGCCCTTCCGACCGAGCCGGAATGCGTTGCCTGGATTCCTTTCCGACTGAGCCATTCTGATGGGCTCGGTCGGAAAGGAATCCGACTCGGATTTCTGAATTGCGGACGACAGGCTCGCAGAGCCCGTCCGCCGTCCGGAAATCCTACAGTACTCCCCCGGCCGCCTCTTTGCGACCGAGAGAGTACGATGGCAGTTTTTCAATGCCTTTTCGTGCCGGTATCTCCGGCACGAAAAGGCAGTCAGAAATTGTCCCTGGGTGCCCCCAGCAGGGCCCCCATGGGTGCGAGGTCACTAAATGGCGGCTATGGTGCCCCTCTGTTGATCCCAGCACCCGGTGGCAGGCACCTTGAGGTGCCGGCCACAGGGTGCAGGGATGAACTGCACCCCTGCTTTCAACAATGCAGGCATGCATTCCGCACGGAATGCATGCTTGTTTTGTTAAGTATACGAATGCGACCGAACCTTGTTCGGTCGCATTGTACTAGCAGGGCTGTAACCGACGACAGCAGGTCGGTTGGTTACAGCTCCTGGTCGATGTCGGACGGACTCAGGTCCATCCGACATAGGAATCGTCCCCTAAATGTCAAGTTTTGGAACTTACAAATATTCCTCGAAAATCAGCCGAACTACGAATTCCGATTTACTCACTTGTTATCAGGAGAGACCTCAGTGCTGCATCTTTGAGCGCAGTACTGATCCTGAAAAGTAATTCTAACTGTACTTACCAGTAACTTGAATTTCCTTCCGTAGGATATCATTGCCTGCTTTTTGCAGAAAAATGTTCTAAGTGTTGATTTTTTAAACTTACAAATATTCCTCTAAAATCAGCCGAACTACGAATTCCGATGTACTCACCTGTTATCAGGAGAGAAATCAGTGCTGCATCTTTGAGCCAGTACTGATCCTGAAAAGTAATTCTAACCATACTTACCAGTAACTTGAATTTCCTTCCATAGGCTAACATTGACTGATTTCACTTGGAAATTCTTCTAAGTGTGGAGTTTTGGAAATTACAAATATTCCTCTTAAATCAGTTGAACTACGAATTCCGATTTACTCACCTGTTATCAGGAGAGACATCAGTGCTGCATCTTTGAGCCCAGTACTGATCCTGAAAAGTAATTCTAACCGTACTTACCAGTAACTTGAATTTCCTTCCGTAGGCTAACATTGACTGGTTTCACTTGGAAATTCTTCTAAGTGTGGAGTTTTGGAACTTACAAATATTCCTCTAAAGTCAGCCGAACTACGAATTCTGATTTACTCACCTGTTATCAGGAGAGACTTCAGTGCTGCATCTGTGAGCCCAGTACTGATCCTGAAAAGTAATTCTAACCGTACTTATCAGTAACTTGAATTTCCTTCCATAGGATATGATTTCCTGACATATAAAATATATATAAATATATTAAAAAATATAAAATAAAAAAAACAATATTAGAATTTCAATATTTTTTTAAAATATTTTTTTTCAATTTATATTGAAAATCTGTAATGTAGTTTAAAAAATAAAATATCTAAAAATAAATAGTTAAAAAAAATGTAGTAAATTAGTATAAAAAAATAAATATAACAATTAATACATTTAAAAATTGTCATTTACAAAACCTTTGAAATTCACTGAAAAAAACAGACTTGTTATAGTTAGGAATTAGCATTTAAAAAACCTTAGAAATTCACTGAAAAAAAACATTGTTTTTCGGGGTGTTATTGTTAGCTGGACATTTCACTTGTTCAAAACCAATGAAATTCATCCGTTACAGTTAGTTGTACTATGACTCGCGCGCCCGCAATCCACTGCTGATGATGTCACATATCACATCATTCATGACATGTTCAGTGATATCACTGATGACATCTCAAATGACATCACTAATGACATCACTGATGCCATCATCCAGTGAATGTGGTTTAGTTTGATATATAAATATGTATTATATATATAGCAATCTGCATTGAAGAATGAGTGGAAGTATAAGTGTCTGGATGAAGGATTTACTAGCAGTGTGATTGACTGTTTAAGTGACTATTTTAAAGTGTGTCACTAAATATATGGGATAGTGATTAAACTGTGTGCATATCTGTATCACTCTGTGTCTTGTCATCAGTGATGTCATCAGTGATGTCACTGACCATGTCATGAATGATGTAATATTTGACATCATCAGCAGTGGATTGCAGGCGTGCGAGTTATAGTTATAGAATTTCAATAGTTTTGTACGAGTGAAATGTCCAGCTA
This sequence comes from Lissotriton helveticus, assembly GCF_964261635.1. Classification (NCBI taxonomy): domain Eukaryota; kingdom Metazoa; phylum Chordata; class Amphibia; order Caudata; family Salamandridae; genus Lissotriton; species Lissotriton helveticus. The sequence continues at coordinate 107,200,667 of NC_136059.1, read as the reverse complement.
ACTATAACACCCCTAAAACCTATGGTTACTTCAGTGAATGGTTTTTTCAGTGAATATATATATATATATATATTACCTACTGGCGGTCGCCAGTAGGTATATATAGTTAGGATTTTTTCTCTATGGGATTTTTGAAAATTCTATGTCTAATAACTTTGGCGTTTGTGGACGGAATTGGCTGAAATTTTCTGGAAAATGGAACATTTTGTTTCTGAGCAGCCCCTGGAAATTTGGGGGGGGGGGTTCGTCCAGGGGGGGTCGAGAAAAAAGGGGGGTCCCAAAACGTGTTTTTAACATTGAGTTTTCCATAGGGCGGTTGGCCTCACTTTTAGCCCGAACGGCTGAATGGATTTGCATGAAACTTGGCAAAATTGTAGGGACTGGTAGCCCGATGTGCCTTTTGTAGGTCTCAATATATGTGCTCCAGTGGATTTTGAGAAATTAACGTTTAAAAAAAGATATATATCTGTAAGCGCGCTCTGGGCAGCGCTCCGGTCCGCGGACCTTAAGCGTACCGGAACTTCGCGTAGCGAAGCTGATTGGCTCTCCGGTGTCTGTCAACATTCTAAACAGTCCGGAGCGGCCGCCATCTTGTCTCTCGGTAGGATTGAGAGACAAGAGGAGGCCAAAACAAAGGGGGAAATAACCATAAGGGGGCATACTAGATCCTCCCTGACCCCCTAGGTTTAATGTGGAGGTTTTAAAAGGGCCCCGCGGGGCAAAAAAAACAAAAATTGTTTTTGTTTTTTTTGCGTGGGGAGCGCCCGGTCCGCGAACCGGGAAGCGTTCTGGGCAGCGTACTGCAATGAAAAATGAATGATAGACTTTTCAAATACTGTATGTTAATTGATTGTTGGTTTTGTTGATTATTTTTTATTTTTTTTTATTTTTTAAGCAATTATTTATTATTGTGATTGTGTTTCAAAATTTAATAACATTTCTAACATTTCACTGTCTGAAATGTCGTCATTTTCATTGAACATAGCTTGTAATCTATGAGGGTGTAAAATGTCCTCATTTTGAAGGAGGTCATCCACTGCTTGCACACATTGCAGTAGTTCTTGGTCCCAAGTTTCATCCATAAATTCTATATAATTTGGATCAATTAATTCTTGGCTGCTCTCTTGCAGGACAATTTGAAATGAAACTTTCTGTTCGCCTTCCATGTTGCCTGAAATTTGGATAAAAAAAATATATATTAGTAGAGATAGGGCACTGTTGGGATTAATTTTAGATAGGCATTTTTTAACAGAGAATTTATCTTTGGGCAGTGTATAGTATCAGAGTGGAAGTAGGAATATAAAAAAGTGTATGTGATTTAACGTAAGTAAGTAAATTCATAATTATAAAAGAGAAGCCTAACTCCATCCATAACTATAACAGAGAAGTCTATCTAAATCTATAACTACTACAGAGGGATAGTATATAACTATCAGAAAAAGTTTACCATATTAACTTATAGTGCACAATATAGTTCAGTTTTTAAAATAACAACTTACCTTTAGAAAGAAGTTGAAGTGATTAGTGAAAATCCAATTGAAATGTACACCAGGAAGTAGTAGTCAAAATGGCTGTGTTTCATTCTCTTCTTTTATATATATTCAGGTACATAACCAATCAAATGTCAGGTAAAAAAAGTAGAAAATGAAAGTAACATTTTAATTGGTTGTCAATTCCAACACTTCAGATGTGTTTTGAGAAGTAATTTACCTCAGGGTATTTAGAGAGGTCTACAGGCTAAATGGCTAAATGGAATTCCAATCAAATTTATGAAAATGGTAGGGATTGGTATGTAGTATGAGCTAATCTATATTTGGTGAAATTGTCTCCAGTGGCTTTTCTGTAAACTACTTTCCCACCTTTTTTGATGGTGCGCTTCCCAGGGAGCGACCCGGTACGCGAACCGTTGAGCGCCCCGGTTCGCGAACCTTAAGCGTTACGGGAGTCCACCATTTTGTGTTTCGGTCGAATTAAGATACAAAATGGAGGGCAAATAATGTTCAGAATGGGTAGAAGGGGGCACGGTAGACTTATCTTGACCCCCTAGGTTTTGTGAGGGTGGCTGAGGAGGCTTAAAAAAATTTCGCGAGGTTAGCTCCCGGTTCGCGTACCGGGTAGCGCCCCAGGGAGCGTACTTTGTTGAAAATTAGTGAAAAATGTTACAGTAAAATAATAATTGTGAGTGATCAGATGTAGGGTAGCTCTGAGAAGAGCTTTTGGGTTTATGGTACATTTAGGTACTTATAAGTAGGTACCAATGCACAGTCTTAAATTCAGAGTGAAAATTCTGTTGCCCTCATCTGAGAAGTGAACTCCATCTCCTCTGTAGATATCTTGCATGTAGTAACGCAAGTTATTGTTGTACATGGAGCCCATTCCATGGTCTCTCATGTAAGCTGAAACAGATTTGTTTACATGCTTCCTCGACTTCTCAATTTGTGGACAAAATTGGTTTGACCACCTCCATTTCTGTCTTTGGCATATATTTGAATATACCAAGGCAGTCTGAGGAAAAAGTGCCATTAATTGCTCAAAGGTGTCCTTTAAAAGCATTTCCAGATCTACCCCAGTCAAAGTGCCCAAATCATTACCTCCACAGTGCACAATTAACAGGTCAGGTTTGGGCAAATGCATAAAGGTTTTCACCAATGGTATCAATTGGTGACATTTTAATCCTCTGTGGCCAAACCACTTAATTTCCACATCTTGTAAATTGAGGTTAGGTAATTTTCTGTTCTCAGCATACCTGTGAGCCCAGTGTATATAACTATGTCCAACAATCCAGACAGAAAACATGGTGAGAGAAGGTTCTCCTGCAGTCAGATGAAGTGTGGCAATGAAATGGCAGTTGAAAAAATGAGAGTTTAAAATGAAAAAAACTGTGGAGTTTCTGTGTTCATGAAGCAGTAACAGTGATTGGTGGATTTTGATTGCTGAAAACAGAAAGTTAGGGTGCATGGATGAGTTATTTGAAAGATGTATTTTGATTGGTCAATAAAAAATCTTTAAATGAAAGAATGCACTGGATATGCAGGTGCACTGAGAGTTCAGAGTTCAATTGCAACATTGTTGTGTGAACTTGCAAACACCAGAGGTCTTCCAAGAGGTGGTTGCCATGCAGAAAAGGCATGAAATGGCAGAGGGGGGAAGGGTTTTCATTTGAAAAAAAGTGAGGGAAGAGTTTTGATTGGGTGACATGAGAGATATGTGTGAAGAATTACAGCATTTCTGTGCTTTTGATAGCTGCAGACTCTGGAGTGCATACCTTTTGCTCTGCTGAAGACAAATTGGTGTGTTTCTGAGACTGTTTTCAAACTCAAAGTATTTGCTAAGGTGAGAAAATATTTCTTTAATTTAGATAGAGAATAGTGTGATTTAAGGAGAAAATTATGAATTATGTGGCACAATTTGCTTGTAAATATGCTCCCACCTGTGAATGGAAAATTTAGATTTTGAATGTTTGTGTTACATAGCCATGTTAAAAGTGATACAAACATGCTGCAAAGGCAATCAAAAAACGCTTTTATGTGTCTTAAGGACATTTTAAGTAATTTTCCCATGTGCAGTGTTTTGAAATTATGATTTGAAAATCGTTTTTGGGGAAAAGGAATTGTTTTTAAATTTATGAAAAGGACATAATGGTGTATGCTTCTTTATAAGGCAATTGACTGTCCCTGATGTTATTTTTCCCATTTTAATGTAAGACCTTTCTCTGTGGCGCAAATTGCTTGTAAATATGCTCCCACCTGTGCATGGCAAATTTAGATTTTAAATGTTTGTGTTACATAGCCATGTTAAAAGTGACCCAACCATGCTGGAAAGGCAATCAAAAAACACTTTCATGTGTCTTAAGGACATTTTAAGTAATTTCCCTGTGGGCAGTGTTTTCAAATTATGAATTGAAAATCGTTTTTGAGGTAAAGGAATGTTGTTAAAATTTATGTGCGCCATATGCCCCCAAATTTCTTTTTCAGGGGTGCAGCAGGGTGTTCTTGAGACAACCCTGCACCTTTGGAAAAATTCCTAATTTGCGATGAGCTAATTGCTAATCGCAAATTGCACCTTCATTCATATGGGCATCCTGGCCCATGGAAATGAATGGGTAATTTGCAATTAGCAATTTGCTCATTGCAAATTTGGAATGGTAAAGAATCGCTATTTATTCCTTAAAATTCGCTATTTAGGAAATGCAAAATAGTTTGATGGTACATATGGTGGTTGATGTCTAACAAGATAAGAAGCTTAGGGATACATTTATGATGACTGGCACAATGAAGTGGACATTACTTACTTCATTGGTAGAGCTTTACATGTATTATGTCCTCTGTATTCTTCATCAAGCGTAACTTTAATCTGCAATCCTGAGTAGGCCTCACCTTAAACAAACCTTTGGATAGGCCACACCTTATCGTCATCCTGAATTAATCATTTAAAATGCTAGGGACACATTTATGATAGGTGTATGCCTCTTTTGCGCCACTTACATAACACTGTCCACGGGGAAATGACTTAAAATGTCCTTAAGACACATGAATGTGTTTTTTTAAAGCGTTTGCAATTTTTTTGGGTCACTTTTAACATGGCTATGTGACTCAAACAGTCAAAATCTAAATTCACCATGCACAGGTGGGAGCATATTTACAAGGAATGTGCTCCATGGGGAAAGGTCTTATAATGTAATATGGGAAAAATGACATCAGAGACAGTGAAATGCCTTATAGAGAAGCATACACCATTATGTCCTTGTCATAAATTTGCAAACCATTCCTTTTCCCCAAAAACGATTTTCAAATCATAATTTGAAAACACTGCACATGTGGAAATGACTTAAAATGTCCTTAATTCAAAATTTGCTATTCCTTATTTTGCGATTGCACTGAAGGATTTGCAAATTTTGCGATTCCTTAAAAGCAATGTATCAAACAAAAAATATGTAAAAAATGACATTAAGGATTTGGAAACTACCACCAACTTCTAGTTTGTGGTAATTTGCGAATTCTTTTCAAAAAGCATTTTTTTCCAAAAAAACAAAAGGTGCCATATGACGCCAATACATGTCCTTAGGGCATGTATGTATGCCATATGCCCCCAAATTTCTTTTTCAGGGGTGCAGCTGGGTGTTCTTGAGACACCCCTGCACCCTTGGAAAAATTCCTAATTTGCGATGAGCTAATTGCTAATCGCAAATTGCACCTTCATTTCTATGGGCCTCCTAGCCCATGGAAATGAATGGGTAATTTGCAATTAGCAATTTGCTCATTGCAAATTAGGGATGGTAAAGAATTGCTATTTATTCCTTAAAATTCGCTATTTAGGAAATGTAAAATAGTTTGATGGTACATATGGTGGTTCATCTGTAACAAGATAAGAAGCTTAGGGATACATTTATGATGACTGGCGCAATAAAGTGCACATCACTTACTTCATTGGTAGGCCTTTACATGTATTATCTCCTCTGTATTCTTCATCAAGCGTAACTTTAATCTGCAATCCTGAGTAGGCCTCACCTTAAACAAACCTCTGGATAGGCCACACCTTATCGTCATCATGAATTAATCATTTAAAATGCTAGGGACAGATTTATGATAGGTGTATGCCTCTTTTGCGCCACTTACAAAACACTGTCCACGGGGAAATGACTTAAAATGTCCTTAAGACACATGAATGTGTTTTTTTAAAGCGTTTGCAATTTTTTTGGGTCACTTTTAACATGGCTATGTGACTCAAACAGTCAAAATCTAAATTCACCATGCACAGGTGGGAGCATATTTACAAGGAATGTGCTCCATGGGGAAAGGTCTTATAATGTAATATGGGAAAAATGACATCAGAGACAGTGAAGTGCCTTATAGAGAAGCATACACCATTATGTCCTTGTCATAAATTTGCAAACCATTCCTTTTCCCCAAAAACGATTTTCAAATCATAATTTGAAAACACTGCACATGTGGAAATGACTTAAAATGTCCTTAATTCAAAATTTGCTATTCTTTATTTTGCGATTGCACTGAAGGATTTGCAAATTTTGCGATTCCTTAAATGCAATGTATCAAACAAAAAATATGTAAAAAATAACATTAAGGATTTGGAAACTACCACCAACTTCTAGTTTGTGGTAATTTGCGAATTCTTTTCAAAAAGCATTTTTTTCCAAAAAACAAAAGGTGCCATATGACGCCAATACATGTCCTTAGGGCATGTATGTGCGCCATATGCCCCCAAATTTCTTGTTCAGGGGTGCAGCAGGGTGTTCTTGAGATACCCCTGCACCCTTGAAAAAATTCCTAATTTGCGATGAGCTAATTGCTAATCGCAAATTGCACCTTCATTCCTATGAGCCTCCTAGCCCATGGAAATGAATGGGTAATTTGCAATTAGCAATTTGCTCATTGCAAATTAGGAATGGTAAAGAATTGCTATTTATTCCTTAAAATTCGCTATTTAGGAAATGCAAAATAGTTTGATGGTACATATGGTGGTTCATCTGTAACAAGATAAGAAGCTTAGGGATACATTTATGATGACTGGCGAAATAAAGTGGACATAACTTACTTCATTGGTAGGCCTTTACATGTATTATCTCCTCTGTATTCTTCATCAAGCGTAACTTTAATCTGCAATCCTGAGTAGGCCTCACCTTAAACAAACCTCTGGATAGGCCACACCTTATCGTCATCCTGGATTAATCATTTAAAATGCTAGGGACAGATTTATGATAGGTGTATGCCTCTTTTGCGCCACTGTGCGTCACTTTTATGATGCAGCGGCGGTGCAAAAGATTTGCTATGAGGCGACAAAATTACAAATTGATGCATTTAGGCAGATGTGTCATGGTGTAAAAAAAACGTGCCACATGAAACCGATGCAGCAGTGATGCAAAAGATGCACCATGTTGCAAGACAGGCCTCACTTGGGGCCATATGTATCAAGCTAATTAGCATTCGCAAAGATCAAAATTCTGCGAATTTCGGCCTTTGCGAATGCTAATTAGACAAATGGTATGTATCAAACAAGTTTGATGCAAAATAAGGAATAGCAAAATTTGCAATTCCTTATTTTGCGATTGCACTGAAAGATTTGCAAATTTTGCGATTACTTAAATGCAATGTATCAAACAAAAAATATGTAAAAAATTACATTAAGGATTTGGAAACTACCACCAACTTCTAGTTGGTGGTAATTTGTGAATTCTTTTCAAAAAGCTTTTTTTCCAAAAAAGAAAAGGTGCCATATGACGCCAATACATGCCCTTAGGGCATGTATGTGTGCCATATGCCCCCAAATTTCTTTTTCAGGGGTGCAGCAGGGTGTTCTTGAGACACCCCTGCACCCTTGGAAAAATTCCTAATTTGTGATGAGCTAATTGCTAATCGCAAATTAAACCTTCATTCCTATGAGCCTCCTAGCCCATGGAAATGAATGGGTAATTTGCAATTAGCAATTTGCTCATTGCAAATTAGGAATGGTAAAGAATTGCTATTTATTCCTTAAAATTCGCTATTTAGGAAATGTAAAATAGTTTGATGGTACATATGGCGGTTCATCTGTAACAAGATAAGAAGCTTAGGGATACATTTATGATGACTGGCGCAATAAAGTGGACATTACTTACTTCATTGGTAGGCCTTTACATGTATTATCTCCTCTGTATTCTTTATCAAGCGTAACTTTAATCTGCAATTGTGAGTAGGCCTCACCATAAACAAACCTCTGGATAGGCCACACCTTATCGTCATCCTGGATTAATCATTTAAAATGCTAGGGACAGATTTATGATAGGTGTATGCCTCTTTTGCGCCACTGTGCGTCACTTTTATGATGCAGCGGCGGTGCAAAAGATTTGCTATGAGGCGACAAAATTACAAATTGATGCATTTAGGCAGATGTGTCATGGTGTAAAAAAAACGTGCCACATGAAACCGATGCAGCAGTGATGCAAAAGATGCACCATGTTGCAAGACAGGCCTCACTTGGGGCCATATGTATCAAGCTAATTAGCATTCGCAAAGATCAAAATTCTGAGAATTTCGGCCTTTGCGAATGCTAATTAGACAAATGGTATGTATCAAACAAGTTTGATGCAAAATAAGGAATAGCAAAATTTGCTATTCCTTGTTTTGCGATTGCACTGAAGGATTTGCAAATTTTGCGATTACTTAAATGCAATGTATCAAACAAAAAATATGTAAAAAATGACATTAAGGATTTGGAAACTACCACCAACTTCTAGTTGGTGGTAATTTGTGAATTCTTTTCAAAAAGCTTTTTTTCCAAAAAACAAAAGGTGCCATATGACGCCAATACATGCCCTTAGGGCATGTATGTGTGCCATATGCCCCCAAATTTCTTTTTCAGGGGTGCAGCAGGGTGTTCTTGAGACACCCCTGCACCCTTGGAAAAATTCCTAATTTGTGATGAGCTAATTGCTAATCGCAAATTAAACCTTCATTCCTATGAGCCTCCTAGCCCATGGAAATGAATGGGTAATTTGCAATTAGCAATTTGCTCATTGCAAATTAGGAATGGTAAAGAATTGCTATTTATTCCTTAAAATTCGCTATTTACGAAATGTAAAATAGTTTGATGGTACATATGGCGGTTCATCTGTAACATGATAAGAAGCTTAGGGATACATTTATGATGACTGGCGCAATAAAGTGGACATTACTTACTTCATTGGTAGGCCTTTACATGTATTATCTCCTCTGTATTCTTTATCAAGCGTAACTTTAATCTGCAATTGTGAGTAGGCCTCACCATAAACAAACCTCTGGATAGGCCACACCTTATCGTCATCCTGGATTAATCATTTAAAATGGTAGAGACAGATTTATGATAGGTGTATGTCTCTTTTGCGCCACTGTGCGTCACTTTTATGATGCAGTGGCAGTGCAAAAGATTTGCTATGAGGTGACAAAATTACAAATTGATGCATTTAGGCAGATGTGTCATGGTGTAAAAAAAACGTGCCACATGAAACCGATGCAGCAGTGATGCAAAAGATGCACCATGTTGCAAGACAGGCCTCACTTGGGGCCATATGTATCAAGCTAATTAGCATTCGCAAAGATCAAAATTCTGCGAATTTCGGCCTTTGCGAATGCTAATTAGACAAATGGTATGTATCAAACAAGTTTGATGCAAAATAAGGAATAGCAAAATTTGCTATTCCTTATTTTGCGATTGCACTGAAGGATTTGCAAATTTTGCGATTACTTAAATGCAATGTATCAAACAAAAAATATGTAAAAAATGACATTAAGGATTTGGAAACTACCACCAACTTCTAGTTTGTGGTAATTTGCGAATTCTTTTCAAAAAGCTTTTTTTCCAAAAAACAAAAGGTGCCATATGACGCCAATACATGCCCTTAGGGCATGTATGTGCGCCATATGCCCCCAAATTTCTTTTTCAGGGGTGCAGCAGGGTGTTCTTGAGACACCCCTGCACCCTTGGAAAAATTCCTAATTTGCGATGAGCTAATTGCTAATCGCAAATTGTACCTTCATTCCTATGAGCCTCCTAGCCCATGGAAATGAATGGGTAATTTGCAATTAGCAATTTGCTCATTGCAAATTAGGAATGGTAAAGAATTGCTATTTATTCCTTAAAATTCGCTATTTAGGAAATGCAAAATAGTTTGATGGTACATATGGCGCTTTATCTGTAAAAAGATAAGAAGCTTAGGGATAGATTTATGATGACTGGCGCATCACCAGGGATGTGCCAGTCATCCTGCGCCGCTGTTCCGCCACCCATGGTGTGCTGAATTTACAATGCGGGGCATCATGGGGCAAAAATGGCACAGATGCGTGACGTATCTGTGCTGTAAAGGTAGTGATTGCTGGAGTTGTATCGCAAGTGCGATGCAGCTCAAGCAAGGCTCAGGGGTGCCCCATCTCCACAATGTTGCGTCAAGACCTATGCCTGCTTAAAGCAGGTGCAGGGTTTTGACGCAGCTTTCTCCTATCTGATTGTAAATACGGCACACCATGGGTGGCAGAGCAGCGGTGCACGTTAACTGGTGCATGCCTGGGGATGTGCCATTTAACATAAATCTGCCCCTTTACATTTAAGTATGTGCAGGGGACACAGAGTTGGTGAGGCTTATCCAAGGTTAAGAAGAGATGAGTCCTGTTCACTGAAAAATTAGACATCGGCTTCACCTGCTCAGCATCGCTGGACATGGCTAAATAATAGCTGCAAAATGTTACTCTTGTTAAACAATTTTACTATTATAATCTCTGAGATTTGTCTCTTACTCTGCAACATCTCATTGTTGTTATCTTTCTTTAAAGATAAAGACAACATCAACATGAGCGACAATCTGCAATCAGTTGATTTTGACCTCATCATTGAACTTGTAATTGACACATCAGTGGATGTTGATCCCTTGGATGATTTAAATCCTGAGGATGAAGAAGAGCGTGATGAGGATGCAGATTTGTCCGAATTATATGACATAGGGTGTGAAGCTGACCTGCTTGAGCCTATGGAACTATAAACATTTATTTTTAAAATTTATAATAAATAAAAAGTAAAAGTGTAAACCGTTTAATTTAAAAATAAAGACACCTTCAAAAACAGGTTATGTGTAGTGTCTTCAATAAAATATTAAAATATGCTCATAAAATTAGATCAGATTCACATATAAAATAGCACAGGTAACATGAACATAAATTCCATTTCTTTTCTGCTATTTCTGTATTGTAAATTTGCCAAGGACTAAAAAATCTTCTATTTAAAATGTCAAGTAGTGTGTTAAGTTTTTGATCACTCTTATTGATTTACTGTTTGGTAATAGTGGTTAATAACATTTTTTAATATATTTTACCACAGATTCAACTGCAGATCATTTCAACATTTCACCATGCCAACGAAAGAAAGAGAGAGAAAGGCTGCAAAACGTCAAAGGCAGCAGGTGAATCAAAAGAAGCAGCAGTCCTCTAACAAAAAGATTTGTCAAGTCACGAAGAAAGCACCGGGTAAGAGTACAAAAACATTCATAAGAAATATGTGTAGTAAAAAAAATATTACTACAGAAAATGTTTCAGTCCATAAAAAGAGAACCAATTCAAATGGAAAGGAAAGGCCAATCAAAAATGTTACTGCTAGAGCAAGAGATAACTCTGTGCATGATAGTAGAAGGAAACAACAGTTTAGGGACATTCGTAAACGAATGTTCCGCAACAGGATGATTGGCAATTTGTTAAAAAATATTAAGAAAGGTCAACAGAAAGTGGTTTTTTATAAGAGAAAAAAAAAAGTTGAGAAAGTTATTGATCAGGCATTTGAAATTAAACGTAAGTTATTTATTTTGATAATCAATAGAATTAGGAAGCTAAACAAGGCAATTTATGATTTCAAAAGAAATAGTAGATGGAAGAGAATAGTTAATCGTAGTAATTTTTGTGAAGTTTTTTCTGGAAAATGGATTCATAGTTCAAGCTGTGAGGCATTTTTTAATGAGGAGAGTTATTTCCAGGATAATGATTTGGTGCATGCAGTTGACACCAGTGGTCGTGCTTATGAAGTGAAAGATGGTTGTCCAGTTGAAAAAGAAAAACTTGTGACAACAGAGGCAGAAGAGGTGTTAGGTAATGAGGTTTTAGGAAGACGTGCTAAGGGTCCTGTGTACACCTGGAAGTGTAGTAGTATTTGTAGTGTGCGACAGGATTCCATAAATTTGCTTTGTGATTTTGTACGGTCATTTAATAAGAAAAGTTTGAAGCAGAAAATAAGGTTGTTGCAAGAATTAGATCCTTGCAGAGTGAGAGAAGTGACAGGTTTGCATGGTCATTCACTGGCTTGTCTTTCCAGGAGAGTATGCCAGAGTGTTTTTCATCATTTCAGAATGCTAGCAGTGCATCATAATAAAGTGAGGAAATTAGTTAGAAGGTTGTATTATGCTAAGAGTCCAGCAATTATGCTTAAACAATTATGCGCTGCTCTTTTGCATGGTTCTGAAATAGATGTGAAGAATATATGTGAAGAAATTGAGTTTTGTTACTTTGGAAGTAAAGAGGAGAATGTTGAAATTGACCAAGAAGAAGCGGGTAATGTGGAAGATAGTGTACAGGTTTCCAGTACAGATAATTTCCAGAGGGAAATTGTCACATTTCAGGTCAAATCAAGTGAGAGGCCAAATTTCACTTGTGTGTGTTGTCGACGCACTTATTATAAGAATCAGACTAAGTTAGTGGATTTATATGCAAAAAGTGAAAGGGAAAATAATAGTGAATGGAAGGATTTTGCAACATACTTGATGGTAGAAAATTGTTTTGATTTGGGATTGGATCAACGTGTGTGTACTTATTGTTGTTGCAAATTAAATCAAAACCAGATGCCTGCTAGAGCAGTTCATAATAATCTGGAATTGGTTGAGATTCCTTCTGAATTGAAGGATTTAAATACTTATGAATCTATTTTGATTCAAAGTATCCATCCCTTTCAGGCTATTGTAAGAATGGAGCCAAAGACAGGGAAATTGCCTCCATCAGATTTACAGAGAGGATTAAAGGGAAGAGTTGTTTATTTGCCTCTAGATTTGAAGAAAAACATTAACACAATTGGAGTAGAAAAAGTGGAAGAGGAACCTCTGGTTATCTTAGTTAATGGGGTTCCGACAAAGAATAAGAAAATATGGCAAGATTTAGTAGATGTTAGGAAAGTTAAAAAGGCAACATTGTATTTGAAAAAAAATAATAAATACTATAAGAATGTATATGTTGCAGAAGAGGAAGTAAGTGAGGAAGAGGATAGCGATTTGTGTGCTGGTCAAATTGAGAAAGTAGAACCCTCTACTAGTGAAGAAATATATGAACATTATAGTGTTCATCCTTTGCATTCCAAGGAAGTCATGGGGAATGCTATTGAGTTGTTTCAAATGAAACAAGCCAAAGGGAGTCCCATTAGTGTTTGGGAGGAAAGTTTGGAAGCTCGGTGTTTCCCACAGCTTTTTCCAACAGGTCAGGGAGGAAGATATGATGAGCGACCTCATCAAATTCCTGCTTCTGAATACCGGACTTTGCGATTGTATGCAGGAGATGCTAGGTTTCGACAATGCATTCCTTATTTGTTTCATCTCCTGTTTGAAAGCGATCTGTCTGGACTGTCATATGCAGTGAACCACATCTTGAAAAGTGGTATACACATGCAAAACATCTCGGCAAGTGACTTTATGGATAAAGTCAATGTCCAAGACAGTATTTTGGATTCTCACCTGATTAATCTCATGGCGTGTCAGCGTGGTACTAATGAGTACTGGTACCGTCGTCATGGTGATTTAAAATGTATGCTGAGGAACTTAGGTACTCCCACATGGTTCCTCACTCTGAGCTGTGCCGAGTATGGCTGGGAAGACTTACTTGAATTTCTACGAGAGGCAAATGCTAACGTAGATAACATCGAATTCAAGACACCCGGAGAACTGTGCTCTTTGGATCCAGTCAATGTATGTAGGTACTTCAATCATAGATTTGAAGCTATGATGTCTTTCATCATGAATAAGAAGAATCCACCTCTTGGAGAGGTGTTGGATTTCTTCTGGAGAAAGGAGTACCAAGCGAGAGGTGCTCCTCATATACATATGTTGCTGTGGATCAAGGATGCACCTAAATTTGGAACGGATCCAGAAGACTCAGTGATGAGTTTCATCCAACAGTATTCTACGTGTGCTGTTCCAAACGCAAAGGAGAAGAAAAGCCTAAGAGAAAAAGTTCTGCGTTTCCAAAGCCATCGATGTGGAAAGTACTGCCATCGTAAATTCCGAAACAAGGACAAGTTCTACACCAAATGTCGTTTCGGCTTTCCACGACCGGTGATTTCTAAAGGAAGAGTAAACAGTTTGATGTCTTCGCTGCGACATAATGTCATGAAGAAATCACCTAAAAACACATACAATTTGAAGAGGAACGAAGAGTCCAAGTACATCAACGACTACAACCCGGTGATTTTGTCCATGTGGAATGCTAACATGGATATACAGTTTGTGGCTGATAACTGTATGGCTGTTGCTCGGTATGTGACGTCTTACATCACCAAAAAAGAGAAGACAGAATTGAAGGATATGTGGGAGGACATTTCCCATGAAAAGAGCCTCAGCAAGAAGTTGTACAGTTTCAGTCTGAAGATGTTGTCGCATCGAGAAATTGGAGCTTACGAATGCTCTGACCGGTTGTCTTCAGCAAGTCTCTATGCCAAGTCCAGGAGTATCATTTGGGCGAGTCTTGGTCTTGCTGCAACGCGTAATCGAGTTCTGAAACCTGTGCGGGAAATTGAGTATTTGGCGGAAAAGGAGCCAAACAGTACCGACATTTTGAAGACCAACATGTTGGATACATATTATCCAAATAGAAGCAGTCACCTCGACAATGTTTGTCTGTATGAGGTTCTTCAAAATTACATATTCAAGAGGAACATCAAAGAAGATACTGAGAAAGGAGTGTATGCTGTAATAGGAAGTGAGGGATGTCTGGTCAAGCAAAGAAAATGCCACTTGGTAAACCATCGAAAATTGAGTGGCGAATCTCCTGAAAAAAAGGAGTTTTTCTATTTAGCACTTTTGCAACTTTTCAAGCCTTGGCGTGCAGAAGAGGAACTGCTTGGAGATTTCCTCTGTTACGAAGACTCTTTCAATGCCGCCAAGGAGACCATAGAATGTCCTGCTTTTCCCAAATATGTAGAAATGTTGAATGCGGAAATTGAGCAGGAAGCAACGATTGCAGCCGAGATTGCCAGAGACAGTTCTCAGGACAGTCAGAGTTCTGCTTCATTGAGTCAGGATCCACTAGGAGGACCTGTTATCGAAAATGAAGCTGCCACTGCCATGAATGAAGTGGAAAGAGCTATGGCACATGCTCAGGAGGATGCGGTTAACTTAGAAGAGTTGGAAAGACAACTCAACGTTGAGCAGAGGAAAATATATGACGAATGTACCATGCAAATTGATCATGGATTAAGTCATGACAAGAAAGAGTGCTCATGTACGTCGTTCAAGCCTGTCCGACTGTACATGAGTGGAGAAGCGGGAACTGGAAAAAGTTTCCTCATTAAAGCAATTTCATGCTATTTGCAGGAAAGGACAGAGTCATCGCTGTCTTGTGTTGTCACCGCTCCAACTGGACTGGCAGCACATAACATTAAAGGGATTACTTTACATCGTTTACTGATGCTGCCAGTGGAGCATGACAACAAATTACAATATCACAAGCTATCTGGAGATGCTTGTTTTGAAGTTTCAAGAATCTTGAGGAAAATGAAACTTCTTATCATTGACGAAGTAAGCATGGTTTCCAATGTCATGCTTGCCTTTGTGCATTTGAGAATGCAAGAAGTTCTCAAAACAGAGTATGATGTGTTATTTGGTGGCAAACACATCATTGTTTTCGGAGATCTTCTGCAGCTGACACCAGTGAAAGGGCAACCTGTGTTCAAAATGCTCACGCATGAAGATACCAGGAAGTGCCTAGGCAGCATTTGCAACGTCAATATATGGTTAAACTTCAATTATGCTGAACTGCATGAAAATATGCGTCAGGCGAAGGATGAAGTTTACAAGACTATTCTACAAGATGTTAGAATTGGAAAAGTGACCGAGCATGGGAAAGAAGCTTTACATGCACGATTACTGTCAAATTTATATCCAGAACAAGATGTTGTGCCTGAGAATATTTTTCTGAAAATTACTGATAAGAAATCTGGAATATGTTTGATGCCAACTCTTGCAGAATGTGCCAAATTCAACAACAAAATGTTGCATTTAGAAAAGCAAGAGATTGTGAAACTGGAAGCTATTGACAGAGTAGAGCATATGGGATCAACAATTATTTTGTCTGAGAATCTGAAAACAAAATTGGATTCATTAGAGAAGAGTATATCTAAAACTGCAGGTTTTGAAAAGACTCTGAATGTGTGCTTGAACTGCCGTATAATTTTAAGAAGGAATTTACATGTTGAAAGAGGTCTGGTAAATGGATCAATGGGTAATGTTGTTGATTTTGTAAAATACAGAAATAGAGATGGAATTGAATTTTTAAAAATTAAATTTGATGGCATTGAGGAAGTACAGCTAATTGGTCGTTGCTCTGCTAGATTTTTGCTTGTAAAAGACTTATATGTTCGCCGTAAGCAGTTTCCTGTTTGCTTGGCATATGCGGTGACAATCCATAAATCGCAAGGTTTAAGTGTAGACTGTGCATTGGTGAATATTGGCAGTTCTGTGTTCAAGGAGGGTATGGCATATGTGGCATTGTCACGAGTTAGAACTTTATCGGGATTGTACTTGATTGAGTGTGATGTCACAAACATTTGTGCGGATCTAGATTGTGTTAAGGAATACAATAGGTTAAGAAGAGAGTATGCGCCACATTTGCCTCAGTATCCTTTGTTTGAGAAACGTGTGGTAGGCCGGAAACGAAGAAATGTGACCAATACTGGGGAGGTTGTAGCAAAAAGACGAAAAGTCGATGAACCTAAAATTACAAGCAGAAACAAAAAGGATTCTGTTGAAGATGTTGTTGGTTTTCAATTTGAAAACAGTTCTGGTGTCAAATGCTATGCTAATGTAGTGGTTAATGTTTTGTTTTCTCTAGAAAATGTAAAAGAAGAGATTGTGGTCAATTCTGATCAAAGATTTTGCAGTTTGTTAAATTCTGTGTTAGAGAAATGTAGCACTGATAGAACAAACATAGAAAGTGTGTCTGAAATTCGAAATCTGTTAGACAGATGTTCAGGCCAAACACAATTCTCTCAAAATATTCAGCAAGATTGTCAGGAGTTTTTAATGTATATGCTTGATGTATTGCATGCTGAAGGTGTAGATGTAGATCAGCTGTTTGGGCTTTCTTATCAATGGCAGCATGACTGCGAGAACTGTATGGTATCAAGTACTACTAGTGTAGACTCAGAAAGATTTATATATTTAACTTTGCCAGACAGTAAATCAGTCTCCTTTAATAAGCTAGTAAAAGCAGCTGATCACAACATGGAGTGTAGCCAATGTAAATCTGAAATGATGTCCACATTATTTATACGAACATATGGCCAGTATGTCATTTTAATGTTCCAACGATGTAGGCCTGATGGAACAAAATTGACAACTTTAATTAAAAATTTTGTAGCTTCGCAGTTGTCAATATCAGGAAGGACTTTTGTAACTGCAGCAATTATATATCATGACGGCCCTTCAATAACATCAGGACATTACACAGCTTATTTAAAGTCTAGAAATGGCTGGTCATTCTGCAACGATTCTGTTTTAATTTTCAAAAAAAAATTGCCGTATGACCTTAAAAACTCTTACCTGGTGTTTTTAAAACCAACATTTTAGGGAAAGAATCTCGGGATGTGCTCTGTGGAATTTCAAGAAGTTCTAATGGCTCCTACACAATTTGGCCTTGAGGATAAGTGTAGTTCAGAGACATAACTTCTAACCATAAGACTGGACGTCATGGAGAAATAAGTGCACTTTGAATGAGTTCAGAAAAACTATTTCTTTTTATAAGCTAATTGAAGCAGCCAATCAAAACATAGAGTAGAGGGAATGTAAGTCTGCAATGCTGTCTACTGTTTTACATTGCTTTGTGATTGAAAGTGATGTAGAGAATTAAATAATTGTAGTAGTCATAGAGTTAGTGTAAGTCTGCTTCATAGTAAGCAGTATCAGTGTCATAGGAAATGTAGAACATGACTGAGCAAGAAGGGGAAGATATTACTATTCCTTGATTGTGAAAATGATCTTCAACATTTTAATTCTGAAAGTTGCAGAAATGCCAAATGACGGGATTGGCTTACAAGAAATCCAAGAGTTATAAATGGCTCTGACAAGATTTGGCCTTGTGGAAACTTGTGGTAGAGAGCAAGAAGTCATTTATTGCATGTAACATGTTTTTAAAAACGATGGAGATTTTCTTTCAGAAAGTGGCGGGCTGAAAGTAATAACAGCACAACAGAGTGTAAGCTGTTCATAGGACATCCTTTGACGTCATGGAAAGTAAGTTAACTTTAAGGAGTTCTGAATTCTGATTTGTTATGTTGTATGGGTTTTTTAAACACAATCATTTTGATTGTGTTTTTTTTTCCCCCGCTGTTATATGATGAATACCTTCAAGTCACTGTTTTTAGTGAATTTTGATACATTCTGAGAACAGCAAAAATAAACCATTTAACATGTATAATTAATTCTGTACTGTTTGCATTTATGATGTATATGTAGAACTGTGTAGGAGGCATGGAGAAGGTGAGGCTTCTGTAAGTGTCAAAGTTGTTGCATGCAGTGCTGCGCTTCTGCGTATTCTTTCATATGCTAGACTACATCTGCACAATGAGATACCTAAGCAAAGGAAACACAAGTGATGTGATTGTGAATTGAGCAAAATAAATTGCACGTATTTCATTTACATCACCTGTGTTTCCTATCATTACGAATCACATTGTGCAGATCAAGTTTAGGTCTGTCCAGGGAAACATAGGAGGTTTGGACTTTGTTCAAGAGTGCAGTGGACATGACTCACTTCATTGGTAGACCTTCACATATATTATGTCCTCTATTCTCTTCAACAACTCGAAATTTCATCTGCAACCCTGAGTAGGCCTCACCTCAAACAAACCTCTGGATAGGAGACATCTTATTGGCATCCTGAAGCAATTATTTAAAATTTTAGTGTCTTGCGACACTTTTCTGAGACAACAGCAATGCAAAAGATGCACCATGTTTTAAGATAGGCCTCACTTCATCTGCATCAAGATACTGTTAGTTTAAAATGTATATCTTTAGGACTGTGTAGGGGGCCTGGAGAAGCAGAAGCTTCTGTAAGTGTCAAAGTTGTTGAAAAACTGTTTGTCCTTCAATCTTTTCCCTTGTCTTTTGTAATTTTTAAATACATGTTTTAATATTTTTGAAATGTTTGTTCTCTCTTTCACAGATTGAAAGTATAAAAACAAAAAGTGAGTAATTTAACGACAATTATAAGGTAAATGTTTTGTACTCTTTTCGTTACATTTCTATCACATTTAACTTCTATTAGTTCCACAGCTTCATTTCTTTAACCCTCAGTTTCCTGCCTTTGCTACTTCCCTCATTCCTTTCTCTATTACCTACTTACTCAACTCCTTCCACTCTTTTTCTCAGTCCCTCTCTTCTCATAGTTCCTCACTCTTGTTCACTCACTCCGTCTCTATTACTCTTAGTGTCTTTGACTGATCACTCTATCACTATTTGTTCATAATGCTTTCTCTGTGTAGTTGAAGCACACTAAGGGGCATATTATAAACACAGCCAATAAAATTATTGCTCTTTTTATTGGCAGAAAACTGGTGCAAAAGTGGTTTTAGCGGCAGTTTTCTGCCGCAAAAGCAGCTTTAGCGACACATTTCTGCCAATAAAAGCTGCAAAACTTTTATTGCCTATGTTGATGATATGGCTCTATGTTACTTACATTTCTTTGCTGTTTCAATTAATCTTTTTCTGTTATTTTTTGTTTTCTGTTTTCTATTTTTTCTCTCTGTTATTCCTCATGTTTTAATCTTATTTTGAACATTCACTCACATTCTCCAAGAAACTCTTCTTTGTTAATGTTATACTCTCTTTTTTTTTCTTTCACTTCGTTATCTATTTTGTTTTTCACAATTATACCCTCTTCCGTCTTTTCTTCGGTAAATAGATCTATTAAACAGTATCTCTTCTTTACTCCCTATAGCTGTCTTTCTTTTAACATCACTCTCTGTTTACTTTCCTTATACTTACTCTTTTTAAAAAAAAAAAATTTTTTGGTTAGCTCCCGGTCCGCGTACCGGGAAGCTAACCGGGAAGCGAACCAAAAGAAATAGAGCTTGCCAGAGTGCTAAACATTCTAGCAATTTTTTTTGAAAGGGAAGGTAGTTCTGAAAAGAACTTTTTTTTAAATATTTTTGTTGTTTTATATTTTTTTTTATTTTTTGAACATTTTTTGGTTTTTTTGTATTTTTTGAACGATTTTATATTTTTTTTGATTTTTTTTGGGGGGGGAAACAACAAAAAACAGGCATTGAAAAGGGCTCAACAGGAGCAAAAAAAAAATTACTGGGGGCGGTTAGGGCAATTATGGTGTTCATACGCCAGGTTGATAGCATTTATGCTCATATTGCCACATGCTAACAACGCACGACAGTGCATACAAGTGTGGATCATGTGGCCAAAATTTTCTTGTATGTTTGGCACAGTTTCCCGTGCCTCTGCTGGTGTCAATGAAATGGATATTCTTGATCTGGCCACAGGTGTTGATCTTGGATTTTCCTGCAAATCCCGTATTTCCGCCCGGCTATAATTGAGTGGATGCTTCCTTGTCATGTGCCTGTGCATAGTATGGTTGCCATAACTATATTTCTTATCCGTCCCTCTGGATAATTTTTCTTTACAGATGAGGCAGGTGACATACCTCGCATTCACTTTTTTTTGGCCAGGAGGGATCGAATAAAACTGCCAGATGAAACTGGCTTTCTTATGGGAAACCCGGGGCACCTCTTCTAAGAACTGTGGTTCTTCTCCCTCCTCTTCATCCATTTCTTCCTCTTCCTCCTCAGTGTTGGCCATCACCTGGGGAGGTGGTCCTCTCTTCCCATGAGGAGGTGGAGGTGGTGGTGGGGGTGCACCAGCTGAAGCAACTACTGAAGCCATTTCTGATATAGTAATAAAGGTCTTCCTCTCACAATGATGAAAGTCAGAGTGAGGAAAGAAGGAGGGGTTTTCATCATTTGGGAAAAACAATACTTCTCAACCAATGAAAAGTGTTATTTTTAGGTCACCTGACCTAGCCTTACATCATTATGAAACCAAAACTGAAATGAACCAATGAAAAGTTTTATTAACAAGTCACATGACCTCTCACGCTCATGTTACGCGCTGCGGAACGCGCCCCGGTTAGCTTCCGGGTCGCTGAGCTTCGCGCCTCGGTCCGCGCCCCGGGACACTTTCGGGTGCGCTAACGCGGTACGTCACAAGACGCATTACGCGGCAACGCGATACGTCGCGCTTTCGCGACGCGCCGCGGATCGCTTCCGGGGAGCTGCGTTTCGCGCCTCGGTCCGCGCCCCGGGGCACTTCCGGGTGCGCTAACGCAGTACGTCATAAGACGCATTACGCGGCAACGCGATACCGTCACTATGTTGATTTCTTACCGGTTCGTGGACCGGGTCGCGGCATCAATTTGAGCTAACGGAAAGCTTCCCGGTTCGCGGACCGGGAGCGAAACAAAAAAAAGAATTAATTTTTTTTTATTAATAATCATATAAAATATATTTTTGGATTTAAAGAAGAATACATTTTACAGCTATAGATATTAGCTTTTAAAAAACCAATGAAATTCACTGAAAAAACCATAGGTTATAGACCATATATAGTTAGGAATTAGCATTTACAAAACCTTGAAAATTCACTGAAAAAACCATAGGTTATACACCATATATAGTTAGGAATTAGCATTTAAAAAACCTTATTTTACTCACACAAAACCAATGAAATTCCATATATAGTTAGTTGTACTAACTATATACCGCGCACCCGCAATCCACTGCTGATCATGTCACATATTACATCATTCATGACATGGTCAGTGACATCACTGATGACATCACTGATGACATCTCAAATGACATCACTGATGACATCACTGATGACATCTCATTTGACATTACTGATCACATCACTGATGACATCATTCATGTGATAATACGATGAACCTCTTCAGACTCTAATATAACCTTAGATACACTCAGTGTAAACAGACACTCACAGACTGTCACTCATCCATGGAGTTACTTACACACCTAGTCAGTCATGCAAAGAATCAATCACACCTCCATTTTCACAACTATACAGTTATACACACCTTACTTATTCAAACATATACTAAAACATATTTACTCACTTATACAATCCTGGATACAAGTGCACAATGATCCATACAGCCACTCACACATTCACTGGCTCTTATGCACAGTTATTTATATATGTCAACTCTCACATGTACTGTATTTTACATATGTACTTACTTTGACATGTAGCACTGAGATATCTATTCACTCACCAATACAGTCATGCACACAGTCAACCGCCCATACAGCTGTTTCCACATGCACTTTTGAACCCATACATCTATGCACAGAGTCATACACCTCCCAGCCACCCACACACACACTCAGTCTCCCATACAAATGCTTGGGCAACCAATCAATAACCCATATAGTTACTCATATAGCTACTGATCAACACATGCAGCAGTTTACAGAACAATAGACATAATGATGCACAAATTAAGACAGTTTAGTCACTAACCCATGCACTCAGTGAGACACATTTAACCACTCACTCATACAGTCAGTCATGCACCTACTAAATCCTTCATCCAGACACTTATACATCCATTCATTCTTAAATATGTAAGACATATTTTAACTTTACAGAAAAATACAGTCACTGGATGTTGTCATCAGTGATGTCATCAGTGATGTCATTTGAGATGTCATCAGTGATGTCATCAGTGATGTCATTTGAGATGTCATCAGTGATGTCATCAGTGATGTCACTGACCATGTCATGAATGATGTAATATGTGACATGATCAGCAGTGGATTGCGGGTGCGCGATATATAGTTAGTACAACTAACTATATATGGAATTTCATTGGTTTTGTGTGAGTAAAATAAGGTTTTTTAAATGCTAATTCCTAACTATATATGGTGTATAACCTATGGTTTTTTCAGTGAATTTTCAAGGTTTTGTAAATGCTAATTCCTAACTATATATGGTCTATAACCTATGGTTTTTTCAGTGAATATATATATATATATATATATATATATATATTCACTGAAAAAACCATAGGTTATAGACCATATATAGTTAGGAATTAGCATTTAGAAAACCTTATTTCACTCACACAAAACCATTGAAATTCCATATATAGTTAGTTGCACTAACTATATATCGCGCACCCGCAATCCACTGCTGATGATGTCACATATTACATCATTCATGACATGGTCAGTGACATCACTGATGACATCACTGATGACATCTCAAATGACATCACTGATGATATCTCTTTTGACATCAATGGTCACATCAATGATGATATCATTAATGTGACAATACAATGCATCTCCTCAACTTTAATATAACCTCTGTTACACCCAGTGTTAAATACAGAGTATAATTTTTGAAACCATTGACACACCAATACTAGTTACTACATACGCATTCACTGATTCCTACGTCTACACACACATTCACTCATTCACCCATACAATCATTCATACATACAATCACTCATCTTTACAACACTATCATATGCACTCATACACCTATACAGACACTCACACTCTGCCACTCATCCATGGAGTTACTCACACACCTAGTCAGTCCTGTAAAGAATCAATCACACTTCCATTTTCTAATCTACACAGTTAAACATAGAGTACCTTACATTTTCAAACATATACTAACACATACTTACTCTCTTATAGAATCACTGATACAAGTACACATTGATCTGCACAGAGTCACACACCTCCCAGCCAGCCATACACACACTCAGTCTCCCATACAAATACTTGTGCAACCAATCAATAACCCATATAGCTACTTATATAGCTACTGATCAACACATGCAGCAGCTTGCACAACAACAGACATACTGATGCACACTTTCAGACAGTTTAGTCACTAACCCGTGCA
This sequence comes from Lissotriton helveticus, assembly GCF_964261635.1. Taxonomy (NCBI): domain Eukaryota; kingdom Metazoa; phylum Chordata; class Amphibia; order Caudata; family Salamandridae; genus Lissotriton; species Lissotriton helveticus. Next base: position 107,176,957 of record NC_136059.1, on the reverse strand, counting down.
TTTAGTAAGACGCATTTAATCACTCACTCATACAGTCAATCACGCACCTACTAAAACCTTCATTCAGACACTTATACATCCACTCATTCTTCAATATGTAAAACATATTTAAACTTTACAGAAACACATAATCACTGGATGTTGTCATCAGTGATGTCATCAGTGATGTCACTGACCATGTCATGAATGATGTAATATGTGACATCATCAGCAGTGGATTGCGGGTGCGCGATATATAGTTAGTGCAACTAACTATATATGGAATTTCAATGGTTTTGTGTGAGTGAAATAAGGTTTTCTAAATGCTAATTCCTAACTATATATGGTCTATAACCTATGGTTTTTTCAGTGAATTTTCAAGGTTTTGTAAATGCTAATTCCTAACTATATATGGTCTATAACCTATGGTTTTTTCTGTGAATTTCATTGTTTTTTTAACAGCTAATATCTGTAGCTGTAAAATGTATTCTTCTTTAAATCCAAAAATATATTTTATATGTTTATGAATAATTTTTTTTTAAAATATTTTTTTTTCTTCGTTCCCGCTTCGCGAATCGGGAAGCTTCCCGTTAGCTGACCTTGATGCCGCGAAATAGACCGCGAGCCGGTAAACGTTTCTTTACCGCAAGTGCCGCGTTAGAAAACAACATCGTGACGCCTCCCGTCCGCATGACGTTCCACGTTGTCGCGTGATACGTCATATGACGTGCTACGTTAGCGAACTGGTACGCGAAGCGAGTGCCAAAGCGCAGGTTTCTGGAAGCAAACCGGGAGGCCCTGCAAAGCGCTTAACGTAAACACAGCAAGTCATGTGACTTGGTAATAACACTTTTCATTGGTTCATTTCACTTTTGGTTTCCTAATGATGTAAGACTAGGTCATATAATCTAAAATGAACACTTTTGATTGGTTGAGAACTCTTGTTTTTCCCAAATGATGAAAATCCCTCCTTCTTTCCTCACTCTGACTTTCATCATTGTGAGAGAAAGACCCTTTGTGATCACTGAGCAATGGCTTCTTTAGTAGCTTCAGCTGGTGCTTCCCCACCACCTCCACCACATCCAAGGAAGAGTGGACCACCTGCTCAAGTTGTAATTCAACAAGAAGAAGAAGAAGAGGAACAGGAGGACGAGCACGAAGAGAGGCAGTTTTTGCCTGAGCAGCCCAAGACGTCTCACCGGAAAGAAAACTTCATTTGGCAATTTTTTAAAATTCCCAAAGGTCAGAAAAAAGTAAATGCAAGATACGTAACTTGCCTTATATGTCAAGATAGACTGTCCAGAGGGACCGACAAAAAATACAGTTTCGGAAACTACACAATGCATCGCCATATGACTAGGTGGCATCCTAACAACTACAGTGCTGCACAGTTTCGGAACGACCTAGATAATCTCCCTATTATGGCCAGAAGATCTGTTGTACCGGAAGTAACGGGACCAGAGGGCAGGGAGATGGTGCCAAATATACAAATGAGATTTGGTGAAGTAAAACACACCTGCGTATTTTGCGATGGATTCATTTCCTACGGAGAAAGAAGCATCACTCTGATCAACAGAGCTATTGACTATCATATGCAAGTTTGTCCGAAACGCCCAAAATAATAAATACTTCTTTTTTTTGTTTTGTTGCTCCTGTTGAGCCCTTTACAATGAATCGTTTTCATTGCCCCCTCCAAGAAAAACCCAAAAAAATATAAAACTGTTCCGAAAAATTCAAAAACATTAAAAAAATGTTCAGAAAAATAAAAAAAAAAGTTCTTTTCAGAACTACCTCCCCGTTATTAAAAAATTGGTACAATATTTGGAACTGTGCCAACCTCTATTTCTCTTAGTTCGCTTCCTAGTTCGCTCGCTGGTACGCGAACTGGAAGCGAACCAAAAACAGTAAGTATAAGGGAAGGAAACACACACTTATGTTAAAAGAAAGACAGCTATAGGGGAGTAAACTAGAGATACTATTACCCATAATCCACTACTGATGATGTCACATATTACATCATTCATGACATGCTCAGTGACATCATCAGCAGAGGATTGCGGGTTTTTTGGCAACATGCCTTATCCACGGTTTAATAACGCTGCCTTTTGCTTTATATAAGTTTTCAAATTGTATGAAATATATTCCAATAGGTCTTTATGAACCTTTAGGTAGTGCTTTTGTTCATGAGGTCTGGTCGCTTCCATACACATACAGATGTTTCAAAGATGATCAAGAAGTTTATCTGAATGGAGAGGAATGCACTGAGACGCCAGATCATTCACTAATGTGTAGGCACATACAGTTACACGATTCATGCAACAAACACCGACCAAATATGGCTTGCGTGTTGCAAGGCACGCCAGTTCCTGCTATCATCCCCACGTTCAAGTTGTTGGAAAATGGTAGTTATTTGATGCTCAATAATGAAGATTGTTCTGAGTTAATTAAAAGTATTCCTTTTATCGTAACAGTAAGTGAACGGGTTATTTGCTGCAGAAATGTTCTATTTCCTCCCACACATGAACATAGGGAGTTTTCAATCTGGCCACAAATACCAACCTTGGGACACGTTTCAACGGCATGACAAGAATAAGAGCTCTTTTGTCTCAGAGAGAGGTGGCCTTGAGTTCGGCCCGTGAAACTTTCGTACTTCACATAGCGAACACCCGTACACAGGTTTGCCTTTCAATTTCAGCAACATGTTTCCGACTATCTTTAACGCATCCTCCACAAAATCCCTGGCACACTTTTTTAAAGTTGTTACCAGTGGTCTCGTGACTTCATTTGAGAAAATCTTTGGAGTCATCCCTGCTCCCTTTCATTCCATTTTCTCCACTCTGGTTCGTGGATTGCATTTTTACTTGCATTACCAGCGGACGCTCTTGTGCTTTTTTACATTTTTAAATATGGATGTCCCTCCTATGCAACCTCCGACCCTGCAGCTGCTGACACTGTTCCGCAATCGCATGCTAGAATATTATGGCACAATGCCGTTGGCGATATTAAGCACGGCATATGGATTATCTTTTCGGTTCTCCTACTTCACCTGTGTCCAGCCTGTATTTCACTGCCTGACCTGTGATTTCGATTGGGCCATTGATTTGTGTCTCTGCGGACCGGTTTCTCCTGACGTCGACTTTAATCAGCTGATGACTCCTATCATTACTCACGAGTTGATTTGTCCTGGCGAAAGGATTATGGCTGTGGCATTGATGCATGGACTACTTGGTCCCTGGAATTTACTGGCGGCAGCACAGTCTTTCTTGGAACACAGCTTTCTTGAAAACCCACCGAGCTGTCCTCTGATGGTGATAGAGGATCCGGTGCTGGGAGAGCACGTATGTTCTTTTCCGCTTTTAAATTGGATGGCTGAACTGTTTTCGGATGAAGACGGTGACTTCCTGTTGGAGGCTGTTGCAGCTTATTTTGCATACACAGTTATGTCATAGACCTTTTTCATGTTTCATATGCTGAGTACTAGCATTTCATTGACAATTCATTGACTTAATTGTCAAGTTTTTATTATTTACCTTGCCTATTGGCTTAAGACTCGATAAAGTACTTGGCTGTTTTATTTTTCTTTAGCATTGAATTTTCCTAGTTTTTAATGCTTTACCTTGCGGACCGTCCACATATAAACTTGCAATCTGCTCTCATGAGATGGCACTTCTATTATCTTATTCAGTTCGTTTCCGGATCATGAGGAGGTGTCATCTAGGTCCTGGATATCTTTACACCGTGTTAAGTTAGCATGGGCTCATTACCGGTTTAAACGCCATTTTTCCTTTTTTGCAACTTCTGCACACGACATTTAGTTGTTGCTTTAGCTTTCCACCTAGTAGTTCATCGTGGTTTACATGAGAATAATATGTTATTGGTCTACTATCTGCTTTACTTGTTAAACTATATCTGTACAGCGAGTGCTAAAGTTTCAAGAACAACACGATACAGAATTGTTATGAGGTCTGATCTCCACGACTTCATACTCATAACATAAGTGCAACTTCTGCCAATTCTGGGCATGAGGCGGGTTTTATATTGCTTTGCCGAACACACATACACAACAGTTGATGCGGTTCACATGAAGAGAGAGCTGGTGTATGCTGATGTGATTCCTTCAAATCTAAGACACTAAAGTATGGGCACGCCCTAAACCAACACAAAGAGACCTTCTTAGCAAATAATATAATATGTGTATTAGGGAGGGTGAGATATAAGCAGCCGCGGGCCGTGGAGGGAGTTACGGTGAGGCAGGGAGGCGGGGAGGGGGAGAAGCAGGGTGGAGCCCTCTCTACCTTGCCCCTCCCCCTCCCCGCCTCCCTGCCCCACCGTAACTCCCTCCACGGCCCGCGGCTGCTTATAAGTGTTGCTAACTCTTATTCATTTACAGCATGTTAACATACTGTCACCATTCGCTTTTTATGTACTAGTAACTATGCTGGTAATTTTGCTACTGATAATATGTGTACTTTTATTATCTAAGGTACTACGCCTGAGAAGACGGCATTAGTAAATAAACATTTCAAATACACATGTGTTCTTCTTAACTCCATGTTCTGGTTTCTAAGAAATATATAACGACCGACTGTTCATGAGTTCCACGTATCCTGAGGTACTATAAGTTCATATTATGGATTGTCTAAACATTGAGAGTTTGTTATATCCAATGTGACACTGTACCTAGCTTGCTAAATAGTTTTTGATTACTAACGTGAGTTTTGGGACACCCTAATTCGCCGAGGTTCCAATCCTCTGTCCACAGTTCTGTGTGAGAACAGAAACCCTGCGACAGGGGCACCCCCGACCCTTGCTGGACCTTCATCACACTTGCGATACAACTCCAGCAATGCGCCACCTTTACGGCACAGATACATCACGCATCTGTGCTGTTTTTGCCCCGTGATGCGCCGCATTGTAAATGCAGCACACCATAGGTGACGGAACAGCGGCACAGAATGACTAACACATCCCTGGTGATGCGCCAGTCATCATAAATCTATCCCTATGCTTCTTATCTTGTTAGAGATGAACCGCCATATGTATCATCAAAGTTATTTGCATTTCCTAAATAGCGAACTTTAAGGAATAAATAGCGATTCTTTACCATTCCTAGTTTGCGATGAGCTATTTGCTAATTAGCCGAATGTAGCCCAATGAAGCCCAATGTAGCCCAATGTAGCCCAAAGATGGCCGCCAGACACACAAAAAAACAAATGTAGCCCAAATATCAGCCAGATGTAGCCCAACTATAGCCCAGTGACAGAATGACCAATCAGCTTCGCAAACCTCCGTTACGCGAAGCGGAGCGCTGTTACAGATATATATCTTTTTTTGAACGTTAATTTCTCAAAATCCACTGGAGCACATATATTGAGACCTAGCAAAGGCACATCGGGCTACCAGTCCCTAATATTTTGCCAAGTTTCGTGCAAATCCATTCAGCCGTTCAATTATTATTTTTATTATTTTTTTTTGCCCCGCGGGGCCCTTTTAAAACCTCCACATCAAACCTAGGGGGTCAGCGAGGATCTACTATGCCCCCTTATAGTTATTTCCCCCTTTGTTTTGACCTCCTCTTGTCTCTCGATCCTACCGAGAGACAAGATGGCGGCCGCTACGGACTGTTTGGAATGTTGACAGACGCCGGAGAACCAATCAGCTTCGCTTCACAAAGCTCCGTTGCGCGAAAAGTCCGCGAACCAGAGCGCTAACCGGTCCGCTGTTACAGATATATATCTTTTTTTAAACGTTAATTTCTCAAAATCCACTGGAGCACATATATTGAGACCTACAAAAGGCACATCGGGCTACCAGTCCCTACAATTTTGCCAAGTTTCGTGCAAATCCATTCAGCCGTTCGGGCTAAAAGTGAGGCCAACCGCCCTATGGAAAACTCAATGTTAAAAACACGTTTTGGGACCCCCCTTTTTTCTCGGCCCCCACTGGACGAACCCCCCCCAAATTTTCAAGGGCTGCTCAGAAACAAAATGTGCCATTTTCCTGAAAATTTCAGCCAATTCCGTCCACAAACGCCAAAGTTATTAGACATAGAATTTTCAAAAAACCCATAGAGAAAAAATCCTAACTATATATACCTACTGGCGACCGCCAGTAGGTAATATATATATATATATATATATATATATATATATATAAAACGTTCTAAAACTTTTAAAAACACTCGGTCTCTGGATGATGTCATCAGTGATGTAATTGGAGATGTCATCAGTGATGTTATCAGTGATGTCACTGACCATGTCATGAGTGATGTAATATGTGACGTAATTAGCATTGCATTGCGGGGTCACAAGTTATAGTTAGCTCAGCTAACTATAACAGCTGAATTTCTCAAGTTTTGTATGTGAGAAATGTTAACCTAACCATAACGTCCCGGAAACCTGTGTTTTTTTCAATAAATACACATATACAAGGTGTGTTGCTGAATCAGTGGGTCTATGAGTGGCTGTATGGGTGTTCCAGTGGGTGCGCAATGGTCTGTAGAAGTGATTTATTAGGTGTCCCAGTGACAGTATTGGTGAGAGACTGGCTGTGTGAATGTCTGTATCAGGCTGTTAGTTGGTGTCTAAATAGATGTGCCCGTGTGTGAGTGAGTACATGAGTGGCTGCATGGGTGATTGATTGGATGTCATAGTACCTTTATGGGTGTCTGTGGGTGGTTGAGGGAGTGTGTGACTGCCTATATGGATGAGTGGTGGGTGAGTCAGTGGCTGTATGGGTGAGTGAGTGAGGGGTTGCATGAGTGCATGAATATATTTATTGCTCTGTGGGTGTGAGTGGATGTGTCAGTTGTATAGGGGTGAGTAACTTGGTATGTGAAAGGCAGTATGGGTGACTGATGGGGTATATGAGCGACTGTATGGGTGAGTGAGTAAATGTGAGAGTGACTGTATGGGTGAGTGTGTATATGTGTCAGTGACTGAATAGGTAAGTGCATGTAAGTATTTGTATGAACAAGTAAGTGGGTTGTGATGTATTCCTATAGGTTCTGAATCGATCCCCCTATTCCTGACCCTATTCTGGTTAACAAACCAACAAGTTAACTAGCAGTCAGCCCATGAGGCAGCAAACCCCCATGATGCAGATACCGTTATCTGACGAAGCCACACTACGGCACAGGAACGTGTTATCTGATTAGGTCACAACGCTTGCGATCTAATTAGACAAGCGATATTCCTTCAGCCCCTGTTAAGGCATACGGAGTTCTCTAAACAAATCAAACCTATGACAACCTGGGAAAAACCCTGCGGCCATTGTTTTGATTTCACCGAGAACTTCAGCGAAAGAATGTGCTAACAACCAAGTCGTATGACATCCTTATTGACGTATCTATGTCCATCCTTACGTCAATCTCGGCACCTTAAAGGTATAAATATTACCGATATTGCCCTATGCAAACACACGCGGTGGTGACGAGACGGAGCAGCCATACTTGCCGAAGCCCAGAGCAGAGCAGACCCCACTGGCGCAGCCCCGCCTTCCTGACGCGCTGAGAACGAGACGCGCTGCTTTCTCCTGCCGAGAGATCCAGCACCGGCGCTTCCGGGTAGCCCTCGCAGGCAGCCTGGAATATCGAGACCAGAGAGAGAGATACCATCCCTCATTCATCCTAACTTCCAGGTACAGAACTGAATAACCCCTCACAGAGAATTCTTTAGTCAGACACTTGGCAAAACAAACTTAACTTAAACTGTAACTTTCTATTCCCGCCCACGCATTAGGCTTAGGTCAGGTACACGGGGTAGGCGTATTTAGAAACACCAGTTGAGTACGTTTAGTCAAATGTATATATGTATGTAATCTATTTTAATCATTTTAAACCTTCATATGGCTTAGAAACCATATCAATGTTTTTACAGTATTATTTTATACTTCTGCTTTTAATGTATGCACTTTACTTAACCATAAGTATTGCAATAATATCGATCCATTTCTCTTGTATGAGAAAAGAGACTGATCAATAAATAACATCTTTTATTGAACATGCCCGTCTCTTCCTTTTCTCTACAATCTGATGAGACTAAGAATGCACGTACTGACTGAGTAAAATAAATTGCCTTTTGTTCACACGACTCTCGAGATATACTCTTGATTAGGGGAGAGCAAAGTTGTCATGTTCTATGGTTGTCAGAAACTAAATCCCTTCTTGTCTAATCAGGGAAGTTAATTCCTTCCTGAACATTCGAGAAAGTTTCTAGTGAACTCTGAGCTAAGCTGGCAAACCCAAAACTTTAAGTCTAATATCGACAGTAGTAGACCTAGTTAACGTCTGGTCTAGGCCTATACTATTGAAGGTATTATTCCAATGCGCAGAGCCTATTGGGATGATAGGAACTACACTACATGGCGCCCAACGCATTTGGAAAGGGCGATAAAACTAACGTAAGACATTTAGAGTAACTCAGTCGTGCTTTCTCACTCAGACCCCTTTTTTCCCATAATACTCCAAAGACGTCTGGAGTGGGTGAAAGGTTATATCCGCCAGACCTCGCAGGAGGAAACTCCTATGTATGGTTCTTGGTTTAGTCAACGTTGAAGGATACACGGTTCCAAAATATTGTGCATCTAATCTTTGTTTCCATAAGAAACCTGATCTGCAAACAAAAGAACTAACCTTCCTGTCGGTAAAATGGTAGAGAGTGATGATGAAAGAGAGGCAGTTAGAATAGCAACTGAACTCGCAGCAGCTGATGCTACCATGCAGGAAGCAGACCCGAATATAATACTCATTCCGGTCATCAAAAGGAGATCTATAACATTAAAACTTATAGAAAATGGACTGACACCTAGAGGTGGCACAGTCATATTCGTAATTGAGGCACACGAATATCGGCAGACAGAGGTATACTATTCATGGATAAACTTTCCAGCAGCAAATCCTGTAACAAAGTACTTCCACTATTACAAAATAGAGGAACCTCCTGAAATGTACACTCCTTTCGAGGAGGTGGAAGTACCACTCAAATTTCAAGAGCACCTGCTCTTATTTGATGGCGCCCTAAAACATAATAATCACATCACCAGGCTCGGTCCCTTAGGTAGACCAGGAGCAACGTGGCCGGTCCTAGCCGGATACACACCACATCCAGACATCGACGGGATGTCTGCAGCAGAGCTTTTAACACAGCTAAAACAACTAATAAAAATACATAGACAATTAGTCCAGTATGTGATGCGGACTTCAACAATTCAACCAGCAATTAAAATTCCACAGCTGACCCCTCACCAGGGGAACACAAATAAAATTACACCACAGAACATACAGTCCTGCCTAGGTAAAGTACCGGCTAAACGGGAACAAATACCTTTCTGGCTAGCGCAGAAAATCACCCAAATAGAGGCGGTGTTTCCAGACACCACCCCGTTAGAAAAACACAGGATTCTGACTATCTGTCTTCCAATGGGAATCGCACCACACATAGAGGACTGTGACACTTGGGGTACAGTCTTTGCTTCCATCTACACAAAAACGCACGGTGTTCCATCCATCTCGGTAATACCAGATGTGCTAAAACAAATTCAAGACGAATACGGTCCAGAACCCGCTTTAACTCTTGGTATGAAATTACTGAAAGACTTCAAGCAGGTCTCGGCTATATTACTAGCCAACATCAAGGGAGAAGCAGCAAACGTGGCGATCCGCCAGAGGTTAAAAGAGACAGATATAGCAGACCAACCAGCTGAAATAGCCAGAATCATAGAAAAATCCTATGAGGAACTAGGTAGAGATAGTTTAGGTGGAATACCAGTAAAACCACAACTGATTGAAAGTCCTGAAAAAATATTTTTTAATAATAATTCAACATCACCAAAAAAGAACTGGGATGGAAACAAACAATCCAATCCTAAAGAAAAGAAATTCCTGTCCAGAGGAAGGTCTCCTAGGCGAAGAGAAAAATCTCCGAACCAAAGACACAGGTCACCCCAGAGTGACCCCTCTGGGAAAAGATATAACCTTAGAAATAGGGATAATCTAAAGAAGCCTGATAGATATCAAGACATTGATACACGTCCTTCTCAATCTTTTCAGACTTCCTCGCAGAAATCGGAAAGAAGAGGACGATCAGAACAAAGAAAAGAGCACGCCAAGTCCAAAGACAAGGAACCTGCTCAGCTAAAAAAGAAATTACAATTTCCAAAAAAGAAGGTAGCCAGCATTAAAATAGTTAACAATGCCGAGAATTCTGAGGACACAACTGAAAAACGGAGAATGGGCTCAGACAATGCTAGACAGAGCAGCAGAAGTGAGCATAGCTTGCAAAGTCCTTATGGATCATCTGGAGACAGTGGACACGAATGAATATCTTCAAGTGGAAACTGCAGACACCAGAGTTAGCAAACCTCACAAAATATATGAAATAACATTACGTATAGAGGGGGATAAGACTAGAAAAATAAGGGGACTATTTTGGGATAATGTCTCCAAGGGCTATGACATCCTTCTAGCTGAAAAAGACTGGCCACCAGAGTTTGTCAGGGATTGCCCTCATGGCGAAGAAATAATTATGCCTGCCTTCTCAAATCATATCCCAATTCATAAAAAATACACACTTGCCAGAAAGTGGGCAGTAGCTCAAGCTGCTGCTTTATATAAAAATCACGTAGGATGGGATGAGGACTCTCCTCCTCACAAAATCCAATTAAAATCACAACCTACTGCACAAAGGCAGTACCCAATTAAGCAAGAAGCTAAAAAACAGGTAAAAGAAATCCTAGATCAGCTAGAATACCAGGGGGTGATTGAAACTTGCACCTCACAAATGAACAACCCTTTGTTTCCGGTCTCCAAACCAGACAATTCATATCGTCTAGTTTTGGATTACCGACACCTTAACTCATGTTGCAAAACTTTTGCAGTGCAAAATTCGCATAGTGCTGCACTAATGAATAACATAGTGCGCAAAAAATACAAAATAACATTAGACATCTCTAATGGATTCTTTTGTCAAAACATAGCACCAGAGAGCAGATATTTGTCTGCGTTCTCCATAAATGGCACTCAAAAACAATTCTGTCGGTTAGCCCAGGGGTACAAGAACAGCCCGGGAGTATTCTCAGCGAGAGTAACAGAATTACTACAAATATATGATGATGAAGCATTATCTTATGTCAACGACATTTACTTAACAGATGATGACTTGGATACTCACTTGAAGAGAGTGAACACCATAATACTTGGGTTCGCAGCAGAGGGTTACAAATTCAACTTTAAAAAATCCAGAATTGCCCATCTGAAAGTCCTGTTCTTAGGATATGAATTATCAAGTGAAGGCAAAAGCCTGGCTGACAATTTCCTAGAGAAATGTGCCGTAGTCCAAGCACCTAGAACACTAAAAAACCTACAGTCAATTCTAGGCTTCCTAAATTTCGGAAGAACATACATTGCAAATTACGCAGAAAGGGTCAAACCCCTTTATGATCTGATAAGACCAGATTTTAAAAGAACGAATTGGACTCAAATCCACACAGAAATTCTGAGATCCTTACAAACAGACATGCTAATTAAAACAAAATTAGAAACACGTGATAACACACGCAATCTTGTGATTCGAGTCATCCCAGGAAGATGCGGATTCACATACCTGACCTCTAATGAGGGAGAAAAGGTACCAATTGCATTCAAATCACACTTGTACACAGAGGCTGAAAAGAAGTTCAGTATTAAACAAAACATTGTTCATGCAATTGAAACCGCAATAGCTAGAGAAAAAGACAAAGCTGACGGTAGACATATCATAGTCAGAACAGCAGAACCAGCCTTTGAGGCATTAACAACACCATGTAATTTACCAACAACAACATTGAATCCGGAATGGATACAATGGGTGAATTCAATTACGACGGACAAAGTATACTACTACCTTGATCCAGAATTAGAAGAATTAAAAAATCTAGAATATGTAAGAACATTCCCTCTGCCGATCGACATTCTGCCCTTACGACACTACGCCTGTGTAATCTATACAGACGGACATGCTCAAACCTCCGTTTGGGGAAAACAAGCATACAACCCCACATGTGGGATTACAAAAGAAGTGTGGCACGGAGGTAAACTAAGACCTCTATTAACAAAAACACACTCAGTAGAAACAAATTCAGAACAACAGACTGAAATAATGGCTTTGAAAATGGCGCTAGATAATGCGGATCGCGAATTCCCGACACTTATAGTGTCTGATTCATATTACTGCGTCAAATCATACAACAAGGATTTGCAGACATGGATTCAAAACGGTTACAAAGATGACACAGATGCAACAATAAAGCAGAAACTGCTTTGGGAACAAATAGCTCTTTTACAAAAAGAACTACCAAAGACTCACGTGACACACTCACTGAGTCATCAGCGTGATGGCGTTCACGTTGCAGGGAATTCATTGGCTGAAACAGCCACAGCGGCAGCCACTAAATCGGCTCCCGTAGTTCGAAAAAAGCGTACATTAAAATACATTGACGGTGAAACAGTGCTGGCGGTGAAAACGTCATCAAAAGGCGACTGCTCAGCGCTACCGATCAACTATCCACTCAATTATACATACATAATCGATGCAAACTCCGTCCCTTTTGCTCGAATCCCTGGAGTGGGGGATAGAGTGATTCCAAACATGGACAGGAGAAACTTGTTAATCGCAGACGCACACATGGGCGAGGGTCTCAGACACCTCAAACTAAAAGATTCTCTGGAAGAATTACAATCACGGTACTGGTGGCCAGGCATGAGCCTGCATCACACCATGTTTGTGAAAAACTGCCCAAACTGCAACAGAAATCGCAGTGGGGAGAGAAACAGTGTAATACCTCGTCGTTTCACTCCAGGAAAAATCAAGAGTAAAAAGCAAAGCTTGCGATTGACATATACAGGCTAGTTTCCACTTATAATGTAGATCACCAGCACTCGGCTGACGTCTGGACTGTTATACAGAGATTTGCGAGTCTAAATGGCATATACGCTAAGAACATGCTACGTTTGACCATTGTTTTCACTCTAGCCCTCCAGCCTGAGGGGAAACATGGCCAAATGAGCATAGCACAGCGGGAATCTTCTCACTTCCTTCCTGAGGGATACGGGATGGTGTAAAGAAAAAACCAAGGCATAAAGCAATCTATATCGGAAAGGATATTAGGTTCGGGAGCTGGGTGGGTCAAACATCTAATAAGTGTCCAACGTAGTCTAAATAACTTGCCAAGAAATTCTCTGAAGGGATTCAGTCCGTAAGAATTATTATTTGGAACTAGGATGTTGATCTCTGACCTTGATAGTCAGACTTCAGTGGTGAAAGAAAAAAGCTTTGATATCAAAGACCGTTTGGCTATTTTGCAGGACTTAAACAAAACAAGAAAAGACCTGAGCAACATAAAGTTGAAACAGCAGCCAACAACCACGGAAGAACCACCACCTGTCTGGATTCCAAAAGTCGGGGATCTAGTCAGAGAAAAGATCGCGGTAAAGAAGGAATTTGGGCCTTCTTACAGAAAAGCAGTTCCTGTCTTGTCTGTCAACGGGACAAGATCAGTTGTACTACCGCCGCTTGCTGGTAAAAAGGAGAACCGAGTTGTATCCATCGACCTGGTAAAACCACAATCATGTGGCCAATAACAAACAGTAGGCCAAGTGGACTCCCAATAAGTAGCAGAACACCAAGGTTTGCTACCAGTACAGAGGTTCTAACTAAGAGGCTAATCACATTCGGAACGCCTACAGAAGAACAACAAGGACTATGCAACAAGGCAATGGAACTTAGACCTCTGAAAACCCAAATAAAAACATTTAGCAGAGGCACACCAATCTACAATGAAGTACCAAGTGAAAATGCAAGAAACAGTAATCCTGAAGCAATTGGAACAATTGACAGAACTGCATCCGGCTACTTCATAAACTTCGATGATTCCTCTGAAGCCTTCAGCGAATCAAAGACACAGCCATCATCAAAAACCTTTAAAGATAAAGCTAAAGAACTTTTGAAACAACTGAAAGAAACATATCTGATTTCTCCATGGATTGAATTTTGGGTGGGTTTTGGTGCATTTATCCTCATACTTTGGCTCATCATGGTACTAACTTTGGGACGCTTCATTGAGGGAAAATATGCTAAAATGGACACAGCAAGTCAGAAAATCAACTTGATCCTCAAACCACACACATCTTCACACGTCGAGAAAAGAGAATTTTCTTCAGTCAACTTCACAGCCAATCCTATACCGGGTGGGGTAGCATGGGACAACACTGACTATGAAATCTATGGTCCGGTTGAAATCCTGAAATATCCACACCAAATTAAGATCTCATTGAGTGACTTTGTAAAACCAAGCTCATTTGCTGATGATTGGGACTTCGAAAGCATTAATAATATGATGTCTGACTTAGTAATGTCTGCTAAATTTACCAAACATGAATATTTGCAAGGTTCTACAAATTATGATAGTATGTATTGCTATAACCACTATGGCAACCATTTTATACATAGATCTGCACAACCTAGAAATGTTTTAAATTATAATCAATGGGAGCATTGTGCAACACCTCCAAAAGGAAGCTCAAGAACCGTCTATGACAAATATTCATACTTTTCAGGTTTTAACACAAGTAATGCTGAAACATTTTATTTCAAATTGTCAAATAAGACAGGGACAAAGACCATGATAACAAACACAAAATTGATATATTCAGACTCATTCTTTGAACAAATGAATACTTTTGGTTTTGATTATTGGGACAAAAATGTTGAATTGAAAAGTGTTTGGGGTACAAAAGAATGGCAAGTACATGGTATAGAATCTTTGTTTAGAGCCTGCATGATCCCAGAACAAATTATATTTTTAAATGACACTGTTCAACAAACTACCTGTCTTGGCTTAGCCAAAATCAAAGACTTAAATAAACCGTCTATTCCAAAACCAACAATGAACAGCAATAGCTCTACAGATGAGGAGATAGACGTAAACTATGTATTAAACCAAAACAGAACACATCCTGATTGGAAACAGTGGTTGATCTGGCCCACAGATACTAATAACTGTCAAGACAGATTCCTGAACAAAACACAGGGGTTCACAATGACCAGGCCAGACCCTAGATATCCCCAAAGACAACACCCAGGGATAATCACCACCTACAGTGTGGGCAAATTATGCCTTCAATGGCTACAAACTTCCACACTGACAGAAATTAAGCAACACCTTACTTTACTTACTGATGGTGCTGACTTGCGTGATTTCATTATGGGACCACGCAAACAGCGTCAAAAGCGTTTCAATGCAGCCTCTGTATATGCAGCATACAACGAGTCCTGGAAGGTTACTCAAATTGAAACAGCAGAGAGAATACGGGAAATTGACCGTATTAATTTGGAAAAATCACTTTCTGTAGTGGACAATGGGTTAATGACTCTGTCCTCCAGAATTTTTTCTCTGGACAGCATTGTGTCTTCAGCAATCGACATATTATCGCAGGACTTACTGTTGTTACAACACGGTCAGTCTCAATTGCGTTCTATTGTACAGCTTGGCTGGACGTTACAAAATCTGCGTTCAGGCTATGTGCCTTGGCGTTTAATCAACACAACGTCACTATTCCAAATCTTTAACCTTACTGATAGACAAATCAGTATGGCACAAAAGGGTGCTGATTATACAATCCTGAGCATTGAGAAACTCGAAAGATTACCAGTGACAATGTCAGAACGACCTGTCAGTGAATGGATAATACATGGGATAATTAATATTCCAATTTCAACCTTCAGGTTTCAATACTGCCAAAAATATATACAGGCTGGCATGTACGAGAAATTGGGAAAGGGGTACATTAAAACAACATGGAACTTGCCCTATTCACATGTATGTGTCAGTAATAAAGGACAGAAAGTGTTTCTTAGTGGCAATAATTGTGCGATGTCACTAAGCGGCACACTTCTGTGTAATGGAATTAGTTTGCATGGAGCCTGTGAAGGGAATTCATATAACCTTTCATGTCACCAGCTAGGCGCACCTGCAACAGAGATAGAACCATTCTTTCAAAGACTCTATAATGGGAGTTACATTCTAATTGTAGATCGCAGATGTTGTAGTCTTATGCCCGGGACTCCTTATCTCGTAACTACGACTGCGAAGGTCAAGTGCTGTGGACGCTCATTGTTCCCCAGCTCCTTTCCAGACAGGGAGGCAAGGGCATGGCCCAACTTGAAAATTACTTCTATTCGAATAGATACTTTAAGCAGAATGAAAACAGTGCTTCTTCAGACGCCTACCAGGCTCACGTCATCAAAAGAAACGTATGATCTACAAGTCGCAAGGACGACTGCAGAGATACATTCTTTGTTATCAACTAATTCCCCCATACATTTCGCGGAAATCCTGAACGAAATCTTAAATATTCCTGATACCAATGGGGTCTCAAAGGTATTTAAGACAGTATTTTCGATGGCATTAACACCATTCAAAGCCATACTGGGTATTTTTCCAGATTTCATCCATTCGATTTTTGGCGGACTTCCCCTCATTTTAGGACTGATTGCAGGAATCCTGTTCCTAGTCCTTATATTTCGTTATGGCAAACCATGTCACAGACAAAACACCTGCGACAAGGGAAGAAACAATCCTAGCCATTGGATACCGGGACCGGATATCAAAAATCCTGGGACTCTCCCGGCTTAGAGACCTGAACATGACTTGGTTTCTATCATTTCGACCAATGTGGCAACGATGTGTTTTACCTGTATTAAGGTGCCTGCTATGCGGAGAAGAATGCGTGTTAGACACCTGTCTGACGCTACAATCGGATGCGCCAATGGATGCAGAAACATTGATGAGTCCAATCAAGGCTCACGCTTTGTGCTGCCCTCAAAGGCTACCAATCCTGATGACGGCATTCGTGGAAGCTTCACCACTACGATTAAGGGGTAGTGAAGTTCAAGATGAAAGCAGCATCGATCAGGTACAACCTTCTGTCAGCAATCCTATTCAGAATGTCAATGGAGACAATCATGCGCACGAATGCATGGTCACACCTATTTCCGAGTTAGTGGAACTCTCCCAGGAAGCTGTTGACAGCTTTTTCGAAAGCCTAAATGATATGATGTTCTCACCAGAGCAGAAATAGAAACTTTTGAGCAAGCTCGCACACGGCGTTCCCTGAATTTGGCCTTCAACTTTAATAACAAAATACCATGAACAATTTTCCCTCCAGTTCACGGACAGCAATTTTTTCAGCAGCCCCAAAATATTTTTTTAAATTTTTCGGGACACTTATCTTCTGCTTAAAGTAAGTAACTATTCTTAAAGAACTAAGATTTCTATTTTTAGATAGCTTATAGATATTAGCTGCCCGCTGGTGTGTTCATAAATATTTTATTCTGTGATGGAATGGTCTCGAACCTTTTTTCTGTATTAAGAGCCATTTCATGTGTAAATTCTCATATACCAAATAGCAATAATGTATGAAAATGCGTGATTACTTTAGCGTTATTCTACAGCTTGAGTGCATATATTACTTATGACTGCATTTTTTCCGTATATTTGAAAAATTTCAAAGTGCATTTATGTATTTTGGGGGGGTAAGGTATACACGATACTCTATAGTATGTTGTACTATGTTTACTATGCCTAGATTAGTAAATATGTCCATAGTTAGCGTGGAGTGGGTGTGATGTATTCCTATAGGTTCTGAATCGATCCCCCTATTCCTGACCCTATTCTGGTTAACAAACCAACAAGTTAACTAGCAGTCAGCCCATGAGGCAGCAAACCCCCATGATGCAGATACCGTTATCTGACGAAGCCACACTACGGCACAGGAACGTGTTATCTGATTAGGTCATAACGCTTGCGATCTAATTAGACAAGCGATATTCCTCCAGCCCCTGATAAGGCATACGGAGTTCTCTGAACAAATCAAACCTATGACAACCTGGGAAAAACCCTGCGGCCATTGTTTTGATTTCACCGAGAACTTCAGCGAAAGAATGTGCTAACGACCAAGTCGTATGACATCCTTATTGACGTATCTATGTCCATCCTTACGTCAATCTCGGCACCTTAAAGGTATAAATATTACCGATATTGCCCTATGCAAACACACGCGGTGGTGACGAGACGGAGCAGCCATACTTGCCGAAGCCCAGAGCAGAGCAGACCCCGCTGGCGCAGCCCCGCCTTCCTGACGCGCTGAGAACGAGACGCGCTGCTTTCTCCTGCCGAGAGATCCAGCACCGGCGCTTCCGGGTAGCCCTCGCAGGCAGCCTGGAATATCGAGACCAGAGAGAGAGATACCATCCCTCATTCATCCTAACTTCCAGGTACAGAACTGAATAACCCCTCACAGAGAATTCTTTAGTCAGACACTTGGCAAAACAAACTTAACTTAAACTGTAACTTTCTATTCCCGCCCACGCATTAGGCTTAGGTCAGGTACACGGGGTAGGCGTATTTAGAAACACCAGTTGAGTACGTTTAGTCAAATGTATATATGTATGTAATCTATTTTAATCATTTTAAACCTTCATATGGCTTAGAAACCATATCAATGTTTTTACAGTATTATTTTATACTTCTGCTTTTAATGTATGCACTTTACTTAACCATAAGTATTGCAATAATATCGATCCATTTCTCTTGTATGAGAAAAGAGACTGATCAATAAATAACATCTTTTATTGAACACGCCCGTCTCTTCCTTTTCTCTACAATCTGATGAGACTAAGAATGCACGTACTGACTGAGTAAAATAAATTGCCTTTTGTTCACACGACTCTCGAGATATACTCTTGATTAGGGGAGAGCAAAGTTGTCATGTTCTATGGTTGTCAGAAACTAAATCCCTTCTTGTCTAATCAGGGAAGTCAATTCCTTCCTGAACATTCGAGAAAGTTTCTAGTGAACTCTGAGCTAAGCTGGCAAACCCAAAACTTTAAGTCTAATATCGACAGTAGTAGACCTAGTTAACGTCTGGTCTAGGCCTATACTATTGAAGGTATTATTCCAATGCGCAGAGCCTATTGGGATGATAGGAACTACACTACAGGGTCTGTGTGTAACTGTATGGGTGAGTCAGTGGCTATATGAATGACTGTTTGGGTGAGTGAGTAGCTCTATCGGTGACTTAGTGTGTGAGTAGCTCTATGGGTGTATGACTGGAAATGTCAGTGACTGTCTTAGTGAGTGAGTGGGTGTATGAGTGGCAGTATGGCTGAGTGAGTGGATGTGTGTGTAGATCTATGAATCAGTGAGTGGGTGTTCAAGTGCTGGTATGGGTCTGTGAATTGGTTTGTGAATTATTTTGTGGGAGTGAGTGTAAGAGAGGTTCTATGGGGTGCAAGTGGGTACATTAGTGATTTTGTGGATGATGTCTTGAATTGTGTCTTCAGTGATGTAATTTGAGATGCCATTAGTGATGTCACTCACTATGTTATGAGTGATGTAATATGTGCGGTCATAAGCAGTGCATTGCGGGGGCGCAAGTTTTAGTTAGCTCAGCAAACTATAACTGCTGATTTTCACTGGTTTTGTATGAGTAAATCTTGAGCCTAATTACAATAGTCCAGTGAATTTCTAAGTCTTTTTAAAATTCCATTTCCTATAACGTCCCTGTAACTTTTGTTGTTTTCAGTGAATTTGTATGGTTTTCAAAGTAGAAATGGCATTTGCTGAGTCGTGGAGAAACGGGATGGAGCTTTTGACCAGGTCTCAGGAATCCTGCTATGTATGACTTTATAGAAAGAACCAGGAGAGCTTCTTGGCCCCCAAGGTCCCTCAGCATCCGAGAGGACTTCATTCCCCAACCAGTAGCACGCTAGGAGATGAGTTTGCAAAGTGGTGCCAAAAGGGGGAATGGCCTTCGAAGATCTCTGTGCTATCCCAATCCAGGATGTCCATCAGATCCAAGCTGATGGTAATAGCATTTTCTAATTGCTCATTTTGTGTCTATTTGCAATTAGGAAATGCTATGAACATGCAGTTAGGAAATTGCAAATAGAAAATCCCTTTGTGCGAATTGCAAAATGCAATTTCTACTGGGAAGAAATCGCATTTTACGATGCCACATATGACTTTGTACATGAAGAAAGGCAGTTTTGCATTTCCGATTAGCCCGAAACAGTGATTTGGACTGTTAAGAAATGCAAAATTCTTCCGTGCATATGGGCCATAGTCCTGTTTGTGGGTAGGACCCTATGATGAAGTATTCCATGAAAAGTGGGTGTGAGTCCTATTCCAAATAAGGAAAATATATCTCTTCCCTGATTTTTTGTAAATCAGACAAAACTATTTTACAATCGCTATACGGATCACTGACTAAATATCGAGGGACAAAATATAGACTACCCAAAATATAGATGCCAAAATATCGACAGACAAAATATCGAATTCCTATCTACAAACAGGTAAGTACCAAAATATCGAACCCAAAATATCGTTTAAAAATATATACTTTGTAAAAATATCGAATTTCTTAAAAATAATGGAAAATTAAAAAAATATTTAAAATAAATAGCTAAAACATACTTAAAAGTACTTAAATTACCTTAACATTATTAAATAATTAATTTAACTTATAAAAAAAACATACAATCATATATGTTAAAACATATATATAGTAACATAATAATATTAAAAAATACACAATATTATTACCGTAGGATAGCGGGAGTGTAAAAATTACTATTCCCACTCCTGGAAGTGCACAGTAGGGAAAGCGTTGGATAGCGTAGGGGTAAAAATTACTATTCCCACTTCAAAGAGTGCAGCAGTAGGGAAAGCGTTGGATAGCGTAGGGATAAAAATTACTATTCCCACTCCAGAGAGTGCAACAGTAGGGAAAGCGTTGGATAGCGTAGGGGTAAAAATTACTATTCCCACTCCAGAGAGTGCAACAGTAGGGAAAGCGTTGGATAGCGTAGGGGTACAAATTACTATTCCCACTCCAGAGAGTGCAACAGTAGGGAAGGCGTTGGATAGCGTAGGGGTAAAAATTACTATTTCCACTCCAGAGAGTGCAACAATAGGGAAAGCGTTCGATAGCGTAGGGGTAAAAATTACTATTCCCACTCCAGAGAGTGCAACAGTAGGGAAAGCGTTGGATAGCGTAGGGGTAAAAATTACTATTCCCACTCCAGTGAGTGCAACAGTAGGGAAAGCGTTGGATAGCGTAGGGGTAAAAATTACTATTCCCACTCCAGTGAGTGCAACAGTAGGGAAAGCGTTGGATAGCATAGGGGTAAATTTTACTATTCCCACTCTACTGAAAATAAATTACTATAATTCACATAATTATCAATAAATCAATTAATAAAAATTAATTACCAATTAAGAATTAATTAATTACCAATTAAAAATTAATTAACAATTTATTCAAAATAAATAACAATAAATAAATTAACATATTTAATTAATTATAATTAAATTACTTCCCACCCTATTCCCCTATAAACCCACAACCCGCTACAGAAAATAAATTAATATTATTCACATAATTATCAATTAATCAATTAATAAACATTAATTATCAATTAAGAATTAATTAATTACCAATTAAAAATTAATTATAAATGTATTCAAAATAAATACCAATAAATAAATGTACATATTTAATTAATTATAATTAAATTACTTCCCACCCTATTCCTCTATAAACCCACAACCCGCTACAGAAAAGAAATTAATATTATTCACATAATTATCAATTAATAAAAATTAATTATCAATTAAGAATTAATTAATTACAAATTTAAAATTAATTAACAATTTTTTGAAAATAAATACCAATAAATTAATTAACATATTTAATTAATTATAATTAAATTACTTCCCACCCTATTTCCCTATAAACCCACAACCCGCTACAGAATTAAATTACACAAAAATTAAATAACAAAATTAATTACTTCAAATAAATTACAAAAAATATACACTTTTCACACATATACTAACATACAGAACACGTAAAAAAATCGATATTATAAAAAATTCGATATTTTTAATAACCTATATTATGTACTTCGATATTTTGACTTTCTATATTTTTAAAATCGATATTACATTACTTACCTTAAAAACGATATTTTTGATGTCTATATTCTGTCCATTCGATATTTTGTCCATTCTATATTTTGGAATCGATATTTGTGTTAGTCTATATTTTGGAATCAATATTTTGACCATATACCTCGCTATACAATTTGGGGCGTATATAATTTCATATTACACATGTACAAATCATGCAGTATTGAGCTTGCCCCTTATTAACGCCTGATTTCATTTGGCATTAGTTGATGTTAAGCCACGTCACAATAGCTTATTATATTTAGCTTTCTGTCAAATCTGAGAGGTTTGGTGTTTTGACATTGCATTCTCAACATCATTTGGTTACAAGAACTGACGCATCGCTGTCACAATGCAGCGATGCGTCAGAAATACTTGTGCTGCGTCAAACCATTTTTGAATGCCATGGATGTGCCGTATTTCTGATATAAAAGGGGGCTCCGTCCATCACCACCCCCTTTTGTACCGTATTTCTGATATGGCACACCAAGGCGCAGGGAACAAGCATGCATAAAAAAAAATGACATATTGGTGAGGAGGGATGGCATAGCGGAAAGTGACACAGTGGCAGCAAAAGTGATGTTAGGCTGAATCTGGGCTTATGACAAGCTCAACTTTAGCTATGCATCACAAACAAAGGCAATGCATCATTTCAAACTGACACAAATAGCCTAATGAGTCAGAACTAGTGTGAAGAGTGTAATGATGGTAAAGTTACCTGGGACACCATACCATTGGGCCTGGATGTATACCATGCAAGTATGAAGTATGGATATGTGTCACATTAATGTGGGCATTGTCAACATATGTGTAAGGTACCTAAGTATGTGTGATATGTTAAGTAACACATGTGAGTGGATACATAAAATAAATGTGATGGAAAGTGACAGGTCCTATGTTACCTACCTTATGTTACCTCCTTTCTACAGGAGAGGAGATCAACGGTGTTGCTTGATGGGTTTAATTCGGAGTCTTATGTGCTGCCTTGCGGGGTGCCACAGGGCAGCTCGCTGAGCCCACTGTTGTTTAATGTGTATGTCACTGAACTGGCGTTACTAATTAGAGGCTATGGCTTCTCATTAACATCTTACGCAGATGAATCCCAGATTGTGGTTGCAGCCTTATAGAAAACAGAGCTCCCCGGCTGTGCAATTCCATGACTGCATGGCCGCCATTAACATCTGGATGAGCAGACGCTGCCCCAAATGAAACTCCGATAAGACGGAAGTGTTGATTTTTGGCAGTCCTCAACCTGCGTGGAGTAATCTTTGGTGGCCTGCAGAAATGGGATCACCGCCCATTCCATCGGACAAGACCAGAAATCTGGGCATTTTGTTTGACAACAGATTAACATTCATTCAACAAACAAATGCTATTGTCTCGGCCTCCTACTTCCTGATAAAAAAAATTAAGAAGGTTCTTAAGAAACCAAGAAAGTGGTTATCACCTCCCTTATACAATCCAAATTGGATTACTGCAATGGACTCTATCTGAATGTCCAGAAGCAGTGTTTGAGGAAACTTCAAGCAGTTCAAAACTCTGCGGCTCGCCTTTTGTTGAGGCTTCCCCGGCATAAATCCATCGCAGGAGAAATTCGAAAGCTGCATTGGCTGCCAGTGGTACAGAGAATTAAATTTAAGGCACTCTGTGTGGCCTTTAAAGCCTTAACACACAAGGGTCCGCTGTTTTTGCAGGAACTCTTTACGTGGTATGAGCCAGGTAGATCACTCCGGTCCTCAGGTGCTAATCTTCTAACTGTGCCGAAGATTCAGACTCTGCACTGGGGAGGTTGGAGTTTTTACTATGGCACTTCCAATCTGTGGAATCTGTTGCCACCTGAGATTAGGAAGGCTAGCTCTCT
Organism: Lissotriton helveticus; assembly: GCF_964261635.1. Lineage (NCBI taxonomy): Eukaryota > Metazoa > Chordata > Amphibia > Caudata > Salamandridae > Lissotriton > Lissotriton helveticus. Next base: position 107,153,070 of record NC_136059.1, on the reverse strand, counting down.
CCTGAGCTTTAGGAAATACCTGAAAACTTGGTTGTTTCAGTGAGAGGAGTCGGTCGGGGTTCTGCTCTTGGTTTTTCAGCGCCGAGACACCATTTTTGGTATTTGAGCGCTTTATAAATGTCACTATCATTAGCATCATTATGTGTGGACCTACCTGCATCTCAAGTTGCTTAAGGGGCCCTACAACATTGATACATGTGTAGTCATACTACTAGTTTCAAGGATGTGATTTAATGACTTATTGCAGTATTTTAAGTGATTTCAGCTGGTCAGAAACCTATATCACAGCCAATGCGATCTTCTTCTGCCTAGGTTCTTGAGATGTAGGAATTTTGATGCATTGCAGGCTGTGTGCGTCGCTTGCTGACGATCCCTCATTTTAACAAAACTTGTAAATAATGCAGCATCAGTCTTAGGAAATAAATGAAAAGGGAATGCCTACGTTGCATATGATTAATGCAGCCTGTTCAGACTGAGGTATAACCCGACACAGCGTGACAAAACGTGATGCATCGGCCTAGATGCGTCACTTTGTAACTATGGAGCACTGAAAGCGCCGCCGTGCATCACAATTTGACACACGGCGGTGTAAGCTCCTTCTAAATGAGGTCCTTAACCACAAAAAATGTTATGGGCAGTCCCATTTTGGAAGCTTTACATTGTGAACTGGCACTAATTTTTCAGCAATCACCTCTGTACTCACCCTCTTATCTAGTTTTTCTGCAAGTTAAATTATCAAGCTACAGTGCAGTACAACCTGGACAATGAACTTGTGGCTAATCCCAGTAAAACAAAAGTTGTGGTGTTTGGTAAACACCCGAAGAAAACCAGCTTAAAATGGAGACTGGGCAACAACAGCATAGCCACAGAAAGAGCGTATCAATATTTAGAGCATGGCTGAACGACAAAGGCAAGGCAACCCTGTACTAGGCCAAGACGCAAGACAAAATACAAGCTACCATGTACGCCCTCCGCAAACTCCATGGTAAATTATATAGCCCTACCACGAAACCCATCATGAGAGTCACAAAATCAAAAATCCTTGCGGTTGCTGGGTATGCAACACAGGCATTTCCAGGTAAGATGGAAAAGATGATGGAGAAAGCTCAGTGCCAGTGTTACAAAAGACTCTTTAGGCTCCCCAAGTACACACGAAATGCCCTGATTCGGCTCAAGTTTGGCCGTGTACAACAAAAATACGAATGCAGGAGCGCCCTGGTTAAATTTTGGTTCAAGACGACAAAAGCTCAGAAAGGATCCCTTAAGGAAGCATTGAGAACAATATTTGAGGGGTTGCCAAACCCATGGCAGAAATATTGCCTGGAGACAGTGGCAGAATTGGACCCATCTACAGCATCCTGGTCACAAGAAGGTCTAAACTATTTTGCATCAAAGAAGGTGCTAAAAAAGCACACCGACCAGATATCAAGGAATGACGATCTTGCAAGATTGAAGGTAAACATAGGTCTGGCAGGCCTAACTAAAGCATATGAGTCGCATAAAATCCAGCCATACATGAACAGTTCTCTAGGAAGGAAGTGTTTGAAGGAAATTCGATGGGCGCGTTTAGTACCCCTTCCAATAAAAGAACTGAATCCGGCTTAGAAATCGTTGAACAATATAACCAGTTGCAGGCTGTGTAATTATAAGGCAGAATCATTGGTACATCTACTATGCTGCTGCCATGCACTACTACAGCAGCGGCGTATTCTGTTAAAACCAATGTTCCTGAAACATGGGACCAGAAGATGCGCTGATGCAGTGGCACTGCTTCAGTCAAGTATGGACTCTTCAGATCTGGCGAGATTTGGCAAATATATGAACATGACACGAATGGCCTTAATCGGAAATAACGCAGAGAAAAAACGTGGGCGGCAACTGTGCCCAGCAATGAACAAAAAAATAACCTTGTACGAAAGGCCAGGGAATATGGACCTTTGTCAATACTTAATATTTAATTAAAAAAATATATATATGGAATATTAGAACAAAGCCACATTTTAAATATGGTCTGGTACCACTGACCAATTAATAGTTTTACATTTTTATACTTGTTTAGACAAATGTTTTATAATGGCGATAGATACACTTTTTATTGTAATTCTGGATAATGCACTGCAATTTTGCAAAATTTTTAAGTAATTACGCAAAAATAAAATTCAAATTCAGTGCAGTGAGAGCACAGAACATTGTATTAGAATATTATTTACTTGAAAATTATTCTCTCTCCAGGAAAAGGTCATCTGGATTTTCAGCATGGACGTCCAAACCATGGTTTAAAGATCACAAGAAGACTTGTCATTGTTTCATTTATCCTGAGTTTCCTGATGGCCGCCTCCCTCGTTGTGATGATAGTGATGTGTAAGTGAACACATATTGCCAATTTTCAAGCTTTTTTTTCATAAGTCAACCAAATATATACCAAAAGCAAAGAGCAGCTCATTCCTTGGGAAATAATTTACCACGTGTTTCCAAGTTCAAGTTCAAGTTCAGAAATTTGTATAGCGCACTACTCACCCAGAGGGTCTCAAGGCGCTTGGTGGAGGGAGGTGAATTTACTTATCGAATATCCAGGTTTTTAGTTGCTTTCTGAAAGAGAGGTGGTTCTGAGTGAGGCGGAGGTGGGTGGGGAGAGAGTTCCAGGTTTTAGCCGCTAAGTAGGAGAAGGATCTTCCCCCCATGGTGGATCTGTGGATGCGCGGGATTGCGGCGAGGGCTTGATTGGACGATCGTAGTTGGCGGGAGGGGGTGTAGAAGGATAGACGCGTGTTGAGGCATTCGGGTCCTAGGTCGTAGAGGGCTTTGTGTGCGTGGGTGAGGAGACGGAACCTTATTCTCTTGTTGACAGGGAGCCAATGGAGGTCTTTCAGGTGGTCGGAAATGTGAGCTTGCCGAGGGATGTCCAAAATGAGCCTGGCTGAGGCGTTTTGGATGCGTTGGAGTTTTTTCTGTAGTTTGGCTGTGGTTCCGGCGTAAAGGGTGTTGCCGTAATCCAATCGGCTTGTGACCAGTGCGTGGGTGACTGTCTTTCTTGTTTCGGTGGGGATCCAGCGGAAGATTTTTTTGAGCATTCGTAGGATGTTGAAGCAAGATGATGAGACGGCGTTGACTTGTCTAGTCATCGAGAGGGAGGAGTCTAGAATGAAGCCCAGGTTACGTGCGTGGTCCGTAGGTATGGGTGCGGTTCCGAGGGCCGGTGGCCACCATGAGTTGTCCCAGGCAGAGGGGGATGGTCCTAAGATGAGGACTTCTGTTTTGTCCGAGTTTAGTTTTAAACGGCTGTTCTTCATCCATTCGGCTACTTCTTTCATTCCTTCGTGTAGGTTGGTTTTGGCGGTGTTTGGGTCTTTTGTGAGGGAGAGGATCAGCTGGGTGTCGTCTGCGTAGGAGATGATGTTGAGGTTGTGTTGGCGCGCGATGGATGCGAGGGGACTCATATATACATTGAAGAGGGTGGGGCTGAGTGACGATCCTTGTGGTACGCGGCAGATGACTTCGGTGGCCTCTGATTTGAAAGGGGGGAGGCGGACTCTCTGGGTTCTTCCGCTGAGGAACGATATTATCCAGTCCAATGCCTTTCCTTGTACTCCGATGTTGCTGAGGCGTTGTATGAGGGTGCTATGACAGACTGTGTCGAAGGCTGCGGAGAGGTCAAGTAAGATGAGAGCAACTGTTTCTCCGTTGTCCAGTAGTGTTCGGATGTCATCTGTTGCTGCGATGAGGCGGTTTCGGTGCTGTGTTTGGCTCGGAAGCCTGATTGAGAGGAGCCGAGGGATTTGTTGGATTCTAGGAAGGCGGCGAGCTGACTGTTGACGGCTTTCTCGATGACTTTGGCGGGGAATGGGAGGAGCGAGATGGGCGGTAGTTCTTAAGTTCGGTTGGGTCAGCCGTGGGTTTCTTCAGAAGGGCGCTGAGTTCGGCATGTTTCCAGTTTTCTGGGAAGGTGGCGGAGTTGAGGGAGCAGTTGATTACGTCTCGGAGATGGGGTGCGATGATGGAGTCTGCTTTGTTGAAGATGTGGTGGGGACAAGGGTCGGTTGGCGATCCTGAGTGGATGGAATTCATCAGGCGGATGGTGTCTTCAGTGGTGATTGGGTTCCAGGCGCAAAGGTTGTTAGAGGGGGGTTTTGGTTCGGAGGTGGGTGGAGTGGGCCGGTCTTCGGACTGGTTTTGAACGCTGTTGTGTATTTCGGCGATTTTGTTGTGGTAGAATGATGATAGAAAGTCGCAGAGGTCTTGGGAGGGGGTGATGTCGTTAGTGCCTGCGGAGGGGTTAGTGAATTCTTTGACGATGTTGAATAGTTCCTTGCTGTTTTGGGTATTGTTGTCAAGTCGATCCTTAAATGCTGATTTCTCGGTGGAACGGAAGAGTTGGTGGTGTTTGTGGGTGGCGTTTTTGAAGGAGGCCAGGTTGTAAGTGGTAGGGTTTTTTCTCCAGGTTTTCTCGAGAGTCCGACAGAGCTTCTTGGATTTCTTAAGGTTATCGTTGAACCAGGGGGCTTTTTTGTTCCCTTGCTTGATTAGATGGTTTTTCAAGGGTGCTAGTTCGTCTGCGCTGTGGGTGATCCATTGTGTGAGGTTGGTGGCTGCTTGGTTTGGGTCAGATGAATTGGCAGGAGTGTTTTGTTGAAGCGACGAGAAGAGCTGGTCGGTGGTGATTTTGTTCCAGTTTCTTCGGGGAATAGGTTGTGGGGGGTTATGGGACGTGGATTTTTTGTAGTGGAAGTGAACGCAGCTGTCCAGTGGAGAGCTGTGGTGTGATCAAAGGAGATGTGCTTGCTGGAGGTGAAGATAGGGTCGACCGTGTGTACGGCGGAGTGGGTGGAGGTGTCAACGAATTGTTTGAGTCCGAGATTGGCCATGTTGTCCAGAAGGGTGTTGGTGTTGTTGTCGTTTTTCTTGTCCAGGTGGAAGTTGAGGTCTTCCAGTAGAATGTAGTTCTCGGATGGGATGGCATGTGGGCTTATGAAGTCAGCGGTGTCTTCACTGAATTGTGAGCAGGGTCCTGGGGGTCTGTAGATAAGGGTGCCTCTGAGTGTGGTTTTGGGGTCGGTGTGAATCGGGAAGTGAAGGTGTTTGGCGGTAGCGAGGTTATCGTCGGAGCTGGTCGTGATGCGGATGGTGTTCTTATGGACGATGGCGATGCCTCCTCCTGTTTGGTTGATGCGGTCCTTTCGGATGATCTTGTAGGTGTCCGGGATGGCTATGGCGATGTCCGGGGCTGATGAGGCGTTCATCCAAGTTTCTGTAAGGAAGGCGACGTCTGGCGATGTAGTGTCGAGTAGGTTCCAGAGTTCGATCGAGTGTCTGTGGACTGAGCGGGTGTTGAGCAGTAAGCACTTTAGGTGGTTAGTGTCGGAGCTCTGTTTGGAGTTTGTGGATTTGGTGTGGGTCCTGATGCAGTCGAACTTGCAGGAGTGGCAGGTGAAGGGTCCATGGGTGTCTCCTGGAGCGGCTTGGTGGCAGTTAGGGAGTGGGCCGGGGTTAAGTGCTGAGAGGGTTGCGGCGTCGTATGTTATGCGGGTGGAATGGGATTTGCGTGGACCAGGGGGGCTGGCGCTGGGCGCGGTCCAGGCGCGGACGGGCGTAGACGGGCTTACCTTTGGCGTGCATGGGGCGCGTACGCTGCGCGTGAACACTGAGCGCGTAGGCATCTGTCATATGTGGATAGTGGAAGGGGAGGGGCGAGGGAGGATCAGCTGGGAGGCGGGAGCGGGGTGGAGATCAGGGCAGGGAGGCACAACACAAAAACAAAAAACAAAATGGCAGCAAGCCAATATCGCAACAGGATTGGGGCACAATTGTAAATAGCGTGATGCAAATGGCAGTGGCGTCGGCACAATCAGGCACAAATAAGTCTGCAGGCAGCCCAGCACAAGTTCAAATATCGTACAAGCGCACCTTTGCAATCAAGCGCTACGATCTAATTTACATCAGCAATTTAATAAATAATAATAAACAGGCGGGGCAATCTAGCGCTACGAACTCTAATAAATATTTATGCAGGCTAAAGCAGTTGTGGGTGCAAGGCGAGATAGGCACTCAGCAGTCTGGCGGTAAGCGCTACGATACCAGGCGAGGCAGGGAGCAGCGTGTGGAGCGACCTCTTCTGCTGGGAGCAGGACGGTCACAGCACTACCACGGCAGAGCGGGGGTAAACAGTATCAGTGGGAGGGAGGATCAGCTGGGAGGCGGGAGCGGGGTGGAGATCAGGGCAGGGAGGCACAACACAACAACAAAAAACAAAATGGCAGCAAGCCAATATCGCAACAGGATTGGGGCACAATTGTAAATAGCGCGATGCAAATGGCAGTGGCGCCAGCACAGTCAGGCACAAATAAGTCTGCAGGCAGCCCAGTACAAGTTCAAATATCGTACAAGCGCACCTTGGCAATCAAGCGCTACGATCTAATTTACATCAGCAATTTAATAAATAATAATAAACAGGCGGGGCAATCTAGCGCTACGAACTCTAATAAATATTTATGCAGGCTAAAGCAGTTGTGGGTGCAAGGCGAGATAGGCACTCAGCAGTCTGGCGGTAAGCGCTACGATACCAGGCGAGGCAGGGAGCAGCGTGTGGAGCGACCTCTTCTGCTGGGAGCAACCATCTTCATCAGCTTCTTTGGACATAGAATATTCGGGGATCCTGCCAGACACCGTGAAGGACTTCATGGGGTAGAGATGTAACTCATCTTCAGATGTTGAAGGATGCTTTGTCTATCCTTTGTGAATGTTAGTCATGCTCACCAGTTTCCTCTGAACATCCCCGGACATGGTTGATCATTTTCTTTTTTTACATATTTTCTCTATTTGGATGCACTTGGTTCTAATCCTTCCTTGACCGGAAGCTCACAGTCTCTTCAGTGAATTAAGAAAATACCTAGGGGAGTGCATATTCAGTGTGGAGTTTCTAATGATGTTGCAGGGTTTTTAGGAACAGAGTAGAAGGATTTGTGGTAGGAGGGTACCTCGGAGGTGTAACTGGAGTCCAAATCAGCTGTCCTAGGCGATTTTTAGATTTAGAAAAATAAGGAAGGAATATTTGTTGTATGCTGAGAATTTTTAGCCAATTATTCCCTGGTTCCATTTCAGTAGAAGGCTGCACTGATAGTGGCATTTTTGGATTTCTTAAGCAAAATGGCAATCATTTGTTTGTAATTAACATTTTAAGGACCAAGTCATTCTGGTTAGGAGGCTACTTTTCAATTATTTGTAATTTGTAAAGCACCTGGCTAACTTAAGAAAGGTTTTCTAGCGCTTTCCTCCTCACAACAACATCATCGGCCGCTCAACACCAATCAAAATCGATACAAGAATTGGACAGGCGAGAACAAGCTGGTGTTAAGGAGCGTCCGAAAAGCTGTAAGTGATTGCAGGCTCCCAGCATCTATGGCAAGGGGTTCTAGTGTGTTGGTCCAAAAACCACAATCCCTACTGCCTTGATGAGTTTTCTTGACTCTAAGAACAACTGCCAAGTCCAGGTGGCGTGAACGGAGGGGACGTTTCGGTGTGGACCAAGGCACAAGATGTCTCAAATACAAGGGCCCTATTTGAAAGAGACACTTATGCATAAAGCAGAAGGTCTTACATTAGACTGGTTGCAGTCAGTGAAGAGTCTGTAACAAACTGGCGGGAAAAGTGAGTTTAGAAGGGTGAAGGACAAGGTGTGCAGCTCGGTTCTGTACAATCTGGAACCGCTTGAGTAGAAATGTAGCTGCACCCAGCTACAGAACTCTGCCGTAGTCTAGTCTAGACCACCAGAGCCTCGACGACAGTCATTGTTCTGACAACAGAAGGCAAGCCATTTGAGCATGCAGAAACACGCAGTAGCTACTTTATTGACTTGCTGACTCCTAGAGAGCTTATCATTGAGCCATACCATTACATTTGTCACCACTTTTGTAGGGGAAGGAGTTGAACCGATGGTCGACAGCAACAAATGAAGGTCCCCCAAAGGTAGGGATTGTTGCTCACCAACAAAACCCTGTTATTGTTCCTATCAAGTTTCAGTTCGTTGGTATTCATCCACATTGAAACTTGGGCAAGACAGCTGTCAAGGGCTTCTGCGCTGTCGTTCTCCTTAGAAGATAATGATACCACAATTTGGGTGTCCTCTTCATAAGAAAACAAAGTGAAGGAAGAACCTTTTATTAAGAAGACTGTTTGTGAGTTGCAGGGTGTTGGACATGGCCCTCTCTGCAGAGTCACCCCCAAACATTTTGCCTTCACCCTCCTGTTTAATGAACCCATTTTTGTTTTCTCTTAAGACTCCGCATCTTTTACCACTGCTAACTAGGACTAACGTGATTGTGCTCTCTCCTCTAAACATGATAACATTGGCTTACACTCAATTGACACACCTAATTTACTTGTAAGCCCTTAGTAAAATGGTTACACAAGTACCAGAGCCTGTACATTAAATGCTAGTAGTGGACCTGCAACACTCATTATGCCACCCACTTAAGTAGGTCTTTAACACATGTCTCAGGCCTGCTGTTGGCTGCCCTTATGTGCCATTTAAAAATGCCATTTTGACCAGGCAAAATAAAGTGTTTGCAAGGCCTAACCCTTCCATTTCAATACATGTAAATCACCTCTAAGGTAGACCCAATTTCAATACATGTAAATCACCTCTAAGGTAGACCCAATACAGAGGGAAAAGTTGTTTTTTACTACTGCAATTATTACCTCACCCATTGCTTAACACTGGATTACTGTATTAAATGTAATATGTGATAACTTTCAATTGGGAACAGGTAAGTAAGTCAAGCTTGTTCTCTAAAAAATTGTAATTTAAAACATATTTAATTGTAAAGTTTGCTTTTAAGTGACAATTTTGAAAACACCACTTTTAGAAAGCTGGCAATTTCATGTTCCAACCATTAGGTGCCTTCAGCCTGTATCGCATGAGAAGGAGTTGTTGGCAGTTGATATTGGTTTACTGCTCCCGAACAGCCAGCTGAAAGGGGAATAATTGGAAAGTTGGGCCATCTCTGATTTGATGAGGGAGAGGAGCTGTCATCTACTGCACTTGCACGTCACAAAGGCTCTGCCTCATCACACTTGCAAAAGGTTTCACACAAGTCTATTGTGTCCCCATACAAGCAGGGGCCAGGGCAGGAAGCCAGGAAATTCCAAGCACCTATAGGGTTCAAACCTCCTGAACATTGTCCTATTTCAAAGCTGGCACCAGGTATAAACATTGGACCCCCAAACTATGTATTTCTATTTACAATGCTTGTAACCTCGTGTGATTACTACTGTGATATGTAATGTGCTATATATATTTGACCAAATCTATCCCAATCATGAGAAACTATATACCATCCTAACTCCCTCAGTAATTTAATGTTATCTAGATTACTCTCTACCAAACTTTTTCCTGTTAATTGCTATTATGTATTACTATTTACAACACTTGTAACCTTGTGCAATTACTGCTGCAATCTTCAATGTGCTATATGCATATATATATATATATTCACTGAAAAAACCATAGGTTATAGACCATATATAGTTAGGAATTAGCATTTACAAAACCTTGAAAATTCACTGAAAAAACCATAGGTTATAGACCATATATAGTTAGGAATTAGCATTTACAAAACCTTATTTTACTCACACAAAACCATTGAAATTCCATATATAGTTAGTTGCACTAACTATATATCGCGCACCCGCAATCCACTGCTGATGATGTCACATATTACATCATTCATGACATGGTCAGTGACATCACTGATGACATCACTGATGACATCTCAAATGACATCACTGATGACATCATCTAGTGTCTGTGTGTTTTTGTAAAGTTTAAATACGTTTTACATATTGAAGAATGACTGGATGTATGGAAGACTGAGTGTGTGTGTGGCTGGCTGGGAGGTGTGTGACTCTGTGCATATCAATGTGTACTTGTATCAGTGATTGTATAAGAGAGTAAGTATGTGTTAGTATATGTGTGAAAAGTATGGTGTTCTGTGTTTAACTATAGATGAGGAAATCGAAGTGTGATTGATTCTTCACAGGACTGACTAGGTGTATGAGTGCATATGATAGTGTTCTAATAATAACTGACTGTATGTATGAGTAATTGTATGGGTGAATGAGTGAATGTGTGTGTAGACGTACGAATCAGTGAGTGCGTATGTAGTAACTGGTATTGGTGTGTCATGATGTCATCAGTGATGTCATTTGAGATGTCATCAGTGATGTCATTTCAGATGTCATTAGTGATGTCATCAGTGATGTCACTGAAGTATGGTGTTCTGTGTTTAACTGTATAGATGAAGAAATGGAAGTGTGATTGATTCTTTACAGGACTGACTTGGTGTGTGAGTAACTCCATGGATGAGTGGCAGTGTGTGACTGTCTGCATAGGTGTATGAGTGCATATGATAGTGTTGTAATAATAAGTGACTGTATGTATGAGTCATTGTATGGGTGAATGAGTGAATGTGTGTGTAGACGTAGGAATCAGTGAGTGCGTATGTAGTAACTGGTATTGGTGTGTCATGATGTCATCAGTGATGTCATTTGAGATGTCATCAGTGATGTCATTTGAGATGTCATCAGTGATGTCATCAGTGATGTCACTGACCATGTCATGAATGATGTAATATGTGACATCATCAGCAGTGGATTGCGGGTGCGCGATATATAGTTAGTGCAACTAACTATATATGGAATTTCAATGGTTTTGTGTGAGTAAAATAAGGTTTTGTAAATGCTAATTCCTAACTATATATGGTCTATAACCTATGGTTTTTTCAGTGAATTTTCAAGGTTTTGTAAATGCTAATTCCTAACTATATATGGTCTATAACCTATGGTTTTTTCAGTGAATTTCATTGGTTTTTTAACAGCTAATATCTGTAGCTGTAAAATGTATTCTTCTTTAAATCCAAAAATATATTTTATATGTTTATGAATAATTTTTTTTTTAAATATTTTTTTTTCTTCGTTCCCGCTTCGCGAATCGGGAAGCTTCCCGTTAGCTGACCTTGATGCCGCGAAATAAACCGCGAGCCGGTAAACGTTTCTTTACCGCAAGTGCCGCGTTAGAAAACAACATCGTGACGCCTCCCGTCCGCATGACGTTTCACGTTGTCGCGTGATACGTCATATGACGTGCTACGTTAGCGAACTGGTACGCGAAGCGAGTCGCAAAGCGCAGGTTTCTGGAAGCAAACCGGGAGGCCCTGCAAAGCGCTTAACGTAAACACAGCAAGTCATGTGACTTGGTAATAACACTTTTCATTGGTTCATTTCACTTTTGGTTTCCTAATGATGTAAGACTAGGTCATATCATCTAAAATGAACACTTTTGATTGGTTGAGAACTCTTGTTTTTCCCAAATGATGAAAATCCCTCCTTCTTTCCTCACTCTGACTTTCATCATTGTGAGAGAAAGACCCTTTGTGATCACTGAGCAATGGCTTCTTTAGTAGCTTCAGCTGGTGCTTCCCCACCACCTCCACCACATCCAAGGAAGAGTGGACCACCTGCTCAAGTTATAATTCAGCAAGAAGAGGAAGAAGAGGAACAGGAGGAAGAGCACGAAGAGAGGCAGTTTTTGCCTGAGGAACCCAGGACGTCTCACCGGAAAGAAAACTTCATTTGGCAATTTTTTAAAATTCCCAAAGGTCAGAAAAAAGTAAATGCAAGATACGTAACTTGCCTTATATGTCAAGATAGACTGTCCAGAGGAACCGAGAAAAAATACAGTTTCGGAAACTACACAATGCATCGCCATATGACTAGGTGGCATCCTAACAACTACAGTGCTGCACAGTTTCGGAACGACCTAGATAATCTCCCTATTATGGCCAGAAGATCTGTTGTACCGGAAGTAACGGGACCAGAGGGCAGGGAGATGGTGCCAAATATACAAATGAGATTTGGTGAAGTAAAACACATCTGCGTATTTTGCGATGGATTCATTTGCTACGGAGAAAGAAGCATCACTCTGATCAACAGAGCTATTGACTATCATATGCAAGTTTGTACGAAACGCCCAAAATAATAAATACTTTTTTTTTGTTTTGTTGCTCCTGTTGAGCCCTTTACAATGAATCGTTTTCATTGCCCCCTCCAAGAAAAACCCCAAAAAATATAAAACTGTTCAGAAAAATTCAAAAAAAGTAAAAAAATGTTCTGAAAAATAATAAAAAAATATAAAACAACAAAAACAATAAAAAAAAAAGTTCTTTTCAGAACTACCTCCCCGTTATTAAAAAATTGGTACAATATTTGGAACTGTGCCAACCTCTATTTCTCTTAGTTCGCTTCCCAGTTCGCTCGCCGGTACGCGAACCGGAAGCGAACCAAAAACAGTAAGTATAAGGGAAGGAAACAGAGACTTATGTTAAAAGAAAGACAGCTATAGGGGAGTAAACTAGAGATACTATTACCCGTAATCCACTGCTGATGATGTCACATATTACATCATTCATGACATGCTCAGTGACATCATCAGCAGAGGATTGCGGGTTTTTTGACAACGTGCCTTATCCACGGTTTAATAACGCTGCCTTTTGCTTTATATAAGTTTTCAAATTGTATGAAATATATACCAATAGGTCGTTATGAACCGTTAGGTAGTGCTTTTCTTCATGAGGTCTGGTCGCTTCCATACACATACAGATGTTTCAAAGATGATCAAGAAGTTTATCTGAATGGAGAGGAATGCACTGAGACGCCAGATCATTCACTAATGTGTAGGCACATACAGTTACACGGTTCATGCAACAAACACCGACCAAATATGGCTTGCGTGTTGCAAGGCACGCCAGTTCCTGCTATCATCCCCACGTTCAAGTTGTTGGAAAATGGTAGTTATTTGATGCTCAATAATGAAGATTGTTCTGAGTTAATTAAAAGTATTCCTTTTATGGTAACAGTAAGTGAACGGGTTATTTGCTGCAGAAATGTTCTATTTCCTCCCACACATGAACATAGGGAGTTTTCAATCTGGCCACAAATACCAACCTTGGGAGAGATTTCAACGGCATGGCAAGAATAAGAGCTCTTTTGTCTCAGAGAGAGGTGGCCTTGAGTTCGGCCCGTGAAACTTTCGTGCTTCACATAGCGAACACCCGTACAGAGGTGCAGACCCTTCTCAATTCAGATTTGCCTTTCAATTTCAGCAAGATGGTTCGGACTATCTTTAACGCATCCTCCACAAAGGCCCTGGCGCACTTTTTTAAAGTTGTTACCAGTGGTCTCGTGACTTCATTTGAGAAAATCTTTGGAGTCATCCCTGCTTTCTTTCATTCTATTTTCTCCACTCTGCTTCGTGGATTGGCATTTTTACTTGCATTACCAGCGGACGCTCTTGTGCTTTTTTACATTTTTAAATATGGATGTCCCTCCTATGCAACCTCCCACCCTGCAGCTGCTGACACTGTTCCGCAATCGCATGCTAGAATATTATGGCACAATGCCGTTGGCGATATTAAGCACGGCATATGGATTATCTTTTCGATTCTCCTACTTCAGCTGTGTCCAGCCTGTATTTCACTGCCTGACCTGTGATTTCGATTGGGCCATTGATTTGTGTCTCTGCGGACCGGTTTCTCCTGACGTCGACTTTAATCAGCTGATGACTCCTATCATTACTCACGAGTTGGTTTGTCCTGGCGAAAGGATTATGGCTGTGGCATTGATGCATGGACTACTTGGTCCCTGGAATTTACTGGCGGCAGCACAGTCTTTCTTGGAACAGAGCTTTCTTGAAAACCCACCGAGCTGTCCTCTGATGGTGATAGAGGATCCGGTGCTGGGAGAGCACGTATGTTCTTTTCCGCTTTTAAATTGGATGGCTGAACTGTTTTCGGATGAAGACGGTGACTTCCTATTGGAGGCTGTTGCAGCTTATTTTGCATACACAGTTATGTCATAGACCTTTTTCATGTTTGATATGCTGAGTACTAGCATTTCATTGACAATTCATTGACTTATTTGTCAAGTTTTTATTATTTACCTTGCCTATTGGCTTAAGACTCGATAAAGTACTTGGCTGTTTTATTTTTCTTTAGCATTAAATTTTCCTAGTTTTTAATGCTTTACCTTGCGGACCGTCCACATATAAACTTGCAATCTGCTCTCATGAGATGGCACTTCTATTATCTTATTCAGTTCGTTTCCGGATCATGGGGAGGTGTCATCTAGGTCCTGGATATCTTTACACCGTGTTAAGTTAGCATGGGCTCATTACCGGTTTAAACGCCATTTTTCCTTTTTTGCAACTTCTGCACACGACACTTAGTTGTTGCTTTAGCTTTCCACCTAGTAGTTCATCGTGGTTTACATGAGAATAATATGTTATTGCTCTACTATCTGCTTTGCTTGTTAAACTATATCTGTACAGCGAGTGCTAAAGTTTCAAGAACAACACGATACAGAATTGTTATGAGGTCTGATCTCCACGACTTCATACTCATAACATAAGTGCAACTTCTGCCAATTCTGGGCATGAGGCGGGTTTTATATTGCTTTGCCGAACACACATACACAACAGTTGATGCGGTTCACATGAAGAGAGAGCTGGTGTATGCTGATGTGATTCCTTCAAATCTAAGACACTAAAGTATGGGCACGCCCTAAACCAACACAAAGAGACCTTCTTAGCAAATAATATAATATGTGTATTAGGGAGGGTGAGATATAAGCAGCCGCGGGCCGTGGAGGGAGTTACGGTGAGGCAGGGAGGCGGGGAGGGGGAGAAGCAGGGTGGAGCCCTCTCTACCCTGCCCCTCCCCCTCCCCGCCTCCCTGCCCCACCGTAACTCCCTCCACGGCCCGCGGCTGCTTATAAGTGTTGCTAACTCTTATTCATTTACAGCATGTTAACATACTGTCACCATTCGCTTTTTATGTATTAGTAACTATGCTGGTAATTTTGCTACTGATAATATGTGTACTTGTATTCTCCACCCTGCTTCTCCCCCTCCCCGCCTCCCTGCCTCACCGTAACTCCCTCCACGGCCCGCGGCTGCTTATAAGTGTTGCTAACTCTTATTCATTTACAGCATGTTAACATACTATCACCATTCGCTTTTTATGTACTAGTAACTATGCTGGTAATTTTGCTACTGATAATATGTGTACTTGTATTATCTAAGATACTACGCCTGAGAAGACGGCATTAGTAAATAAACATTTCAAATACACATGTGTTCTTCTTAACTCCATGTTCTGGTTTCTAAGAAATATATAACGACCGACTGTTCATGAGTTCCACGTATCCTGAGGTACTATAAGTTCATATTCTGGATTGTCTAAACATTGAGAGTTTGTTATATCCAATGTGACACTGTACCTAGCTTGCTAAGGGGTTTTTGATTACTAACGTGAGTTTTGGGACACCCTAATTCGCCGAGGTTCCAATCCTCTGTCCACAGTTCTGTGTGAGAACAGAAACCCTGCGACAGGGGCACCCCGGACCCTTGCTGGAGCTTCATCACACTTGCGATACAACTCCAGCAATGCGCCACCTTTACGGCACAGATACATCACGCATCTGTGCTGTTTTTGCCCCATGATGCGCCGCATTGTAAATGCAGCACACCATAGATGACGGAACAGCGGCACAGAATGACTAACACATCCCTGGTGATGCGCCAGTCATCATAAATGTATCCCTATGCTTCTTATCTTGTTAGAGATGAACCGCCATATGTATCATCAAAGTTTTTTGCATTTCCTAAATAGCGAACTTTAAGGAATAAATAGCGATTCTTTACCATTCCTAGTTTGCGATTAGCTATTTGCTAATTACAAATTACCCATTCATTTCCTTCATTTCCATAGGGCGGTTGGACTCACTTTTAGCTCGAACGGCTGAATGGATTTCCACGAAACTTGGCAAAATTGTAGGGACTGGTAGCCCGATGTGCCTTTGCTATGTCTCAAGATATATGCTCCAGTGGTTTTTACGAAAATTAACTTTGAAAAATATATATTGGGCTACATTGGCCTATATATATGTTGGAGCCCAAATGTAGCCCAATGTAGCCCAATGAAGCCCAATGTAGCCCAATGTAGCCCAAAGATGGCCGCCAGACACACAAAAAAACAAATGTAGCCCAAATATCAGCCAGATGTAGCCCAACTATAGCCCAGTGACAGAATGAACAATCAGCTTCGCAAACCTCCGTTACGCGAAGCGGAGCGCTGTTACAGATATATATCTTTTTTTGAACGTTAATTTCTCAAAATCCACTGGAGCACATATATTGAGACCTAGCAAAGGCACATCGGGCTACCAGTCCCTGATATTTTGCCAAGTTTCGTGCAAATCCATTCAGCCGTTCGATTATTATTATTATTATTTTTTTTGCCCCGCGGGGCCCTTTTAAAACCTCCACATCAAACCTAGGGGGTCAGCGAGGATCTACTATGCCCCCTTATGGTCATTTCCCCCTTCGTTTTGGCCTCCTCTTGTCTCTCGATCCTACCGAGAGACAAGATGGCGGCCGCTACGGACTTTTTGGAATGTTGACAGACGCCAGAGAACCAATCAGCTTCGCTTCACAAAGCTCCGTTGCGCGCAAAGTACGCGTCCTGGGACGCTGCCCGGTCCGCTGTTACAGATATATATCTTTTTTTAAACGTTAATTTCTCAAAATCCACTGGAGCACATATATTGAGACCTACAAAAGGCACATCGGGCTACCAGTCCCTACAATTTTGCCAAGTTTCGTGCAAATCCATTCAGCCGTTCGGGCTAAAAGTGAGGCCAACCGCCCTATGGAAAACTCAATGTTAAAAACACGTTTTGGGACCCCCCTTTTTTCTCGGCCCCCCCTTGACGAACCCCCCCCAAATTTTCAAGGGCTGCTCAGAAACAAAATGTGCCATTTTCCTGAAAATGTCAGCCAATTCCGTCCACAAACGCCAAAGTTATTAGACATAGAATTTTCAAAAATCCCATAGAGAAAAAATCCTAACTATATATACCTACTGGCGACCGCCAGTAGGTAATATATATATATATATATATATATATATATATATATATATATATATATATATATATATATATATATATGTGTGTGTTCTGTATGGGCAACTATATCCTAATGTCTTTTGTATTTACCTCAGAACTGCATCTGCAACAAATTACCAAATGTATACTTCGTTTCCACAATGTCACCTTCTATTTCTATCTAACCTCAATGTATCTTATATAAAGGATGCAATGCAGACTATGTGAAGCACTCTAATACCCTCAGGTCAAGTTTGCGCTATATAATGCGCTATATAATACATTAATAAATAAATAACGAGCTCCGGAGACCTCTGAACTCCCTTCATCTGCCCAGCTCACCTGCTGCCTGGACCTATGTGAGCCTTGCTGGTCTCCGCTGGAGTGCATTCCCAATCCCCAATAGGTGCCCCTCAATTCCTGGACCCTTGGTGAGGCATCAGTTGAGCGTCCACTCCAAGAAAAGGAGAGATCCTGAAGTTTTGGGCTCTTGGCAACTGCCAAGTGCCTTGTTTGTGCCAATATCTTGCCGCCTGTGCCAACCTCCAAACCGTAGACTCTTCATGCTACAGCAACCACCAGCAGCAACTGGAGGCCCAAGATCTGCTCTTCGGGCTACAACAATGACAGCCCAGAGTGATTGCTAATGAGAATCTCCAGGAGCGATCTCCCGAGATGCTGGACAGGATCTTCATGCTACAGCGGCAAACATCCTCAACCTCAATGCTCGGGTTGGTTTTTACGCTAAAGCGACGACCATCCATGACACACTTCTTGCCCCCTGTGGTCCAATCCACCATGAACTGGACTCTTCATGTTAGACTTTTGAAGGTAACTCTTTCGGCAGGACTAATCTGGTCCATGCATCTGGCCCATGCTTCAGTAAGGTGAGCCTGAATTTCTGAGTTTTACCCAGTCTTGCACGACCGAAAGTAGTGCTTTGTGCTTTTGGGTGCTATACTTTAAAATGTCATATCTCCTGTTCTACTGATTGGATTTTTGTCAGTTTAGTTTCAAGTAATTGATTGCAGTTCACTCTATCTTTCTAAATTTGTGTGTGATTTTTCTGCAGTTGTGTTTTCACGCTATTACTGTTTGAAGTGCTGCATATATACTTTACACATTGCCTCTAAGTTAAGCCTGACTTCTTTTGTGCCAAGCATCGAGACGGTTAAGCACAGGTAAAGTTGGTGTTTGCTTATTTTTCACCCTGACAAGAATTGTGGTTGCTGCTTGAGTAGCCTCACAACTCCATCAACCAACAATGCAATTTCCAACACAGGGTTTAAATTGTAGGCGCAAAGTCTACCATTTGTCAGTGAAGTGCTGGACAGTAGTTTCACAACCTCTGAACGACCAACTGCAGTGACCAATAGTGGAGAAAGGGTCCTACCTGAGATATGTTCAAACACACCAAATAAAGGATCCAACACGTCGCACTATTCACGCAAAGGAACAACAAAATGTTGCATAACACAAAGACACAACATATGGTCGATGTGTACTGCAAAAAAAAGTAGGACACACCACTGCTACCTCCATAAACAAGGAACCGAGGGGCATATTATCAAGATCGCCGTATTAGCGGCAGAAAACTGCTGCTAAAGCGGCGATAATGAGCTTGATAATATGCCGTATAGGATTCCAATAGATGCCCATGTTCACACCAGAACATGAACTTCTATCGGAATACTCAAGAGCATATTATCAAGCCCATTATCGCCACTTTAGCAGCAGTTTTCTGCCGCTAAACCGGCGATCATTTTTAATGCCGTTCTTTGTAATATGCCCACAAGTAACCCAGGTATATCAGAAAAAATAACCTAAACATATAGGCAACACAAAACCAGAGAACGCTTAAAACACAAATCATTGAATTTTGTGGCGACGGTCCCCAGAGTGCCGAACATTTCTGCTCACAACAGTGATTGGTATCCTTTGAGTTACACACAAGAGATACAAACTATCACTTTTTAACTCCACACAGAACACTCGCTGTAAAAGGGTACACTCCATCACATTCCTCAGCACTTTGGGAAGGAATCACACAGATTTTTTTTCCCTGCACAAAATCTCCAAGCAAATCTTTGCAGTTGAAAACTCTGCTGGCAGGCACTGATATGGATCTTCCTCTGGCAAGTGCTCATGGTGCGAGATATGTCGATGGTGCAGGGCCAGGCGTATTGCCAGGAATTAGGGTGATTTATGCGTGCTGCACATGCCAGTCACCCTGCACCAGACCTCTGTGCCACCAGACAGGGGCAGAGGAATGTAAAAACGTGTGACACTGATGGAAATGTCCCCATGTGCCCCATTGCTCGGGTAAGACATTGACAGTGGGCGCATCATTGCATTTCTAGCCGCACTGGGGTAGAAATGTAATTCAATATATTGACATGCCCAGATGGTTTAGGCCATCCTTATTGGAGATGTGGGTGCATCAGCATGTCCCCATCACAATACCCACAATGGATCATGAAACCACTGCATATCAGAACAGCGTGTGGGCACCTGTGCCTCATCGTGAATGTGTGGTCCTTTATTCTGAAAGCCAGCACTGTGACCTGACCAAAAGTCAGAGTTAAACTGCTCCTACAGAGAAGAAGGCGTCATGAGGACGTTCATCACATTGAGAATTACAGAAGTGAAATTCAAGAGCCAATAATTCCCCAAAAAATCCTGTTTTGCTTAAAGATCATGGGCCTCATTTATGAAGCCTTGAGTCAGTTTTGCGCTTACGATGCGTCACTTTTTGTGACGCACCGGTGGCATAAAACATGCCTCCTGTTGCACACTATTTACAAAGTGATGCATCTACGCAGATGTGTCACTTTGTAAACCCCTGCGCTACATTATACCTGCGTCAGGTATAATGTATGCAGGGGGGGCGTTTCCCTGCAAAAAGCCTCATAGGAGTGATGTAGTGAAATCTGTTAGATTTCACTGCGTCACTTCTAGGACACTGTTGCGTCAAAATCTTGCACCTGCCTCACAGCAGGCGTAAGACTGACGCAGGCCCTTTCACATGGGGCAAAGGACACTTTGCTGGAGTTGCGTCACTTTTGTCACACACTCCAGCAATACGTCACTTTTGCGCTTGCAAATACGTCAGAAATACTGATGTATCTGTAACTCCTTGTGACATGATGCATCATATTATAAATATGACGCATCAGGTATGTCGCAAGGAGTGCGCACTGAGAAGTGACGCATCGCTGCTTTCAAGGAGCGATGCGTCATTTCTCATAAATGAGGCCCCATGTATCCTAGGACATATTTAAATTTTTTTGAATACAAGGTACTAATAATGCCAACTACAAATTCCACTTATAGAGCACTCTAAGACTCACCTTTATCAACAGCGCTTACTTATGGTGATGTAGCACCACTTACATCTACTGAGGCAGCCTCGAGATTGGGTACCCCTTGTACTTAGAAGATGTCCAATTGCATCTAAAGCTTGGTGACTTTTCTATGAACTTACCCATAGAGTCTCTGTCTGCCTGCCCATGGAACATGACTGCACGAAGAAAACCATGCTCCGGGTAAATGGTGACAAAATGAAATTCTGGTGATGGGTCCTGTCTCTGCCACAATCGCCCTAAGCTTTGAGAGATGTGATTAAGCAAAAATGAGTGGTAAACAATGAACATTCGTTTAAATTGACACAGTCTTTCATATTCCAAGAACTTTTATCTGTTTACGATGCTTGTTTTCTTAGATTTTCGGAAGGTGATTTATCTAAATGACATTGAGCATGAAGCCAAGGAGCTGGTCAACTCTATTAACAGAGGCTACCCAGTGTCTGTATCAGCCATGGATCCCTCCGGTGAGTAGAATTTGTTAATTTTCTTGCCATGTATCAGTAGGAGAATGCTTGAGCCCTTCTCTGAAGACCACAGGTGTGGGAAAAACATTGCAAAATCAAGTCATCTGACTTCTATGTGCTAATGCTTGCATGCACACGTTTGCAAGTCTTAGCACATTAAACCGAGACCTATCGGCTTTGACACTACCTGAGAGTTTTATGCTGCCCTGACATGCCAGAAATGGTAGCTTGATGTAGCACATTCGTCTTATAATCGTTTTATAATCGAAAATTCATGCTGGCAGTCACTGCAGAAGTACTACATTGTTGGTTGAGGGGGGTCTTCCCTCCAATGATGCTTGTCGTTGTCACGGTGACGTCACCATGAGGTAGGTAGTCCAGACGGAGTGGCAGAGCTGTCTGAACATCACAGAATGTTCGAAGAGTTAAGAGCCTGCATCAAGGTCATTAACAAATATCAAACCTATCATGGATGTTAATTTGACGGGTTGTATGTGAGTCTGGAAACAGTAGCTCCTGGTGGTGTTAATCACATGGAAAACATCAGAGATGGAATGTGGGAGTTTGACAGTGAGTTATTACAAATGTGTAAACTAGGCCTACTAAAAAGCAACATAAAGAGAACCAGGCAAAGAAAGGAAGGAAATGCGCAGTGCGAAATGTAAGCTGATTGTAAAACAGAGAAACTGCGCAATTGGGAGATAAAGCGAAAAAAATGCAGTTGCATGCGGTAAGTGAGTCAGCAACAACACAATGTGAAAGAGTTCCCTGAAACAGGAAGTGACACCATATTATCATCATTATGAAACCTGCAGTGGCGTTTGCTTCTGTGGCAGGAGGTGGCCTCCTGAAAATCGAGAAACAATCATATAGATTGTAAAAGTAATTAAATGACCTGAAAATCTCAAAGAAGAATTTGTTTATTTGCTTGCCATGTATCAATAGGAGAATAAAACACTGTATCAAATTAAAGTGAAATCACAAATTCCACCAGAACTCTCATTGCCAAGATCTCTTGACCCTGACCTGAGATAAATGGGCATGCCACGCGTAATGTGGTAAGGAGCAGGCAAACAGCTTTTGTGTGGGGGAATATGACGGCCACATTGACAGTGTTTTATAATGATAAATTCCTGGTGTCCTTAATGTAGGCCGACAATATTGACTGTGCCATGTTTGTTTATTGCTTATTGATTTAATTTGATGATCTCCACACTCTTGTGACAGGGCCAGCCATGGCCATGACCAATGAAAGGGGAAAGATGAAAGGGAAAGTCAGGTTTATGCAGAAGTGGCAGAGAGATGGTGACTCAGGAGTCCACAGTACTGTAACACTAAGCTTAGAGTGTATAATATGAACCTCAGCACCTCTGCATGCATGGTCATGCATATATCTAACGTAGGGTACCTTACTCTAGAATGCACAGTCGTGGAATGTATATCTCAGTTTGCTAGTGTGCACAGTCATGCCCTCATAGAATGTAGGTCTCAGTACTCTAGAATGCACATTCATACTCTCATAGAATATAAGTGCCAGTACTCTAGAAAGCACAGCCGTACTCTCATAGAATGTAGGCTTCAGTGCTCTAGAATGCACAGCCACACTGTCACAGAATACTCTAGAAAGCACAGTCATACTCTCATAGATTGTAAATCTCAGTACTTTAGAATGCACAGTCATGCCCTCATGAAATGTAGGTCTCAGTACTGTAGAATACACAGTCACACTCTCATTGAATGTAGGTCTCAGTACTCTAGAATGCATAGTCATGCTCTCATAGAATGCAGCTCTCAGTACTCTACACAGTCATTCGCTCATAGCATGTGAGTTTCATTATTCTAGATAGTACAGCCCTACTGTGATAGAATATGTCCTAGTACTCTAGAACGTACAGTCATACTGTCATAGAATGTGGGTCTTAATACTTTAGAATTCACAGTCATACTCTTATAGAATGTAGGTCACAGTACCCTAGAACCCACATCCATACTCTCCTAGAATATAGTTCACAGTGTTCTAGAATGTACAGCCATACTCTCATAGAATATAAGTCTCAGCACTCTAGAATGTACAGTCATGCCCTCATAGAACGTAGGTCTCAGTACTGTAGAATGCACAGTCATACTCTCACTGAATGTAGGTCTCAGTACTCTAGAATTCACATTCATATGTTCATAGAATATAGGTTTCAGGACTCTAGAATGCACAGTCATACTCTCATAGAATGTAGGTCTCAGTAGTCTAGAATAAACAGTAATACACTCATAGTCTAAAGGTCTCAGTACTCCAGAACGCACAGTCATACTCTCATAGAAGGTAGGCCTCAGTATTCTAGAATGCATAACCATACTCTCATAGAATGCAGCTCTCAGTACTTTAGAATACATAGTCATATGCTCATAGAATGTAAGTTTCATTATTCTAGATAGCACAGTCATACTCTGAAAGAATATGTCCTAGTACCCTAGAATGCACAGTGATACTGTCATAGAATGTGGGTCTTAATACTCTAGAATGCACAGTCATACTCTCTTAGAATATAGGTTTCAGTACCCTAGAACACACAACAATATTCTCATAGAATACAGTACACAGTACTTTAGAATTTATAGCCATACTCTCATATAATATATTTCACAGTACTCTACAATGCACAGCCATACTCTCATAGAATTTACGTCTCAGTACTATAGAACGCAAAGTCATACTCATGCAATGTAGGTGTCAGTACTCTAGAATGCCCAGTAATACTCTCATAGAATGTAGATCTCAGTACTCTAGAATGCACAGTCATACTCTCATAGAATATACTTCTTAGTACTCTATAATGTAAGCTATACTCTCATAGAATGTAGGTCACAGTACTCTAGAATGCACAGCCATACTCTCAAAGAATATAGGTCTCATTACTCTAGAATGCAGAGTCATACTCTCACAGAATGCAGGTATCAGTACTCTAGAATGGTGCAGAGACATAATAGGGAAGAGGTGTGGCGCCGCGGCCAGGGCGACTGACGCTGGAATCTGGGGATCAGGGTTCGATCCCCGGCTCCGGCGTCAGGTTAGCCCAGCACCATGTGACTCTGGGCAATAGCTTGCTTAATCTTCCCCACGGCCCCCAGCGCCTAAAGACCCTAACGGGTGATTGTGCGCTATACAAATGTGGATTATTAATATCGAGTTGCACAAATATCAAATCATTAATATCATGGGTCAGAAATATCAACAGCTAGAATATCATTGTCAAGAATATCGATTTGAGGTAAGTAATATCGATTTAGAAAATATAAAAGTGTTTATGATCGTTTGCAAAAATATAGTGGTTAACAATATTGTTATTTTATTATTGCTATATAGTTCATATGTATGTGATGTATTTTTTTTGTATATGAATTGTTTGTATTTTTAATATGTGTTAATTGTTAGTAGTTATTACAAATAAAAAAAATCAGTTTTTTGTTTTTCCTTCCATAGCAGGTTGCAGGTTTATAGGGGAATAGGGTGGGAAGTAATTGAATTTTATTAAATGTATTGATTCTTTTTTCTTTATTAATATTTAATTGAGAAATTATAGCGATACGTTTATTTATTTTTTATTATTAATGAATTAATAATTGCTTGATATTTACATTTAAAAAAATGGTAATTAATTATGGTAAGTGTGTAATTAATTTTATTTTAGGTGTATGATGTGTTTATAGGTGTAAAGGGTGGGAAATGTATTTCAAATTTATGAATTATTAATTGGTAGTTAATTGCAATTAAATAATTGGTAATTAATTATGGTAGTTGTGTAATTAATTTTAGGGGTGGTGGTGTTTATAGGCATAAAGGGTAGGAAGTAATATATTTATAATGCATGAATTAATAATTGGTTGTTAATTAATTTTAATTAATTAATTAATTGGTAATTAATTATGGTAGTTGTGCAATTAATTGTAGGTTTCTGTTGTGTTTATAGGAGTAAAGGGTGGGAAGTAATTTGTTTTTAAATAATTAATATATAGTTGTTAATTCATGTTACTTTTTTATATTTATTTTGTGTAATTGTTTATTTTTTGTGTGTTGTTTTTACATTTAAAGGGGTAAAGTGTAATACAGTTATGTTTTCATGCTTTTTTCGTATGTAAATATTTTCTAGTTTAAAATAATTATTTTTCATAAATGTATTTACTATTTTATTTTATATAATATTTGATGGTTTATGGTATATGAAATTAATATTATATGTGTTCTTTTTATATGTTTAATATATTTTACTTTTTATATAGTTTTTTAGTTTTTAATATTTTGTATTTATTTTTAAATGTTATAGTGTGAGTAGTAATTGTTTCCCCTCCGCTATCCAGCACTTTCCCTACAGTTGTTCTCACTGGACTGGGAATAGTACATTTTACCCCCCGCTATTAAACACTTTCCCTACTGATGCACTCACTGGAGTTGGAATAGTAATTTTTACCTTTCCGCTATCCAACACCTTCCCTAATGTTGCACGCTTTGGAGTGGGAATAGTAATTTTTACCCCTCTTCTATCCAACACTTTCCCTACCGTCGCACTCACTGGCGTGGGAATAACATGTTTTACTCCTCCGCTATCCAACACTTATCCTACTGTTGCATTCAGTGGAATGAGAATAGTCATTTTTACCCCTACGCTGTCCAACACTTTCCCGATTGTTGCTCAATTTGGAGTGAGAATAGTTATTTTTGCCCCTCCACTATCCAACACTTTCCCTACTTTTGCACTCATTGGAGTTGGAATAGTAATTGTTAACTGTCCGCTGTCCAACACTTTCCCTACTTTTGTACTCATTGGGGCTGGAATAGTATTTTTTAATTGTCGTCTATCCAACACTTTCCCTACTGTTGCACTCTCTGGGGTGGGAATAGTATTTTTACCCCGATATTATCCAACATTTTCCCTAATTTTGAACTCACTGGAGTTGGAATACAACATGTTACCTCTCTGCTATCCATCACTTATCCTACTGTTGCATTCAGTGGAGTAGGAATAGTAATATTTACCCCTCTGCTATCGAACACTTTCCCTACTGTTGCTTCCACTGGAGTGGGAATAGTAAATGTTCCCCTCCGCTACTCAGCACTTTCCCTACTGTTGCACTCAGTGGAGTTGGAATAGTACATTTTATTTCTCCGCTTTAAATCACTCACCCTACTTTTGCACTTGCAGTGGGAATAGTTAATTTTACCCCTTTACTATCCAACACTTTCCCTACTGTTGGACTGATTGTATTGTGAAATGTAAGTTTACATATTTTTAATAGTTTAATGTTTTAACTTATTATAGATTTTAGTATTTTTTATATTTTAAATCATTAATATATTTTTATTTTTCATATTATTTTAAACTTTTAACATAAATTAAAAATGGTAGTTTATTAATGATTTTAAAGTCAGTGAACCCTCTAGAATACACTGCCAAATTCCCATAGATTGCAGGTCACTTTCCCCTAGAAGGGCACATACATCATCTCATAGATATAGGTTACATTACTCTACAATACACAGTCATACTCTCATAGAATATAGATCTCAGTACTCTAGATTGCACAGCCATACTTATAGAATATACCTCTCAGTACTCTATAATGCAAAGCCATACTGTCATAGAATGCAGGTCACTGTAACATAGGATGCACAGCCAAAAGCCTCATAGAATAAGGGTCTCAGTACTCTAGAACACAAAGTCATACTCTCAGTGAATATAGGTCTCATTAATCTACAATGCACAGCCACACTCTCATAGAATATAGTTTACGGTACTCTAGAATGCACAGCCATACTCCTATAAAATATAGGTCACAGTACTCTAGAACGCATTGTCATAGAATGCAGGTCATAGTACCCTAGAATACACATTCATACTCTCATAGAATATAGGTGTCAGTACTGTAGAATCATGTAGGCCCCAGTACCCCAGAATGCACAGCCATACTATCATAGAATATACTACTCAGTACTCTGAAATGCACAACCATACTTTCATAGAATAAACTTCTCAGAACTCTAGAAGGAACAGTCATACTGTCATAGAATGCAGGTCACAGTAACATAGGATGCCCAGCCAAAACTCTCATAGAATAAGAGTCTCAGTACTCTAGAACAAACAGTCATACTCTCATAGAATATAAGTCTCAGTACTCTAGAATGCACAGCCATACTCTCATAGAATATAGTTTACAGTACTCTAGAATGCGCAGCCAAGGTTCCCATAAAATATAGTTCCCAGTACTCTAGAACACATTGTCATACTCTCATAGAATGCAGATCACAGTACCCTAGAATACACATTCATACTCTCATAGAATATAGGTGTCGGTACTGTAGAAGGCACAGTCATACTCTCATAGCATGTAGGCCTCAGTATCCTAGAATGCACAGCCATACTATCATAAAATATACTTCTCAGTACTCTAAAATGCACAGCCATACTTTCATAGAATATACTTCTAAGCACTCTAGAAGGAACAGTCATACTCTCATAGAATATAGCTCTCAGTACTCTAGAAGGCACAGTCATACTCTCATAGAATGCAGGTCACAGTACCCTAGAATACACATTCATACTCTCATAGAATACAGGTGTCGGTACTGTAGAAAGCACAGCCATACTCTCATAGAATATAGGCCTCAGTACTAAAGAATGCACAGCCACTCTGTCACAGAATATACTTCTCAGGACTCTAAAATACACGGCCATCCTCTCATTGAATATATTTCTCAGTACTCTAGAAGGAACAGGCATACTCTCATAGAATATAGGTCTCACTACACTGAGTATCCACCTGGAGAACAACAAGGACTGCAACACCGCCACCCTGCTGGACAACCTCGCCAACCTTGGACTCAAGCAACTGGTCAACACCCCCACCCACTACGCCGGCCACACGCTTGATCCCGTCTTCTCATCCAGCAAGCACATCACCTTCAGCCACTCCACCGGACTCCACTGGACCGACCATAGCTACGTCCACTTCAGCTTCAGAAGAACCACAACCCACCACCACCCGCGACAGGTTCCTCACAGAAGCTGGAGCAAGATCACCGCCGACCAGCTCACCACCCCCCTCAGCCAGAACCCACCCACCAGCACAACGGACCCCAACGAAGCAGCCCGCAACTTCACGCAGTGGCTGACCGCCTGCGCCGACGACCTCGCACCACTGAAGAACCCTCCCAGCAGACCTAGAAGCAAGAAGGCCGCCTGGTTCACCGACGAACTCAAGGACTCCAAGAAGACCTGCCGCACATGACCGCCCTCAAACACGCCACCCGCAAGCACCACCAGCTCATCCGCACCACCAAGAAGAAATCACTGAAGGAACGACTGGACAACAACGCCCACGACAGCAAGGAACTCCTCACCATCGTCAAGGAGTTCTCCAACCCCAGCACCGGCAGCAACGACATCACTCCTTCACAAGATCTCTGCGACTCTCTCGCCTCGTTCTTCCACCGCAAGATTGCCGACATCCACAACAGTTTCGGCGCACCATCCACGCACCCAACCGTCGAACCAACGCCCCCCACCGCCACCCTCTGCACCTGGACCACGGTGACCACCGAAGACACAGCCCGCACGATGAACACCATCCACTCCGGATCTTCGACCGACCCCTGCCCCCACCACGTCTTCAACAAGGCCCACTCCACCATCGCACCCCAACTCCGGGACGTCATCAACACCTCCCTCAACACCGCCACCTTCCCGGAGAGCTGGAAGCATGCCGAGCTCAGCGTGCTACTGAAGAAACCAACAGCGGAACCCACCGACCTCAAAAACTTCCGCCCCATCTCGCTACTCCCTTTTCCCGCCAAAGTCATCGAGAAGATCGTCAACAGACAGCTTGCCGCCTTCCTCGAGACGAACGGATCCCTCGACCCCTCGCAGTCCTGTTCCAGAGCCAACCACAGCACAGAGACCGCCCTCATCGCAGCCACCGACGACATCCGAGCCCTGCTCGACAACGGGGAAACAGCGGCACTCATCCTCCTGGACCTCTCGGCAGCGTTCGACACTGTCTGCCACCGCACCCTAGTTCAACGCCTCAGCAACATCGGCATCCAAGAGAAGGCACTGGAGTGGATCGTCTCGTTCCTCGCCGGTAGAACACAGAGAGTCCGCCTCCCCCTGTTTCGATCCGAGGCCACCGAAGTCATCTGCGGTGTTCCGCATGGATCATCTCTCAGCCCCACCCTCTTCAACATCTACATGAGCCCTCTTGCTGCCATCGCATGCCAACACAACCTCAACATCATCTCCTACGCCGACGACACCCAGCTGATCCTCCCCCTCACCAGAGACCCCGACACCGCCAGAA
Source organism: Lissotriton helveticus (assembly GCF_964261635.1). Classification (NCBI taxonomy): domain Eukaryota; kingdom Metazoa; phylum Chordata; class Amphibia; order Caudata; family Salamandridae; genus Lissotriton; species Lissotriton helveticus. The sequence continues at coordinate 107,123,906 of NC_136059.1, read as the reverse complement.
CAAGCCTGCACGAAGGGATGAACGACGTCGCCGAGTGGATGAAGTACAGCCGCCTGAAACTGAACTCAGACAAGACGGAAGTCCTCATCCTGGGACCATCGCCCTCCACCTGGGACGACTCCTGGTGGCCCCCAGCCCTGGGCACCGCTCCCAAGCCAACAGACCACGCACGCAACCTAGGCTTCATCCTGGACTCCTCCCTCTCGATGACCAGACAAGTCAACGCCGTCTCCTCATCATGCTTTCACACCCTACGCATGCTTCGCAAGATCTTCAGATGGATCCCGACCGAAACCAGGAAGACGGTCACCCAGGCCCTCGTCACCAGCCGACTGGACTACGGAAACACCCTCTATGCCGGAACCACAGCCAAGCTACAGAAAAGACTCCAACGCAACCAGAACGTCTCCGCCCGACTCATCCTGGACATCCCCCGACGCAGCCACATCTCCGGCCACCTGAGGGACCTGCACTGGCTCCCTGTCAACAAGAGGATCACGTTCAGGCTCCTCACCCACGCACACAAGTCCCTCCACGACCTGGGCCCCAAGTACCTCAACGACCGCCTGACCTTCTACACGCCCACCCGCCAGCTACGGTCTACTAGCCTTGCCTTCGCCACCGTACCACGCATCCGAAGAGCCACCGCCGGAGGCAGATCCTTCTGCTACCTGGCGGCCAAGACATGGAACTCCCTCCCAATCCACCTTTGGCTGACCCAGGACCACCTCGCCTTCAGGAGACAACTCAAGACCTGGCTGTTCGAGCAGTAGCAGACCCCTTCCCCCAAGCCCCTTGAGACCCTTCCGGGTGAGTAGTGCGCTATACAAGTATTTTGATTGATTGATTGATTGATTCATACTCTCAGTACTCTAAAATGCACAGCCATACTCTCATAGAATATACTTCTCAGTACTCTAAAAGGAACAGGCATACTCTCATAGAATATAGGTCTCAGTTCTCTAGAAGGCACAGTCATACTCTCATAGAATGTAGGGCTCAGTACTCTAGATGGAACACTCATACTCTCACAGAATATAGGTATCAGTATCCTAGAAGGTACAGTCATACTCTCATAGAATGTCGGTCTCAGTAACCTAGAAGCCATACTATCATAGAATATACTTCTCAGTACTCTATACTGCACATCCATACTCTTATAGAATATACTTCTCAGTACTCTAGAAGGAATAGTGATACTCTCATAGAATATATGTTTCAGTACTCTAGAAGGTACAGACATACTCTGTTAGAATGTAGGTCTCAGAACTCTGGAACGCACAGTCATACTCTAATAGAATGCAGGTCACATTACCCTAGAATGGACCTCATACGCTCATAGAATATAAGTGTCAGAACTTTGGAAAGCACAGCCATACTCTCAAAGAATGAAGGTCTCAGTACCCTAGAATGCACAGCCGTACTGTTGTAGAATATACTTCTCAGTACTCTAAAATACACAGCCATACTCTCATTGAATACACTACTCAGCACTCTAGAAGGAACAGGAATACTCTCATAGAATATAGGTCTCAGTTCTCTATAAGGCACAGTCATAGTCTCATGGAATGTAGGGCTCAGTACTCTAGAAGGAACTATCATACTCTCGTAGAATATAGGTATCAGTACTCTAGAAGGTACAGTCATACTTTCATAGAATGTAGGTCTCAGTACTCTACAAGGCAAAGTCGTAGGGCCCGATTCACAGAACTAACTTAAGACAAAATCCTAAACTTCCTACCATTTTGATATTCACAGAAGGCACTTACTCATTTTGGTATTCACAGAAGGCACTTACTCATTTCGGTATTCACAGAAGTTAGGACTCCTAAATGCATTCTGTAAATACCGAAAGTCTTAAAAGTACGATTTTTCTCAATTTAGTAGTAGTAAAGTTAGGACTCCTAACTTTAGGACTCCTAAACTGAGAAAAATCCTAATTTTAAGACTTTCGGTATTCACAGAAGGAATTTAGGAGTCCTAAAGTTAGGAGTCCTAACTTTACTACTACTAAACTGAGAAAAATCCTAATTTTAAGACATTCGGTATTCACAGAAGTCATTTAGGAGTCCTAAAGTTAGGAGTCCTAACTTTACTACTACTAAATTGAGAAAAATCCTAATTTTAAGACTTTTGGTATTCACAGAAGGCATTTAGGAGTCCTAAAGATAGGAGTCCTAACTTTACTACTGCTAAACTGAGAAAAATCCTAACTTTAAGACTTTCGGTATTCACAGAAGGCATTTAGGAGTCCTAAAGTTAGGACTCCTAACTTCTGTGAATACCGAAATTAGTAAGTGCCTTCTGTGAATACCAAAATGAGTAAGTGCCTTCTGTGAATACCAAAATGGTAGTAAGTTCAGGATTTTGTCTTAAGTTAGTTCTGTGAATCGGGCCCATACTCTCATAGAAGATAGGTCTCAGTACTCTTGAAGGAACAGCCATACTACGATAGAATGCCGGTCTCAGAACTCTAGAATGCACATCCATACTCTCATAGAATACAAGTCTCAGTACTCTAGAACACACAGTCATACTCTCATTGAAAGCAGGTTACAGTACCTTAGAATACACATTCGTAGTCTCACAGAATATAGGTATCCGTACTCTAGAAGGCAGTGTCATATTCTTATATGATATAGGTCACAGTACTCTAAAAGGAACAGTCATACTCTCAGAGAATATAGGTGTCAGTACTCTAGAATGCACAGTCATACTCTCACAGAATATAGGTCTCAGTACTCAAGAGGACACAGTCATACCCTCATAGAATATAGTTCACAGTACTCCAGAAAACACAGTCATACTCTCATGGAATGCAGGTCACAGTACCAAAGAATGCACATGCATACTCTCATAGAATTTAGGCCTCAGTACTCTAGAAGGAACAATCATACTCTGTTAGAATGCAGGTCTCAGTACTCTACAATGCACAGCCATACTCTCATAGAATATAGGTCTCATTACTCTAGAACACACAGAAATACTCTCATAGAATATATGTCACAGTACCCTAGAATGCACATTCATGCTCTCATAGAATATAGGTCTCAGTACTCTAGAATGCATAGTCATACTCTCACAGAATTTATGTCACAGTAGTCTAGAACGCACAGTCATACTCTCAAGTAATGCAGGTCACAGTGCCCTAGAATGCACATTCATGCTCTCATAGAGTATAGGTCTCAGTATTCTAGAAGGAACAGTCATACTCTCATAGAATATAGGTCTCAGTACTCTAGAAAGCACAGCCATACTCTCATAGAATATACTTCTCAATACTCTAGAATGCACAGCCATACTCTCATAGAATATAGTTTACAGTTCTCTAGAATGCACAGCCATATTCTCATACAATATATATCTTAGCACTCTAGAAGGCAAGTCGTGCTTTCATAGAATATAGATCTCAGTACTCTAGAATGCACAGCCATACTGTCATATAATATAGTTCTCAGTACTCTAGAATGCACAGCCATACTCCCATAGAATATAGGTCTCTGTACTCTGGAACACACAGTCATACTCTCATAGAATGTAGGTCAGAGCGCGCTAGAATGCACGGTCATATGCTCATAGACTGTAGGTCTCAGTACTCTTGAATGCACAGCCGTACTCTCATAGAATATAGTTCTCAGTACTCTAGAATGCACAGCCATATTCTGATAGAATATATGTATCAGTGCTCTGGAATGCACAGCCATACTTTCATAGAAGATAAGTCTCAATACTCCAGAATGCAGTCATACTCTCATAGAATAAAGGTCATAGTACTCTAGAACGCACAGTCATACTCTCTTGGAATTCAGGTAATATTTCCCTAGAATGGACATTCCTACTCTCATCAAAGATAGGTATCAGTGCTCTAGAAGGCACAGTAATTCTCTCATAGAATATCGGTCACAGTAGTCTAGAACGCAAAGTCATACTCTCATAGAATATAGGTCTCAGTGCTCTAGAATGCACAGGCATATTCTCATAGAATGCAGGTCATAGTTAACCCTGGGCGGGTAGCTCCACCAGCAAAGTTTGCGGAGATTTGCCTACTCCGCTCTCCGTGGCGAAACCGGAGGTAGGCAAAACTCTGCCTCCGTGGTGGAACGGAGTTAGCCAATCCCTCCCCCCTCCCAAATGCTTTCCAAATATAAAAAGAAAGCACTTACCTGTGTTACTGCAGCCTCCCCAGCCTTGCCGCTCTCCTTCTTGTTCCTCTCGTGTCCTTCTATATTTAAAAAAACAATACGTTGTATGTCTTGCATGTGCGCATGTGCACGCGCAAGACGTACAATGTAGTGTTTATTTTCAAACATTCATACTCTCATAGAATATAGATTTCAGTACTCTAGAAGGCACAGTCATACTCTGATAAAATATAGGTCACAGTGCTCAAAAACCCAAAGTCATACTCTTTTATTTATTTGCAAAGTTTTATATAGCGCTGGCTAGACCCGGAGGTATCAGAGCTCTTTACATGAGGATCAACAAGTTACAGGATGCATAGTTATATCAGTTGAATCGGCGAGTTACAGGTTACATAGTTACAACCGTTTGACTCAAAGAATCACAGAGGGAGAGTGAGTGAAGGAGACACGAACGGGGAGAAGAGGAAAACAATGTCAGATGACCAGCTGGCTAGGTAACGGCCAAGGGGCCAGACTCCTCTATAGCTGCATAAGACAGCTCCACCGGGCATCGGCCAAGGTTGCTCGGTCTACGCTGTAGGTACAAACAGATTGGTATCCGCCCAGGGGGCGTCATCATTGTTCCATTGAAGGGGGAGAGAAAGAGACACATAACGGGGAGACGAGGAAAAACAATGTCAGATGACCGGCTGGGTAGGTGACAGCCAAGTGGCCATTCTCCTCTATAGCTGCATAGGACAGCTCCATCGGGCATCCGCCAAGGTTGCTCAGGCTCCGTGGTAGGTACAAACAGTTTTGTGATTTAAATCAGTTGGATCAGCAAGTTACGGGTTATATAGTTACATCAGTTTGAATCACAGGATCAAAAGAGGGAGGAGGAGGGGGAGGGAAGTAGACACATACGGGAAGACGAGGAAAAGAATGTCAGAAGACCAGCTGTGTAGGTGACGGCAAGATAGGTGCTGGAGAATAGTTGCATGAGTTACAAAAGCACAGCATAAACATAGCGTGGAGGGGGCACATTCATATTCTCATACAATACAGGTCTCAGTACGGATGTATGACGTTACAACGCATTCTTTTACAACGCATGCCATTACGACGCAGGTTTTACAATGCAAGTCGTTACAACGACTTGCGTTGGGGGGCGCTGGATAGTGAATAGTTTAATTTACTATTCCAACTCCAGTCCCCATGGATAGTAGGGAAGGTGTTGGATAGTAATTAAACTATTCCCTATCCTAGAGCGCCCTCCAGCGCAATTCGTTGTAATGACTTGCGTTGTAAAAGTTGTGTCGTAATGGTAGTGCGTTGTAAAAGTTGCGTTGTAAAGGATGTTTCCCCTCAGTACTCTAGAAGGCACTGTCCTACTCTCATACAATAGAGGTCTCAGTACCCTAGAACACACATTCATACTGTCATAGAATATAGTCCTTAGTACCCTAGAATGACAGCCATACTCTCATTAGGATATAGGTCTCAGTACTCTAGAAGTAAAAGTCATATTCTCATAGAATACAAATCTCAGTAGTCTAGAAGGAAAGAGTCATACTCTCAAAGAATGAGGTTTCAGTACTCTAGAAAGCACAGTCATACTCTCATAGAAAGCAGGACACAGCATCCTAGAATGCACAGCCATATTTTCAGGGAATGCAGGTCACAGAACCCTAGGATGCACAACCATACTCTCATAGAATGCAGGTCACAGTATCCTAGAATGCAAACTCAAGTATATAATTTAGGTTACAGTACCCTAGAATGCATACGGATACTGTCAAAAAAAGTAAGTCACATTATTATAAAACCATATACTGTAGGTCACATTACCCTGAATGACCGACTGTGGGCTAATGTGAGTCCCTATATTCTAGAGTGTACATTCATACAATCATATAATTTAGGTCACAGTACCCTATAATGCACATATTTACTGTCACAAAATCTATGTGATAGCATTCTAAAATGCACACTCATAAAATCATACACTACATGTCGCATTACCTTAGAAAGCACATTCATAAAAACATATAATGTAGGTGACAGTACCCTGTAATGCACACTTTTACTGTCAAAAATTGTGGGTCACAGTACTCTATATGTACACTCATTCAGCAATGTGCTATCAGTGGAAATAAGCAGCAGTGTGCTATCGGTACTCGGCTTGCCTGCCCACGATTATCAGCGGCCCTGAATTCTCGACCGCACCAATAACTAAGAAAACCCTGGAGACCCTCTCCACTGCCCGCATTACCCAGACCGATATATCGTGCAGGTTTTCATAAGAACGCTAGAGCGTTAATTTTGCTCGCTTACAAGTGATTCTTCCTGCGGGGAGCGAAGTGCCCTCATTTCCTAAACGGTCTACATTGCCTCATCCCGGAGGCGTTATTTGTATACACCAGGCAAATGTTATGTTTGAGTCCTGATGATGATACCGTATAATTTTGAGCAAGGGATCGAAACGTCGACCTTTTCTAGTGGTTCCACAATTGACCATTGTGTATAATTTGTTGTGTTTTCCACTGTGGCTATACTTGCGGAAATATTTGATATACGGATTTACAAGTGGCCATTATGCTCAGTCTTCGCCTGTAACTTCATTTTTTGTTGTCTGTCCTTTCCTTCTTGTTCCCCCCATAGTATGGTACAGGACTGTGCCCTACTACAACTGATGTTGTTCTGATATCCCTGATTCTATCCTTTCAATATCCTTAAAAATAAAAATCCATGTCCGGCTGGATATTGGAATTATATAGTAGTCTATTGTGGTCTATATGCTATTTCTCACTTATTCTTCTAAGTGCTAAGGACCTTCGGGGCATATTATCAAGGGGGTTTATCTCTGCTTTTTTGACTTTAAAAGCCAAGAAAGCGGAGATAAAATTATCTCCCTATTACCTAACTGTCGCTAACACCAGTTAGCGACAGCTAGTAGGAGATAGCGACCATCTTGGGCCCCACTTTGCATGTCAGTGATATTTACCACTAATGACATGCAAAGTGGGCGTGCCAAGATGTTAGCGACTGGTAACAGTCGCTAACATCGCTATCTCCTATTACCAACTTTTGGAGATATTCGCGCTAAGCGTGAATATCTCCAAAAGCTAACACCTGCCCCATAGCAGTTCTTAGCCATGTTATCCAATGAGAGGTGGATAACATGGCTAAGAGCATTAGCTCGATAATGCATGAATATCGCTGACTTTTCAGCGATATTCATGCATTGCGGCCGTTTTTTATCGCATTTGCGATAAACCTTGGTAATACCAAGGTTTATCTGCGGTAAAAATCGCCGCAGCTTAGCGGTAAAATTTTCTCTCTAACCAAGCAATAGCGATAATTATCGCTATTGCTTGGTAATATGCCCCTTCGTTCTTATAAAGGGTGCTCAAGCAGAGCCTCTGTGATGTGCAATAGTGTTAGGTGACTGCTCCTGCCCCTCGTCAAGTTAAAAATGGCCCATCCTGCCAATCAATCAATCAATCAATCAATGCATTTATATAGCGCACTACTCACCCGGAGGGTCTCAAGGCGCCGGGGGGAGGGGGTCCGCTACTGCTCGAACAGCCAGGTCTTGAGCTGCTTCCTGAAGGCGAGGTGGTCCTGGGTCAGGCGGAGGTGGGTAGGAAGGGAGTTCCAAGTCTTGGCGGCCAGGTAGGAGAAGGACCTTCCTCCTGTGGTGGCTCTTCGGATGCGGGGGACGGCGGCGAGGGCGTGGCTGGTCGATCGAAGCTGGCGTTTGGGAGCGTAGAGGTTGAGGCGGCTGTTGAGGTATCCTGGTCCTTGGTTGTGTAGGGCTTTGTGTGCGTGGGTGAGGAGCCGGAAGGTGATTCTCTTGTTGACCGGGAGCCAGTGCAGGTCTCTCAGGTGTCCAGAGATGTGGCTGCGGCGGGGGATGTCCAGGATGAGTCGTGCTGAGGTGTTCTGGATCCGCTGGAGTCTCTTCTGGAGTTTGGCGGTGGTTCCGGCGTAGAGGGAGTTGCCATAGTCCAGACGGCTGGTGACGAGGGCCTGGGTGACCGTCTTCCTGGTCTCGGTGGGGATCCATCGGAAGATCTTACGTAGCATGCGCAGGATGTTGAAGCACGACGAGGAGACGGCGTTGACTTGTCTGGTCATGGAGAGGGAGGAGTCCAGGATGAAGCCCAGGTTGCGTGCGTGGTTTGTTGGTTTGGGTGCGCTGCCCAGGGCGGGGGGCCACCAGGAGTCGTCCCAGGCGGAGGGTGAGGATCCCAGGATGAGGACTTCCGTCTTGTCCGAGTTCAGTTTCAGGCGGCTGTTCGACATCCATGTGGCTACGTCTGGCATCCCTTCGTACAGGTTGGCTCTGGCGGTGGCGGGGTCGTTAGTGAGGGAGAGGATCAGCTGGGTGTCGTCGGCGTAGGAGATGATGTTCAGGTTTTGCTGGCGTGCAATGGCTGCGAGGGGGCTCATGTATACGTTGAAGAGTGTTGGGCTGAGCGAGGAGCCTTGAGGAACGCCGCAGATGACTTCGGTGGCCTCCGATCTGAACGGGGGGAGGCGGACTCTCTGTGTCCTTCCGGCGAGGAAGGAGGTGATCCACTCCAGTGCCTTCTCCTGGATTCCGACGTTGCTGAGGCGCTGTACTAGGGTACGGTGGCAGACAGTGTTGAAGGCCGCGGAGAGGTCCAGGAGGATGAGTGCCACTGTTTCTCCGTTGTCAAGCAGGGCTCGGATGTCATCGGTAGCTGCGATCAGGGCGGTCTCGGTGCTGTGGTTGGCCCGGAAGCCAGACTGCGAGAGGTCGAGGGAGCCGTTCGTCTCGAGGAAGGCGGCCAGTTGCTTGTTGACGGTCTTCTCGATGACTTTTGCCGTAAACGGGAGCAGCGAGATGGGGCGGTAGTTCTTGAGGTCGGTTGGGTCTGCTGATGGTTTCTTGAGTAGAGTGCTGAGTTCGGCGTGCTTCCAGCTCTCCGGGAAGGGGGCGATGTCGAAGGAGGTGTTGATGATGTCCCGCAGGTGGGGTGCGATGACAGCGTCGGCCTTGTTGAAGACGTGGTGAGGGCAGGGGTCTGTCGGAGATCCGGAGTGGATGGAGTTCATCGTGCGGATGGTGTCTTCGGTGCTGATCGGGGTCCAGGCGCGGAGGGTGGTGGTGGGGGGCAGTGGTTCGGTCGTGGCGTGCGTCGGTTGAGTGCTGAAGCTGTTGTGTATGTCCGCGATCTTGTTGTGGAAGTAGGAGGCGAGGGAGTTGCAGAGGTCTTGCGACGGGGTGATGTCGTTTCCGGCGTTGGGGTTGGAGAGCTCTTTCACGATGTTGAAGAGTTCCTTGCTGTTGTGTGCGTTGTTGTCCAGTTGTTCCTTGAATGCGGTTTTCTTGGTGGCGTGGATCAGCTGGTGGTGTTTTCGGGTGGCGAGCTTGAGGGCAGTCATGTTGTCCGGTGTTGGGTCTCTGCGCCAGGTTTTCTCAAGTGCTCTGCAGTTCTTCTTGGAGCTCTTGAGTTCGTCATTAAACCATGGGGCTTTCTTGCTGCCGGGTCTGCTCGGCTGGGTCTTCAGCGGGGCGAGGTCGTCTGCGCAGTCGCTGATCCATTTCGTGAGGTTGGTGGCTGCTTGGCTGGGGTTGGTTGTGCTGGTGGGAGGGTTCTTGTTCAGGGAAGTAGCGAGCTGGTCTGTAGTGATCTTGTTCCAGCTTCTGCGGGGAGCCTGTTGCTGGTGATGGTGGAGCGTGGTCCTTCTGAAGCTGAAGTGGACGCAGCTGTGGTCCGTCCAGTGGAGTCCCGTGGCGTGGCTGAAGGCGATGTCCTTGCTGGAAGAGAAGATCGGGTCGAGTGTGTGTCCGGCGTAGTGGGTGGGGGTGGTCACCAGTTGCTTGAGTCCGAGGTTGGCGAGGTTGTCCAGCAGGGTGGTGGTGTTGCGGTCGTTGTTGTTCTCCAGGTGGAAGTTGAGGTCCCCGAGGAGGATGTAGTCGGCGGAGGGGAGGGCGTGTGGGCTGATGAAGTCGGCGATGTCCTCGCTGAATTGTGTGCGTGGTCCCGGGGGTCTGTAGATGAGGGTGCCTCTGAGGGTGGTCTTGGGGTTGGCGTGGATCTGGAAGTGCAGGTGTTCGGCGGGTGCGAGGGTGTCGTTGGTGTTGGTCGTGATGCGGATGGTGTTCCTGTGGATGATGGCGATGCCTCCTCCTGTCTGGTTGACGCGGTCTCTCCGGATGATCCTGTAGCCTTCTGTGATGGCGATGGCGATGTCGGGCGCTGAGGAGGCGTTCATCCAGGTTTCCGTGATGAAGGCGACGTCTGGGTCTGTGGTGTCGAGCAGGTTCCATAGCTCGACGGCGTGTCTGTGGACGGAGCGGGTGTTGAGCAGGATGCACTTCAGGTGGGTGCTGCTGGTGTTCGGCTTGGTGGGTGCTGGTGTGGCGTGGGTCCGGTTGCAGGTGAACTTGCAGGAGTGGCAGCTGAAGGGTCCGTGGGTGCGTCTCGGTGTGGCTCGGTAGCAGCCCGGTGTTCGGCCGGTGTTGAGTGCGTTGAGGTCGGTGGCGTCGTAGGTCCGTCGGGACGGCCTCCGGCGGTGGGGACCAGGGCTCCTGGCACTGGGCGCGGTCCAGGCGCGGACGGGCGCAGACGGGCTTACCTTTGGCGCACCTTCGGTGCTCATTCGGTGCTCCCGCTGCGCGCGTCCGCTGCGCGCGTCCGCTGCGCGCGTCTGCTGCGCGGTCGCTCTGGGGGCGTCATAAGAAGGGAGCCGGGAGGGAGGGTCAGCTGGGAGGCGGGGAGTGCGTGGGCCAATCGGCAAGCGGGGGGCGGGGTCGCGGCAGGAACGGCGGGAAAAAACGGCGGGCTTCGTGGGCGGCCCTGCGGCGGCTGGGGCGCCGGATCGGCGGCTGGCAGGCAGCAGGTAGAGGTAGGCAGGCAGAGCAGGCGTGGAGCGTGGGGGCGACCAGGCCGTGGAGGGCGCAGTGGTCGCTCCTGAATCGTGGTCTGGGTTCCCTTAAGAAGGGAGCCGGGAGGGAGGGTCAGCTGGGAGGCGGGGAGCGCGTGGGCCAATCGGCAAGCGGGGGGGCGGGGTCGCGGCAGGAACGGCGGGAAAAAACGGCGGGCTTGGTGGGCGGCCCTGCGGCGGCTGGGGCGCCGGATCGGCGTCTGGCAGGCAGCAGGTAGAGGTAGGCAGGCAGAGCAGGCGGGGAGCGTGGGGGCGACCAGGCCGCGGAGGGCCGTGGAGGGCGCAGGTGCCAACACCTATTCCCTCTTTGTTCCACTGTCTGGGAGCAATACACAAAGTCCAACTGCCAGCTACATCTAGTTATGTGGCCCAGGATACAGGCTGCAGGCACCAAATGGTTGGGACATAAAAATGCAAACTTTATAAAAGTGGCATTTTCAAACTGTGACTCAATATACGGCTTTACCATTAAAGAGGTTTATAAATAGAATTCTTTACACACTGAACTCAACATTCCTAATTGCTCTCAATTGCACGTTATTGTTCATTAATTACTACCAGGACATGTAAAAGTTGAAAGTGCATGTCCACATTTTTAAATACACTGCACCCTGTCCTATAATCTGTTTAGGGCCTACCCTAGGTGTGACTTATATGCATTAAAAGGAAGGTCTAGGCCTAGAAAAGTTTTATTTTGCCAGGTCGAAATCACACTTTTACAGTGCACTCACAGGCCTGAGACATGTTTGAAAAGCTATGAGCAGTGATTAGCATTTGTAAAGTGACAGAGCCCTGAAGCAGCAGCAAAAAGCAAGTCAGCAAAAACAGGTTTGAAGGCAAAAAGGTGGCAGAAAACAAAGCAAAGGATGTCAGGTCCAACACTAAATATATACATACATACATGAGCCCCACTGTTTTTCAAAGCTATATTCCAGCAACATACATGACAGTGGAACAACAGCCTGAGCTTTGAGTTAAAATCTGCATTTGGGGTGCTAAGAAAATTTCAGTCAAAAATATTGCGGACACAAATATTGGCTTTACATACTTTACATGTAAAAATCAAAAAATGTTGAGAAAAAAAAACATAGGTGACCAGAATATTGTCAAAATTAGGTAGGTTTATCAAATTTCATCTATTATACACTGTGTTAACTTTAAAACAATGATTACCTTCAAAAATAATTTAACATTTAAAAATATATATTCATAACATGAAATAAATTAAATAAAATCTAACTTACTAATGTAAAATACATTTATTTTAAAATAATTGACAAAATACTAAACATACAGTAGTAAAATTAAAATAAAAAATACATTAATAAAAGTATTGCTACAAAAAATATTTAAAAACTTACATTAGAAGAATTCTAAATATTAAAGAAAAATATATATTTTGAAAAAATCTGACTCGAGTGGTAAAATCCACTACTTCCACTCCAACCTGATAAACAGCAGGGAAAGAGATTTTGAAGAGGTTAGGTTTACTTTATCACTCTGACGTAAGCAACTGTTGGGCAAATACTGGACTCTTGATGGGTCAAATATACTATTTCCACTCCAAACTTTGAAACAGGCTGGATATTGGAGCGGTCAGATTTCCTATTCCCACTCCAACATCAGAAACAATAGGAAAAATGTTAGTCTTTGGAGGGGTTAGATTTAGTATAAAAATAGTGGGAAAGTGTTGGATTTTGGTTTGGTCAGAACTACCATTTCCTCACCAACATGGGCAACAGTAAGGTAAATGCGACATTTTAGAAGGCTTGGATTTAATTTTCCCTACTTAAGCCCATATAAAATAAATTAAATATATATATATATAGAATAGATAAACAAAGTATTTAAAACATTTGCCTATAAAAAGATACTGTTTTGAACAATTAACATATGAAATTGCACACAAAAATAATATTAAAAACATTATGTCAATTAACAAATTTAAAAAACACTTCCCTCCAAAGTGCCCGAAAATTCCCACATTACATTAATAACAGAAACAAATAATACAAATAAGTACAAATATAAAGTTATATTATAATAATTATTATTCAAAAAGCTTTAAGCATATCACTATTACATGCATAGCAAAGTTATTAAAACTAATTAAATCAAATAATTATTACATCATTTTTAAAATAAAACATATTTACAACATTTACATATTATGTGTTAAACATCTAAACCAAATGCATCACTAATTATCTAATTAACAAATAAAAAAACATTGTACTAAAAAACTAAACTTTTAAAAAACATCTCAATCTATTCCCCTACAAATACAACGTCCTGACAAAAACACATCAAATAATTAAAAATACTTAACATTATAATAATAACAATTTATAAACTCTAATAAAATTCAACTAAATAAAATCAGTAATATGTACAACTATATTTTAAAAACCATATACAAAACACTTAGAAAATTATATTCTTACCTTGTATAAATTGTCCCATGATATTTTTTAAATCAAATTTGTGTTATATAATACTTTTGAGACTATATTTTGGCAGAATACTGGCTGGGTCATTGAATAAGCAGACTGATTAAATAATGTGAAAAATAAGTATGGATTTTGTTTTTTAGGTTACCAGATCATGCAAAGTCTGGCAAGAATCGGATCTTCTTTTCAGACATTACAAGCAAAGGAAGAGCGTTTGCGCAGAACGTGTGAAATTGGAGGCGACATTAGTAAGTATTGCATGAATAGCTTACGATATATTGACTGTAACTACATGCACAACTAACCTATTGCAGTAACAGAATGTTAATTAATGCCAGAAACCGGTCCTAGGAAGCTTGTTTCCGGTCCAGGGAAGACATGGCTTGGCAGTTCGGGCTGGACTGTTCCCATGAGGCACAGGGTCAGACTGATTTGCATATGGCCTAGTCTGAACTGGGGTGGCAGAGTGGGCTAAAGAACGGTGATGGATTAAACCCAGATCTGTTGACTGGGTGTAAGTGTTTGATTGGTTCAGATGCTCCGTCCATCACCACCCCCTTTTGTACCGCTTTGTTCACCATAAGTTGGCAGGGTATGCTCAGACGTGAGTCCCTTGCTCACTTTGCCACTGGATTCAAGAAAGCCTGGCTGAAGACGGCTGTAATGCCAGAAACCGGTCCTAGGAAGCTTGTTTCCGGTCCAGGGAAGGCATGGCTTAGCAGTTCGGGCTGGACTGTTCCCATGAGGCACAGGGTCAGACTGATTTGCATATGGCCTAGTCTGAACTGGGGTGGCAGAGTGGGCTAAAGAACGGTGTTGGATTAAACCCAGATCTGTTGACTGGGTGTAAGTGTTTGATTGGTTCAGATGCTCCGTCCATCACCACCCCCTTTTGTACCGCTTTGTTCGCCATAAGTTGGCAGGGTATGCTCAGACGTGAGTCCCTTGCTCACTTTGCCACTGGATTCAAGAAAGCCTGGCTGAAGACGGCTGTAATGCCAGAAACCGGTCCTAGGAAGCTTGTTTCCGGTCCAGGGAAGGCATGGCTTAGCAGTTCGGGCTGGACTGTTCCCATGAGGCACAGGGTCAGACTGATTTGCATATGGCCTAGTCTGAACTGGGGTGGCAGAGTGGGCTAAAGAACGGTGATGGATTAAACCCAGATCTGTTGACTGGGTGTAAGTGTTTGATTGGTTCAGATGCTCCGTCCATCACCACCCCCTTTTGTACCGCTTTGTTCGCCATAAGTTGGCGGGGTATGCTCAGAACAGAGTCCCTTGCTCACTTTGCCTCTGGATTCAAGCAAGCCTGGCTGAAGACGGCTATAATGCCAGAAACCGGTCCTAGGTTGCTTGTTTCCGGTCCAGGGAAGGCATGGCTTGGCAGTTTGGGCTGGACTGTTCCCATAAGGCACAGGGTCAGACTGATTTGCATATGGCCATGTCTGAACTGGGGTGGCAGAGTGGGCTAAAGAACAGTGATGGATTAAACCCAGATCTGTTGACTGAGTGTAAGTGTTTGATTGGTTCAGATGCTCCGTCCATCACCAGCCCCTTTTGTACCGCTATTACTGATATAAAACATGTTCTTGAAGCAAGGATACTAAAAGGATATTATGTAGGTTTTGAAGGAAATTGTAGTTAGTAGCCTACAGAACTCTGTAATTAATGAATCAAGACTCAATTTTAATTGTGAGCTCTGCTGACCACAGTGTAGGCCGGAGGCAGCGGTCAGGAAGGGTCCACAGCCACATGGCGTTGAGTTGCACTGCAGTTAGTGGCACCTCAAGCAACCAGTATGTGTGGATCCTGCGATGATGCGTGGTCCAGGCGGGCCACACTGGTAGCGATGTCTTTTTGCCTATGGAATTCTGCCCTAATAAGGTTACGTGGCGATGACTTGTGGTGCAGTGAGTTAGTGGCACCTGAAGCACTCAGCGTCTGCGCAGCCTGCGACGATGCGTGATTTGGGCATGCCGCATTGGTTGCAATGTCTTTAGTCAAATGTTCTGCCTTAATAAGGCGACATGGGTTTTGATTTGTGGTGCATTTAGTTAGTGGTACCCCTGGCGCTCAGCCTGTGCGCAGCCTGCGATGATGCGCGGTCCGGGCGAGACGCACTGGGAACAATGTGTCTTGCCTACTGGACTGCGTCATCTGCAATCGCCACTCCATCTGAATTGTGAGCCCTGCTGTCCACAGTGTAGATCGAAGGCAGTAGTCTGTACAGACATTAGTCTAAGGTGCTGTGCTGCTGGGTTCGCAGGGGGCCTGTGTCAAGGAGGCCGGCAGTCACAGCAGAGGCCACGTTGCAGGGTGAGGACTGCCACCCAGGCATACGCTTTGGCCTTCCCACAAGTGAACCACATTCAGAGCCCCAGCCTACTTATTCACACTCCTATGCTGGAGTGGCGTATGTTGGACCAGCCCACTCCGCTTCTGCTTCCGGGGGGTGGGACAACACAGCTACATGACCCAGATCTTCCCAACTGCCTGAGGTAACATGGTTGCGTCCACTGTGCACAGCACAAGTACCAGCAGTATATGCCCACATGGAGAGGTTTGTTCTCTTCATAGTGAGGTCTGTCCAGCACATCACTGCTAGACTTGGTATTGTGTGCATTATTATTGATGGGTGACTTGCATCCTTCACACATACTTGATTGCCACATCTCCCAACATTCAGCTATTGTGTGGCTGAGGGACCATGCCGTTTTTGGAAGGTCCGCTGTCCTGTTCTGCGCCGCCTCAGTGGTAGTAGGGAGGGCGGTAGTCCGGGGGGGAGGTCTTGAGGGTGGTGGCAGTGGGTGTTGTGGCCTTCTTGGGTGTGGGAGGTGCATGGTCAGTAGTGCTATGGCATGTATTGGTCTTCAGATGTGATTCTGGTCTGGGCTCCGTAGTTAGTCGTCCTGCTTTACACCGCTTTACACCAGTAAAAAGCAGATTTGGCTGCTAGTTGAAAATATCGGGAAGTGGTGTTTTTGTGTTATTTTTGCACGGGAACGCCTACTCCGCATATCATTAGCGTTAGTTGTTGCTCTCATTTGTGGCGATTTGTTTTGCGGAAGCTATTGTCGGCAATATCGGCTGTTATCACCAGGTTGAGAATGGAATGATAATTTAAAATCACTGAAAAAACTATAGGTTTAATGAACATAATAATTAGAAATAAGCATTTAAAAACCATTGAAATTCACTGAAACAACCATAGGTTTCAGGGACATTATAGTTAGTTGGACATTTCCCTCCTACAAAATCAGAGAAATTTGAATGTTATAGTTAGTAGAGCTATCTATAACTCGTGCCCCCGCAATGCACTGCTGATGCCGTCACATATTACATCATTGATGACATGGTCAGTGATATCACTGATGATATCACTGATGGCAGCTCACATGCCATCACTGATGATATCACTGATAACATCATCCAGTGAATGTGTGTTTCTCTAAAGTTTAAATACATTTTATATATGTTAATGCCAAGGTTTATTGAAGAATAAGTTTGTGTATACGTGTCTGGGTGGAGGATTTAATAGGGTTGTGACTGACTGTATAAGTGAGTGATTAATTGTGTCTTACTGAATGCATAGGTTAGTGACTAAACTCTGTGTATGTCTATATCAGTCTCTCTGTTGTTGTGTAAGCTGCTGCATGGGT
The DNA here is from genome assembly GCF_964261635.1 of Lissotriton helveticus. Classification (NCBI taxonomy): domain Eukaryota; kingdom Metazoa; phylum Chordata; class Amphibia; order Caudata; family Salamandridae; genus Lissotriton; species Lissotriton helveticus. The sequence continues at coordinate 107,106,756 of NC_136059.1, read as the reverse complement.
TGATGAGTATCTGTATGGGTGCCTCAGTGTTTGTGTGTGTATGTGGGTGAGGAGGGTATGACTTTCTTCCTACATGTGTGAGTGGATATTTACTGGGTGTATGTGTTCAATAGTCCATGTGGAAATAGCTGTATAGGTGAGTGAGTGTGTCTATCAGTGTGTTGGTGATTAAATGTATGTCTAAGTGGTAATTGTGTCGCAATTCTAAAATACAGTAATTTTAAACATTGACAATTCTCTCGTTTCACCATCCCCAACTGAACCCTGTATGGTCAGTTCAGTGCACACATCACACAGTATTGATCATTTTTGTGATACTCAAGATAGAACCCAGTCTAAGTTTGCATCTTACTTCCATTTATATCAGAAAATCATTAAAAGAATGACAACATTAAGCAAGTTTTTATTTCACTTTAAACATAGCATATCATAGCAGAATTTAGCGTAGCATAACATAATATAGCATGGCACAACAGAACATAGCATAGCATTGCACAACATAGCAAAGCATAACATAACATAATATAGTACAGCATAAAATAGCATAACTTAACTTAACATACCATAGCATGACGTATCACATCATATCAGATCATAACATAGCACAACATGACTTAGCATAACATAACACAGAATAGTATAGCATAGCACAACATAGCATTGCATAACAAGCATAACATAACATACCATAACATATAATTTCACATAACATATAATTTAACATAATAGGACATGATGTAACATAACATAACAGGACATGACATGGTATAACATAACATAGCATAGTATAATTTAGCATGTAACATGACATAACATAGCATAACAATGCATAACCTAGCATAACATAACATGACCTGACAAAACATAGCAATAATACAGCTTATAGGATGAATATATGATGAATGGAACTTTGTTAAAGAGTGGCCGACAGTTGAAATTTAACCGAGATATGTGGGATAAAATACTCCCTGCGTACTTTACAAAGATATTGCACATCACCGAGGAGTTCTATAGCCATACAGAGGACCGAGGCCATAGTGTTAGGGAACTCTGAAGTGACTTGCAATATCCATATAAAGTACGGCAGGGGTTACTTTATTCCTTATAATACATTGTCACACCATCACCTTTCCCATAAGCCCCTACAATTATTGGTGCATAGCTCATATAAGAGAGAAAATATAAGAGATTGCAACCGAGAAGAATAAAAATAAGATCATTGAATATCGAGTTCAAAATTAAACACTGTTAGACAAGTGTTGCAAAAAGATATTAAATACAGTTTAATATATGGTATTTTAATAAATCACAAGTAGAAACATGCAGAAATATCCAAACTTTACCTTAGGAGTGTAAACACATGCTGCTATAAATCTCTCCATTCAGATTGGTATTGTACAACTAGAAGAACAGAGCAGAAGAAAGAAAATCAATGTTTTGTTTTCACTGTTTAGACAACTGCTTAAGATATGCTCCCTCACCCGACCTGGGTGCGTCACAGGTCGTCGATTAAAAAAAAAAATACCAACAAGCTTTTAATACAGGGATTGCAGAATCCCATACATTATAGATGAATATGTATGGCTTCTGTAGAGATTAGTGTGCAGTTTAGCCTTTAGGGCACCCCTTTAATTGAGACATGGAGGATTCACACTTTAGTCAATTAACTTGTTCAATAATAACGTCTGTGGGGTGTGCTCTAAAAATTGTTAATCTGCTGGACCTTTATTTCCAGTAGTGACTGCCCTTTGATAATAAAATCCAGTGGGTTAATGTGCCTGCTACAGAGGTCTGTATCTAGCATGCATGTCACAACTGTGAATCTGTGAAACGATTTGCTCAGCTCTGATCCTCCTGAAGGTGATAAAATGGCAGCCCACATGTTTATTTAGTAATACAACAAAGAGTAAACCCATGGCCCGCAGTTGGTGCTTGTGGTTCTCATTGTTTTTTTCTCTGAACATTTCCATCCTTCACCTAATTTAAAACATGCATCATTCACCAGCACTATCACAAATCGGTTTGATTTACTGCTACTTGCCCATTTTACGACAGTACTCGTTTTAAAAAACACAAAAGAGTACAGGATACTAACGTTTTTCTAAGGAGCCCGCTGCCAAATGCCTGGATTGCTGAATATTAAGGTTGTGTAGTCTTGATTTCATCTCATGCCTCTTTCTTCCACCACCTAAACTTCCTGTTTCTTTGTCTCACTCTTGCAGATTCTTTTTTCAAACCTCCTTCCTCCTTGTTATGGCTTCTTTCTCTTTCTCTTCCTCTTTTCTAACTTTTCTGCTTTTCTCTCACTTGCTCTGGGTGAAGGTCAGCTAATGAAAAGTAATTCTTGGTCATTAACATTGTGTGCTGAGACTCACCACCGGCAACCACCAACACAAATTAAGAACTGTTTTTCAAAAAAGACACCGCCTTCTTCAGCCCTATCTACCTTTACTTCTTAAGCCACTGTTCTTCTGGGTTGCTCCAAATAATGTTCTTCCATTTCTGTGACGTGCAGGTCAGTATTAATACCACCAACCCTATTGGAGGATAGGCAACTGGTGAGTCCCTTAGCCTTTGTTCGAACTACCTGTCCCAAAAGTACCACTCTTGGTAGCCAATTCACTGCAATGCTTCCCTGAACAGGAAACATGTAGGGGCGCTATGGCGGAGGAGCGTCGTGCCATTGGTGAAATGCCGCAGAAAAGAAGAAAATGAAAATGAAAATAAAACTATTTTATCTCTAGTCTCTTCCTCGGAGATATCAGCAGTGCTCAAGAGTATAGGCTCCCAGTCCCTGCTGGAGCTTGGAATTGATTTGCTCCGCCCAATCTCATCGCTTCTCTCATACCGGGAGTAATTGCATGGGAGAAGCGCGTGTTTTGTGTAGAGTCTGGGAACCTGTGCTTTCGGTGATTGTACTGCGAGAAGCAGCTAGGCACAGCACTCAGAGGGAGCATAAGATCGTGGGGCCAGCAGTGAAAGGTAAGTGTGTATTCTTTTTTTTCCCTGTGCTTCCCTCCTACGTCAGATTGGCAGAAGCTGACGCTGGAAACATGAGCAAGTATCTACATTCACAACTGCAGAACTGCTGTTCAAGCCCTCATAGTCTTGTATATGGTTGGTGCCCCATAGCCTCATGCTGGAACCCTGTAAGAAATCCTATGTGCTGCGGCACATCTCTTTCAGGGCCTGAACAAATATCTTCACCGCCATCCTGATGGAACTCCATTAACTTCCCTTGCCAGCCCACACCAACTTCATAAGAACTGTAATTTATCTTGCAGACAAGCTTTCCATCTCTGATGGCTCTCAGCACATCCACAGCTGATTAAGAAGTGTAAAAAAGAAAATATGAGGTAGCAGGACTTTTTCATCTATGCACCCATGATCTGGAAAATATTTGTAGTGGGCTCGTCTGCCTCGCGCGACCTGCGTGCGAGGCCTGTAGAGTGTGTCTCGTGCTGCCCGTTATGACGTGTGCGACAGTAACAGTTGGTGGCGTTATGCGGGGATTCTCATGTGTACCTGGGATGGAAAAGACGTGCCTGTGGGAGCTGTAATAAAGCTTTATCATTTCAACACTGCTGTTCCTTGCGAGTTATTACACTCGAAATTGGCGACGAGGACGGCTCCCACGAAGAACCCACAATCGAAGGTTGAACTTACCTTGGAAATGTAGAAGAAAAGTAGCTGGCTTCGAGTCGGGTTGGTGTGGCAGATCGAGAAAGGAATCTCCACTGAGGGCAAACTGTTGTATCCATCACTGCCCCAATGCTGCTTCAATATAGGAAAAAAGTTGATGACTCAGATCTTTAAAGAACACTACATCACAATGTCTTACCCGTCCACATAGCAGTTATCTTTCCTATTACTCAATGACTCTGCTTCTTCTTGACCCTGTAGAGCATTTTGCTGACTTTTGGCTGGGTTCACACTATAGAGATAGCGCATACATACATACATTCACCTTAACTTAACTCCCGAGACCAGGAGGTATTGGGTACATTCAGCATAGTAGGGCCATCAGGTTAATTCACCTCAACCCATAGACCTCTCTACTTCCTAGTTAGTGGGTGCGCCCAGATTTATGGATGTCTCATAGAAAAGGAGCCGGGATCACACTAAGGTCGACTGAAACCTCAATAGACAATGAAGCCCAGCATTAGAGCTGTCACCGCTGGCATTTACCCTGGGGTGGGAGACAATACAGGTTTGGCTGCCTGACTCTTTGCCCCTGAAAGATTGTCAAGTCCTTCAATACTGCCCTGCCACCAGGATAACATCAATTGATTCCAGGGTCAGCAAACCTAATTTTAAGGTATGGATGCATTATAACAGTGATTCTTAACCTGTGGTCCGGGGACCACTGGGGGTACGTGGCACCTACTCAGGGGGTCCACACCTGCTTGGAAAATTAAATAATAAAAGTTTAGTAACATTTAGACAAATAAAAATAGAAAATGTACAACTGAAATTTTTAAAACATTCTGTAAAAGTGAAGGAGCTTGAATTGGTGGCAAAAAAATAAGTTAGTGTCCTCAGATTGATTTGTGAGAGCAGTGAAAGTGCATCAGACAGGATATAGTATACATGATGAGTGGCCTCAATTGAATTTAGAAAGGCTTCAAGCTTCTCATTGAAATGTGATTGTAATTTGTTTATGCATTAAATAAAATATTTCATAATTCGTCTATTTGTTGATTGAATGCTTGTTCCTGTGCTTTTTGTGTATTGTTTTGTGCTTCAAATTATCAAAAATGCTTAGGCCGGGGTCCCTGGCTTCCAGTAATGATGCTGTGGGGCTCCCCAGTTTCCAATAATGATCCGGTAGAGGGGCCTGGGTTCCAGTAATGATTAGGTGGGGGTCCACAGAAGTCAAAAGTTTAAGAACAGCTGCACTACAGGGTTTGAGATAGAGAAAAGTAATCACAGCTTGAGCATGCCACATAGCGCCTGAGTGGTGTATGCCAACTACTCTACATGCCACACACCATCTCTTAATGCTCTTCAATTGCTGGGCTCTTCATTATGAAGGCAGATCTGCCCCTCTTGTGCTTAACATTAAAGGTGAAGTAGCACGCTACCGATGTTGACCTTCTCCATTTACTACTTACTCTTTCATCTAGACAAGTCGCGAACTAGAGGGGGAGGGATGTATGGAAGAGAACTGAATCCCTCACCAACTCTGGAGTGAATATTTTGGTAGGAGAGGTATGTGCCTTGTTCTTCCCCTGGTCAAGGAAGATGGAGATGAAGATGGAATAACTTTGTTCGCTCTACTCTAGATTTTGATCTGCAATATTGAGGATTGTAAGAAAGTGGTACTTGTAGTTATAGATCAGAAACCTAACACTGAATGCTGCACTGCATTTAACATTAGGAGGTGAAGCAAGATTGTTTACATATGTGAGGAGAGAAGAGTCTCATGTTGTTGGGACCAACTTTCTTCTTTGTGATACATTAATTGTTCCTTAGAGCAATGTGCTTTGAGTGTTCCTTAATGAAGTGCTTGAGTAAAGAAGAGAGCCAGATGTGGGTTGGTAGCTTGAGAAGACTTGTGTTCTTTTCCTAGGGTACTTCTTATTGACATATATTGTAATTTCCTGGTGTATTGTTGACCACTGCTCTCCTGAGATGGGGTTTGGTTTGCTTATAGGACTACAGGGTTTCTTGCTGTGTTTGTTTCACCAACTCTATACTGTCAATTGTGGGTAAAGATGCCACCAACCATATGGCCAAATGCCAATGGTCAGTCACTTGTTCTGAGGTTCACATCTAGAACTAAAGCTTGTCTCTAGAAGCAAAGTGCATATATAGAACTAAAGCTTGTACCTGGAAGAAAAGTTCATATCTATAAGTAAAGTTTGTATTTAATTTAGTGACAATAGTAGGTACAGAGCTATTTCATATTTCTTAACCATGCAGATTCTGAAGGAGTAGATGTAGTTCATGTGAATTCATTCAGTTTCTTGTTAGAGAGCCATGGTCTATCTGAGCTTGCTGGACTTTGTTGCTTTGCTAGTTTGAATTTGGAATATACATGTGACATCTATGGTTGGCATAGGACGCTTTCAGGGGATTGATGTCCTTGTGTGTGGAGCCTTCAATGTATAGTTGTGTGTCATTGCCCTTCTCTTGCATCTTGTTACCATGGTGGATGAGGAGGATTCAGGCTTCATGCGCAATCCAAATCTATCAGAGAGGATGAAAGGTACTAGGACAACCACACGCCACTGGTAGTGGTTAGGAACTATGAAGTCTCATGTTGATGAACTGGTGTTGGTGGGAGACTTAGGATACACTCCTGTGTAGTGAGGTTTTGTTAAAATGCATGTTGACATGATTTTTATCAGCAGTGTTGGTATACTGAACTGAATGCTGAAGAAAGATTTAGCATGGCCAGGTTGAAAGGTTCACGTTCGTGTGGTAAGTAAGTACCGAGAATTGGACCATTCAGTGTTGCATGTTGGTGGGGAGCTGACCTGGAAGTCATGCTGGAGTTGGTTGCTGTGTTGCTGCAGTTGAATGTTAACCAATGTTCCGACTATTGCAATTGCAGATATTTGATGGGATGATGTCCGCCAAAGTCAAGATGTTTTCCTCAGTAGAGGAAGAATCTTTGCTTATTTGAGTGGATAATGGAAGATGTTGTGATGTGATGGAAGTAAGGACTTCTGAAGAGATGTGATGGTGAATTGAAGGATGTCATTTTTGTATTTTGTGTACCTGAGGATTTCGCCTTGTAATGTTAATAGGATTTATTCAGTGAAGTATTTGTGTTGTCAAAGGTGGGTTGGTAGTAAGTGATGGATGAGAATTGGGATAGTTTGCTGTCATCGGGCAGTGGTATTCAAATGCAGTCATGAAGGAGAAGTTTAGGTGATGTCTTGTTTGAGGTTCACAGTCTCAATGTGGTTGAAGAGTGCTTTTTATGACTTATTAGTAGATAAGTCTCCTTGAATGATGTTGTTTCTTACTAAGATGAGTATTTTAGTGGTTGAAGAAAGTGGGGGTGATTTGTTCACGACACTTGTATCTCGTAGAAGTGGAAGCAGAGTGTGGGAAGCTCTAGATAGGTGAGATTTGTAGGTTCCTGGAAACTGATGGCTGACAGTGATTTCCTCTGGTCTTATGTGTGCAACTGTGCAATTGCTGTAGCCTGTGCCTATAATTTGTTTACAGGTGAGCGTGAGTCAGGTGACAATGATGAAGCATGCAGCTATTACATACATAGAGTACACTAAAACAAACTGAAGGTCTTCTCTTTCGTCGGACAGTTGCGCATAGTGAAGGTTGAGTTTGAGTGGACCATGTGTGTGTGAGTGTTATGTGTATGTGTGTGTGGGGGGGGGGTTGATTAAGGTGCAATTGTTGAATAGTATTTATGCTTTATTTGACTGAGGTGCAGGGGGTGGGGTTAATGGCCCTTGCCCTTCTAGAGTATAGCCAGGGCTACTGGAATTAGGCAGCAGGAGAGAGCTAAATTATGCAGCAGAATTGAGTAAATTATACAGCAAGAAAAAACAAATTATGCAGCATAGCGCAGCATATTTTGTAATTGCATTATTTCGTTATTTCACCATTTTTAAACCTGGTAAAACCGTCAGTGCATTGGCTGCACCTCAGTCATACTAATTTATAACCCAAATATAGCGGTAAGCAACAGAAAGGTGACCCTCCCAGGTTTGCTGAGAACCTTCCACTGCGCTGCAACACGTGTTAGTAACTTTTGAACCCTTTTGAGCCAGAAACAATCCTTTGTTAAAAGCTGCAGATTATGTGACGGAGGATGGATTATGTGGCAAATGCGAACATTGTTGTGGCTACACAATCGCATAATTCCAGTTACTCTGGGTATAGCAGACACAAATATGAGACACCACAGATGTCACCATTGACTGGCACTTTGCAACAAAACCAGCATGAGAACATTATGGTTGACCGGTGACACTGCAAGAGCCTAATGCACATGGTTGTTGATGGCAGGATCACATAATTCTGTCAGCCAAAGGGGGTGAGGAGGCTCAGAAGTCACAAGAAAGAAGGCTGCCTCTGCGTGGGTGTCTATGTATGAGTGAGCTATGCTCCCAAAACTGCACCATGACATCTTTTTGCAAATCGCACTGATTTATCATTCTCTGACTATTTTTGTTGATTATGCTCTTGATCACTAGCTACATGCAACAACAAACCTACCGAGGGATGGAAGCTGAATGGACCCTACCTCTATTACTTTTCAACAGAAACAAAAAACTGGTTTGATGCAAGAAAATACTGCACTGATCATAATTCCGATCTTGTCTCTATCACAAGCGAGGAAGAACAGGTGAGACCGCCGAATGATGTTCACAAGATGGATGCTAAGTTCTGAGAGATACTATTAGTATTAATAAGTCTAAGTGGCATATTTACAAGCCCCTATTGCCACCATAATGTCACTATTATTTATGCCGGTGTGGTGGTGATAGAGGCTTCGTCTTATATACAAGACAGCGTCAAGCCACTTAACATGGCACAACGCTGCCTTGTAAATAATGCCCCCTTTCACGCAATAGTTAGCATGAAAAGGGTAGGCAATGTGTGTTGCGGTGGGTGTTCTGCCGCAAAACCCATTGATTTTGATGCTGCCACGTATTTACAAGGGTGTCGTAAATATGGGGCAGCAGTGTCAAAATTAAGATCAGGGAAAACCCTCAGAACAAGAACCCTCACTCACCCTCACTCACCCTCACTCACAGTTAGGTGACATGCTTCATCATGTGGGTTCCCTCCTTACACCGTAGTGTGGGCTACGACTCCCCGAGGGGAGGAACTGAGGTGTTTTCTCAGAAGATGAGCGAAGAGAAATGGGTGAGTGTGAGGCAGACTGTAGAAAAGTGTGATTTAAGAATGTCTGTCTGAGTCAACTGAACGTTTATTAGGTGGTCACAGCGGCATAATTAAAATGCAAGAGGGTTAGGGCTTCAACAGATATACCCTATTTCATAAAGTCAACATGTTTCTGGCAATTGTCATTCGTTAGGACTTATACATTCAGTCACTCTGCAGAAAGTGGTTAAAAGTGAAATATAAAAAGAAGAATACAAGCTACCACTGGAACTGTGTAGCCGTTGTTCAACGTACCTCTTCCTTTCAGAGGAAGTCGTGAAACTAGTGTGCAAAAAAGTCACATGCACCCTCCAAGCTCATGTACCATCGCGTGGTGCCCAGTTGTAGTTTCTCGTGCCCTATCCGGGTGAGATGCCAGGCGTATGTCCTATCCTTGTAAATACAGCAAATCCGAGTGTTTATGAAATGATGCATCACTGTGCTGCATAATTGCACACAGATTGGACATTAATGAAACTGTGTAGAGAGGCTTGGAGTGAAAATGTTCATCTGAGAGGCCTTGGAGACCTCTGAATTTTAAGTTTGGGGTTCTATCAAATAGGAGCCATTGGAGAGCAACCAAAAAAACGAACAAATTTAAGGTAGCCAGGGATTAAAAACAACCCCCACTTTACCCACATATGACTTATATAAAGGGCGCCTCTGTTCCCTAGGAGGTTAGATGGGTTATCCATCTAAGAACTTCCTTGAAAAACTGGACCAAACAAAGCGTATAACAGAACAATGTTAAAACAAGCATTTGCAATGCAATAGGTCTCGAATTTGCCAGGGTTTAAGCTATTGGCATTGCAAATGACAATGCCTTTAATTTATCTGTTTTAAAAACCAACACATAAATGAGTGGCCTTGTAATTTACAAGAACAAGAGCTGAAAGCCTTGCAAATGCGAGATCTATTGCATTGCAAATGTTTGTTACCCATGTGTGCGGTGTTAATAAAGAAATAAATGCACAGGGCCAGTAGTGCTCATGCAGCTAAAGCCCAAAAGAACATAAGAAAGCATGGCGCGCATCGCGCTGGTAAAATAAAGAAAAAAAGCAGTTACACTCCCACATAAGAAAAGTCCAATCACAAAGAAGATGGGCGCCCGTCATAATGTGAAACCTATATTGGTAATCTCAAAACGGGCGCCGTGCTGAAACTTGAAGCGTGGCGCCCGGGTCGGAGATGAGGGGCTGCAGTCAGTGGGCACCATTAGTGAGTTTGTGTTAATTAACTTTGGGAGCCGCGTACAGTAAAAGAAATGAGCAGCTGCCGTTCTTGAACCTGAAGGTGCCTCACGCACGTCTTAAAAGCCGTTGCAGGAGGATAAAATAATTAACGAAAATCTTGCTCACCGACTAACTAAACCTACAGTGTAACCACAAAAGTAACAAGCATTTACAATGCAATGGTTTCGCCTTTGGAAAAGTTAGACCTATTGGCATTGAAAATGACAAAATTTGTATTTATGTTTTGCTTTTGAAAACAGATAAATAAATGGCATTGTCATTTACTTTGCTATTAGCTTAATCTCTGCAGTCACTCTGCACTCCCTAGCACTCCCTAGTCACTCTGCACTCACTAGCCCTCCCTAGTCACTCTGCACTCCCTAGCCCTCCCTAGTCACTCTGCACTCCCTAGCACTCTGCACTCCCTAGCACTCTGCACTCCCTTGTACTCCCTAGCACTCTGTACTCTGCACTCCCTAGCACTCTGCACTCCCTTGCACTCCCTAGCACCCTGCACTCCCTAGCACCCTGCACTCCCTAGCACCCTGCACTCCCTAGCACCCTGCACTCCCTAGCACCCTGCACTCCCTAGCACCCTGCACTCCCTTGTACTCCCTAGCACCCTGCACTCCCTAGCACTCTGCACTCCCTAGCACTCTGCACTCCCTAGCACTCCCTAGCACTCTGCACTCCGCACTCACTAGCACTCTGCACTCCCTTGTACTCCCTCTCACTCCCTAGCACTCTGCACTCCCTAGCACTCTGCACTCCCTAGCACTCTGCACTCCCTTGTACTCCCTAGCACTCTGCACTCCCTAGCACTCGGCACTCCCTAGCACTCGGCACTCCCTTGTACTCCCTAGCACTCTGCGCTCCCTAGCGCTCTGCGCTCCCTAGCGCTCTGCACTCCCTAGCGCTCTGCACTCCCTTGCGCTCTGCACTCCCTTGCACTCCCTAGCACTCTGCACTCCCTAGCACTCTGCACTCCCTAGCACTCTGCACTCCCTAGCACTCTGCACTCCCTAGCACTCTGCACTCACACTCAGCACTCACACTCAGCACTCACACTCAGCACTCACACTCAGCACTCACTACTCTGCTCACTCACTCTGCACTCACTACTCTGCACACTCACTTTGCACTCTGCACTGCAATTACAGACTTAGGCAGCTGTATAAATTCATCTGGTCAATCCTGAATTAAGATCCTTTATATTAACAGGCAGAAATCACTTTTCTTCGCCAAACTCCACGGAGTTAAAACACAGCTCAGCAGAATAGGCAATGCGGCTCCAGTGCTTACTCTCATGGAGGAAGTGAAGAAAAACAAACACATTCAGAATTGTTAAAATGCCTGGAATTAGGCCATGTGATCTTTATTATATTAAGTAGTCCAACGGCCACTTACCGAATGGCTATTAAGGGGGCAGGCGAAACCCAATAGGTGGACCTCCTCCGCAGACACGAGGTGCAACGCCTTCACCACGACCACCGGCCCTCTCCTCCCCCTCCTTGTGGGGGCAGCAGCACCAATGTGCGCACAGAAAGATACTAGGCCTTCGCGCTCCGACGTTGCCCTCTCATCCAGCAGGCTTCGGGAGAGCCCCAGCGCGCAATGACCACTCCCTCATCGCAGCAGTGATGGCATTATACCTTTACGTGCCCTTCCTCTGCAAACCCCAAGACTGGTGAAAAGGCCTCAGTAGCGATCTAACGCCCCTTCTCTCACCACAGCTCAGCATAGCCTGTGTAGGTAACACTCCTGCCAGCACAACGCCCGCAACCCTGCAGCCTCCGGGGATAGCGGCCGTGCCAAGGGCGTCCCGTCCTCTGCCCTCCTAAATCAACACTTCATTCAATTATTCAATGCACGCGCTGCTGCTCCCTGGACAGGGGGCAGCAACCGCCGCCCAATCACAGAGGCCATTGGCCAAGGGTGGGATTCACTGTCATTCACGCAAAAGTGTCCTCATATGGACTGGTGTTTCAAAACTGAATGAGATAATTCACCACCCTTGAAAGTACCCATATATCGTCCACATCGGCCAATGACAATGTCAATTTGGGGGCACACACGCTTGTACAACATCGTGACATTTTTTCATTGCATTTTGTTTTTGAAGGTCACCATGATTTCCCGATTTCTCCCTTTTGTCTTCTTTTTTAATCACTTATGATAGTATTTGTACTTTATACGTTGGTATTTTATCTAATGATTCACATGGAACCGCGGTCTCTACAGAATCGTGTGTACATCCTTTGCATACATATGTTAACCCTTGCATGATTCGAAATGGCCTGGCCCTCTTCGACATGCAATGCAACACATATTCAATGCCAGCACTGCAAGCATACTTCTGGTTCAGCCGCAGTAAATCCTCGCAGAGGGGCACCGCTGCCTGGCAGCGGAACCCATCCTTCAACCTCCGAGCGCCGCGTATCCAAAATGTTATCATTTCTTCTTCATCTGCAGCCGGCCTTTCAAACCGATTGCTCTTGCAGAAGACTTCATTAAAGCATCATTACTGGTGCCGCGGGAATCCATTTAATTACAATTTGTATTAATGCACATGTTCCTAAGTGCCGCGCTGCCAGCCCTGGACTTGATTGGCCTTTGGTTCAGAATAAACACGGCCTCCCCCGTTTCTCCCCGGTGGAGCCGGCTCCAAACCATTTCGACACACAGCGGCCCTTTCAGAGCCGCCGAAAAGGGGAGTTCCGGAACGAAAATTACGTCGTCACCAGAAACAAGGGCAAGATAAACAACATTGGTGCATTTCTGAAACGCAACCGAACGAAAATGTCGCTCCCTATAAGAACAAAGGGAAATGTATGCTCAGCTGCAATCCTTTTCATTGTTTCAAAAAGTCAAGATTAATACATGAGAACTGCAGACATGGATGTATTTGTTAACTTGCTGATTCAAACCCACCGGGACTGCCGCAGTTGTTCGTCATCATTCCACGACTGATAACGTTGGTATATTTTTGGTTTGCAGTTACACATCACATGTCTAGCCCAAGAAACAATCCAGTCTCTGCTGAGCGCCACGTGATTGGCCGATACGATTTTGTTAGACGGACTTCTGTGGATACCAAAGGGTTAGCCTGCCTGCCATAGTACTATTTATAACAGTAATTCGGTCATATGCAGAATTCAGAAAGTATCTATTTCTAAGGAAACACAAACGGGGCACTTGTAGCGTCTAACTGGTCTGTGCATGCCATAGCGCCTCGTGAATACAGGGGTGAGGTCAACTGTGCGCTGCAGGGCTTTCAGGGGCTGTGGAGACGCGGAAGGGAAACAGGGCAATTGAAATTATGAGAACTATGATGCAATGCAAATATGTGAAATAGAATGCAGTAGAGATGTGTAGTTCCTCAAGTGATGTACACGATTCTTGACTCTGTTTCTGCACCGCCATCCTGGCCTCCACCTCAGCCCTTAAGTGCTGCGCTGGGTTCCTGCCTTGCCAGTTTCACGCATACACGGACAGGTGTATTTATAAATGGAGTACGCATTGGTGAATAGAAAGAATCAGGCGGGCGTCCACCACTCGTACGTAAAATGTACACGGCCCTCTTAATATTTTAGAAATGGCTCTCCTTTTCACAGGATGGGCAGGGAATGCCCAAACTCACCGCACCCTTCAGACTCCGCCCCTGCCACACACTTTCCTTCAGAACATCAACAGTCCCCCAATTGGCTAATGATAGATAGCTCGTGATAGCGGAAAACAACAAGATATACTGTATAACACTTTCAGCAATGCGTCAAACGTTCACTCAGGGGAAGCGCCATGACGCACGAGCTCGATGCGCATGGGGAGACATTAGTAATTGTGTGCATGATAGCGAATCACGAGGAGGCACATTTAGGAGGCACATGTTGCCATCAGATTCCAATGGCAACATCTTCACACAGTACTAACGAAAGAACTGGAGAGCTGTAATGTTTACCATGTGGGGAGGGGGCAGGCGGCAGGTGACGTCACACATTAAAAAAGCGGGAGGGGGGCGGGAGAGGACACGAACGGCGGGAGGGGGGCGGGAGAGGACACGGACGGCGGGAGGGGGGCGGGAGAGGACACGGACGGCGGGAGGGGGCGGGAGAGGACACGGACGGCGGGAGGGGGCGGGAGAGGACGGAAAGCGAGGGTAGGGCGGAAAGGCACACGGAGGCGGCGGGAATGGACAGCGCATCAGTGAAAGGGGAGGGAACGGTAAAAAACGTAACTCCGCCCAGGGAAAAAATCTCCGGAACGCCCCCGAATCTGGTCCGGCCTTGACGGACAGATCCGGCACCCAATGGCTAGCCTCCATTTATGGAGCTAGCCAATGAGAGCCGGGGGACGTTCCAGAAGTGCTTAGTGTCGACATAGGATTTCACCTGCGCTGAAAAGCTGCGCAGAGCGCAGCCTTTCGGCAGGCGAAACCCAAAAAGGCCAATCCTCATGGGAGGCTACAAATGCAGACAAGGCGTTACTAAGGAGGGACTAACAAACATATTAACGATTTAGAAGCAACCATAGGATACCAAGGATAGTAACAGGAATCAACTGAAAAGATGGGCAGAGAGTGGGCGGAGCTTCAAGTCCATACATGAATACAGCTCACCTCTCAGAGCAGCGCATGCGCTGCCCAGGCTCAACCTAAAAACAAATAAATTAGTGTATACAAAATCAGAACCAGAGCCCAGTGTGAGTAAAGTTCTACCTCATGTTTTTTGTGGTTTTAGCAGTTTTTCCTGTAGTCCAAAGCAAAATATTCATATGGAACTTAAATTAAAAACACTGCTTTTACTTCACTGCAAATAATATTTCTCTCCTTTAACAATCGTCACGAAATTTGGCAGGCAGGTAACTGCCAAATTTTGTAAAGATTAGACAAAATAGTATTACAATTCTTAAGAAATTAAAAAAGTAATTTTTAATGAATACCACTAACCATAAACAAAGGCTATGATATATCAGGATAGATCAGCCTCCCATTTTACTCCCAAATTATTTACTGTGTCTGCTGGAATGGGCAGGGTGCCCATTTCCATTGGCCATCACAGATCCGCTGCAGATGGCTGGATCTTGCTGAAGATTAATACCTCAGTTTTCTCAGCATTGAGTTTAAGTTGGTTATACTTCATCCAAAGAGCTAGGTCCTTCATGCAGACTTTAAAAAGTTTAAAATAATCTGTCGCCTGATCTTTAAAAGAAAACATCAACTGTGTGTCGTCGGGGTAAGATATCGCCCTCACACCCCAGTTTGCTGTAAGCGTGAACAATGGAGCCAAGTATATATTAAAAAGCAGCAGACTCAACGCCAAACCCTGGGACACCCCACACCATAAACTTTTGGGTTCAGACAAGTAGGGTTGCAGAGAGACTCTTTGAGTACGATTTTCAAGAAAGGACTTTAGCCAAGCAAGGGCTACACCTCAAATACCAATGTCCTGGAGGCACTGAACCAGCCATGAATGATCAACTATATCAAAAGCTGCCGACAGATCCAGGAGCACCACCATAACTGATTCCCCTGAATCCGTCGCCATCCTCACCAACTCCGTCAATTGAGGACTTTTACATGGATGATTTTACCTTGTTTCCAACTCCAAAACCCCTTCAGATCTAGGGCGGACAAAGTGGGGCTTGACCCTATTAATCTCTACAACCATATCACTTAAATTGATAAGATCTCATTTGTGCTCCCCCTAATTTCAACTCTTTCAATTGCAAACAGAGGAAAAGCTAAACCTGATTTTAGTCAATTTTTATAACAATGTATTTGATAAAATTAGAGTCAAAGTAATTGGGGATGTAAGCAGGGAGTTTTAATTATTTACAAAATGTATCAAAGATGATTACATACTAATATGTTTAGGGGCTTTTAATATAAGTCAATGCAATAGGATGGGATCTAAAAGCAGCGGCTATTTAAGAACCAATGAAGAGGGCATGCCACACTTCTCGCAAACTCATATAGGGGGAGCAAAGAAACTAAATATTTTTAAACACAATTTGGAATTATTAGAACACATCAAAGGACCAGTTCCACAACAAGTATCCACGTATATTTGGGGGCTTGTCCCAATTGTATTCACATCTGACTGCACGGGTATGCTATGGGCCGAAAGGAGAATGCACCCAATGCCTTAAGGTTGCTCAGGGGATTTGACAGGGCTGTGTCCTTGCCCTCCCCTGCTTTTTTTACTTTATATAAATGGGGTGGATGAGATGTTACAGAAAGCAAAGATTGACGCCCCCTTGGTGGGATTCCGCCAAGTCCAAATCCTATTATATGCAGACGATGCAATTCTATTATCTAAAAACCGCAAACCGGCTGCAGCTTATGATCGATAATTTTGACACTTGTATGGAAGATAAATATAATTTTTTTTAGAGAAAACGTATACTATGGTGAGTGGACAAGGAAGGGTGAAGAAGAGGGCATGCAAAAAACAACTAAAGAGTGACTTGTCGGTGCTGTGGTCAAAGTAATAAAGCCCAAGACACCAAAAAATACCGAGAAATACAACCTCGCAACAATTATTGTGACTAGGCAGTTATTGAGCAGGAAATGGAGAAGAAAAAGAGAAACACATACAAAAAGGGGTATAAACAATAACTCATAATAAATTAAGAAAAAGAACCCTCACTACCCTAGTGGTGACATGCTTCATCATGGGGTTCCCACTGGAGGAACCGAATGTCCCTCCTGTGTGCTTCTACGCCTGAGTTGCAGCGGAGCAGGTTATTGTGAAAAAAAGGTTTGTTTCTTTTTATAGGTATGTGTTCTGTGCAAGTGATGGTGAGGATTGAAAAATATCAGTAGTACCAAAAACAACTTTATTTGGTGGTCCGCTGATATTGTTTAAAAGCAGTGTGTTAGATATTGATAGTGGTAATTTTCTTGACCACTTATATCCGTTAAGAATTAGGTCGACATGTTTCAGCTGTCTGGGATTCTTTTATGCAGCTTTCTTCAGGACCAAAAAAGTGAGTATCCCTGGTGGTCCGCGCTCGCTAAGGCGTGTCCAACCAGTGGATATATAGTGTGTGAAAATTTTTTTGTTTTGTAAAAAATTGTTTATAATACCGGAATTTCTCGGTTTCTGCACCCTAGTATTTCCAGGGGCAAGGAATAGCACGTAACTAAGGTGCTGTCTTCATAGGCTTAGCGGGGGAGGCTTTCTTCACGCTACGGCCATTCGCTCGTAACCACTATCAATATCTAACACACTGCTTTTAAACAATATCAGCGGACCACCAAATAAAGTTGTTTTTGGTACTACTGATATTTTTCAATCCTCACCATCACTTGCACAGAACACATACCTATAAAAAGAAACAAACCTTTTTTTCACAATAACCTGCTCCGCTGCAACTCAGGCGTAGAAGCACACAGGAGGGACATTCGGTTCCTCCAGTGGGAACCCCATGATGAAGCATGTCACCACTAGGGTAGTGAGGGTTCTTTTTCTTAATTTATTATGAGTTATTGTTTATACCCCTTTTTGTATGTGTTTCTCTTTTTCTTCTCCTTTTCCTGCTCAATAACTGCCTAGTCACAATAATTGTTGTGAGGTTGTATTTCTCTGTATTTTTTGGTGTCTTGGGCTTTATTACTTTGACCACAGCACCGACAAGTCACTCTTTAGTTGTTTTTTGCATTTCATTACTGGGGATATAGGAGTGACCTCTTGTTTATCCTCACTCTCCTGTTGTTGATATATATGAAGAAGAGGGCATACCATATCAGGGGAGTGAGATTAACTGAGACCCAATCATTTTCATATTTAGGAGTTCAATTCACTGCTGGGAAACCCATTTGAATACATGCAAAACAACATTTTTGAGAGCCATAGAAACGATTTGTAGTTGTGCTGCTAAAATAGGCCATGAACCGATTAGGGAAATATTGATGTTATACATAAGCAAATGACTCCCTAGTGCTAGTTATGGGGCTGCATTGTGGAGGTGGGTACATTTTGACCCCTTTTCAAACCTTAGAAAAATTGTTCTTAGACTGACTGCTGGCAGTGCCAAAAATCATTTTATCCTTTATTATACACAAGGAAGTGGCAGTTCCTCTTTTAGAGGATGGCCTACATGCCGGCCCCATTCTATTGTGGTACAATAAATGGAGGAAAACCGGGGCAAAGCTTGCTAAGGAAATATCAGATTGCTTATCCTTAGACACTTGAAGCAAGATAAGATGGCTGACATATAAAGACAGGCACCTACAAAATGTGGATAGATGTGCATTGGAGACAGTTAAAATCCTAAAATATAGCAAAAGTAAGGTAAAATATATATTCGGGGAGAGAGTGGGGCAGAAGTAGATACTTGTGAATGTAAAATATCTATGGTGTGTAGATATCTTTCGGGCTCGGTACAAGCTGACCTGCAATACTACCTTTACAGGTGAAGAACACACAACATAGGTTTTACCTCACTAGATTACGTCTAGGAACATTGCATCTGAAGGTTGCTTTTGCAAAGATGTGGGCTTGTCTATGTGATGGCAGATCCGTCCAAAGCACAAGGCACTTTATTCTGTTTTGTAATTTTTGTAAAGATCTTAGAAAGCAATACTTACTACCAATTATTAAAACTGACAAATATAATCATTATAAGGATGTTTTTAAATATTTAGAAAATGTGGATATCTGTTTTTCTATTACCTCATATAATATAACTGCGTTTGGTAGAAGGAAAAATCTTGCACACTTGGGGGCCGATTCCAAAGTCGTTAGGAAACTGTTCCGAACTAATTGTTCTCAGACTCGTTTCTTAATGAATAGTGTCCTGTGAGTCTGGATGACGGATTACGATGATAGCCAACATCGTTTGGTTGGACTCGCATTGACTTCAATGGGAGTCAATGTTCGAACAAGAGCTCAGGCTCCCATTGAAAAAAGGCATGGTTGGGGAAAACCTTGGACCCTGTGGCGGGCACCCCATGGTGGCTGCCACATTGGGCATGGTTGGGAAGAGGGTTCCCTTGGGTACCCCCACTGGCCCCATTTGTACGCCTCCGGGTGAAGGAGGTCCACAACGGGACCCCAAACACAGATTCCAACAGCCGTTTCATGTCGGGCAAACCGAATCGGAACGGCTGCCAGAATCATTCATCGTAATCCCTCGTCAAGAAACCGTGTCCATAGAGCTGTACGAATCAGCTCTGGGACACTCGGGCTGTCCGAATGCCTTTCATAACCGATTCGGACTGCTCGAATGGTTTCCGCGCATCGTAATCGGTCATTGGAAAATGTGTACGATTCATTCGGAAACAAGGGTTCTGAATCGCATTGGATCCTTTTCGAACGACATCGGAATCAGCCCCTTAGAAGTTATGTCCCAAGAGACCGCACTTTAAATCTTTTTAAGCAGATAATAGCCATATTAATATGTGTTCTCTTGATATTCTTATTTGGTAGAGTCTTTTTAATTTATTATATAGTGTATGGGCCTAAACGCAGTATATATTTTGCTTTGTAAATGTAGATGCTTTTAATTAAAGCAAACATATGGCCACTTGATATAGCACTCAATATAATTATAGTTTGCTTACATGCAATTCATCGGATCTTGATAGATGCAGTAAGAAAGAGAGCGCAATGTTTTTAAAAAGGAACAAATGTATTTATTTTATGATTCTTTTATGGATATTATTATATTCAAATAAAGTGATATTGAATTGAACTGACTTTGCCAAAGCTTTTTTTTATTTTGGGAAATTAGAAACTGCCCCATGTGTATCTGTATGAGCAATGTTGTTGAGGGTGAGTAGCGCATTTTACTGTATTTAGAAATTGTTGGTTAAAACAAGTATGTGTGTATTATGGAACAAATACCTTTAAGGAACCTTTAGAACAAAAAACAAAGGCAAGGCAGGTCCCGTATAGTATCACATTGCACTTTATAAAATGAGGAAATTCTGTAAAAAATTAGTTCCATACGTGTTTATTTCAATTTAATACATTATCAGTTTTAAGGAATTACCTTCACCAATATGAACAGTGCTTCAATTTTTTTTTGCAGTTGTTCCTGGTGTCCACGAGAGGAAAAAACAATTACTGGATTGGACTTACGAATGAAAAACTAGGTGGACAATGGTATTATGTTGATGGATCAGCATACAAAGAACCACTGTACGTATTTCTGATTCTTGCTTAGTAATCCTATAAAGTGCTCTAATTAACATAGTGAACATGTTTTTAATATGTACTTTGTTTGAGGTGGTTGATATTTCACAGATTTAGCTGCATGGAGGTGTGACCGTGTGATATGCTTTAATGAGAACATGTTAAGTAGGTCTTGCCTACTGGCTTCTTTTACCTGGTCAAAGAACCATTGTGTACCATACAAATACTTAGAGCTGCCATTGGTTGGTTTTCTTGCCAATCTCATTTGCTCGCTTCATATCCATTAGCTTTCCTTCCTTTTTAGGTCACCGCCTGCGAAAGACTGCGCACATGCGCAGTCTCGCTGGGGAGACTTAATGGGATAGAGTGAGTGTCTCTAGCGAGGTTAAGCCCCGCCCCTCTTCTCCATTGGCTGGCCTCCTAAACGGTGGCCAGCCATTGGAGAAGAGGTCCCAGTAATGTTCTTCTTTGGATCTAAGCCCCGTCCTTTTCGGATTGGGGGCGTGTTTTTTACTTTCTTTCTCCCCTCTTCTCCATTGGCTGGAATGCAAACAACAGTAAAAAAGCACGTCCCCGGTCTGAAAAGGACGGGGCTTGCTGCCTCTCGAGGACCCGAACTTTGTGTTGACAATGCCTCCACTCGCGTTCACCTTTCCCTTCCAGCAGAGTGCCCCCGCATCCTGCCCGCTAGCATCGAGTCTTGCTCTCCCCACACTTGTGCAGTTGTGGAGAACGCCGATGTCTCAGCACCTTTCACTTCTGTAAAATCTTACCACAAACACAACTTTCTGCTCGCAGCAAATGTTGATGTCTTGGAGGCTCTTCACTTGCAACAAAGGTTACTGTCTGCACACCTCTCTGCTTGCTTCAAATTGTGCTGTCTGCACGCTTTCCACTTGTGTGGAATCCTTCTCTAGCCCCATCCGATCACTCTTGTAGAGCCTCGCTCTCCACGCACCTTTCAAGTGTTTCTGCCCTGCCCCACCCCCTCCGCTCACAACAAACAGTGGCAGCATGCTGCCGTGTAACCCAAGCCCGGCCATTGTTCGCCGCGGCCAAGGGCTGGCTATATTTAACTCACGGTGGGTGCGTGAGTGTGCGCCCCCCAGTGCCATTCCGCACGTGCCCTGCATTGCTGGCACAGAGGCCAGGGTAGTCCTGCACCTTGACTCCCAAAGCCTCCCCTCCCGAGTACGGACACTAAATAGCTGACATGCACCTTTCGCGGGCTCTACCTAAAACCTCTTCGTATCTTTTGTAGAAAGTATTGTACTTGTTTATATAAAAAGTAAAATAGGGGCAAATTAATGACCAACCTAAGATATGAAATGGTAACGAGAAAAAAAAGCAATTCATGCTTCTTTCCCTAAACACAATTAATATGCCAACTCAAGGCGTCTCCGGGCCGTGCTGCTCCATCATTAACATGCTTCACCCTAATTAAACAAGGCCGGGATTTTCAGAAAAACAATGATTGCGAAAGCTGCCATTAAAAAGGTAATATTTTGCCGCATTGCGGCGGACGACAAATCAAACTCAAAATGTTTTTCTTCCGTTTGACAACATGGGAAAATCATAATTGTTACTCTTAGCCTTCTCCCATGGTTCTCGACTGTTGTAATTTCGGTCTGTCTTCTTTTATTAATGCGCTCGATGTTTTGCTGTCCGTGTCTCCCCTTTCCCTTGTAGTAACCAATAGTCTTGCTTTCTGGAAGGTGTCTGTGAGGGGAGGTGTTTGCGAAGGAAGGTTGAGAACATATGTCCAAGGCCGCCCTCCAACTCAAACTCCACCCTTCAACTCAAACTCCACCCTCCAACTCAAACTCCACCCTCCACCCTCTAACTCAAACTCCACCCTCCAACTCAAACTCCACCCTCCAACTCTAACTCCACCCTCCAACTCAAACTCCACCCTCCAACTCAAACTCCACCCTCCAACTCAAAATCCACCCACCAACTCTACCCTCCAACTCCACCCTCCAACTCCACCCTCCAACTCCAGCCTCCAACTCCACCCTCCAACTCCACCCTCCAACTAAAACTCCACCCTCCAACTCAAACTCCACCCTCCAACTAAAACTCCACCCTCCAACTCCACCTCCAACTCCACCCTCCAACTCCACCCTCCAACTCAAACTCCACCTCCAACTCCACCCTCCAACCCAAACTCCAACCTCCAACTGAAACTCCACCATCCAACTCTAACTCCACCCTCCAACTCAAACTCCACCATCCAACTCAAACTCCACCCTCCAACTCAAACTCCACCCTCCAACTCAAACTCCACCCCCAACTCCACCCTCCAACTCAAACTCCACCATCCAATTCCACCCTCCAACTTAAACTCCAACTTCCAACTCAAACTCCACCCTCCAAATCCAAATCCACCCTCCAACTCCACCCTCCAACTCCAACTCCACCCTCCAACTCAAACTCCACCCTCCAACTCAAACTCCACCCTCCAACTCAAACTCCACCCTCCATCTCCACCCTCCAACTCAAACTCCACCCTGCAATTCCACTTTCCAACTCAAACTCCAACCTCCAACTCAAACTCCACCCTCCAACTCCAACTCAACTCCACCCTCTACACAAACTCCACCCTCCAACTCCAACTCCACCCTGCAACTCCAACTCCACCCTCCACCCTCCAACTCCACCCTCCAACTCCAACTTCACCCTCCAACTCCACCCTCCAACTCCACCCTCCAAATCCACCCTCCAAATCCACTCTCCAACACCACCCTCCACCCTCCAACTCCACCCTCCAACTCCAAATCCACCCTCCAACTCCACCCTCCAACTCAAACTCCACCCTCCAACTCCACCCTCAAACTCCACCCTCTAACTCCACCTTCCAAATCCACCCTCCAACTCCAACTCAAACACCACCCTGCAACTCAAACTCCACCCTCCAACTCACCCTCCAACTCAAACTCCACCCTCCAAATCTACCCTTTACCTCCACTCTCCAACTCAAACTCCAGCCTCCAACTCCACCCTCCAACTCAAACTCCACCCTCACCCTACCCTCCACCCTCCACTACTCTACTCTACTACTCTCTCCTATGCTCTACTACTCGCTATCTACTCTCTACTACTCACTTTCTACTACTCACTCTCTACTACTCACTCTCTACTACTCACTATCTACTCCTCTCTACTACTCACTCTCTACTACTCTCTAGTACTCACTCACAACTACTCACTCTTTACTACTCGCTCTTTAATACTCTCACTACTCACTCTACTACTCTGCTACTTACTCTACAACTCTCTAATACTCCCTACTCACTCTACTACTCAATCTCAACTACTCTCTAGTAATCACTCTACTACTCAAACTCCACCCTCCAACTCAAACTCCACCCTCCAACTCAAACTCCATCCTCCAACTCCAACTCCACCCTCCAACTCAAACTCCACCCTCCAACTCTACCCTCCAACTCCACCCTCCAACTCCACCCTCCAACTCCACCCTCCAACTCCACCCTCCAACTCAAACTGCACCCTCCAACTCAAACTCTACCCTCCAACTCAAACTCCACCCTCCAACTCAAACTCCACCCTCCAACTAAAACTCCACCCTCCAACTCCACCCTCCAACTCCACCCTCCAACTCAAATTCTACCTCCAAATCCTCCCTCCAACTCCACGCTCCAACTCAAACTCCACCCTCCAACCCAAACTCCAACCTCCAACTCAAACTCCACCATCCAACTCTAACTCCACCCTCCAACTCAAACTCTACCCTCCAACTCAAACTCCACCCTCCAACTCAAACCCCACCCTCCAACTCAAACTCCAACTCCAACTCCACCCTCCAACTCAAACTCCACAATCCAACTCCACCCTCCAACTCAAACTCCACCATCCAATTTCTCCCTCCAACTTAAACTCCAACTTCCAACTCAAACTCCACCCTCCAACTCCACCCTCCAACTCCAACTCCACCCTCAACTCAAACTCCACCCTCAAACTCAAACTCCACCCTCCATCTCCACCCTCCAACTCAAACTCCACCCTGCAATTCCACTTTCCAACTCAAACTCCAACCTCCAACTCAAAGTCCACCCTCCAACTCCAACTCAACTCCACCCTCCAACGCAAACTCCACCCTCCAACTCCACCCTCCAACTCCACCCTGCAACTCCAACTCCACCCTCCACCCTCCAACTCCATCCTCCAACTCCACCCTCCAACTCCAACTTCACCCTCCAACTCCACCCTCCAACTCCACTCTCCAAATCCACCCTCCAACACCACGCTCCACCCTCCAACTCCACCCTCCAACTCCAACTCCACCCTCCAACTCCACCATCCAACTCAAACTCCACCCTCCAACTCCACCCTCAAACTCCACCCTCTAAATCCACCTTCCAACTCCACCCTCCAACTCCAACTCAAACCCCACCCTGCAACTCAAACTCCACTCTCCAACTCACCCTCCAACTCAAACTCCACCCTCTAAATCTACCCTCCAACTCCACCCTCCAACTCAAACTCCAGCCTCCAACTCCACCCTCCAACTCAAACTCCACCCTCCAACTCCACCCTCCTACTCCACCCTCCTATTCCACCCTTCAACTCCACCCTCCAACTCCACCCTCCAACTCCACCCTCCAACTCAAACTCCACCCTCCAACTCCACCCTCCAACTCCAACTCCACCCTCCAACTCAAACTCCACCCTCCAACTCAAACTCCACCCTCCAACTCCTCCGTCCACCCTCCAACTCCACCTTCCAACTCCTCCGTCCACCCTCCAACTCCACCTTCCAACTCCAACTATACCCTCCAACTCCACCATCCAAATCCACCCTCCAACACCACCCTCCAACTCCACCCACCAACTCCACCCTCACCATAAAACTCCACCCTCACCCTACCCACCACCCTCCACTACTCTACTCTACTACTCTCTCCTATGCTCTACTACTCGCTATCTACTCTCTACTACTCACTTTCTACTACTCACTCTCTACTCTCTACTACTCACTCTCTACTACTCACTATCTACTCCTCTCTACTACTCACTCTCTACTACTCTCTACTACTCACTCACAACTACTCACTCTTTACTACTCGCTCTTTAATACTCTCACTACTCACTCTACTACTCTGCTACTTACTCTACAACTCTCTAATACTCCCTACTCACTCTACTACTCAATCTCAACTACTCTCTAGTAATCACTCTACTACTCAAACTCCACCCTCCAACTCAAAGTCCACCCTCCAACTCAAACTCCACCCTCCAACTCAAAGTCCACCCTCCAACTCAAACTCCACCCACCAACTCTACCCTCCAACTCCACCCTCCAACTCCACCCTCCAACTCCACCCTCCAACTCCACCCTCCAACTCCAACTCCACCTTCCAACTCAAACTTCACCTCCAACCCCACCCTCCAACTCCATGCTCCAACTCAAACTCCACCCTCCAACCCAAACTCCAACCTCCAACTCAAACTCCACCATCCAACTCTAACTCCACCCTCCAACTCAAACTCCACCCTCCAACTCAAACTCCACCCTCCAACTCAAACTCCACCCTCCAACTCAAACTCCACCCTCCAACTCAAACTCCACCTCCAACTCCACCCTCCAACTCAAACTCCACCCTCCAACTCCACCTTCCAACTCAAACTCCACCATCCAACTCCAACTCCACCCTCCAACTCCACCCTCCAACTCCAACTCCACTCTCCAACTCTAACTCCGCCCTCCAACTCAAACTCCACCCTCCACCCTCCATCTCCACCCTCCAACTCAAACTCCACCCTGCAATTCCACTTTCCAACTCAAACTCCACCCTCCAACTCCAACTCAACTCCACCCTCCAACTCAAACTCCACCCTCCAACTCCACCCTCCAACTCCAACTCCACCCTCCAACTCCACCCTGCAACTCCAACTCCACCCTCCACCCTCCAACTACAATTTCACCCTGCAACTCCACCCTCCAAATCCACCTTCCAACACCACCCTCCACCCTCCAACTACACCCTCCAACTCCAACTCCTTCTCCAACTCATACTCCACCCTCCAACTCCACCCTCCAACTCCACCCTCTAACTCCACCTTCCAACTCCACCCTCCAACTCCAACTCCAACTCAAACCTCACCGTGCAACTCAAACTCCACCCTCCAACTCACCCTCCAACTCAAACTCCACCCTCCAAATCTACCCTCAAACTCCACCCTCCAACTCAAACTCCAGCCTCCAACTCCACCCTCCAACTCAAACTCCACCCTCCAACTCCACCCTCCAACTCCACCCTCCTATTCCACCCTCCAACTCCACCCTCCAACTCCACACTCCAACTCCACCCTCCAACTAAAACTCCACCCTCCAACTCAAACTCCACCCTCCAACTCAAACTCCACCCTCCAACTCCTCCGTCCACCCTCCAACTCCACCCTCCAACTCCTCCGTCCACCCTCCAACTCCACCCTCCAACTCTAACTCCACCCTCCAACTCCACCATCCAAATCCACCCTCCAACACCACCCTCCAACTCCACCCACCAACTCCACCCTCACCATAAAACTCCACCCTCACCCTACCCTCCACCCTCCACTACTCTACTCTACTACTCTCTCCTATGTCTACTACTCGCTATCTACTCTCTACTACTCACTTTCTACTACTCACTCTCTACTCTCTACTACTCACTCTCTACTACTCACTATCTACTCCTCTCTACTACTCACTCTCTACTACTCTCTACTACTCACTCACAACTACTCACTCTTTACTACTCGCTCTTTAATACTCTCACTACTCACTCTACTACTCTGCTACTTACTCTACAACTCTCTAATACTCCCTACTCACTCTACTACTCAATCTCAACTACTCTATAGTAATCACTCTACTACTCACATTACTCACTACTACTCACTCTAGTACTCTCTACAACTCTACTACTCACTCTATTAATAACTTTTACTCTCTAGTTCTCACTCTAATACTCTACTACGCACTCTCTAATGCGCACTCTCTACTACGCACTCTCTACTACTCACTAATACTCACTCCACTACTCACTCTTTACTACTCACTCTCTACTACTTGATCTTTAGTACTCGAAATTTTACTACTCACACTTTACTACTCACACTTTACTACTCACTCTTTACTACTCACTCTCTTATACTCTCTCTACTACGCTCTCTACTACTCCCTCCAGTACTCTACTACTTACTCTACAACTCTCTAATACTCCATACTCACTCTACTACTCACTCTCTATTACTCTCTACTACTCACTCTACTATGTTCTACTCACCCTCTGATAATCACTATACTCATTACTCACCATAGTACTCTACAACTCTCTATTACTCACTACTACTCACTCTCTATTAATAGCTCTATTACTCTCTAGTACAAACTCTACTCTCTACTAATCCCTCTGTTACTCACTATTGCTCACTCTACTACTCACTCTCCACTACTTACTCTAATACTCACTTTCTACTACTCTCTACTCTAATCACACTCTACTAATCACTCTGCTATCTACTACTCACTATCTACAACTCTACTAACTCTATACTACTCGCTCTTCTACTCTCTACTACTCTACTCACCACTAACCTCTACTACTCTACTACTCATTCTCTACTACTCACTCTCTACTACTCCCCAATCACTATACAACTCGCTCTCTACTACTAACTCTACTACAACTCACTATTACTCACTCTACTACTCACTCTCTACTACTTACTCTATTAATCACTTTCTACTACTCTACTCTACTCACACTCTACTAATTACTCTACTATCTACTTCTCACTATCTACAACTCTACTAACTTAATACTACTTGTTCTACTACTCACTACTACTATACTCACTACTACTCTCTACTTCTCGACTACTCTCTACTACACTATTTCTCCCTACACTACTCACTCTTTACTACTCGGTCTTTACTACTCAGACTTTACTACTCAGACTTTACTACTCATACTTTACTACTCACTCTTTACTACTTACTCTCTCTACTACTCTCTCTACTACTCCCTCTAGTACTCTACTTCTTACTCTACAACTCTCTAAATCTCCCTACTCACTCTACTACTCACTCTCTACTACTCTCTACTACTCACTCTACTACTCTCTATTCACACTCTACTATTCACTATACTCACTACAGTACTCTACAACTCTACTACTCACTCTCTATTAATAACTCTATTACTCTCTATTACTAACTCTAATATTCTACAACACACTCTCTACTCCTCTACTACGCGTTCTCTATTAATCACTCTACTACTCACTAATACTCACTCTACTATTAACTCTCTACTACTTACTCTACTACTCACTTTCTACTACTCTCCACTCTACTCACACTCTACTAATCACTCTCTACTATCTACTACTCACTATCTACAACTCTAACTCTATACTACTCGCTCTACTACTGTCTACTACTCTACTGACCACTACTCTCTACTACTCTACTACTCACTCTCTACTACTCTCTACTCTCAAATCACTATACTACTCGCTCTATCTACTACTAACTCTACTACAAATATTCACTACTCACATTGCGAGAGATTAAGCTATTGTCATTGTATATGGCAATGCCATTTATTTATCTGTTTTCAAAACCAACACATAGAGAAAAATTTGTAATTTACAATGCCAACAGCTCTAACTTTTGCAAAGGCGAGACCATTGCATTGTAAATGCTTGTTTTATTTGTCCCTTACCTGGTGCCTAGCTTCTTTACCATCTTTTTATTGTATGACTTGTATCAGTTATTGGTTCACATCAGGAAACCACTCCCATGCAAGAAGGCCCAAGCCATGGAACACAAAGGCAGCATTGCTGGTGCTGAGGAAGGAGGAGGCTGCAGCAGCCAGTGTATTTGAGGCAGAAAGTGTAATTAGAGTGATTGAAAAGAATTCTATTCACCTGGAGGTCCATAAATCAGCACCCTGGCCTGCTGTAGTGCACCAAATGGCTGTAGCAAATTTCCCAGATCCTTGTCAAGTGGAAAGTAAATAGAAAACATTTTCCTTTAAAGTATCTAAAGGTATGAATTTGCTTTTTTTTAGAGTTCCATGTTAGGCTTAGAGCCTGATATCCAGTTTGGTGGACAGGTACTCCGATATCCTAACCGCCTTACTATAAGTGCAATATATCCTAATAAGGCGGCCAGGATATCCACCAGGTTTGTGATGGAATGCGCATCTGCCAAACTCTGAACCAGGCCATTAATTACATGTTCTTCTTTCCTGTACTAGAACCTCATTAATACTTAATGACTGATTTAATTTTCCTTTTTACATTTATTTTTCTGTGTGATATCAGAATTCCAGATATAGTAGAGAACTTTTATATCATTAGGCTATGTTTATAAAACAATCGTTTGGCACGATTCCTCAGAGAGGAAAAGAAATGGTTTATAAATACACATCCTACATGTTAGACGTGACCTTCTCTGCAGGGTCACTCCCAAACTTTATGCCTTCACTCCTCAGGCCTCATTTATGAGGCTGTGCGTCACTTGTACGCCTCTGGTGCGTCACTTTTTGTGACGCACCAGTGGCGTAAAAAATTCGCCTTGTTGCACCATATTTACAAAGTGACGCATCTAGATAGATGAGTCACTTTGTAAACCCCTGCGCCACATTATACCTGCGCCAGGTATAATGTATGCAAGAGGGGTGTTTTGACGCAAGAAAGGGTCATCTATAAGATTTCACTGCGTCAAAATCTTACGCCTGCTTCATGGCAGGCGTAAGACTGACGCGGCCACTAATGGGACTTTCCCATGTGAAAGTACACATTGCTGGAGTTGCGTCACTTTTGTGACACACTCCAGCAATGGGTCACTTTTCTGCCTACAGATACATCAGAAATACTGACGTATCTGTAACTTCTTGCGACATGATGCGTCATACTGTAAATATGACGCATCATTGGTGTCGCAAGGAGGGCGCAATGAAAAGTGACGCATCGCTGTTTTCACGCAGCGATGCGTCACTTTTCATAAATGAGGCCACTTCTATTTTTGCTGAATTGGCTTTTTGTTGGCCTTAGGCTCTGTGCACCACACCACTTCTAACCAGTGATAAAATGCTTCTGCTCTCTGACATATATAATTTATGTATATAAGTCCCTTGTAGAGTTGTGTACCATATACCCAGGGCCTAATACTACCAGTAAGCCTGCAGCACCTGTTATGCCATCAACTTAAGTATCCCCTTAAGTCTTTTACTGCGACGGCAATTCCGCTGTGGTGCGGCGGCTTTGATGAGTGGGCGGGGTCGCGCGGGCCAACGGATGTGCGCAGCACTACGGAGGTAGTGTACGCTGTGGCCGTTGGCTGACAGAAGCACACATTTGACTCGGCAATATAACTCCCTTGCCATGCCTTAATCTTCCCTTTTATTGCGTATAAGTCACCCCTATGGTAGGCCCTAGGTAGCTCATAGGGCACGGTATATTGCAATGAAAAGATTGGACATGTAATTACATACCTTGGTAGAGAACAACTCAGTTTTCTACTACTGTATAGCCTACCTGTCCCACAGGATAACATTACGCTGCCTTATTACATTTATTTAATAAGTGCTAACTGCTGCTGCCCCGTCACCTTACTTGCACGAAACATAAAGGAGACGCGGCCTGCTGCATCTGGAAGCTGTCGCCGACCACGACCATCTCAGCGTTCCACCCCCGCTGACTGCGGAAAGATACAGTGCATCTAGCTCATCAGTGGGGCGCGGGAAGGCACGCCCCAACATTACTTTAAGCTGCAGCTGGGTAAGACAGGAGCAGGGTCGGTATGC
Organism: Lissotriton helveticus; assembly: GCF_964261635.1. Taxonomy (NCBI): domain Eukaryota; kingdom Metazoa; phylum Chordata; class Amphibia; order Caudata; family Salamandridae; genus Lissotriton; species Lissotriton helveticus. Next base: position 107,075,694 of record NC_136059.1, on the reverse strand, counting down.
CTTTTGAGACTATGGTGAAGTAGCACTAAAGTGCAATTGCATCATAGCGAGAGAAATTGTCAGGGACAAAGTGAGACTTTGTTGTGGCTTGCTGGTGCAGGCAGCACCTGTAGGGTCATCTCGAGTAACCCGCCAGTGACGCAAAACGTGAAGGAGGAGGGAGCAGAAGGACCTGGGGGATACTGCCCAGCAAAGTGCTTGAGTGTATACCCTAAGAGACTGCAGTATGCGTTATTCAGTGTGCAGAATCTTATTTTGCTTCTGTAATAAATTATTATTTTCTCACCAAAAGTAAGTATTGAACTGGACAAACAGATTATTGGGGTCACTGTTTCAATTACCTTTGCTTATCTTGCACCTACCTCAACCAGAGAATACTCCGAATGCTTGCGATTCGCTACCACTGATAGTCAAGTGCTGATGGGGTAGTACTTGGCCCGAATGTATGACGTTGCAACGCATTCATTTACAGCGCGTGCCTTTACAACACAGTTTTTCAATTGCAACATCCATTACAAATCATGATTTTACATCGCATGACTTCACAACGCATTTTTAGAAACTACCTTTACAACGCATTCCATTACATCGCATTATACTAATACAACGCATACCATTACAACGCATACCATTACATTGCATGTAAGGTAAGTGTTGAATAGTGTAGGGGTAAAAATTACTATTCCTACTCCAGTGAGTGCAACAGGAGGTTAATTGTTGGATAGTGTAGGGGAAAAAATACTATTCCCACTCCTGTGACTGCAACAGTACGGTAAGTGTTGGATAGTGTAGGGGTAAAAACTTAGCGTTGTAATGGTATGCGTTGTAGTGACATGCATTATAATGACATGCGTTGTAGTGACATGCGATGTAATGGCTGTGTTGTAATGGCATGCAATTTAAAGGATTTTGTGTTGTAATGACTTCGTTGGAAATGTAGTGCGATGTAATGACTGCGTTGTAAAGGATGTTTCCCACTTTGGCCTGCGACTAGGGACCCATAACAAGTTGATCCCGGGACAGCAAAAGTTAAAAGCTAACAACGACCAGGGTTGGGCCCAGGATCTCCTCCGTGCCCGTGGCCCTCTGGAAGGGATTGTGACATATGGGAATAAATTTCAATTACATGTGCATGTGGTTTTAAAATCTGTTTTCTCCATTTGCTCTTGATGAAGCCCTTTTTCTTTTTGCTTCTTTCCATATTATACAAGCCGCAAAAATTATGAAAAAAATAATTTTGTATTGCTGCAAAGTTTTAATATGTCTTTTTTATGGTCTATTTCTGCCTTTCTTTCACCCTCTTTTCATCTCACGTGCTTGCTGCCACACGCGCTCCCACTGGAATTGAACATCATTATAAAAATGAAAGCTGTGAGTAGTTGCAGTTATTTTTTTTATTTTTTTGTAATTGGAGGTATTTTCTTTTTCTTTACAGTTTTTGGGCCCCCTATCAACCTGACAACTGGAAGACCCCAGAGGGAAAAACCGAACACTGTGCTGAGATGTCCGGCGTTGGCAGGTGGAACGACATTCTCTGCACTGTTCAATCGAAATGGATTTGCAAAAAAGAATGCAATGCCAAATGATGAAAGTGGATATATTTCATGAAATTACAATGAACGACCTCCACGATTCAGAGAGTCCTGATTGTTGAACAACCTCCTTGGCCTCGAGGTGAAACCTTGCATAGCAACATGAATAGATTCTGGAAATTAAGTAAAAAGTATTCTCTTAAATTTTGCGTCTCAAATTATTTTTCCATATCTACGATGTATTAAACGTGATGCCACCTGTCAAGTCCGAATCACAGGTTATCGCCATTATAAGTATGACCCAAAAGTCCCATATATTGCTGGGAGGCCAGATATGGGCCACCTGACAACGATGTAAACAAGCATTTGCAATGCAATAGGTCTCACATTTACCAGAGTTTGAGCTATTGGGATTGCGCATTTTTTTTTGTTGATAAAGCCCCCATGCCGCACTTTTACGTGCATGAAGACCGCACCTCTTTCTTTAAAAAAAAGCTGTGTCAGACAAAAGGTGCGCAGCCGCTATTAAAGTGAGACGCGGCATGGGGGCTTTTACAAAAAACAAGTATCTGTTGCTTTTCTTTTTGTAAAAGCCCCAAAAATATGTGCAGTGCCGTAGATCTTGCATTTGTGAGAGTTTTAAGCTAGCTCAAACTCTGGTAAATGCGAGACCTAGGGCATTGCAAACCAGCCCTCACCATTGTCCCGGCTGCTTTGAAAGTGAAAGCATGCATGGCACACTGAATGTAAGGAAAGCACACCGTGCCTGCAGCAGGGCAAAACCCATTAAAGAAAAGATTGCTTACTGACAAATTAAAACATACTGTGTCACAACAGAAGTAAAAGGGCCAGTCGCCATGCGAGGTTTCAGATGAAGACAAGGCGGTACTAAGGAGGGACTGACAGGACAATAAAGGAATCAAAAGCCAGCATTGACAAAGGACAACAACAGAATACAATGAAAAATATGGGTGGAGAGGGGGGTCCTCAAATCCCTAACTCGATACAGCATGCCTCGCAGCGCATGCGCTGCACAGGCTCGACCTATAAATGTAGTATACTGGGGTAAATCTAAGTTGTGGAACTTTGAAGCTTGTGATTTTCCAATATACTAGTCTCAGTGACACACAAAAGATGCATATTTTTCACACAAAGGAACTGGGGAGAGAGGAGAGAAAGCATGCATGTGGTGCCCGTCCTGCAACAATGTTGAGTTAAGGAAGCATTGAGTGTACAACTCAGGGAGCAACCCAGTATCCTCTTCTATACTTCTTTGGGAACAAATAGTGATATATTTAGCTCCGCTTTTTAGGACTTTGGCCAGAATATTCACACCGACTTCAGCATTAGGAGAGTGGCACATGCCCAGCACGTTCACAAGACCGGAGTGATGTCCACTCCCTACTGTCCTGCCAGTTTGGGCTGGACTGTTCCTATTGGAGGAGGATCATGGCTGATTTGCATATGGCTGGTCTCTGTTTGAAGTGGCAATGTAGGCAGAAAATATGGACTTTGATGCAGCATCGAGAAATTACTGGAGACTGAGGTTCCAGCATTCCACCCATGGCCTTAAATTCTCATCTCTATTTTCTCCAATCTGCCATCACCTTTCATCAGGAATAATCACCAATGCTGAAAAGGGTTGGCTCTGTCAACAGAAGTCCTGGGGCCTCCTCTGAGCCTCGGTAGTTTCAGAGAGAGTATACCTCGAGTCAGTCACTTCCAATGTGTGCGAGCCTCTCCAGGAGAGCGCCCAACACATTTCTCTCCCCTGTAAACATCAAATTAGAGGCGGAAAGGGTAGGATGTAAATATGAAAATCAGTTTTTAGGATTGAGCCAGAATGTTCATCATATGCTTTATGGAAGGGAATGCTACCCTCAGGAGACGGGAGTCATTCCCTCAGTGAGGAGAGCAACTAGGACCTCTGTGAGGGTCGTCGATGTGCAGCGGTAAGTAGTACAGAGGATCATAAGTAGAGTCAACACACACAGAAAAAATCTAAGAGCCAAATTAAGGGCCATATTTATGTAGAAGTAACACAACGCAGTGCAGCCAGTCGCCTGGCTGTGCTGTGCTACGTTGTGCTGCTGGAAAAGGGCAGGATTGCACTGTATTTATTACAAAACAATCCATTCATGTTTTTTTCCCAGTACTGGCGCACAATGTGCTACCTAGTGCCAACACTAGCCTCTTTGATTCGTGGTGCAAGAGGGCCTGTGTTGCATGCAGGCTTGTTTTTCTGTAGGAACGGGCCACCTTCCTGCATGAAAACAATACCCTGAGTCATGTTCCTCTAGCCATGTGTGCTGCAGAATGCACCACACATAGAAATAGCAAGTAACCAGGAGAAATAAAGATACTTCTCCTTATTACGTCTCCCCTGAGAAGGCATAGCCTTGTTATGTTATGTTATATGTTATGTTATATATGGGTCTTGTATAGCGCAACGGCTACTCCAAAGGAGTGTCCCGGCGCTTTTATGCTCCAGACCCAGAAAAGGAAGCTAAAAAACATAACAACAGACAGGAAGCACAGAGGAAGGAGACAGAAGAAATCTAGTTCGAGAATAACCAGGTCTTAAGATCCTTTCTAAAGGCCAACAGATTGGACGTGGACCGCAACGACAAGGGAAGGGAGTTCCACAACTGAGGGGCCAGGTATCTAAAAGATCGCCCTCCCAGGCGTGCCCTCTTTATACGCGGGATCGCGGCCAGGGCCAAAGACTCCGATCTTAAAGATCGCGTCGGCCGGTAAAAAGCCAACCTTTTCTGTAGGTATTTAGCACCCGTGGCATGCAGTGCCTTGTGAGCTAATGTCAGAGCCTTAAACTTTATCCTCTTCCGTATGGGAAGCCAATGGAGGGATTGCAGCAGGTTTGAGGCACTGACGCGACGATGCATTCCCAGGAATACCAGAAATGGTAAATTTGAAACTGCAATAAAATCCATGGAAGTTGCGTAGGAATACCCATGCATTGCCCATGGAAGGCCTTCTTAGGACAGAGTAATGCAACGCAGCGATTTGGATTGCATTGTGTTGCTCCTGATTTATCAAACTACTCAAGGGCCATGCAAAGTGGCTTTGTATGGCTTGATAAATCACATTTTAGGGTTTGTGTCACACATGCACTATGTTGCATCTTGCAAACTTCACGCAAACTCTTGATAAAATATGCCCCTTAGAGTTTGCCAAACCCTCAGTCTGCCTGCTCAATTTTGAGTCGAATGGTCCATCAGTGTTCTATGGTGGTGCCCTCTGCTGGTGTACAAGTTACTCCTACATCCCATCAGAGTTGGACTGGTCTATAGGGCAATCAAGCAGAGCCTGATGGGCTTGTCTAAAAAGGTGAGTGTGTGGGCCATTTTTTTGGCTGTTTGTGGGCCTGTTTTGTGGTCTGCTTGCTGTATAAGCTTTTACCGTTGATTTCCCTGAAATAAACACAAACATTGCTTGCAGCAAGCACAAATCCGTGCTATCTTCAATACCTTGTAAGACACTTATACAGAGTGTCTTTACAAGTTACAAGTGTGTAGTAAATAGGTCCACGCTTGAAGGTAGTTTTCATGTAGTTTTATTGAGCAGATAGGTTAAGTCAGGTACAAGCTCAATAGGAGACTTAAGGGACCTAGGGGAGACTTAGTGGAGACCCCACCAGGAGCTCCTATCCAGGTGCTCAGCCCATCCAAACTGTCACTCTCCAGTCAGAGTACTAACATTCTGACTGCTGCATTTATGAACATTCTAAAGATGGTAGAAATGCATCACATTGGGAATAATAGAATATTACATATCCCCCTTTCTTATATAAAATTTAAAAGTTAGAAACATCATTTTAGAAACAGAGAAATGAAATCAAGAAAAGTGAGCATAAGAAAGAAAGAATTAGCGAAAGAGGAATTTTCGTCAGGAGTAAAACAACAAGAAGAAAGTAATAAGAGAATTGAAGAAATATGTGAGAATTAGGAATTAAACAAAGGAACTAATAAGAAATCTAGAAATAGGAATAGAAGAATGAAATTAAAATTAGAAACCAAAGAATGGAATTAAATATACAAACCATCCTCCTTTCTTAAATAGCAGAAAAGAAAAGAATAGATTAAATATGAAAAGCAACTCCATGCACACTTACTGGCCAGAATAGGAATGAATGGAGAATGAACATTTTTGAAATTATAGAATTCAGAAAAGCAGAAAAGAAGAATAAGTAGAAAAGAAGATGAGGAACAAAAAGAAGAAATCTCATCTAAACACCATTAACCTAAAACAAAATACAAATTAGTAATGTAAAGGTAATAGTGCAAGAAAAATTTTCAAAATACGATAAAACAGAACATATTTAGCAATAAGTGCATGGGAGCACCTAAATAGAACTAAACTCAAGCTAAATATGATATTAATACAAAATCTCATTTGCACAGTGCATGAGAATAGAACTTACAAGTGTTGCAAGCATCAAGACACTAAACTGTGAAAATACACAGCAGAAATGAGTAGAATTTAAAACAAGAAAAGTAAAAAAAAACTTTAAACTTTTCAATAAATTCTATCAAAATAAGCACTATCAAAATCTATATGAGGTCCATGTGTGGATTAATGTAGTGCTGTTAGAAACTAAAGGATTTTAATCCTTAGCAAAACACAGAGAAACAATAATTAGAGTAATCTGTGTATAGACACTAGATGTGCCCAGTTATAAACTAAAGGGAGTATAACCCTATTTAAACTACAGACAAACTAAATCCAGTGGAATCTGTGTATGGACAACTGATGTGCACAACAGAAAACTAAAGGGACTAAAACCCTACGCAACACAGAAAGAGTCTGAAAACTGTCAAGCAGCACTGAAAACTAAAAGGGACTGAAACCCTAAGCAAATACAGCTACAATTGTAAAGAAAACACACAGTTGTAATAATATAAAGGTTGGATACCAATTTAAGTGTAATGAAAATTAAGTCACTGCAACAACAAAATTATTGCCTAGAAAAAGAACACTCTGTGAAATGTATAATTAATAAATATCAGGCACGAAAAGTTAGGAATCAGTGAAAAAGTGTGCGCATCACCTAACACTGAAGATAAACTAAGATAAGGAGACCAGCTCCCTCATTTCACTAAATGTGCTTAAATAATATCAAAATGAGACATATCACATACATATCACGAACATACGCAGCTAATAGCAGTGAAAATTTCAAAATACATATTACCAACCAGAATGATAATAATTAAGAAAAAGAATGTTATTAAAATGCACATTACTTTTGATAGGTAATTATAATAAATGGCTAGAAATTTTAACTTATCTCAAATAAAAGAGAATAGGAACTCTTAATATAATGAGTAACCTACATATTGTGCACAATAAAACTAAAACATGCCTGTAACAATTTTAGTAACACAAATAAATAAACAACATTAGCTCCGGTGAGCGATCTCTCACCCGGGTCTTTGTACTCTGCTGTGCGTGGTCATTACTGAATGTTTCGACAATATGAGAGTATCGAAGTGGGAAAGATGTAGGATTCGTCGGTTTTCCACTAGCGATGGCAATACACACATAGTATCCTATAATTTGATGTCATTTGAATAAGAGTAGTTTGTGTGCTGAGGTATAAAGAAACGTTGCAGCCGAAAGTTAAATGCCTCAAGAAACGTGGACGTGACAACAAAACGAAGATCTGTACAGCTGCCCTCGGATACGTCGAACAGTAACCAGGAAATGCTCAGAGCAAGTTGTTGTCGTGGCAACCAAACAAACACAGAACGGCAGCTATGTCTGACGTAGCGACGTAAGAAGCATGACTCTAAAGACGTCACAGGCGTCACAAGAGAATCTCGCTTCACCAACTCCTCTAAGTATTCCACAGACGTCATCAAACGGGCGGCAGGTGGGAAGGAGTGAAGATCGCTTGTGACCAACCGTCGATTAACGGACATCCAGGAAGGTGAGTAAACAGGCTACGAGTGGTGCTGGAATTTGAGACCATTCAGAGTTTAAATTCAGCTGTAATAGCGCAGCGTTTTCTTGAATGCGCTAGCAGGTACTTAAAACTCACTGTCAATGTATTTTTAAATCTGTACCATCCGTGTTAGGGTTGAAAACAAGACAAAACATTTGCGTGTAAGTTTCTATAATTTCTGCTGTCAATAAAAAAAACTTCCAGTAGATGGCAGTGACGCTGTGTTCACGTTAATGAAACTGCTGGTGAAATTCGTATCATGAATAAGAAGGCAGAGAAACTGCACACAAAGATCAAAGAAGTGTTGCAGGAGCGGACAAAACATTGGCAGTTTAATAACACTTAACTGTTTATTAGTGAGTCACTCGACTGCTTATTTTACAAAAAAATTGAATTAAGCAGAAATAGGTTGAAGTATTATGACAAACAATGTTTAAATCCTTGTAGTCTCATTTTTAAAATAGGTAGATAAAGTGCGGTCAGCCTAACTGTCGCTAGAGGTCGTGTAGAGGCTTGACACAGCACAGAATGAGGCAAGGCTTGTAATTACAAAGCAATTTAGTGGCTCCAGCTTCTTGAGAAAAAGGCTACAGTCAGAGAAATGACTCACCAGACACTTGTACAACTGGCAGGCTGCTGTGGGCGACTGATGGCAGGTCACTGGTGGGGCCTCGGTGCCAGTTGGGGTGTTTTGAGTGAAATTCAGATTAATTTGTTCTTGTAACTTGCTTGTAGTATTCTGTAACTTGCTTGTAGTAACTTGCTTGTAGGTTCTTTCAGGATCGTCGCCAAAATAATTTAGTAAATAGGTCCACGCTTGAAGGTAGTTTTCATGTAGTTTTATTGAGCAGATAGGTTAAGTCAGGTACAAGCTCAATAGGAGACTTAAGGGACCTAGGGGAGACTTAGTGGAGACCCCACCGGGAGCTCCTATCCAGGTGCTCAGCCCATCCAAACTGTCACTCTCCAGTCAGAGTACTAACATTCTGACTGCTGCATTTATGAACATTCTAAAGATGGTAGAAATGCATCACATTGGGAATAATAGAATATTACAAAGTGCCCCAAATTGCAAACAATTTTTAGCTTTCTAATTCACTAATGAGGGCCACTTTCATTTTGGTGCCTGAGCACATTTTCTGCCCCGGTCCAACCCTGCGGGCCATCAGAGAAAAGCCATCTGCCCATCTGCTTTGTTTTGGGCTATTGATGTGATTTATTTTGTCAGTATATCACGTCCAGGAAAAACTTGTCATTCATGGATAGAAAATTAAAATAAGGACCTCACTCATCTTTGCGCTCACACATATTAATCTGCCCATTAACACAATCTTGCATTCAATCTACAATACCAAGTGCACTCAAACTCAACAACCAATGAAAAAGGCACTTTCAGTTATAGGTCCAGACCTACTGGCTCAGCAGCTGATCTTTGAGGACTGTGACAGTGATGTTGGTAGTGAGTGACTGCTTATCTGTGCAGGGTACCACAGTGCTTCTAGTAGAGTGTGACTGCTAACCTCTGATCGGCATTAGAGTGTTGTTTGCCGTCTGAGACAGTGACTGCAAGTCAGTGAGGGGTTTGAGAGTGCTGTCTGAAGTGTGTGACTTCTAGTCTTTGTGAGGTGTTAGAGTGTTGTTGGAAGCGTGAACTCTAGTTTGCGATGGGTGTGAGTGCTGTTAGTAATGGGTGACTACTGTTCTCACAGGGGAGAGAGTGTTGGTAGTATTTCATATCTACCAGTCTATGAGAGTTTAGACTAGTTTCAGGATATGATAGAGCTGTCGGTAGATTTTGACTGCTAGTATGTGAACGGTGTCAGAGTGCTTCCAGCAATATGTGATGGCTAGCCTGTGATGGTGTGAGTACCATCTGTGGCATGAGAGTTCTAGTCCGTAAGGTGTATGTGAGTGCTTCCTGTGATAGCTAGCCTGTGATGGTGTGGTAGTACTGTCTGTGACATGAGATTTCTAGTCTGTAAGGTGCATGTGAGTGCTTCCTGTAGTGTAGGGTGGTCCACTCACCCTCCAGTGGACTTGCTCCCAGTGGCGTAGCAAGGGGGGAGGCACAAGTGTTGGGGGCAGCAGCTTCTCTCTCCACCCACTTTACCTGCGGCCATAGTTTCCGGCAAAGTCATAAGTCGCCAAGACCCCCCCCCCTTGCTATTACATTCGGCCACTGCGGGCAGCAAATGCAGGAGCTGCCACGGGTGGCATAAGGCCTAGCTACACCACTGCTTGTTCACTTGATGGTGCAGCTCTGCCTGGTAGGTGCTGCAGCCCCGTTGCGGCTGCTGACCCTTGAGTTAGGAGTTCGAGGTCCTCTTCCGCCTGCACCTCATCCCTGGTGGTCTAGTGGTAGAGCGTCACTGCTCAACTGCCAGGCTGCCCTTCTGTCTCTCTTTTATGCTTTTCCCTGATTCTGCTTCTAGCCTTTATACTGTTTTTTTTCCTTTTTCCTTTTCTTCTCTTTTTTCCCACCCTCGCCCCTCCAATTCCCTGCCGCTCCACCCCCTCCAGTGACCCATTCTGCTCCCACGTTTCCTGCCTCCCAGATGTTCAGACCCCACAGCACTACTTAATGGTGGCCGCCACTTGGCCACACAGCAGGTGCCCTGAAGGCGTACAAAAGGCAAGCCTGTTTGTGCCCGGACTACGCCCAGTACCTCGTACCCTGGTTCTCAGACCTTCGACTGCTACCAGCCAGCATCCTCCTCGCCCTCAACTCAGGACACCGTGCCGTCTGCCACCTCACATCACTGAAGTAAACCCTAAGACCCCTCTCCTGTCAGAACTGCAGCCACAACCTCAACCACGGCAATATGTCAGATCCTCTTGCCGACCAGCTGAACAACATCGATGCCGCCCCTTCTGACATTGCCTTCCACAGAGAAACCTGGTCCAACCGATACTCTGGACCAGACATCGCGACTGCCATCCCAGACAGCTACAAAATCAACAGCAAGAACCACGCCATCCAACCAGGAGGCGGCATATCCATTGTCCACAAGAACACCCTCCATCTGACCACTTACTTGAACAACTAGATGACAGCCAAGAAACACCTCCACTTCCAGATCCAGAATAACCCCAACACCATCCTCCGCGTCACCCTGGTCTACAGGCCCCCTTGCCACCCCGCCCTTCACGGGAACCATCATAGACCTCAATACACCTCAGGCTCTCGCATCCACCGACTACATTCTACTCGGAGACCTCATCTTCCACCTGGAAAACCCTAGTGACCAGGACAACGCTTCCCTTCTTGACAACCCCACCAGCATCAGACTCAAGCAGCTTGTGACTGCACCGTCCCACACAGCTAGACACACGCTCAGCCCTGTCTTCTCCGCCAGCGGGAACATCAGCCACACCACCGAAGTCCTTCGGACCGACCTCCACTGCGTGCATTTTACCTTGTCCACTCCCAGCATTCACCTCCACCCTCACCGCCCCCTGGGTCATAGCTGGAACAAGGCCGCCAAAGAAATTCTGGTCGACTTCTTCAACAGGACAACTCGGCCAACACTAACAGATGCTAACACTGCAGCAAACAACATTCACCAATGGATCTCCAACTGCACTGACAATCTGGTACCCCACAAGAAGACATCAGGCAAGCAACACTCCAAGAGAGTCAGCTAGTTTATGCCAGCCCTCCATGAGTTCAACCTGCAGATAACTCGAGAGGAGATGGATGAACAACCAAACCCTGAAAACCCATGCAACCTTAAATTACGCTGTCAACGCACACCACCTTCTCCTCAAAACCTTTAAGAAAGAACTCGGTATCTTCTTCCACCATAAGATCAGGGAGATCTACTACAGATTTGACACCCAGGACCCTGCCATAACACCCCTCACCACCACAAGCAACCGTTCTCAACTGGACTCCGCTCCCCCTGGATGACACACTCAAAACCATGAAGAGCATCCATTCAGGAGTCTCATCAGATCCTTGCCCATACCACATCTTCCATGGAGCACCCGCCTCTATCGCCCCTGAGCTTTGCTGCACCATCAGCTGCTCCATCTAAACTGCCACCTTTCCTGATGACTAGAAAGACACAGATCAACCCCCTGCTGAAGAAGCAGGCCGCCGACCTGACAGACCTCAAGAAGTTCAGATCCATCTCTCTTCTTTCCTTCCCAGCTAAGGTCATCGAAAAGGGCATCAATGCGCAACTCTCTGACTTCATTGAAGAGAACCACATCCTGGACACCTCCCAATCTGGCTTCCGTACAATCACATATATTTGAAAACAACAAGGGCACCCAATAAAGTCAGCAAGGGACCTTGGGGATAGATTCTTTTTAAACAACAGTGGTCCCTTACAAGACAAGGAATACAGTTTAATAAATAGAGACACAGTCGTTTCTATATTGGTGTGACATGTCCGGCCGGACAGAGGTCTCATATTTACTTTTTAGTAATAGTAACAATCTCATCATCAATTTACAAGGTGGGGCACAAGCCTGTGCCCTACTTAGCATTCATGAAACGTACAGTTGGAAAACGTGAAACACAAAGGGCTTTTAGGCAAAAGCTTATGGCTCTGTAATTTTCACAATTTCAATGGTAAAACAGAAGAAACATACACCTTTACATATTAAATGACACAAGGTTCATAAACGTATAAGGTGCGCAAAAAAGTCCTAATAAAGCACCTTATACGTTTATGAACCTTGTGTCAAACAGATCCTACTGGACCTCTCAGCTGCCTTCAATACCGTCTCCCACTGTACCATAAGCACTAGACTCCATGACGCCGGCATTCACAACAATGCACTGGACGGGATCCACTCCTTCCTTAACAGGCGTACACAGCTTGTCAGACTACCCCGTTCATCTGAGAACATACAGAGATCAGCTGCGGAGTGCTGCAGACCTCCTCCCTGAGGCCACCCTCTTCAACATCTACATGGCTCCCCTCACGGCCATCGTCAGAAGCCACTGACTCAACATAGTCTCGTAGGCCAAAGATACCCAGCTGATCCTCTCCATCCCCAACAAACCCACAGCCGCAGAATCAACTTGTATAGTGGAATGAAGGTGGTTGCTACTTAGATGATAGACAGCTTCCTCAAGCTCAACTCGGTCAAGACTCAAGTACTCATCATGGGACCTGCCACCTCAGCCTGAGATGACTCCTGGTGTCTTACCGCAGTAAGAACCCCTTCCACCCCATGGACAATGCATGCAACCACAACATCATACTGGACTCCTCGCACACATTGGATGCCAAATCAACACAGTATCCTCATCCTACTGCCACATGCTCCACCTGCTTTGGAAGACATTCAGATGATCCCACAGAATCCAGAAAGACGGTCACCCATGCACTCATCACCAGCAGACTTGACTACAGCAACGTACGATACACTGGTTTCACCCAGAAACAGGTCAGGAAACTCCAGAATGTCCAAAACACCACAGCCAGACTGGTCCTCAACATCCTCAGCCGTAGCCACATAAAACACAACCTACTATAACTCCACTTGCTCTCAATCAACAAGAGAATCAAGCTCCTCACACATACCTACAAAGCTCTCCACAACGCAGGACCTGAATATCTGAACCCCCACCTCGCATTCTACATACTCACCAGATAACTTTGCTCCACCCAACTTGCCCTGGCATTCGTCCCACGGATACACAAGACCAGAGCTGGAGGAAGATTTTTCTCCTACCTTGCCACCAAGACCTGTAACACCCTGTCTCTCCACCTCAGGCAATCCCTGTTGTTGACCCAATTCAGGAAGGACCTCAAGACCTGGCTCTTCAACTGCACCTCCATGCCCAGAGAGATCAGCGCCCACCCCCCAGCGACTTGAGACCCTCACGAGTGAGGAGCAGCGCTATTTAAACTCCTGATTGATTGAGTGTGTGACTACTAGTTTATGACAGGTGTAAGAGTGCTTCCTGTAGAGTGTGACAGCTAGTCTTCGATGGTTTGAGAGTACTGTTTGTAGCATGGCATTGTTAGTCCATAAGGTGTAAGTGAGTTTCCTGTGACAGCCAGCCTGTGATGGTGTGTGAGTACTGTCTGTAGCGTGACATTGCTAGTGCATAAGGTGTATGTGAGTGTGAAAGTACTTTCTGAAGTGTGTGATTGCTATCTGTAAGGTGCATGTGGGTGGTATGAGATTGCTATCCGTAAACTGTGAGTGCTTCCTGAGCTGTGTGCTACTAGTCTGTGACAGGTGTAAGAGTGCTTTCGGTAGGGTGGGATGGCTAGCCTGTGATGGTGTGAGAGTACTGGGTATAGCACTGGTTTGCTAGTCCATAAGGTGTATGTGAGTGCTTTCTGTGACGGCCAACCTGCAGTGGTGTGAGTACTATGTGTAGTGTGAGTTTGATAATGTGTGAGGTGTATGTGAGTGCTCCTGAGACAGCGAGCCTGTGATGGCCTGAGAGTACTGTCTGTAGTGTGAGAGTGATAGTCCATAAGGTGTATGTGAGTGCTTTCTGTGACAGCTAACCTGCAGTGGTGAGAGTGCTGTGTGTAGCGTGAGATTGCTAGTCCATAAAGTGTATGTGAGTGCTTCCTGTGATAGCTAGTCTGCAGTGGTGTGAGAGTACTGTTTGTAGTTTGACAGTGCTAGTCCATAAGGTGTATGTGAGTGCTTCCTGTGATGGCTAGTCTGCAGTAGTGTGAGAGTACCGTGTGTAGTGTGAGATTGATAGTGTGTAAGGTGTATGTGAGTGCTTCCTGTGATGGCTAGTCTGCAGTGGTGTGAGAGTACTGTGTGTAGTGTGAGATTGCTAGTGCGTAAGGTGTATGTGAGTGCTTCCTGTGATGGCTAGTCTGCAGTGGTGTGAGAGTACTGTGTGAAGTGTGAGATTGCTAGTGCGTACGGTTAACTTCTCATCTTAGGCAGGTCGCTCCCCACACCGAACAGCTCCACCTGTGTGCACGTGTCCCCCGCTGCTGCAGCCTGCAGAAGCACCGAAGATTGAGGCTCTTCTCCACCCGCAGGCTACCACCTGCACCTCATCCCTGGTGGCCAGTGGTAGGCCCCAAGCTCTTGCGCTCGCTCTGCCCCTTGTTCCCTTGTCATCTCTGCTGTGACTGTGCCTCTGCTCTCCCATTTGTATCTAATTGTATCTCGCCTCCTATTCCATTTTTGTACTGTTATAGCGTTACTGTGCCCGTTTTGCCTTCTGTTTCCTCCGCCCGCTCTACCCTTCATTTTTCCGCCACTGTCTCCCCTGCTTCTGCTCTCCTATTGTATTTAATTGTATTTCGCCTCCTATTCCGGTCTTGTACTGTTTATAGGGTCATTGTGCTAGTTTGCCCTCTGTTTCCTCCACCCACTCTAACCTTCATTTTCCTGCTGCTGCATCCCCTGTTGCTCCGCCCCCCTGCTAGCCCATTCGCCGCCCGCTCCAGCCTCTCAGCTGCTAATCCCTACCACCTCCCTTCATATAGCGGTCGTTGCACGGCCGAGCCGAAGGTGCACCTAAGGCAAGCCCGTCCATCCATGGACCGTGCCTAGCTCCAGACCTCCTGGCTCCCACAAACACCACGACACCCGATGCCGCTACGATGCCAACACCCTCCACACATTCAGCACCGGACGACAGCGCACCTGCTTCCTGGCCACCCTGAAGTACACCAAAGAACCCTTCTCCTGCCGGAGCTGCAGCTTCACCAGCCTCAGAGCCACCAAGCCACCCACCATGACAGGACGCAACCACCTCAGATGCATACTACTGAACACCCGCTCCGCATGCAAACACGCTGTCGAACTCTGGGACCTGCTCGATACATCCTTTGATTTCGCCTCCCTGACAGAAACCTGGATGAACGCCTCCTCGGCACCCGACATCGCCGTTGCCATCCCGGATGGCTACAAGATCACCCGCAGAGACCGCACCAATGGAGCAGGAGGTGGAATCGCCATCATCCACAATAACACCCTCAGGGTCTCGACCAGCACCGACGACACCCTCAGCACCGCCGAACACCTGCACTTCCAGATCCATACCAATCCCAACACCACCCTCAAAGGAACTCTTGTCTACAGACCCCCCAGTCCCTGGCCTCAGTTCAGCGACTCCATCGCCATCTTCATCAGCACAAACACCCTTGCCTCCACCGACTACATCCTCCTCAGAGACCTGAACTTCCACCTCGAGAACAACAACGACACCAACTCCACCACCCTGATTGACAACCTCACCAACCTCGGACTCAGACAGCTTGTCACAATGCCCACCCACTCTGCCGGCCACATGCCTGATCCCATCTTCTCCGCAAGCCCGCACGTCACCTTCAGCCACACCACCGAACTCCACTTCACCTTCCGGAAACTCACCATGCACCACCGCACCCAACAGATCCCCCGCCGCAGCTGGAGCAAAATCACCGCAGACCAGCTAAACACCATCCTTGCCCAAAGCCCACCCGCCGACCCCACCACTACGAGCAACCTCAGACGTTGGATCGACAACTGCACCAACACTCTCACCCGATCAAGAAACCCTCCAACAGACACACTAACAAGAAAGCCAGCTGGTTCACTTGAGACCTCCAGGCCTCCAAGCAAACCTTCCGTACACTTGAGAAGAAATTGCACTGCGAGCAGACACCAGACAGTTACGCAGCCCACAAGAACACCATCCGCAGACACCATCACCCCGACAGATCCGCCAAAAGGGCCTCCTTCAAGGACCAACTCGACAACAACGCGCAAATGCAAAGAGCCCTTCAACATCGTGAAGGAACTCACCAACCCCAGCTCCAACACCAACAACATTCCACCATCACAAGACCTGTGTGACTCTCTCACAACATTCTTCTGTCGCAAGATTACAGACATCCACAACAGATTTAACATCCTGGCCACCTCAACAACCACTGACACCTCAGACCCCGTGGCCACCACTTACATTGCTCCCCTACTCTCCTGGACCAACATAAACAACGACAAAACCATCAAAATCTTGAACACCATCCACTCAGGCTCTCCGTCAAACCCATGTCCACACCACATCTTCAAAAAAGCTAGTGCCACCATCGCGCCCCAGCTCCGCAAGGCCATCAACATCTCCTTCAAGACCGCAACCTTCCCGGAGAGCTGGAAGCACGCTGAGATCAACGCCTTACTGAAGAAACGCAAAGTGGATCTGAGGGATCTCAAGAACTTCCGGCCCATCTCCCTGCTCCCATTCCTGGCAAAGGTTATCAAGAAGACTCTCAACAGACAGCTGACCCGCTACTTCAAGGAAAACAACATCCTGGACCCATCCCAGTCCGGGTTCCGCACCAACCACAGTACCAAGACTGCCCTCATCACCGCCACCGATGACATCAGGGCCCTGCTGGACAACGGCGAAACCTTGGCCCTCATCCTTCTGGACCTATCAGCTGCCTTGGACACTGTCTGCCACCGCACCCTATGCACACGCCTCCACAAAGCAGGGATCTCAGACAAGGCTCTGGAACGGATCACCTCCTTCCTCTCCGTCAGAACCCAGAGCGTCGCCTCCCCCTTTCCGCTCCGAAGCCTCCAAGATCATCTGCGACGTACCCCAAGGATCATCCCTCAGCCTGAAGCTGTTTACAGCTACATGATAACGCTCGCCCACGTTACCTGACTACTGAGGTTCCGTTTAAAAATTATTACGACCTTCTGGGCATTACCGAATATGGACGAGTCTGGTATCTACGAACCGTAAATGACGAGTTCGGCAAGTGTGTGTATTTTCGCTACGCTACCTGCCAGGGTTCGTCTAATATTACGTGTTCTTCATCCGAACCCTTGGGTTCCATTTTAGATACGGCATCCATTTTGTTTCTTGCCCTCACGTAGTCAGCGAGCAGGTAAACTGTTCGCCCCTTGACCCTCTAGTTCCCAAGCCTTGCGGAAGACGCATATTCCTTTCATGCGTCTTTATGGCCGGAGGAATGACACAGCAAAGGCAGATGGCTCAGCTTGAGGGTAATCTGGTCGTGTCGGTCTATTGTGACAGCCGTGCAGGAGATGGGATCCAACTCTTTGATCCTATGATCATGCTTCCGATATTACCCCCACACTCTTTTCTCTACACGTGTCTGACTTCCTTGCAGCTGCTCTTGTCCCCTCTTCTTTGTCATTTACAACTCTAATGGGTGTGCCTAATGGTGGGAAGATGTACTTTTACAGTTGGGAACCGGCATTGCTACTGTAATTATGTTGCGGGATTCTGAACACATGAAAGCGACCCTTTTTGAAGTTTTACTGTGGGAACTGAATTGTAACCTTTTGTCCACATGTTGTGCAATGGCAACATCTTGTATAAAAGAGAGCGACCTACATATGCAATTTGAAGCAGACTCGCAGAACCTACATGTCCATGTACTTCTTATGACTCTTGTTTCCCTGCAGTAATAAACGCTGATCTTTGACGCCGAAGGAAGTGTCCCGTGTCTCTGTAGTTTGTGCGCCGAAACAGGTATCCCATGAAGGTTATAGGTGTTGTTCCCTGGCACCGCTGGTACTGTTAAAAGTCCAGTCCTTCACTACATGACCTCAACATCATCTCCTATGCCGATGGCACCCAGCTGATCCTCTCCCTCACCAAGGACCCCCTCACTGCCAAAACCAACCTCCAGGAAAGCCATTGCTGAGTGGATGAAGATAAGAACAACTGCCTGAAGCTGAACTTGGACAAGTCAGAGGTCCACATCCTCGGCTCCACCCCCTCAGCCTGGGATGACTCCTGGTTGCCGTCCGTACTGGGAGCAGCACCGACACCCACCGACCATGCACGCAACCTGGGGCTTATCCTCGACTCAACACTCTCCATGACCAAGTCAACGTCGTCTCGTCCTGCTTCAACACCCTCCGCATGCTCCGCAAGATCTACAGGTGGATCCCCACCGAAAGAAGAAGAACGGTCACCCAGGCCCTTGTCAGCAGCTGGCTGGACTACAGAAACGCCCTCTACACAGGAGCCTCGGCCAAACTCCTGAAACAACTACAACGCATACAGAACGCCTCTGCTTGCCTGATCCTCGACATACCACGCCACAGCCTCATAACACCACACCTGAGAGACCTGCTCCGGCTTCCCATCAGCAAGAGAATCATCTTCAAGCTCCTCACCCACACACACAAGGCACTCCACAACACTGGAACAGCATAACTCAACAGAAGACACACCTTCTACACCCCGAACCGACAGCTCCACTCCGCCAACCTCACCTCGCCACTGTCCCCCGCATCCAAAGAGCGACCACCGGTTGCAGATAGTTCTCCCACCTCACCTCACCCTCCCCATCCTCCTATGGCAGACCGAGGACCTACTAACATTCAGGAGGCTTCTCAAGACCTGGCTTTTCGAGCAGTAGTAGCCCCCCCAGAGAGCTTGAGACCCTACGGGTGAGTAGTGCGTTTTACAAATGTACTGATTGATTGATCTTCTAAAAAACGCTTGTGGGAAGCCTTCCTGGAGTTTTGTATCTTTTTCTTGATCTCGACTGTGTGGAATGTTTTTATACCGCTTGCCAGCTGCCCTCTATGCTGACGGGCACAACCTTTACCATTTGTTCAACAACGTCTTCTGCAGCGGTTCATTTTGCTTCTTCTGTGGGGCTGATCTCTGTCGCTTTGAGGTCCGGGTGCTTTCTCCCAGCTGAGAGGGATGTTGCTGTCTTTTCACCCCACCTCTTTCAACCATGTAGAGTGGAGTGTCACAGCTGTTTCCTTTTGTCAGCCAAGTGCCTAATTGTGATTGACGTCTCTCCGCTTCACCACTTTCAATCCCCCAGAGTGGAGCATCTCAGCTGCTTTTCCTCCTGTCAGCTGTGTACCTGATTATGTTCGACACCGTTATCGGTCTCATCTCTTTTACCAGAGAAACTTCTCAGTGCAGCGCAGTGTTTGGTGCAATGCTGGCTTACCAATTTTCCTCACATATCGTGTGGATTTCGGTAGTGCGTCACCACCTCTGCCACTTCTTCCCTCAGCTTTGTTTCTGTCATGCTCAGTGGCTACCTCCTGTGTGAAGAATCCTGCCAGCTCAAAGAATCAGCTGGTGTGAATTTAATTAAGCGCCGGTACATTTCTACTGCGCCAGCTAGCAATTGCACTCTTCGCCACTGAGGTGAAGATTTTCTCTTGTGCCTTAAAGTGTTTCCTTCTAAAGATGCCATTCATTGTTGCGTGCCAGCGTGAGACAACGCTGACAGGCACAACTTAAATTCTGTGCACCTTATCATTTCTCCTCATTCCAGGCTGGATGCTTTCTATTCTAGATTCCCATGCCAGTTCACTCACCGCTGACTGGCACAGCTTACATTCAGTCTCTAGTGCACACCTCGCATCAGCCAAGAAGTATTTTCAATTTTGATGTACCGACCTGCCTGCCCAAACACCGCTGACAGGCACAGCTTTTAACTCAGTTTCAGCGCTATTAAACCTTTCATTTTTTTTTCTCTCCAGTTCCAGAACTTTACTTAATAACCATTTTTCTCAGCAATTTTCATGACTTGACATTTCATATTGTTTCATAATATTGGAACTTCCTCACAGAAGTGAAATTCTGTGAAATTCACACATAAATGACATGCTCCGTATTAAGTCTAATTTCTTTAAACCTTTTCTTATGCGATTTACAGTGGGACATGTCCTACATTTAATCTTAATAAGGTGATATTCTAGGCTTTTACCTCAACATTCTGTACTCTTGTTTTTCCTCTCTATTTTCCTATTCATTTCTCATTCTTATTACTTTTATTCTTTTCTCTCCTTCTTGTTTTTTCTCCTCTCCTATTATGGCATTGTTTGCTATGTCTCAACCTCCTTCCTTCTTGAATGAAGCAGGAGAACCCCTAATTCCTTGAAAAAGATGGGTGAATCTTTTTGAATCCTATTTGATTGCTTTGGGGAGACGGATTTTCTTCTGTACGCAAACAGCATATTTTGTTACGTAACCAGGGCAAACATGCAAAAGGCATTTTTGATGATCTCTGATTCTGTAATTGAACATGAGGGTGGAAATGAAGATGCACATGGGGTTCCTCATCATGATGTATATCAAAATACCCTTAGAAAATTAGAGATCCAATTCAGAGGAAAAAATGTATGTAGTCCTAGAATATCATACATTTTTCTCTAGGTTACAAGTAAGACATTTGAAAGTTTGTAATTACATTGCTGTGTTAAGAGGAATAGCTTCTACATGTGAGTTTGAAACTTTAACTGAATCTTTTATAAGAGACCAATTAGTGAGGTGCACATGTGATAAGAAAAACTATTGGCTGATGCTTGAGACTTTAAACAAGCAATAGATATTGTTAAAAGCATTGAACACGCTGCATTTTGTATGAATGAAATGAAAGATGCTGAGAAAACGGTGGAACAGTGCACTCCCAAAGTAAAGTAATGTCTAATAAAGAAGCATGATCAGTATCTTCATGGGTGTTATCTTTAAGTATATCCAAAGAAGCAAACACACATCAGCCAACGCGTTTCGTTCATATGATGTACTTCGTCAGGGCGATGAATATATGTCGAAAACCATCGTTCGTCAATGCATTAGATCCAGTATCCTTGAATAATGAATATAATCAAAACGTAGCAGGAGCCTCCATGATAAGGGCCAATAGTCTTCAGAATTGGTCCGGATAAATAGGTACTTCCAAGAGTGCCATCATATGAACGAAACGCGTTGGCTGATGTGTGTTTGCTTCCTTGGATATCCTTAAATAAAGATGACACCCATGAAGAAACTGAACATGCTTCTTTATTAGACATTACTTTACTTTGGGAGTGCACTGTTCCATTATTTTCTCAATGTTTGTTTCCTGTCCAGGCGGGTTGCATCCCTCAACGGCGAGTGCAGGAGCAGATTGTGCACACCACTCATTTGATTAATATTCAGACGTTACTTTGGGTAATTACTCTAAGGCTAGTGCGGCATTTGGAGTCCGCAGTTGTAACTTTGTTTCTACAAAATGAAAGATGCTGTTGATGTTAAACATGTCATGGAGAAAACTGTATATAAGGCGTCTGCAAAAGATGATAAGAACAAGGCTTTCTACAAACAAAAAGAGCAGTAGGTACTAAACTAAAATGTTTCTGTTGCGGTGATCCTTATCACTTGGCCAACAATTTAAAATGCCTGGCCATGACTTTCACGTGCAGGAAAGCAACAAACGTGGACATTTTGCAAAATGGTGTAAAAAAATGAGAAGCAATGTCATTCACTTAGTCCACAATGAACCATTTTCAAATGAAGACATCATCTTCCAAGTAGCCGACTCTAAGGAAATTCATAATAACAATTACCCCAATTGTAAAATTTTCCTTGATGATGTTCCTTATACTGTGTTCGTTGACTTAAGTTCCCCTTATACTCTTATTAATGAATCTATATTCAAGGAAAACGCAGGGAACAAAGATTATGAGATATTAACCCCTGATGTTAATCCAGGTGGCTATAACCATGATCCCATACCTCTCGTGGGAATGTTTATAATGCAGATCAATTTCAAAGACAGAGCTACAGTGGGAAACGTATACATCACAAAAATGGGTCAAATTTGTTAGGGTGGGAACACCAAAAAGGCTTAGGGATCAAGTTGGATCCCAATGCTCCTGATCCAGTAAATTTATTTGAGAGATTGGGTGTTGGAAAAGAAGTGTGTTTACAGTTTTCTGAAATATTTTCTGATAAATTAGGTTTACTTAAGGGCTTCTTACATAGGATCAAGTTAAGGAAACAACATAAACCTGTTTTCCACAAGGCTAGATCTATTCCTTTGCTCATAAGAGACCCCCTTAGAAATGAGTTAGAAAGGTTGGAAACCACTGGTGTGATCAAGAGGATTGAAAGCTCAGAGGGGTTGGCTCCCATAGTGGTAGCATCCAAGGAGGGAGAGAAAGTTATCCGCCTTTGTGTTGATCTTAGAGATCTTAACTCCAACATTTGGGTACATAGACATCCCATTCCTAACATCAATGAGATGCTGGGTGTTATCCAGGGTGCCAAATATTTTAGAGTCCTGGACCTATCGTCAGTGTACCACCAGGTAGCTCTCTACCCTGATTCCAAAGCCCTTACATCATTCATGACACCTTTTGGAGACTACCAATTTTACAGAAATCCGTTTGCCTTAGCATCAGCCGGGGCAGTGTTCCAACGTATAATGCAACACATTTGGAAGGGTTCTGACAAAGTTTTGTGTTTCCAGAATGACATACTGACAGTGACGGAACACAACAAAATCTTGAAAGAAGTTCTTGGCAAATTAAGCAGAGCAGGTTTCACCACACAAAGGGACAAATGCAAAATTGGTGTGGAGACTGTAGTGTACCTGGGTCACACCATCTCTGGCGAAGGAATCAGACCAAAAACCAGTTTATTAGATTCGGTCAAGCTAGCCCCAGCACCCACTAACAAGGAGGAACTAAAATCCTTTCTAAGCCTTGTAGAGTATATTTCCAAGTATGTGGAACATTTCGCTGAACATGTACATTCTCTTAGAGAATTGCTAAAAAAGGGGACCCCTTTAATTGGAATTCCCAATGCCAAATCAACTTCACTCATGTTAAACAAGCCATTGTCAAAAGACCTCTTTTAGGAATGCTTGATCCCAATGCATGAACAACCTTGACTACTGATGCTAGCATGAAGGGTTTTTGAGCCTCATTCAGACAAAGTATTAATGGTCAATGTCTAGGTCATTGAAGGAACCAGAATGTAACTATTCCATCATCGAAAAAGAGGCGCTCGCTTGTTATTGGGCGATAAACCATTTTAAGTTTTTCTTGTGGGGAATTCCCTTTACTCTACATACAGACCGCAAACCCCTACTTCTCATGTTCTCCACTAAAAGCATTGAAAGGGTCACTCCCCATATCTCTAATGAGTGTTAGGCTAACAGAGTGTTAACTATACCATGTGTTACTTACCAGACGAAAGCAACCAAATAGCTCGCTGTGTGTCAAGACTCCCTATTGCAATGTAAATTCACGATTTAACCTTCCTGAATAGACCATTCTTGCAATAGACATTCCGGCCATCAACACGGAAGAATGGAAGAAAGGGTTAAAAGATGACACTGTCTTGATGGAACTAAGAAAACATGATTGGCAGAGGATGGCCTAAGAATCTTAAAGATTTACCAGAGAATGTTAAGGCTTTCTGGATGGTGAGAGCCAAATTATCTATAATCGGTGATCAGATCTACAGAGGGAAAAAATTGTCCCACCTACAAACATGCATGTACGCTTCAAAGAAGTGGCACACAAAGGACATCCAGGGAGGAGTATGAGCAAAAGTAAAATCAGGCACGATTATTGGTTTCCCAACATGAACTCAATGGTGGAAAGAATGGTAAAAGATTGTCTTACTTGTAGGTCCTGTGACAAACCCAAGGTCACTCGCAAAGCCCCCCTCATTTCAGTTTCTGTCCCCGCCAAACCTTGGGACAAACTGGGTCTGGACATTATTGGTCCCTTGAACCTACTGAACACTTCTAAAAGATTTATGTTTGTACTTTTCAATCATCATTGTCACGGGATCGCTACAAAAATTGTATTTTCTTTCATTACATCCTCCCTTAGTACATTTTTAACCCTTAGGATGCGTCGGACGATTTCTGGCCGTCCGACGCAACGGGTGGCATGTGAGTCGGAGGGCCGGGAGCCGTCCAAATTACGCATGAGGGAAATTTTCCCGCATTGCGGGAAAATTTCGCGTGCATCCAAGGGGTTAAAAGAAGTATTTTCTAAAGAAGGTATACCTAGTACTCTGATCACAGACAATGGGGTTCAATTTACTTCAGACGAAATGACACAATTCTTAACTAAGTTAGCTATTTCCCATCTCAAATCCCCTTTGTCGTGTCCAAAGGCTAAGGTAGAAAGGGCCATTAGAAGGATAAAAAAGACTATCCAATTGCCTCTTAATTCACATTAATTAGTAGAGGAAGCCATAAGACAGATGCTATGGTCCGATCACACCTCACCGAATGCCATTTCTGGAGTTTCCCCATTTGTATCTCTAAGGGGGAGGGAGCCAGGTTCCAAACTCACTCCCAATTGGCTAAATGGCGGATGTCCCATCTGGGTAGACAGGGAGTCAGTTATGGAGACGGTTGGACGTCATCAATGTAATTACAAAGCCAAGCGACCAGAAGTGGGGAACCATTGGTGGGCAATGGTGTAAAGATCAATGGGTGGTTTTCAAAAGGCCCTGTGTAGGTCGTCGCAAAATGTCCTCATTTTCCAAACCTCTAAGAATCCAACGTGTTAATAGTAATTCTGTAATATTGGAAGATGGAACTACCTGGAACATGGACAATGTAGCTCGCTGTCCCAAAGTGTATCTCCCAATGTCTGCCAATAGGGAGAGCTGGGAGGATTCTGTCTCAAACACACAACAACCAAAGGACGTTAGAATTCGCCGTCCACCATTGTGGCAAAAGGACTATGAAATGTAATGCTAATTGTTCCATTCATATTGTATGATGTATGTTTTCTTTGGTGATCGTATTCTCCTAGTATCACCTGTTTTTTGTCCTTCCCTATTCGAAGGGAGGTGTGTTGTAACCTCCATGTAATATCAACTACATTCATAGCTTGTTATTGCCCCTGCTTCCTACTGTTCCCTTCCTTTTCACCCTGCCCATTTCACCCCTCCTCCCCTCTCTGGTTGGTACATTCCCTGTCTTAGAAAGTTGGATTGAAGCTCACCTTAGAATGTTGAAGTGCCTCGGTTGCCTGCTGATGCCTGAGGATAGTAGATAAATAAAGAGCTTCCTCAGACTCCCCAGTTTCTGCAGTTTACTTCTAACAAAAGGCTTAAAGACTTTTGGAGATTAGATTTGTTGACAACACTCACCCATGGCTCTGATACACCAATGTGTATGTGGAGAAAAGGAAGGCCTGTAACACATGCTCCTGAACTGTCCTGTAGCAGTAAATCTGCATGAAGGCAAACACACAAAGGATATATCTAAAACAGCTGGAAAGAAAGGAAGACAACTCATTACACCTGCCCTCTAATCTGTCGGATGCTACAACAGGACTGTTTGGACAGTATCTGGCAAGATGCTGGGAGGCAAGAGAGAGAGAGATTGGCAGTTTGGAGGTTAATGCCAATCAAGGACTAACGACAAGAAAACACTGTAAAATGCTCTTAATATTCAAAACCTGGTGCAGATTATCTAAAGTATTTACTAGAAATGGAGCCAAGAACATCTATATTGTTATCTCCATGCTTTATAAATGCTAATTTACATGTCTACATTTTTTTTTTTTGTACGAAAGTCACTTGTGCCGAAAGCACTTAAATCAAATGCATCAATGGAGAGAGCTTTTAACCAAACAAAATGCCTGAGCCCTGCCTCCTTCTTTCAAATGACCATGTCGCCACAAGGGGCCTTTTAGAATATGACACAGTTTGAATCTTGCTTGTTCATACTGTTAGAAGCGGCTGTCTCTAGTTGGCAGAGGTATACACTTCTGACAAATAGGGACACACCTTTTCTAGTCAGGGCAAGGAGATCACACACTTAGATAACCCCTGCTCACCCCCTTGGTAGCTTGGCAAAGCAGACAGGCTTATCTCAGAGGCAGTGCGTTAAGCATTTATGACCACATACAGTAATAAAGTGAATACACTACAAATGGACACGACACAGTAGTATTATAAAAATAAGTATTTTTATATAAGGCTTAGCACAAGACCAAATAACGACAAAAATATACCACAATCTTAATAAATACTGTTGGAAGGAAAGATAATAGTTCAAGCACGGTTTCTTCTTAGCACAAAAGTCTTTAGTATCAAAAGCAACTCTTCTTCTCTAAATCAAAGTTCTTGGCAACAATGTAACCCACACGGGAGTCACACGACGTCGAGGCAAAGTTAATCCAAAGGTTCGGCGTCGACCGCGAGGAGCGCTACGTCGAGCCCGGAGTCGCACAGACCCCAACAACACAGTACCTTGGAAAAGTGAAGCACTCGATGATCAGCGGCGTCGAGATGTCCGGCGTCGCGTCTTCGGCGTCGATCGGGCCTCGGAGTCGGGGCGATCTGCAGCGGCGTCGACCGAAGTCAGGCGGGAGCAGCGCTCACGGGATGAAGCAGGATACGACGTCGTTGATGTCGATGTTGCAAGAGTGAGCAGCGCTCACGGCGTCGAGAGGGCTCGAAGTCGATGCGATCAGCAGCGGTGCAGACACGGGGTCACTTGGAGCTGGAGCCGAACTCACTACTCACTGGCGTTGCTGCTGGCGTCGATCGGGCCCAGCGGCCGGCGTCGAGGAAGCGGGACACTGGAGCCGTTACTCACGATGTCGAGCTGGATTCGGCGGCGTCCGTCGGCGTCGAGATTGCTGGATTCTTTCAGAGGTGCTGGATTCACAAACTCCAGCAAATAGCACTTTAAGCAGATGAAGTCCTTTAGCCCTGTGACTTCAACAGGAGACTGGCACTCTTCCAGCCCTTGGAGATTTTCTCAGCAAAGAGTGAGAGTACACACAAAGTTCCTCTCTCCTGGTTCCTTGGCAAAAATAAAGAAGCAATGCAGGATTCCCCCAACAAACAGCACTCTGGCAGAAGGGGTAGGTAGTCCTTAGATCAGCAGGCTTCTTGTCCTTGGTTCAGGTTTCCTTGTCAGAAGTGATCTGATTTCTTGGTTCAGGGGTCCTTCTCTTATACCCCTTTTTGGCTTTGATCCCTTTGTCCATGCAGGGGAATTTCCCCCCATCCTGGGTTTGTTGTGGGTGTTGCCAGGCCAGAGCACCTGGCCTATTCACTGGGCAGGGCAGAGTCCTCAGCCGCTCAGCAGGAGCGGAGCCAGCATTGTTACTGGCAGGGGCAGGGCCATCAGCTGCCCGGCAGGAGGCGGGCCAGGAAAGTCCCAGGCAAGCACAGAGTCATCAGTCGCCTGGCAGGGGGGCGGAGCCAACATTGTATCAGGCAGGGCAGGCTATCAAGAGCTACTCTCCCCTACTCTCAATGCAAATGCCCCACTCATCCCACACTGACTCATTCAGACTCTCTGGAGCCACCCAGCTCCTGTCACACACACATCAGAACCAGCAGAGACCGGTAGACAGTTAGACAAGAAAATAGCTACTTTCTAAAAGTGCTATTTTCAAACACAGAGTCCAAAAACCATCCACACAAACGGATGCGTTATTAAACCCTGAGTTCAGGGATACCAAACTCGACATTGCACCATGCTCCCCGAGCCCGCTAGGATTATGACATTAATAATCCTGGCAGCCCATTCTAACTGATGGAGAGCAGGCTACCTTACAATAGTGAAAAACGACTATGGATGTAATTCACTATTAGGACATGCCAACCTTGTCAGGCTTGTCCTACCTTATGCTTACAATGCACCCTGCCCGTGGGCCTACCATAGGGGTGACTAACATGAAGTTAAGGGAAGGTTTAGGGACTGGCAAGTAGGTGTACTTGCGCAGTCCTCGTGACAGTCAGACTGCACGTGGTCTGGCAATGGCAGACCTTCAGACATACTTTTACTAGGCCGCTCTTGTGGGTGGCACAACATGTGCTGCAGGCCCACTAGCAGCATTTGTATTTACAAGCCCTGGCACTCCTGGTGCACTCTACTAGGGACTGATAGTAAACCAAATAAGCCAAACATGGAAGTCAATCAATACAGCAATTTCACATAGGGAGCACTTGCACTGTGGCACTGATCAGCAGTGGCACAGTGCCCAAAGCATATACCAGCAAAAACATCGTAAACAGAGGAGGCAAACAGAAAAAACGGAGGAGAGACTCATGCCAATGATGCCAGGTCTAACACGTGTCCCCTCCAGCTGAAATGTGGGGAGAACTACCCTTACCCTAGGGAGTCCTCATCACTAAGGCGGAAAAATCTGGACAGACCATCAGCATTGGTGTGATCTGTGCCAGGGCGGTGTTCCACCGTGAAGTCCATCCCCTGTAGGGAAATGGACCACCTCAACAGCTTTGGATTCTCACCCCTCATCTGCATCAACCATCTGAGGGGCCTGTGGTCCGTCTGCACCCGGAAGTGAGTCCCAAACAGGTAGGGTCTCAGCTTTTTCAGTGCCCAGACCACAGCAAATGCTTCTCTTTCTATCGCACTCCACCTCTGTTCCCTGGGAAGTAACCTCCTGCTGATGAAGGCTACAGGTAAGTCTCGGCCCTCTTCATTCACCTGAGCTAGAACAGCCCCCACGCCATGCTCTGAAGCGTCCGTCTGGACAACGAATTCTTTAGAAAAGTCGGGTGCCTGGAGTATGGGTGCTGTGCACATTGCAGTTTTCAGGGTGTCAAAGGCCGTCTGACAGGCGTCAGTCCAGTTCACAAGTCGTGGCTGCTTCCTGGAAGTCAGCGAAGTCAAGGGGTGCACAATGTTACCATAATCCTTGACAAACCTCCTGTAGTAACCCGTGAGACCCAGGAAGGCTCTCACCTGAGTCTGGGTTTTGGGCGGTGCCCATGCCAGGATGGTATCAATCTTGGGTTGCAGGGGGGCCACCTTGCCGCTCCCTACTTGGTGCCCCAAGTACACCACTGAACCCTGCCCAATCTGGCACTTACTGGCTTTGATTGTGAGGCCTGCTCTGCGCAGGGCCAACAACACTTCCTGGAGGTGGCACAAGTGTTCCTCCCAGCTGGAGCTGAACACTGCGATGTCGTCCAGGTAGGCGGCACTGAAATCCTCCAGTCCAGCCAAGACCTGGTTGACCAACCTCTGGAAGGTGGCAGGGGCATTCTTCATCCCAAAGGGCATAACCCGGAACTGGTAGTGCCCATCTGGTGTGGAGAATGCTGACCTCTCTTTTGCCCCATCGGTCAAGGCGATCTGCCAGTACCCAGACGTTAGATCAAACGTACTAAGATACTGGGCAGCCCCTAACCGATCGATGAGCTCATCAGCTCTGGGGATGGGGTGCGCGTCAGTCTTGGTGACTGAATTGAGTCCTCGGTAATCCACACAGAACCGAAGTTCCGGTGAAGCACCAGGCGCTGCAGCCTTTGGAACCAAGACCACGGGGCTGGCCCAAGGACTGCTAGAGGACTCAACCACCCCTAGGGCAAACATCTTGGAGACCTCCTCCTTGATGTATGCTCTGACCTTGTCAGTCACTCTGTAAGCCTTGTGCTTGACAGGAGTGCTGTCCCCGGTGTCTACATCATGGACACACCACTGAGTAACACCAGGAATCAAGGAAAACAGATCAGGGAATTGCCCCAACAAATGGCGACAATCCTGCTGCTGTTCCGGGGTCAGTGTGTCAGAGAGGACAACACCATCCACTGACCCATCTTGCTCTTTTGCATACAGGAGGTCAGGAAGAGGCTCACTCTCCTCCTCCATTCCAGCATCTGTAGCTAGGAGCATGCCCACTTCGGACCTTTCTAAGTGGGGCTTCAAACGGTTGACATGCAGGACCCGCAAGGGGTTCCTGGGAGACTTTAAATCCACCAGGTAGGTGACATCGCTCTTCTTCTCCACAACCTCGAATGGTCCAGTCCACCTGTCCTTGAGCGCACAAGGTTCCACAGGGGACATGACCCAAACTTTCTGTCCAGGTTGAAGCTCTACCAGAGTGGCCCTCTGGTCGTACCACCGCTTCATCTCCTCCTGGCTGGCCTCCAGATTTGCCTGAGCAAGATCCCTGAAGCGCCTAGTCTGGTTCCTAAAGGCCAGCATGTAACTGTATACATCCTGGGGAGGTTTCCTGGGAGATTGCTCCCAGCCTTCTTTGACCAGACTTAAAGGTCCTCTTACCGGGTGACCATACAAAAGCTCAAAGGGGCTGAACCCTAGAGACTTCTGTGGCACCTCACGGTAAGCAAACAACAGGCATGGCAAGAGGACGTCCCATTTACGCCTCATTGGTTCTTCAAGACCCATGATCATGCCTTTAAGGGTACGGTTGAATCTTTCAACCAACCCATTACCTTGAGGGTGGTAAGGAGTGGTGAACTTATAAGTTACCCCACACTCCTTCCACAGAGACTTCATATAGTTGGAAATGAAGTTGGTGCCCCGGTCTGACACCACCTCTCTGGGGAACCCCATTCGGGAGAAAACACCCATCAGCGCCCGTCCCACCACGGGGGCAGTCACTGTTCTGAGAGGGATGGCTTCCGGGTACCGTGTGGCATGGTCCACCAAGACCAGGATGAACCTGTTGCCCAGGGCTGTCTTGGGGTCCAGTGGCCCAACAATGTCAATCCCCACCCGGTCAAAGGGGGTACTGACCACGGGAAAAGGTTGGAGGGGAGCCTTCTGCTTCCGCCCGCTTTTCCCACTTGCCTGGCAAGTCTGACAGGTCTTGCACTGGATGTCCACATCCCTTCGCATCTGAGGCCAATAGAAATGGGTGACAAGCCTGTCATAGGTCTTGTCCTGCCCCAGATGTCCAGCTAAAGGAACGTCATGAGCCAAACCCAGTAGGAAGGCTCTGAAGCGCTGGGGTACCACCAGCACACGGGCTGACCCAGGCTCAGCAGCCTTAGGCTCGCTATACAGGAGGTCGTTCTCCCAGTACACAAAATGTGACCCTGACTGATCACCTGAGGTTTGGGCTGAGGCCTGCTGCCTCATACCCACAAGAGAAGGGCACACTTTCTGTTCTGCACAGAATTCCTCCCTGGAGGGACCACCATCCTGCTGCCAATGGGTCAGCTCGGGCAGGTCTCCCAGTTCGGCAACTTGTTCACCTGTGGGTTCCAGGGCATCCCCCTCGAGGTCTGCCTCCTCCTGGACCACGGGAACTACGGGGGACGGTTTCCCGCGCCCCCTGCCTCTTCTCTTTACAGCTGGGTCCTGGGCCATACTTTCAGGCTCCAGAACCCCATCAACACCCTTACTTGCTGTCATGGATCGAGTGGTTGCACACACCCACTCTGGCACACCCAACATTTTCAAATGGGTCTCCCTCTCCACCTTAGCCCAAGGGGAGTCTTCTAAATCGTTGCCCAGGAGACAATCAACAGGCATGGCGGGCCTCACAGCAACCTGAAGAGTACCCGAAACTCCCCCCCATTCAAAGGAAACTTGAGCTACCTCACACTCTTTCTGGGAGTTGTCAGCAGCTATCACAGGGTAGAATGCGTGGGGAACAACCTGCTCTCTGGACACCAAGTGACACTTGACAGCTGTCACACTCGCTCCGGTGTCTCTGAGAGCTTCCACTCTATGGCCATTAATGGTCACCCACTGCCTATATTTTTTAGTGTTACTAGGCAGAGGGGGTGGAGGGACCAATTCCATGTCTCCTAGAGAGACCAGGGACATCTCCGCGGGACCCTCCCCACCATGGGCAACCATCTCCTCCCCTCCCAGAGCTACACTAGCCAACTGACGGGGTGGTGCACTGGGTAGTGCACCAGACTTCTTCAAGGGACACTGAGGGTCATAAAAACGGTGTCCCACCTGCTTACAAACGAAGCAGGTCAGTGGGCCCCTATGACCAGGTTTACCTGGCGGGGCCTCTGATTTCTTCACAGGGGGAGGCTGGGAACCTTTCCCTTGGTTCCCTTGGGGATTACTTTGGGGCCCTTTCTGGGACTCCTTCTGTTTACCCCTGTCCCCCCCACTCTTCTGCTGGGGACCCTGCCCACCTTTGGCTGAGTCTCCCACTGGACCCTTGTGGACCCTGGTACTGACCCAGCGGTCCGCCTCTTCAGCAAGTTTTCTAGGGTTAGATATCTTGCTATCAATAAGGTGCTGGCGCAGCTCTGGAAAACAGTTATTAGACAAGTGCTCCCAAGCAAACAAATCATAAAGAGCATCATAACTTTCCACTTTGCTGCCCTTTACCCAACCATCCATGGCTCTGCAAAAATATGACACATACTCCACCCACGTGGTACCAGGTAACTTCTTACATTCTCTAAAGGCCTGTCTGTACTTTTCTGGAGTTAGGCCATACCTTAACATTAAAGCATCTTTCATATGAGCATAAGACGTCCTATTCTCAACAGGCATGTCTAACAGGGTATCTCTTCCCTCATTCACAAAGCGACCCCACAACCCCGCTCCCCAATCCTTCTCAGGGACCCGGTGGGCCAACAATGCTAACTCATATGCTTTAAACCACTGACCAATATCCTCATTCTTCTGAAAATCTTTGATCACATCTTTGGGAAAATAAAACCTACTTTCTGCAGGCACAGATGGGACGCTGCCACCAGAGGGATTCAATTCTAACTCCTTAGCTTTGAGCTCCATGTCCCTCACCATTCTCTCACGCTCA
This sequence comes from Lissotriton helveticus, assembly GCF_964261635.1. Classification (NCBI taxonomy): domain Eukaryota; kingdom Metazoa; phylum Chordata; class Amphibia; order Caudata; family Salamandridae; genus Lissotriton; species Lissotriton helveticus. Next base: position 107,042,976 of record NC_136059.1, on the reverse strand, counting down.
AAAGCTAACTTCTCTCTTTCAAACTCTAATCTTTTGATCTCCAAATCAGCTTCTCTCCTGCCTCTTGCATTCTCTATCTCCAACTGCCCATTTATCTTAAGTTTTGCCATTTCCACGTTGTAGGCTCGCTCCTTCGCCCTTTCTTCTCTTTCTTCAGGGGAAAGACCTTTGGAGGAAACACTGCTGCCAGGAGGGGATACAGGCCCAGTCACGGGCACTTCCTCCTCCCCTTCCTCTGTCGGTACCACCACCGGGGCAGAGGGGTCTCTGGCCTCTAACCAGGCCTCCAATGCTTTGAGATAATCTGCTCTCTTGGAAATGCCTGTGGTAGGAACTTTCAACTGCTTGCAAAAGGATTTCAGCTTCCTTACTGGATAGTCGTTTATCTTACTCCTATCAAACTCCTCCTCAACAACAGGTGTAGTGCTTCCAGCATTACTCATGGTCAAAACTGGCAGTTTCAAAAATCAAGCTTCAGGAAAAGCGGAGAACAAAAATAGAATATCCAACCAAAACAGATTGTGGCTGCGCTATGGTCTGCTTTCACTATGTAGCGCACACTAATCACTGCACATGGGTCATAAATGCAAAGTTCAAAATCCCACCGCTGACCCACCAATGTTAGAAGCGGCTGTCTCTAGTTGGCAGAGGTATACACTTCTGACAAATAGGGACACACCTTTTCTAGTCAGGGCAAGGAGATCACACACTTAGATAACCCCTGCTCACCCCCTTGGTAGCTTGGCAAAGCAGACAGGCTTATCTCAGAGGCAGTGCGTTAAGCATTTATGACCACATACAGTAATAAAGTGAATACACTACAAATGGACACGACACAGTAGTATTATAAAAATAAGTATTTTTATATAAGGCTTAGCACAAGACCAAATAACGACAAAAATATACCACAATCTTAATAAATACTGTTGGAAGGAAAGATAATAGTTCAAGCACGGTTTCTTCTTAGCACAAAAGTCTTTAGTATCAAAAGCAACTCTTCTTCTCTAAATCAAAGTTCTTGGCAACAATGTAACCCACACGGGAGTCACACGACGTCGAGGCAAAGTTAATCCAAAGGTTCGGCGTCGACCGCGAGGAGCGCTACGTCGAGCCCGGAGTCGCACAGACCCCAACAACACAGTACCTTGGAAAAGTGAAGCACTCGATGATCAGCGGCGTCGAGATGTCCGGCGTCGCGTCTTCGGCGTCGATCGGGCCTCGGAGTCGGGGCGATCTGCAGCGGCGTCGACCGAAGTCAGGCGGGAGCAGCGCTCACGGGATGAAGCAGGATACGACGTCGTTGATGTCGATGTTGCAAGAGTGAGCAGCGCTCACGGCGTCGAGAGGGCTCGAAGTCGATGCGATCAGCAGCGGTGCAGACACGGGGTCACTTGGAGCTGGAGCCGAACTCACTACTCACTGGCGTCGATCGGGCCCAGCGGCCGGCGTCGAGGAAGCGGGACACTGGAGCCGTTACTCACGATGTCGAGCTGGATTCGGCGGCGTCCGTCGGCGTCGAGATTGCTGGATTCTTTCAGAGGTGCTGGATTCACAAACTCCAGCAAATAGCACTTTAAGCAGATGAAGTCCTTCAGCCCTGTGACTTCAACAGGAGACTGGCACTCTTCCAGCCCTTGGAGATTTTCTCAGCAAAGAGTGAGAGTATACACAAAGTTCCTCTCTCCTGGTTCCTTGGCAAAAATAAAGAAGCAATGCAGGATTCCCCCAACAAACAGCACTCTGGCAGAAGGGGTAGGTAGTCCTTAGATCAGCAGGCTTCTTGTCCTTGGTTCAGGTTTCCTTGTCAGAAGTGATCTGATTTCTTGGTTCAGGGGTCCTTCTCTTATACCCCTTTTTGGCTTTGATCCCTTTGTCCATGCAGGGGAATTTCCCCCCATCCTGGGTTTGTTGTGGGTGTTGCCAGGCCAGAGCACCTGGCCTATTCACTGGGCAGGGCAGAGTCCTCAGCCGCTTAGCAGGAGCGGAGCCAGCATTGTTACTGGCAGGGGCAGGGCCATCAGCTGCCCGGCAGGAGGCGGGCCAGGAAAGTCCCAGGCAAGCACAGAGTCATCAGTCGCCTGGCAGGGGGGCGGAGCCAACATTGTATCAGGCAGGGCAGGCTATCAAGAGCTACTCTCCCCTACTCTCAATGCAAATGCCCCACTCATCCCACACTGACTCATTCAGACTCTCTGGAGCCACCCAGCTCCTGTCACACACACACCAGAACCAGCAGAGACCGGTAGACAGTTAGACAAGAAAATAGCTACTTTCTAAAAGTGCTATTTTCAAACACAGAGTCCAAAAACCATCCACACAAACGGATGCGTTATTAAACCCTGAGTTCAGGGATACCAAACTCGACATTGCACCATGCTCCCCGAGCCCGCTAGGATTATGACATTAATAATCCTGGCAGCCCATTCTAACTGATGGAGAGCAGGCTACCTTACAATAGTGAAAAACGACTATGGATGTAATTCACTATTAGGACATGCCAACCTTGTCAGGCTTGTCCTACCTTATGCTTACAATGCACCCTGCCCGTGGGCCTACCATAGGGGTGACTAACATGAAGTTAAGGGAAGGTTTAGGGACTGGCAAGTAGGTGTACTTGCGCAGTCCTCGTGACAGTCAGACTGCACGTGGTCTGGCAATGGCAGACCTTCAGACATACTTTTACTAGGCCGCTCTTGTGGGTGGCACAACATGTGCTGCAGGCCCACTAGCAGCATTTGTATTTACAAGCCCTGGCACTCCTGGTGCACTCTACTAGGGACTGATAGTAAACCAAATAAGCCAAACATGGAAGTCAATCAATACAGCAATTTCACATAGGGAGCACTTGCACTGTGGCACTGATCAGCAGTGGCACAGTGCCCAAAGCATATACCAGCAAAAACATCGTAAACAGAGGAGGCAAACAGAAAAAACGGAGGAGAGACTCATGCCAATGATGCCAGGTCTAACACATACCCTTTGACAACAGCTTTTAGGGATGAAGCCAATATTTAGGGAGATGAGATTAAAGCGATTGCACACCCAGGGAAACAACCCCCAGTTCCGAGGCTCAAAAACATGTAAATTGCATTACATACAGCATAAAGACAGAGAATAAGAAGGCAAGGTATCTTTTAAAACAGCAAATGGGATGAAACAGGCACTGCACAAAGTATTAGTCTCCGCTCTTAATTTTTACTGAAAATCAAAGGAGATGTTATTTACAAAGCACTGGTAAATGCATTCGGTTCCGCCTATGTGTTTAATAATAAGTTGTTTTTTGATGTAAATTATAGCTGGGTGAATAGTTGTGCAATATAAGTTACTGAAAGACTGTTCAAGTGCATTGATTTTATTTTAAAGAAAGACAATATATTCTGCGGAAAGGAGATCTGGGAATCAGCAGGGACAGCTTAAGGATTTTGGGGCCCCTGGGCCAAAAATATTTTTGGGGCCCCTGTTCGGAAAAGATTTGAATTTATGATACAATTTAAGCTCTTTGATGCCCTCTTTAAGCTGGTCACTGGACAGTGCACTACCATACATTTTAATGTATTTACATCTAATATTCAAGGACATTGATGTGTGTTTTCAATATTACAACACAGTAGCAGTTCACTAAAATTACTGAAAATAATCTCAGTGACATCCTCCCATTTCTCATATGTGATGGCCTGTTTGATCTCAAAGACATTTTTTTATAGATGTTGCATGAAAGAAACAAATTTTTCTGCAAAATCTCTGTGATAGGTTCTCACTAAAACAATCTGTTTAAGGAGTATGCATGGTCATTAGGGCAAGATTCTCTGCAGAACAGAGCTGGCTCTATCAGGGGGCTCCCTGAAATGCTGGAACCCGGGGCCAGAGCCCACACTGCCCATGCCTTAAGACATCTCTGGTCATCAGAACGTCAACACTGCGCTGCCATCATTTAAAGTACGCAAGCAAAACATGCAGCCAGGGAAAGTTTAGTATACAGCTACAGAAGTTAAGTAAAGGCACAATCAAATAATGAAAATGTATGAGAAACTAAGAAGTGTAGCTGTGCGTGCTCCCATGAAAATAATTCTTTATATGCATCAGCGAAAGTAGTTTCAGCCATCAAAGCACATGCGAATGAGTAATTAGACCTTTGGATACTGATAAAGAAACAGACCAACCAGGAAAAGGAAATACAAAGCTCAACCAATAGAAATGAAGGAAAACTAAAGTGACAAGCCCACGGACAAATAAGAAGTGAATACGATGTAAGCCCCTTCAAAGATATATTAAATACATTAGATTTCAGAAGCACAGGCCAAGCACTGTGCAGACAAAATCTAAAAGTGGGTACATATTGCTCAAATTTGGCCAAGAGCTTACCAGATATGCTGAAGAAGGCTGAAAAACATCTAGGCCCTCATTTATGAAGAGCTTGCGCCGGCGGTGCGTCAAAAATAATGGTGCATCGTCGGCGCAACGCATGCGCCATATTTATGAAGTGGCGCATCTCCGACGATGCGCCACTTTCTACCCACTGCGCACGGAAATCCACTGCGTGAAAATGCCCTGCGACACGTAAGTATTAATGTATGCATGGTGGGCGTTACGACGGAGAAACATGCGCAAAAGTGACGCATCCATATTAATGACTCAATCCACTTTTGTCGCATCTGTTGCGGGAAATGCGCATCGTTGCGGTTACGTCAGATTTGGTGCGCCTGCAAAACGGACGCGCAGGAAATGACGCATCGGCACATAGCAAGAGGAGAGGCCACAGTGGACATTGCTGCAACAATCCCCACACCATGGAGGTGGTAATGCTGCGAGTAGCTGCCAGACGGAGACGACTAGCACAAGGAATCCAACCACAACCCCCTGCCCCACAAACCCCCCCCCCCCCAAGGCAACGCCGCAGAAAGGAGCGGTTATTCCGTCAAAGGAGTGTCCTGAGAGGCCTCAGGAATGAGGAGGTCATAAGTCTATTTCGCCTCAAGAAGCAGACCATACTACATCTACTGTGACTCATTGGACCAAGGCTAGAGGTAGGAACCAACAGGCCTACCAACATACCGCCACAGGCAAAGCTCCTGGCTGTGTTGCACATGCTAGCGTCGGGCTCCTTCCAGACAACAGTTGCCAAAGTGGCAGGAATATCCCAGCCAGCTTTCTCATCATTCCTACCAACTATCCTGGATGCCATCATCCAACTGACACCCCGCTACCTCTGTTTCCCCAACAATCCACAACAGCAGATGGAGATCAAGCAAGGATTCTATGACATAGCAGGCTTACCCCATGTGCTGGGTGCCATTGACTGTACACATGTGCAATTAGTACCTCCGGCAGCAACAGCACATTTGTACATAAATCGCAAACATACATATTCAATCAATGTACAGGCCATTGTGGATCACCGTGGACTATTCACCAATGTGCTGGCTAAATACCCTGGCAGTGTACATGATGCCTTCATATTCCGGAACTGCATCATAAATGACCGCTTCAAGAATGGCCAGTATGGCAATGGCCTACTTGTAGGTAAGCAAAAGAGTATGATACAATGCACCATCCATGCTACCATACTGTTAATATTGCTTCAATTACGCTTTAATGAGGACATGGATGGAATAATGTTGCACTACCATATACATATACATCAATAGAAGGGGCATAATTAATTTAGATCATGCGCTGCTGGTGCCTAACTTTAAAAAAATTAAAAAGTCAGGCACCAGTGGCGCAAGTCCTTCAAAAAAGAGGGCCAAGGTCATGTAGAGGCATATAGGGAGTCAATGCATGTCCGCCCAAATCTGTGTCCATTTCCCAGCATAACTATGTGCCAAAGGTGTCTTGCATGTGAGTCACTGGGTGTGTTCTCTGCAACATCCATGCCCAATGGACACTGTCAAAAGAAATATTACACACAACATATGGCCTGTACTCGACCAGAACCATTACAAGCATTTCATTGTACCTTCTCATTTATTCCATTACAGCTGACCAGGGATATGGCATCCAGCCATGGGTGATGACACCTTATGGAAACCCACAGTCGCCACAGGAAGTAGCGTACAACCAAGCACATTGCAGGACCAGGAACATTGTCGAAAGAACATTTGGTCTGCTCAAGGCCAGGTTTCGGCGCCTGGACAAGTCTGGTGGACGTATGCTGTATTCACCAGAGACAGTGTGCAAATTAATTTTGGCTTGTGCAATACTGCACAACATATGTGTGCTCACAAAAGTCCCCTGAGATGAGGGACCTGAATTAAATCCACAAATGCCGGAGGATGACCAGGAGGACGGCCATGCTCCTGTAAACCAAAGCACAGCAGCAGGCATCCGCAGACGTGCTGACATAGTGCATAATTTTTTTTAACAATGTCAAAAATAACAGCCTCAGCATGCATTTTGAGTTTTTGTAAGGATTAATAAAAATACATCATACTACCTTTACTCCCTTGTGTATGATTAGTTTTCTAAAATTTATACTGCAAGTTGAATGACAATCTCATATGTGGAGTACACAATCAATCAATCAATCAAAGCTATTATATAGCGCACTACTCACCTGGAGTGTCTCAAGGCGCTAGGGGAGGGGGGGTCCGCCACTGCTCGAACAGCCATGTCTTCAGCCACTGCCTGAAGGCAAGGTGGTCCTGGGTCAGGCGGAGGTGGGTCGGAGGGAGTTCCAAGTCATGGTGGACAGGTAGGAGAAGGACCTTCCTCCTGTGGTGGCTCTTCGGATGCGGGGGATGCCGGTGAGGGCGTGGACGGTCGATTGAAGCTGGTGTGTGTGAGCGTAGAATTTGAGGCGGATGTTGAGGAATCCTGGGCCTTGGTTGTGTCGGGCTTTGTGTGCGTGGGTGAGGAGACGGAAGGAGAATCTCTTCTTGACCGGGTGCCAGTGCAGATCTCTCAGGTTTCCGGAGATGTGGCAGCGATGGGGAATGTCCAAGATGAGTCGTGCTGAGGCATTCTGAAACCGCTGGAGTGTGTAGTGGAGTCTGGCAGTGCTTCCTGCGTAGAGGGAGTTGCTATAGTCCAGTCGGCTGGTGACGAGGGCCTGGGTAACAATCATTCTGGTCTGGGTGGGGATCCACTGGAAGATCTCACGTAGCATGCGCAGGATGTTGAAGCACGACGAGGAGACTGCGTTGACTTGTCTGGTCATGGAGAGGGAGGAGTCCAGGATGAAGGGCAGGTTGCGTGCGTGGTCTGTCGTTTTGGGTGCGCTGGCCAGGGCGGGGGCCCACCAGGAGTCGTCCCAGGCGGAGGGTGAGGATCCCAGGATGAGGACTACTGTCTTGTCCAAGTCCAATTTCAGGCGGCTGTTCTTCATCCACATGGCTACGTCTGTCATCCCTTCGTGTAGGTTGGCTCTGGCGGTGGCGGGGTCGTTGGTAAGGGAGAGGATCAGCTGTGTGTTGTCGGTGTAGGAGATGATCTAGAGGTTGTGTTGGCGTGCGATGGCAGCGAGGGTGTTCATGTAGACGTTGAAGAGGGTTGGGCTGAGCGAGGAGCATTGAGGAATGCCGCAGATGACTGTGGTGGCTACTGATCTGAACGGGGGGAGGCGGACTCTCTGTGTCCTTCCGGCGAGGAACGAGGTGATCCATTCCAGTGCCTTCCCCTGGAGTCCAACGTTGCTGAGGCGCTGCGCTAGGGTACGGTGGCAGACAGGCCATGGAGAGGTCTAGGAGGATGAGGGCCGCTGTGTCTCCACTGTCTAGCAGGGCTGGGATGTCATCGGTGGCTGCGATCAGGGCCCTCTCGGTGCTGTGGTTGGGCCAGACTACGAGAGGTTGAGCGATCCGTTCATCTTGAGGAAGGCGTCCAGTTGCTTGTTGACGGTCTTCTCGATGACTTTAGCTGGAAATGGGAGCAGCGAGATGGGGCATCCCCATTTAGTGGTGCAGAAAATGATAAAACCACAGGTGAAGATGAGCCCACATTATGAAATCACACAGCAGGTAAAAATAATAAACATTTCTTGTATGTTGCTAAGTCATGTTGGAGGTAATTCAATAATAGGACAAACATTACATTCATTAATATGTTACACAGTGGATGTGAGGCTAAATATGACCATCCATGAAAAAGTACACCTCAGTGCCCACACAGGTTTGCACAATAGAACTAATGTGGCAGGCACATAAATGAAGTAGGTGTATCATACTTCACAATCTCATCCATGCATTCATGACTCTACACACAACTGTGACGTTGGGTCTGCGTACGTCACAATCTGACCCATGCATTCCGGACTCCACGCACAAAAGTCACGTTACACAAGGACCAAAGTGACTTTGGTCAACACATGTCATAGTGTGACTCAGCAGAATTTAGAAACATAAAATATTTACACACAAACATTTTGTGTTCCTGTTGAGACACTTTCACGCTAAGCGTAAACACACATCTTTTGGCCAGCGTCAACACATACACCACTTAAGATATGCTACAACATTGTCAGATAATAACTGCAATGTGCCATTAATGAAGATAGTGACGCATGCCAATAAAGTCACATCTACATATAACACTGGTCGCACCTTGGGAGTAAAAGATGTCATCAGTCAGCCATGCATCTAATCAATGATGCGACATAATAAAGGTAGTGTCGCATTACAATAATGACGCTTCCACCAGAACTGGTCGCACCTTGAGGGGAAAATATGTCATCAGTCAGCCATGCATCTAATCAATGATGCGACATAATAAAGGTAGTGTCGCATCACAATAATGACGCTTCCACCAGAACTGGTCGCACCTTGAGGGGAAAATATGTCATCAGTCAGCCATGCATCTAATCAATGATGCGACATAATAAAGGTAGTGTCGCATGACAATAATGACGCTTCCACCAGAACTGGTCGCACCTTGAGGGGAAAAGATGTCATCAGTCAGCCATGCATCTAATCAATGATGCGACATAATAAAGGTAGTGTCGCATGACAATAATGACGCTTCCACCAGAACTGGTCGCACCTTGAGGGGAAAAGATGTCATCAGTCAGCCATGCATCTAATCAATGATGCGACATAATAAAGGCTCGTGTCGCATGACAATAATGACGCTTCCACCAGAACTGGTCGCACCTTGAGGGGAAAATATGTCATCAGTCAGCCATGCATCTAATCATTGATGCGACATAATAAAGGTCGTGTCGCATTACAATAATGACGCTTCCACCAGAACTGGTCGCACCTTGAGGGGAAAATATGTCATCAATCAGCCATGCATCTAATCAATGATGCGACATAATAAAGGTCGTGTCGCATTACAATAATGACGCTTCCACCAGAACTGGTCGCACCTTGAGGGGAAAATATGTCATCAGTCAGCCATGCATCTAATCAATGATGCGACATAATAAAGGCTCGTGTCGCATGACAATAATGACGCTTCCACCAGAACTGGTCGCACCTTGAGGGGAAAATATGTAATCAGTCAGCCATGCATCTAATCAATGATGCGACATAATAAAGGTCGTGTCGCATTACAATAATGACGCTTCCACCAGAACTGGTCGCACCTTGAGGGGAAAATATGTCATCAGTCAGCCATGCATCTAATCAATGATGCGACATAATAAAGGTAGTGTCGCATGACAATAATGACGCTTCCGCCAGAACTGTTCGCACCGTAAGGGGAAATATTTTAACTGTACCATGCTTCAAGTCAAGGATGCGACATAATTATGTTTTATTCGCATGCCAATTATGACGCATCACCGGAAACGAGTCGCATCGCAACAGGAAATGATGTAACCAGCCTGCCCTGCCCAAAAACAGGAAGTTATATGATACTTTCGCTTTCTCTTTCACTCCTTTGTAGTCTCTGAGAGGTGTAGGAGTGTGTTTGCAAAGTGCTTGAGAGTTTTGTCCTGTCCTGCAGTTGTTTTACAGTGTGTGTCTTGCTAACTGTGTCCAAATTGTCTCTGTAGTGTTCAGTATTGTCTACCTGTGTGTTGTGTGTAAAGGGGTGTCTGTCTGTTTAGGGGTTTTATTATTCATTAATAGGGGGATTTGTGTTGTTTTAAGGGGTTTTCAAAGTTAGTAATAGGGGGAATAGTGTTCTGTTTAGTGGATTTAAACTATTAGGGGTATTCCTGTGAAAGCCACTATTTTTTTTGTAGCATTCACACAGCGTGGCTTGTGCTTTGTCACAATGTCACCCAGGTCTAGGAACCTCACTGAGCAGGAGTATGGGGGGCTACTGTGGCTGATTGTCCACTACCTCCCAAACATGATTGGGAGTGGAGGCAGGGTACTGCTGGGTTACCCAACCCAAGAAAGGAAGCAGAGGTGGGAGAGGGTCCGGTACCAGATGTTGCGAATATTTGGAGTGGACCGGACCCTCCGACAGTACAAGCATCGGTGGGCTGATGTCATCAACCGTGAGCAGGATCTCCTGGACCACCTTGGAATCGAGGTCGAGGGAACAATTGGTAAGTCAAAATACATTTATTTAATGTATTAACAGCTGTATTGTAAGGTTAAGTTATTCAATTGTGAAACTACAGGGGTCTCACTGATGATCCCCTTGCAACGCTGTGACATCAGATAAAGGGCCATATCTATCAACAAACCCTTTTGGTAATCTAAACTTGAGATTAGCAAGGAATCCATATTTATGATTTGACAAATGGTATGTATTAAGAAAAATTACTATTATTTTAGGAATCCATTAATCTTTCGTATGTGCAACTTTGCATGTTTAGCCTTAGCAATTAAGGGATAATTCCTTATGCATTGCCATGGCCCAGGAGGGCCATAGGGAAAATTTAAAATCTATACACTTATTTCAAATCAACTATTTGCTAATCGACATAAGTGAATTATTACAAGGGTGCAGGGTTGTCTCAAAGACACACTGCTGCAGTCCTCAAAAGTATATGTGTGTGCATATGGTGCACATACATGCCCTATGGCCATGTGTGTGCATCACCTGCCACCTTCCAAAAAGCAAAATTGTGCATGTTGAGAAAAATAAGCACCTTACCATCAACTACAGGTTGGTGTTAATTTGTTAAATATCAAACATAATTAGCTACACAAAAATGCAACATACATAAAGCCAGATTAATGAGGCATGTGTGCCTCTTTGCACCGCTATTGCGTCACTTCATTTGACCAACTGCCGCACAAATAAAGCGCCCTATTCACAACTTCGTTAAGCACTGCGCCATAAGAAGGCGTTCCTGCGCAGGGGGGGGGGCCTTCCTGCGCAGGAACCCCTCATGAAAGTGGCTGAGTGAAATCAATGAAATTTCACTCATTCACTTTCTGGGCAATGCTGCGTAACAACCCTGCGCCTGCTTGAAGCAGGCGTAGGTATTGACGCAGCATTGTGCAGATGGTGCATCCCCGTGCCTTGCTGGAGCTGCGTTGCGCTTGCGACGCAACTCCAGCAATGGCCCACAATTCCCACACAGATGCCTCGCGCATCTGTGCCGTTTGTTCACCATGGTGTGCTGCTTTATAAATGAAGTCCCCCATAAAAGCACAATCACATACATCTACACAATACAAACATATTATCGATATGGGACAAGTGTGCAAGTATTTGGCAAATGCCATCTCAATGTGACACCACAAACAAGGGATCACATGTGTGTCATACATGCAGTGGAAGAGTGTTAGAACCTGAGATGCCAGGTCACCTAGGGTAGCCTGGCCTAGGGGTAAGACATGCAATTTCTAGAGGCACAGTGTGAAGGTTGCAGACCACCCAAAAGTAAATTCACGCAATAGCACACAAAAACAACACTACACCAAATTTCAGGAAAATAAGTACTGCTGTATAAAAATAATATCTTCTATTCTTTTATGCTTTAGATTTTACAGTTCAGTACTTTACCATCAGTCAGGTGAAATCACTATCCGCTAAAGTTTTGGAAGAGAAACTACTACTCAATATACGCAAAGGCAGATATCATCACAGTATTAGCATTCTTTTTAGCAGAGTCACTGGCATTAAGAATTCACATTACATTACTAGAATTTCTAATAGTTAATTAGGCATAGTTTCTAAATATGATCTATACTCTACAACTGGTCTCAGCAATAGCAATAATACTCTTAAATTACTATGCTAGTTGTTAATTAATTCCAATAGCGCATTACAGTTAAATATGCACCACAACCAGGTCTGGTAGGTAACCCTTCTAATTCCATAGGACAGTTAATTATGCAATATGCTTTCATTTTGGCTTTTCAGACACTCTACTCCATCAGAGGGGGGCAAACTGTCATTGATGGTCAAGAGCCAGGGGTTTATTATGATGTTATACTCCTGACACCCCCACTGGTAACCAGGCTTCTTGAGTCAGTTAGTGTTTAATAATTAAGCCTCTCGTTTGCCAGGCTCTCCTCCCTCCTCCTCTCTCTCAATTATAATCAGTGTAGGGAGGAAGCCAGACGATCAGGAGGCCTGACCAGCTCTCCCACGCTACCCCTCACTCCTCCCTGCTTACTTGTGAGGGTGGCCAGCAGGCGGATCTTCCGCTCACCCCCTGTACCTTTCAGATGCTTCTCTCCTCCTACTCGGCCTCTCCGCCCCATGTGGAGCAAAACCGAAGCGCTAAACACAGCGCAACAGCCGCTTAACAGGCTGCTCCTCACCACCACGGATCTGACCCTCGGCGCGCAGATCGGTCCCAGCCACTCGCCGAAGCCGCCTCCTCACAGCTCTCCTCAGCGGTGGACGACGACGTTGATTTCCACACCCATGGGCTCCACTGCGCATGCGCGGGGGAAAAGCGACTCCGCACCGGGCCTGCTCAATCCTCGGCCCCTCCTCTCCAGGCAGTCCCCCAATTCAGTGGGGAATTAGCGCGCTGGCGCCGGGCATGAGCACTGCGCTCACTCTCACTCCTGGATTCACCGGACGCCGACACAGAGCGCGACAGGTGCCCCCGGGGTCCCGTTTACGGCGCTGGCCTCACAAGGCTGCCCAGGCTCAAGGGAATCTTCCTCCAGTCTCCAACCACTGGTCAATTAGTAAAGTGTCGGCTCCCTGCCAGTCCTGACACAGGTAAGAGATGCCCAGTGCCACCCAGGTCAAAAGCTTACTTCTTGCCCTCAACAGGGAAAGGGGGGATCAAAGGGGCTTCCACAGAATGAAGCCACAGGGCTCTTTTTCCACTCTAGGACCCCAGCCCTTTTTACTGGACAGTTAACAGGAGCCCTCTTTAGTACAGTTCCCACCACTGGGCAGAGGACTGCGCTCCACAGCGCCGCAGTCTCCTTATCCTACCTACACCCCACTATTTTGAAGCTAGGGGTCAGTCAGGCGCCCAGGGTCTCCCTTAAACTTCCACAGCGGGGACAGGACAAGGAACCCACTGGAGAAATGGAGAAGTGGAATTATTAGGCTGCTTCCCAGTCCAGGAGTTCAACCCTTACACTAGTCTCCTCCCACCTGCCAGGATAGCCTGTCCTCCAGCTGACTCTCACAGGTAGACAAAAAGGCGGCCCCGCATTCCGCCTTTTATAGGCTGCCCTTCAGTGGTCCAGAATGGACCAGAAGGTTCTGGAATGCCCTATGCTGGTCTATGGGTAAGTTCTGGACTTGGCAGTTAGGGCAGTTGTTAGCCACCATTTTGTGGCTCCAACTTTCCCTGTCAGAACAGGCCTCTGGGCCTGAGGTAAAAGATTATGGGGGGAAAAAGAACACCTATCCCCTTGACCAACACCTATAAAAAGTAGTAGACACAAAAATATTAAGGGTATGAGGGGCAAAAAGGGGACAACATAAAGAATAATGAGGAGGGACTACGCAAAAAATCCAGACAGGTCTAACAAAGAGTGTGCTTCACATGTGAAGCACTTAGCCAGAGACTGTTGTATGAATCAGGTTGCCTCATGGGATGCATCGTAAGCCAATGTTGAAGATACCACTGACTCTCATGTAATCTCTGTACTATGTTGAAATATGCAACATACGCTGAGAATCTGCTCTATTGTCTTTCCCTTGTAGGTGGTCCACCACCATACACAAGGGGTGAGGTGGAGTCCTTCAAGGATCCTAAGGCCATTGGTGAGTTAGAAATCCTTACTATGTTTGTCTGTATGCTTAAAATGTCTCCTCATGCATGCCAAGTATGCAGACAGTGCCAAATTCATCATTCTTGCATGCAGCATGTTTACACATCACATGTGCATGGAAGTGTGAAGGACTCAATGGCACCATGTGGAAATCCATTTACTCAATGATAAGGGTCACATGTATGAGGTGTTACAGTGTGCAAGGGACACAGTAACAAATCTTGTGCTGCTGTAAGTATCTATCACATAAAATTAGACCACAATCAAACTATACATCTATACCTCCATAGAGCACCATACTCAGGTGTGAGGGTCTGAAGGCACTGAAGGGAGGGGGTGTGCTGCTACTGATGAAATAGGCAGCTCTTGAGTTCTTTCATTAAGGTAAGATGTTCCTGGTCAGTCGTAGTTGTGCGCCAAGGGACTTTCATGTCTTGGTGCCCAGGTATGAGGATGATCTACGTCCAGTGGTGGATGAGTCAATCCTTGGGATGGTGGCCAGTGGGAGGCTGGTGGAGCGGAGGTGGCCGGTAGGATGTGAGAACGAGAGGCGGTTGAGGAGTCATTCTGGGCCCATGTCATGTGTCTGTGTGTGTGTGTGGGTGAGGAGCCATAACGTGATCCTTGTGTTGAAGGTGACCCAGTGTTGGTCAATATGGCCTGTAGAATAGCAGCTGTGGTGAGGGCCGTCGAGGATGAGTTGTGCCGATGCATTTACTATGGGTAGTAATTGTAAGTGAAGTCTGGCAGTGGTTCCTGTGTATAGGGGCTTCCCGTTGTACAATTGGCTGTTGATGAGGGCCTGGGTGACCGTCTCACACGTTCCGGTGGTGATCCACCAGAATATCTATCCGAGCATGTGCAGGGTGTAGAATCATAAGGATGACATGACGTCCACTTGTTTGTTAGTTATGAGTGAGTAGACCTGGAAGTATCCCAAGTGGGGTGTATGCTCCGTGGGTGTTCTTGCAGTCACCATTGTTGTGGACCAATAGGCGTCGTCCCTGGCGGATGTTGATTTGCCAAGAATGAAAACCTCTGTATTGTGTGTCTACAGTATCCGCTGACTGACCTTTTTCCATTCTGCTGCGTCTATCTTTCCTTCATGGAGGTTGTTTTTGTTCGGGGCTGGGTCATGGGTGAGGGACTGTACCAGATGGGTGTCATTCGCATAGGTTTGTATGTTGTGGTGTTGTGTGCATACAATGGTGGCAAGTGTGCACATGGAGATGTCGAAGAGTGTCATGCAGAGCAAGGAGACTTGGGGTACGTGACAGTCAGTGTATGTAGACCATGGCTACGTGACACATGCTAATTCCAGTACAACATAGACATACCTCCTACAAGTAGGATTTCCTTGTGCCCCATGTGTGTCAGTACTTGCTATTGTTAGAGGGATGCAACAGTGCTGCAAGTCCATCATCAATCAGCACTATAATAATGCAGTTACCTATGCAACTAAAAGGGCTACCGGCAGATTTGACTATTGACATCAGTATTAAATATGCATTGATGTACATGTCTATAAATGGCCATAGCATCATTTATCATGCATTGTCAACTCACATACCAGGCCTTGATGCTGGCCATTATATGACGTCCCCTGTGAAGATGCGTCTAACATGAAAGTGTTGTGCAGTGTGTGTTGTGTAGTGTGAAAATGCAGCACGTATGTACTCCCAAGCAGCACCCCATGTACAAGAGTTAAATGATAGGAGGCGGTGCACAAATCAATTGCAGTGCACACCTGTGTCTTTCCTTGAAACACAATCCTAATTTGGCCATGTTTTGTTTCCATGGTGCATTTTACATGGGTGTAGGCTTGTGCAGCATACAGGGATGATGGTCCATATACCTTGCTATGTATCTGCGTATGAAGAGCACAATTACAATGCCTATACAAACCTTGCCTGCACACAGATGCACAGGCATCATTTTGAGAAGGGGCCTGCATATGTGAATGGCGAGCATTGGGTTCATGGCCAGGACATATGATTTGGAATGCCCCATCTCATATGTATTGAGGCCTTACATGTCATGTAGATTATTTATCATGTTAGGTAGTACGCAATATCACTTAGCATCCCTGTGTATGACCATAGATGATGATGCCACCATGCTTTTAAATTGATGCCCTGTTAACGATAGCCCCGTGACAAATGTACCGAAGGTTGCATGAATGTGCATGTGTACAGGTGTCAATGTGTTAGTGCAGACTGATGTGGATGTCATTGCTCCATTACAGAAAACATGACACAAGATGAGGAGAGGCAGTATCGCATCCGTCTAGAGAGATACCGCCACATACGGAATGTTGGTCGTTCATTCAGGCAGATGGGACGCCGACATGAGCACTCACGTGCTGATGGAGCATGGAAATCACCAACTCCCACTCCACCATCCAACACGCGGAGCCGGAAGGAAAAGGCCAAAACCTCACACATGCACTCCGGACCACCAACAGGATCATGTGAAGATCAACATCCCCAGATGGACACTGAATCACCTACAGGGAGTGGACCATCAGGCATGCAGACATCAGCACCCTCAACATCAGGTTTGGTTGCACCCCCAGCTGGTCTTGGTTCAGGATCTGCTACTCAATCCACTTCTGGACATCCCTCAGATATGACCCCAGTGACAACCACTGCTCACAAATCGCCAACCACCACAGCAGAGGCCCTTCCAACGAGTCCAGGTGGAGGTGCAGTAGGGCAACTTGGACGTACAGCAACAGGGCATGCAGCAGCTCCCCCTGAGATCGACGGTGTGCTCCTGATGGCCAAAATTAACAAGATTGAGGGGCAAATGGAAATGTTTGAAAAAGGCCAAAAGGAACTGACATTGAAGGTTGCGGGCATGCAACTGCAGCTGGCCACCCTGCTGTCCATGGTTGCGGACATGAAGGCCAACATTGAACAAATGGACGAGCAGGAATGAACACATAGTTAACAACTGTGGTCGTTGTCCATGACATGGAATTTCACATGTCAAGTTACGGACCTTGTTATTGTTTACATTTTTTACATAGTATTTAGGATAGTTGTAGTACTTAGGAATAGTGTTAGGATAAGTGTTAAGTTATTAGGAGTGGGTGGGGGTTGATGTATAGTGTATGTTAAATGTATTTTTATATGTATAAAAAAAATATTAAAAAAATATATCATTGTTTAGTTAGGTAGGTTAATTAGTATGTGTTTAGATTAAGTGTATGTATGCCTGATGTGTGATTGTTGAATAGGGGGTGGGGGGTCATCTGTGTGTTGTGTAGTATGTGTGAGGTAGGTATAGGAACAGTTAGACAAGATAAGTGTAGATGTTAGTGCATTAGATTAGATTAGTGTAGGATTTTATAAACATTTTTGAATAGTGTAGTGTAGTTTAGCATTACATTTAAATAGTCTGAACAATTTTTGTTAATAAAACATCTGTTTCAATTACAATCAGTTGTACTTGTAGGCATATGAAGTAGAGAAATCAGCTC
Organism: Lissotriton helveticus; assembly: GCF_964261635.1. NCBI lineage: Eukaryota > Metazoa > Chordata > Amphibia > Caudata > Salamandridae > Lissotriton > Lissotriton helveticus. The sequence continues at coordinate 107,025,456 of NC_136059.1, read as the reverse complement.
TGGATGAGCCTTACCCTTGCTGGCCAAGGAATGTGAACAATGATCTCATAGCTGAGATTACCGTTACATGTTAGCTATTGTAAGCGAAATGTTCATTACCCTATCACTAATTCATACAGGCCAATACTCACCCTTGAGGGACTTTAGGTAATGTGTCTCAGGTGAGCCCATGTGATCAACAATCATGTGTAAAGATTCTGGGACCTCTGTCATGACGTTTTTCCGTAGTGGAGCACAGCAGGCCTTCCTGTAGTGCTACCCTTTTGCAGGCTGAAGTGCAGGACCGTGCCGTATCTGCTAGTTACTGCGCAGTCCTGTTGTTCTCACCAGCACTGTTGCACAATGTCCTGTTCATCGCTAACGCAGTCACCTTTGCACAATGGGGCAAGTGTGTCTGCCTTGCTGTGAACATCAGACTTGTACAGGAACGGACACCTCTCAGTTAATCAATCATCACAACGGCCTCTTCCTCTTACTATGTCTACTGCATTGTGAGGAAAAGGGGAGACAAGGAGAAATCATCATATTTGTCAACATTGAGCCTTCTTCACGCCTGCACTGGGTCTGTGTAATTTCTGGACAGTGCCTCACATTTCATGTTCCTATTACATCTGTGGCAGTGTCAAAAGGCAATGGATGTTGCTGGGAAGGCACCCAGCAACACCCATTGCACGTGACTGTACCGCAGATCAATGCGTGCAAGGGTTGGATTAGCTGCATGCAGCATTATCCCATGACTATGTGCCTTGGTGATGGATGATGACTGTTAGGCAGGGTTAGGCATCACACAACGTCACAACAAGTGAGGGTCAGATGGCACATGGGCCGTCATTTATTGGGCCACCTGGTATTGAGACTGTACCTCAATGTTTGCAGTGTTTCCCAATGCTGAGGGCCAGTATGACCCACGTCTTTCCTGCAAGTGGAAAAGAAAGCAGGTTTACAGCCTGGCTATGTAGATGCAGGGAAATGTGACCATGGATAGGTCTGTATTGCAGCCGTATGTCTTGTGGGCCTAGAAGCAGATTCATTGGTAGAGGTTTGCTGGCCCAGGGTTCTGGCTGACTGTGTAGGTGTGTGTGAGCTCCTTGAGTGTCAGTATATCTGTATGGGTGTGGATGCAGTAGAGCTCCTGTATGTGCAGGCGGAAGTGGTATTATCATGTGAGCCACAGGGAACGTCTACCTACGGTTGTCTGGACATTAATCTTTTTTGTACAGAGGGTATTTTTGATAATGTTATTGAGGGCTTTCACATTGCACAGGCTGATGATGATGGGTGTGTGGCAGATCCAATCAATGCATCAGTTGGCAATAATTTTGATGCACTTGCAGAGTTAGCAGAGGGTGAAGAAGTATGGTGAGGATACTACTATTATCCGTAATGACGGGGTGAGGGATGTGTTCTGTACAATGTATAGTTTGTGTGGCACATATGAGTGCTGAACTGTTTATCCAGCCCAGGGTACCCCCAGGTATAGTTCCATGTGGTAGTGGTTCTTGGGATTATGATGAATTTTTTTTGACAACAAATGGAGATGTGTCCAACTGAGGCACATACTTGTTGGCACATCTCGCATCCATTGTGGTTAGTCGTGTCCTGTAATGTTGGGTACCTTGGTGAGTGAGAGGCAGAGCTGGGTGTATTAGGCGTAGGGTACTATGCAGAGTCCATGTTCACTGATGCCCTCAGCAAGCGGAGCCATGTAGACATAGCAGACAAAGTTACTGAGGGACAGTCCCTGAGGAACTCAGCATCAGTACTCTGTGTGTTGCGCTGTGAAATGTATTAGGCTGAATCATCTGCTCCGGTCTGCAAGGGTGGAGACATTCCAGTGTGGTGTTTTACCTTGCCTCATGCCATAGTGGAGTCTAACTGCTAGTGTGTTGTGGTACATTGTTTCTTGCAATGATGCAATGTATTGTGTATATGGAGTGGCAGTGTGACCTACTTTGCGGATTGTGTGGATGTTGTTGTGGCATGTAGGAGGGACATCTTGATGCCGTTGTTTGTCATGGTGGAGGATTGGGGATGTTCAATGTTCCTATGAACATCAGTGGGTGCATGATGACCCTCTGGTTAAGGATTTAGACTGCATATGTGTGTGGAAAGATGTGCCTGTGGGTCTTCACATCTGTTTGGTCAGCAGGGGTGTAACTGCTAATGTCATGTAGCTCTCAGCATTTGCTATTACTGTGGAGGTGCATGTTCCAATGGTGGAGGCCATGTACTGTCACTGTTTGTGTGCTGTGGGGGATGCAGCCCTGTGGAAGATGTGCTGTGGGCAGGGGTGTGTGGGTGCTCCTTAAAGTATGTCCATCACGGTGTTTGTGATGTGAAACATGTAGCCAAGTGGACACCAGAGGATGGTGTGTAGTGTGGCTTACTTGGGCTAAGGTGTAGTGTGGTATGCCTTGCTTATGTTCATCTAGGTTGACATTCACCTTGATGATCTAGTGGTAGGAGACTGTACCAAGTGTGTATCTAAGGCAATGAGGCATGAGGGCCACAGTCTTTGCAGCAGCACTGAATTATTAGTAGGAATTCATACATGAGACACCATGTGAGTGTTGAATGATGTTGTTTCAATCACTGGTGTGAAGCATGTCCCTATTCCCATGCTTAAGTTAATAATATTGTGTGCTACTCTTCTTACCTTAGGATGTGCCTCTGATGCCAGCCACCTGATGATGTTTTCCTTTCATACATACATGTGGTATGTCAGATATTTCATCATCACATACATACACCTTGGACTGACCCACAATCATGTTAGCGTGCAAGCATATCTGATGTTCCCCGTCACCCCCTCCTTGTACAAACTTGTAGTGTTACTCATTAGAACTAAAGTCATCATTCGTAATGTTGCACATTTGCTATGCTGTTGTACACATGTTACTACTCACTTTATGAACTTTGCCAGTTGGACTTTGCATGTTGTGGGTGCACATTGATGTAAGTGACACAACTTAGCAATTGGCAAGGTATGACAGGACTATAATGATCAAGGGCCACATACAGTAGGGTTGAGTTTGTACATGCACAGTCCATACATCAACATGACATTTGAGACATGCATGAGTGAGTAGTGTTTTTATTGTGTGAGAAGGGAGTGTCAAAATCATATGTTCACCTCATGGAGGGAGACCGCAGATAATTCATTGTACATCCATTGGCTAGCAGTAATTTGTTGTTCATCATTACTGTGGTACAATGTCAGTTTTATGTGCACCAGACAGTGTATATGTATTGTCCATGTACAATATGTCATGCTAACGCATGGTTCTGCGGAGGACTGGACAATCTTCAGACTCTTCTTCATCAGATGTGTTTGTTGTCACAGCTGATGGTGGACTCAGTGGTGCAGTTGACACGGGAGGCATAGACACATCAGGGGCTGCAGATGTAGATGGGATTGTACCAGCATCATGTTCGATGCCCATCAGGTACCGCATGAATGCACTGAGCATGAGTTGTTGATTTTCAAGCACAGCTGTTACATCATGTTGGTAGTTAGCCAATTTGGTCAGGTAGGCATCCTGTTTAGCATTCATATCTTTAAGGGTGTCCTGAATTTCCTTCAGTGTGTTGGCCACTTCAAGACTGCCACTTGTGTTAGGCATTTGTCTGTGCCTCTGCTGCATGACCTCTGATATCTCATTCATGGCGTGAAACAAAGTACGTGGTGGTGCATCATTGGTGCTACCAGTTTCCGCATTGCCACTATTGGATGTAAGGCAACGGAGCACTCCCTCTAGGGTGCCTGCCATGCTCTCAATGCCTTTACGCACCTCCTGTGCCAACTGCCCCTGTACATCCACGACACGTTGTTCAAAAATATTCAGCGTGTTTGGCGAGTGGTGAGGCAGAGATGTTGTGGGAGGTGGCGTAGGAGTGCTTCCAGGTTGGGCAAGCGGAGATCCCACTGTGCTGGTTTGCCTTCTGGGGCGGGGAGAGGGAGTCTGTATTGATAGTAAGAGGTCCTGGATGACGTCTGTGTCCACACTTGGTACACTTTCCACGGCGTCATCATCGGATTCAAACATAGGTTCCTGCTCATGAGGATGTGTACCATGCTCTGAAATAAAAAATAGATGTATGTTTATGATCATGTCTGACATATGGTGTACAAAAGCACAATTCTCAGTCATCTACCCTTTTTGAGTTTGATGTGTGTCAACATGTCAAAGTTAAAGCTACACATCATCACTCATGTTACCTAAAATGACATGGCATGATTCATTTGATGGATTCTATATATTTGTCTAAAAACATGGCACATGGCCAGACAGTGCTTGCACACTTGCAACATTCAACTTGAGTGCATGTCCTGATGTCTGTTTTGTTGGTGTATATTGGGGACTCATTCCAGCACAGTAGCAAGTCCAAGTGGCTTTATGCACTCTATATGTGTGCAACAGGTATCAGGCCATAATTACAGAGGATTGGGGACATGGATTTCTTACCATCTCCCATCATCCCACATGTCATAGCCATCACAGCTGTGTTGTTTGTGTGTGGACCATTTCCTGTGTCTTCATGCTAATTACGTTACATTTTGATAATACAGATTGCTCCTGGTATGTTGCTCAACCTACACCCAGCTCCCCCTGTGTGCCCCTGCTGCCACTGCTGAGTACACACTGGCAGGTGTGCAGTTCCACCATATTAGTGTCCCATTAGTGGCCTCATTACAACTATTTTACACACTGTTTGCACACCATTTTTGTTTCTGTGCCACTGTTCCACCACCCCATGCACACATGCTGCTCCCGCCTACCAGCTGCTCCTCCCTCCCACATCCCCATATGTCCCAAACTGTGCTCGACTGTGCTACTTGCGCACCAGAGACACACCTTAAGCAAGCCAGTCTGCTGCCATCTGCGCCTCGACCATGCCCAGCGGCAGGACCCCTTGTGGCCACTAACGCCACTACACCACACTCAAGTACTACGCCGGTACCCTCCATGCACTCAATGCCATCCAACACAACAGTTGTTTCCAGCCCACCACAATAACATACACACGGGACCCTTCTCCTGCCGCACATGCAGCTTCACATGCAAGTGAACCACCAAACCCCCATGGAGTGGACCCAACCACCTCTGATGCATTATCCACAACACCCACTCCACACGAACACAGCCCATGTGGCTCTGGGATGTGCTTGACACCTCCGCCCCAGATGTGTGATCATTAAACTTGAGCTGGTGGGACTAGTCCTCTGCAACCAACATCCCCATAGACATCCCAGACAGCTACAAGTTGAATCGCAGGGATTGCGCTGACTGATTTGGTGTATGGGTCACCATCGACCACAAGTCCCCCCTCAAGGTCGGCACCCATGCAGACAACACCATCAACACCGCCAACCACCTGCACATACACATCCACACCGACACCCAACACCACCTTCAGAGGACCCTCATGTACAGCACACCAACCCTGTGCTCAGTTTTGCTGCTCCATCAAGGCCCTCCCCAGCACCCACACACTCCCCTCCACGCACCACATCATCCTGTGTGACCTGACCTTACACCTCAAGGACAACAACGACGACAACTCCACCATACTGATCAACGACCTGACCAGACCCGGCTGCAGACTACTCGGGACCAAACCCACGCCGCCAGCCACAAGCTGGACCCCGTCTTCTCAACAGGCACCCACATCACCTCCAACCACACCACTGACCTGCACTCGACCGACCACCGCAGCATCAATTTGACCTTCTATTAATCAACCACACACCACTGCAGAGAACTGCTGCCTCACCAATGCTGGGTAAAAGTAAACGTAGACCAGCTGGTCACACCCCTCAGCCAGGGCCCGAACTACAACCCCACCAACCCAGTCGCCAGTGCCCAAAACACTATGACAGTGTATGTAGGACGGCACCAACACCTTTGCCCCACTCACGTTGGCCTCCAACTGCCACGCCTGCAGCAGAGCCACCCGGTTCACCGACTACCTCCAGACCTACCAAGGCACATGCCGGAAGATGGAGTGAACATGGCTCCATGGACACACACTACACAACCACACAGTCCACAAGGACGCCACGTGTATACATCACCACCTCAACAGATTGGCAAAATGCTCCTCCTTCCAAACATTTCTGGATACCAATGCACACAACAGCAATGATGTCTTCTGCATCGTTATTGAACAGAGAAACCCATGCGAAAATGTTGTCAACATCCCACCCTCACAAGAAGTGTGGGACTCACTGTCCATCTTCTCACAGCGCACGTTTAGTGCCATCGACGACAGCTTCACCACCACATCCACACCAACTTTGCCAGACTCCACCTCCCCAGCGAGGACCACCAGCCCCAAACACAGCACATCCTGGTACTACGTCGACAAGGACGCAACACACAAGGTCATGAACTCCGTACACTCTGGATCACCACCAGTACCATCACCACACCACTTATTGTAAAAGGCAGAGGAAGCGATCATACCCCAACTACACAAGTTCATCTACATTTACTTCAATGCAGCAACATTCCATGAAATATGGAGGCACGCCACAAGCAATGCCCTCCTCAAGATGCACAAGTCACACCCCGAGGCCCTCGGGGACTCACCGCCCATCTCCCTGCTCACGTTCCCAACGAAGTTCATCTAGGTAATGAAGAACATGCAATTGTGGCGCCGGCTGGAAGACCCCTACATGTTTCACCCGTCCCAGTCCAGATTCATACGTACATACAGCAGCAAGACAGTCCACATGTCCAGCACAGACAACATCATGCACCAACTAGCCAGCACCAAGTCAGCAGCCCTCTTCCTCCTGGACCGGTCAACCGCCTTTGACACGGTATGCCATCACACTCTGAACACACACCTCCGAGAATCATGATTCCAATTGAAGGCCCTACACTGAAGAACGTCCTTTCTCTCCCGCAGCACCCAGAGCGTCCAGAGTGTCCAAAACCCATCCATCAAATGGGACGCCCTCAACATCATTTGCGGCTTACCCCAGGGGTCATCCCTCAGCACAACACTGTTCAACATGTACATGTCCCCCTCGTACAGGTGGGCCGCCATCACAGCCTCTACATCATCTCCTACACCAACAACACCCAGCTCATCCTCTCCATCACCAGGGACCCACTCACACCCTCAACAAACCTCGACGAGGGACTGAATTCCATCACCAAGTGGATGAGGTGCAACAGTATGAAATTGTACTTGGACATGACACAGGGCCTCATCCTTGGACCCACACCCTGAGCCTGGGACGACTCCTGGTGGCCAACCACACTGGGAACAGCAACAACACCCACTGACCATGCACGCAAATTACTATACATCCAGTACTCCTCCCTCTCCATGTCTGAGCAGGTCGACGCCATGTCCTCCTCATGCTACAACTGCCTCCACATGCTATGCTGGATCTACAAGCGGATCCCCACCACAGACTGACATTAGTGTGACGCAGGCGCTGAGCAGCAGCGGACTGGACTACCGCAACGCACTGTACTGAGGATTCCCAAACAAACACTTACAAGTACAGCAACTCATCCAATACACTTACGGCTCATTGATTGTCAGCGTCCCACACCGCAGCAACATCTTCCCCCAAATGTGAGACCTACACTGGTTCCCCATCAGCAAGTAGATTAGCTTCAGGCTCCAGACCCAGACGCACAATACACTCCAGTGGCCCGGAGCAGGCTACCTGTACAGCAGACTCAGCTTGTACACCCCCACACGCCAGGTCCACTCCACCAGCCTCCCCCTCACCACTGTCCACCGCATCCTATGACCAACCTCCAGCAGCAGATCCTTGTCCTACCTCGCCGCCAAGACCTTGCACACCCTCCCGGCCCACCTACGGCAGACCCAGGACCTACTCTCCCATTCAGAAGACTCATCATGACCTGTCTCTTTGAGCGGTAGCCGCAGCCCCTTCCCATCAGAGTGGGAGATCCAACAGGTGTTTTTACATGCTGGAAGAGTTGTTCCAAGGACACAGACTTCTGTTATCTCAGATTTATATTTTCAAGCAGCTGTGGTTCATGCAGACTGCAATGTAATGCATTCCACAATGTTGCAGAAAAAAACCTGCGCAGCCAAAACGCGTCTGCTGGACTCATAGTAGACATCCCGCACCAAGATCACATCACCAGACACCTAAGAGACCTCCACTGGCTCCCCGTCAACAAAATCATTACTTTCCGCCTTCTCACCCATGCACACAAGGCCCTTTATGATATAGGACCCAAATGCCTCAACACTCGACTGTCCTTCTACAAACCCACACGCCAACTAAGATCATCCAATCAAGTCCTCGCCGCAGTCCCGCGCATCCAATATTCCACCATGGGGGCCAAATCATTCTCCTTCCTGCCCGCCTAGACCTGGAACTCACTCCCCACCCACCTCCGCCTTACTCAGACCCACATCCCCTTCAGATTAGAACTGAAAACCTGGATATTCGACAAATAATGAACCCCTCCCTCTAGCGCCTTGAGACCCTCCGGGTGAGTAGTGCGCTATATAAATGCCCGAACTTGAACTTGAACTCCCTGGTACAATACTTTTTGTAGACCCTTCACAGTTCATGACATTGCATGACTACTCTTTCCACTACACGTCTGTAATTGAGCCGGCTACCTTACTTTATGCACTGCACAACATTACCTTCTTTGCACAGTTCCCCTTGTAGGGTCTTACCCTGTGTGTCTTGCGGTTCCTCATGCTCTGCACTGTCCTGTCCTGGGACGCCAACCACCAACTCCTCTGGGATGACCGCCGCTACCCGCTCCTCAAGGTCATCCAGCTCTTCCTGTAGTGATGGGCTGCCTCCTCCTGTCACCCCAGCTTCTTTGCGGTTTCTTGCCATTTTCTCTTTTGTCCGGCGCTTTATGTCGTTCCAGCGTTTCTTCAGGTCAATGACTGTCCTCTTAGATTGGGCCACACAGTTGACCTTTGCCAATATGGACAGCCAAATTGCCTCTTTTTTTGATAGTGGCAACTTTGAACTGGCAAAGAGGTGGTGCTGGTGGTCTGTGACCTCATTTATGAGGATGGTGTTCTCCTCAGCGCTGAAATTAATTTTCCTCTTCCTCTTGCCATGGGTTTCTCCCTGTGTTTCAGGCTGCGCTTCCTGGGTGCCATGTGGCTGGACATCCTGGCTGCCATGTGGAAGGTCCCCTTGGCTGCTGCTGTGTCCTTCAGGCTCCATGGTAACAATTTTTTCCATTTGCGGGAGAATTGGGTGATGGATGCGTGTATTTTTGGCGTTTTCCAGATTGTGACGCAACGTAAATGTGACGCAGCGATGCGTAAGCTTACGTCAGTTCCGCGATTGCGACTTACGGCACTTTTCCCGCACTTGCGTGACTTTCCGGTACATCAGGACGCCAGCGTCTGCGTGTCTTTTTTCCGGCTTACGGCATCACTTGCGACATGATGCGCCGTTCCATTAATGTGACGCATTCGCGTCGCAAACTTCTGACGCAGCGCGACGTAAGGAATTGTGACGCATCCCTGCGCCTGCGCAAGGATGCGTCACTTTTCATAAATGAGGGCCCTAGCCTTTTCCAAAGAGCACAGCACCTTCCTTTTCCATTACTTCACTCTGTGTTTATTTATTGGTTTAGTTTTCTTTTTGCATTCGCCGTTGGCCCTAGGTGGGTTCTTTAAGCACCGGGAAGCTATCTTTTAGCAGCACACTCAATAAAAACTACAACATTAATTGTAACTGATATAATTCAGTCATATCTGTAGCAATATCCATTGAAAGTAATATCAGTGTAACTCAATACACTTCTAAAGCACGCTATAAGAAAGGAACAATTAATTTTTGCACAAATGGGAAGGCATTCCAGGCACATGATTTAGTCAAGGTGCTGTCAGCAGTAGGAGAGAGAAACTGCCATTTTAAAGTCTATATTCTAAGGAGAATGTTCAGTAGACAGGAGTGTTTTCAGGTAAACAGGAAGCATGCTATCAAAATCAGGTATTTGCAGCACACTTCAAGGTAGTTACATTTGAAGGTCTGGGTGTGGAAATTGGTGTTTGCAGAGTACAAAATCCAAGATTGCTTTTTTCAACTGATGTAGTTTACAAAGAAAGGGAAACAGCTTGTTTGAGCTTGATAAACTTGGAGCACACCTAAAGAGTGGTTTGGCCTCTGTATAATGGACCATAATACCTTTGAAACTGTGTGCAAGAGATGATCACATATTGAGGTTTTGTGAAAATGAGTGTGGTATCTCCATTGAAAATCAAGATACAACATGTTTCCAACTGCATCAAATGTTTGGAGCATAACCTTAAGGTGACACCAGTATCAGGCTCAAGGTGTTTGCTTCTATATATTAGAAACTGGGCGATATTGCAAATAATACTTATAATAAGAGGTTTACACCTGGGACGATTTCTAGGCAAAACCTCCTTACTTATAAAAATCTTGTGTAAATGTCAGAAGGGCATTCACAGCTGTGTGCCCCTGCTATGCAGCAGTGGTCAACTTAGGGAGGAATCTTTTTTATGTTTTAATGAGCCTCATTATATTTTATGGAACATGACGAAAATAGATGTCTAAAGGGCAAGGTATATTTTAAAATGGACTTTACCTTACAGGAAAAGAAGTGAAGACAGAGCTCCAAATTTAACGTAAGTTCTAGGAGAACTTACGTTAAGATTCTGTTTGTGCAAAAACACAGCTCCAATGCCACTGAGTTCTGCAGGGCACATCAATCAATATCTTGAAAGTTCTCCTCACAGAACACAGCCATACATGTGTCATAACTCCACTGGAAAACACAAGGAAACTAAATTGACATGCCCATGGACAAATAAGAAGTGAATAAGAAGTTAAGGCAGGAGTGAAGTCCTTTGAAAGATAAATTGACTGCTATAAATTTCACAAGCACAGCGCAAGTACTGTGCAGGCGAAAACAAAATTGGGTCCCATCAAGTATTAAAAAGTAGCAAAAGAAATAGTCACAGCTACTAAAGTGGCACACACCAATGCAGCTGTAGAATAAAGTCTAGGCACGAACATGCACATCATCTATTGACATATGCATTGCCATGGGGCCAGAGCAAGAAGGACCATTAAAAAACATAAGAAAGCATGTGTGGTGGTGCAAATCAAGATAAGCACATGACATGACACAGGTATGCTGGAGATGACAATGGCCAGTCGATGCCCAGATGTAAACGTCTGCGAGGTCAGACGAATCAACAAAGAGTCCCCAATTAAAAACATGTTGTGCCAGTCCCTAGATGGCAACAGGTCCCTGTAATCATAAATTAGGCATTGGTCGCATGGTATGCATTGACATGCATTGACACCTCACACCATGGACAAGTAATGCATGTACCACTGCATCATGTCAGGAGGTACTGTAGTGCACATAGGAAAAAATGTGATGATCAGTCAATTGGGTAGTATACAAACAGCCAATGACACAGAGCTAATACAGAGCTTGCGGGGTGCACTACAATGACCATTTCCCATCTGATCCACAGGTGACCAAGAACTCACTGCAGAGGACAACACCAGCAACCTGCAGAGCTAGTCTCCCCACGCCAGGGACATGGACTCTCGGATCTTGACTCCCAGGATCCTCTGGATGATGAGCTTGAAGCCGGCCCATTTGGTGTGCCAGGGAGCAACTAGTCCCAGGACCCCATTGTCCCCCCCACCACGCCTGCTGCAATAACAACTTCACTGCAGACCCCTGCTGTTGCAGCCTGTGCGTCCACCGCCACCAACACCACCACCAGTGCTGCCTGCAACACCCTCCCTGTCCCT